>NC_044307.1:105882121-106493907 GCF_007474595.2 Lynx canadensis
AAATATGGGCGGAAAGAACAATGGAAGTAATATCTAATGTTATCTAGTAATGATATCTAACAAGGTCTAAAGCTTATTAAGCACTTCACATGTGCAGAACTAGATAATTTTCTAAGTGTATCTGCTCAACAATCCCATGAGATGGCTGGATTGTTTCCATTTGGTGCTTCAAATTGATTTTCTCCCATTCTCTATTCTGTTATTTACTTGGAGCTAGGCATTATATCAACTATATCAATGGGCGGCCTTGCCTTCTGGCTTCTGGTTTGATTCTATCAATGGTCTTTGAATGAAGGTTTGACGGATATAGTGCTTATTCTTGGCTCCCTTCTGAGAATATCTCAGCCTGCTGTGGCCCTAGGCCCTGTCAGGAAGCCCTCTACACACAGCTGTCTGGGTTCTGTTTACAGATATTTCCTATTGTCCCACTTAGCTGTGGGGCACCCTTGAGATTTCCCTGATGGCAGCTCACATCAGTGTGAAAGTCTCTTCATTAAACATTATTCAATTTGAGTGTGCCATCTAGTTCCTATGGAGGAAAGAATAATATATGCTATTATGATTCAATTTTAAAGGGGCATTATTTATAATTGTTTGAAGAACTTGGGGCTAAGAATAGGCATAAATGTGGCCCAAGGTCTAGTGACTTGCAGAACTGCAATTCAAACACAGTCCTTGTGCTTAACCATCATCCTGGAGCAGTATAGAACACGTTGGAAATAGAGCTGAAGAATATATGATGGATTACATAAACTGTAATAATTCTTAAGCTTTTCAAGAGACGTGGACTGATATAGAATCTTTGTGGGAAGATGTTTTATAGATTTGTAATCTTGATTAGAAGACAATGATTGCAACAACTGAATTGTTTGTTTATTTCTGATGAACAAGTATTTGCTGGTTGATCATTGTGTGCTAGACCCTGAGGTTATTTGGGAACATGAAACTAGTCTCTGCCTTGATAGAAACTAGAACCTGCACCCAAAATAATTTTGTAACCATTGAAATGAATATGAGTTAGATAAGTAAGTAAAAGAGAACAAGTGAAAAAAACTATGTCTGCTAATAACTAAGGTATCAAGTTGTGGAGTTGTTCCACTTTCTTGTTAGAAAATTTGGACATACGGGTTTTGGGATAGTACTGAGAACTGATTCCAAGAGCAGCCAGCTTTAGAATTGTGTACTTGGTCCTACAGTATACTTTAATTCTCAGCATATTATCATTTTGAAAATTAAAATTTAGACAGCTTAGATAACCTGCCATACAATTAGTAATTAATAGAACTGAGATTAAAGCAGGGCTGTTCTCCACATTAAGCTTAAGTGGTCCTTATCTACTACATAATCCCTCGTTCTGGACACACACAGATGACAGGGAGAACTTTAAACCCAATACCCTCAAGTTCTACTTCTTCCTTTGTCTTACACCCACTTCTTCCTGACCTGCTGATAGATGGGAAGAAAGGTAGCACCTCCAAATCTTTGCATTTTAATATGCCTTTATACAAAAACATTTAGATTTAGCTAAAATAGTAATATAACTAATGAGAAGTTTTAGTAAGATGGCTAAAAATAAAATATGCAAAATTAATTGATTACTTTACATGGGCATATGTCAGTTTGGGTTGTCGAAGCAGTGGCCCCTAAAAATTGGACAGAATTAGACACTCAAGAGATCTGCTGGGGATATATCTGCGAAGGATAAGAGGAGAGAGAGCAGGAGCAGGTGAGGAGTCCCTTCAGATAGTGATGCAATTCTGGTACCCGTGCAAAGAGAAAGGAAAAGAAGGCTAGGAAGGGGCTTAATCTTTTATGCAGCTCTGAGAAATTCTTGACAAAGCCAAAGGGAGAGCCAGAGACAAGATTTTCTACGAAAGAAACTCTATGTCAGGAAGAAATGGCCTGGAATGAACAGCACTTCGAGATGTAGTCATTTGCTTGAAGCAACCAGGGGAAAGCCTGACCTTAGGATGGAAGTGTGGCAGATCCAAAGCTGTAGAAATTGAAGGCCTTCGGCTGAGTACAATCTTCACAGTAGGTTCTCCTGAAGAACTGGAGAGGTGCACTTCCAGGGAGAGAGAGCAATACCAGTCAGAAATAGAAAAGGGGAAGAAAAAGCAAAAACTTACAAAAAATGTGAAAATTGTAAGATACCTACATACGAAGTTTAACAATAATCATATGAAAACATTATGAAGAGAACTGGTAGTCTTCTGGCGGCTTCTGGGTTATTTAGGCGATGTGGGTGGAAATCTAAGCGATCAGCAGGACCGAGGTGAGCCCAGCATCCTCCTATGCCTCCATCTTCCCTATAAAAAAGCTCAGAGAATTGGAAAAAAGAAAAACATAACTAAAAAAAGGTGAGAAGTACTTCTTGTGTAAAGAGAAATAAGATAAAAAAGGATGTTGGGGTGCCTGGCTGGATCAGTTGGAAGAGCATTGTGACTCTCGATCTAGGGGTCATGAGTCGAGCCCCAACGTTGGGTGCAGAGATTTACTTAATATAAATACATTTTTTAAAGAGGATGTTAACGTTTTTTTATATATACATTTCACTTAATGACAATCAAAAAGCCCAATAAGCGTTTTTAGGAAACTAAATTTAAAGTAAACTTAAAAAAAATGTGTATGAGACTATTCAAGGACATTTTCAAAAATAGTGATTATGAGTGTATGTAGAGAATAGGCAACTATCCTACTACATATTAAAATACTATAAAACAAGTATAAATTAATGTAGGCACTAATACTAAATAGGTGAAGTGTAAAAATGAGTCTTAGTACGTATATAAAAATAATATGTGATTTCAACTCATAGGAGGGTTATTCATAAAATGATTGAATACTTGATGTTGTGAAAGAAAATTAAACTGTATTATTACCAATTATGAAACTAATACTCCTGATAAACTAAAATCTAAAATTCAATCTACACTTGAAAAAACATAGCAGCAAAGGTAAGGAAATTAAATACGCTGTTTTTTTTTTGGTCTTAGGGTTAAGTTAGGCTTTTCTAAGCAAGACAGCAAATCCAGATGCCATAAATGAAAAGATTGATAGATATGATTATCTAAAATGTAAAATTTATGTACACAGAAAGATATCATAACTAACACAAAATTATATGCCATTAACCCACAGAGGTAATATACCACATTCCAGCATCCAGATCCCAGCTCTATACAAGAAACCCCAGGAGCCAGTGAGAGAAAAAAATGAGAAAAATTTGAAGAAAAAAAAATTAAGATCACTTTAAAAGATACAAGCATATATGTATTCTTTTTTTTTTTTTTAATTTTTTTTTTCAACGTTTATGTTATTTTTGGGACAGAGAGAGACAGAGCATGAACGGGGGAGGGGCAGAGAGAGAGGGAGACACGGAATCGGAATCAGGCTCCAGGCTCTGAGCAGTCAGCCCAGAGCCTGACGCGGGGCTCGAACTCACGGACCGCGAGATCGTGACCTGGCTGAAGTCGGACGCTTAACCGACTGCGCCACCCAGGCGCCCCGCATATATGTATTCTTAAGTCCCTCTTAAGCTTAAAATATGACCATCCAATTAATGAATGTTTTACATTCATTGGAAGAAAAATTGATCATCCCAGTTGAAACTGGAATTAATGGCCTAAAAGATATATATATGTGTGTATATATATATATACACACGTATATGTACATATATATATATTCAAAATTCAGATAGAAATGGACATCAAGGGATGAAGATTTGAGCCTTTTAAAATTTGAGAATAGGTCGAGGAAAGCTGCTGTGATATTAGTAATTCTAGAAGAAGCAGTATTAAAGAGTTTGGTTTCCATAGACACATCTAGTTGCTAAACAAGCTCACCACTTACCAGTTGTCTGACTGATTAGTTAATCTCTGTATGTCTCAGTTTTAATGGTGTTGCAAGATCTAACTCATCGGGTTGTCTTCAAATCAAAATATAATGAGTATTAGTTTCCTATGGCTGCATAACAAATGACCACATTTACAGTTTAAACCATCACTCACCTATTATCTTAGAGTTCTACAGATCAGAGGTCCAGCATAGCATGGCTTAGTTCTTTGCTGAGGGTCTCCAGGGCTGAAATCAAGATGTTGGCAGGACTGTGTTCTTTTTTGAAGGCTCTGAGGAAGAATCCACTTCCAAACTCATTCAGGTTTTCAGAAAAATTTAGATCCTTGTGATTGTAAGACTGGGATTCCTGTTTCCTTGACACATGGTCCCTTCCACCTTCAAGCCAGCAATGGCCTGTTGATTTCTTCTTGTGCTTCAAATCTCTCTGACTTTTTCCCTCTGCCTTCGTCTTTGGCCTTACAGGTTTATTGGATTACATTGGGCCCACCTGGAAAATCCAGGATTATTTAGTTTTCCAATTTTAAGGTCAACTAATTAGTTAACATTAATTACATCTTCAAAGTCCCTTTTTGCCATGTTAAGGCCACACATACACAGTTGTGGTGAATAGGCCATGGAAATTTCTGGGGAGGGAGTTGTAACTTTGCTCACCACATTATGCATGTTTTTTTTTTATTATGCATGTTTTAAGACAAATGCATAACACATGGCAAATCTATTTAGATTCCTCTAAATAGAGAATGGTATTTAGAAACCAAGATCTTGTTTTTAGGTGTGCTAATTCCTCTAACTTCTCATTGCTTTTTGGTCCCCCAGCAGAAAGAGGTAGGAAATATGACACGAAATAATTTGATGTCATATGATATGATGTGCTTCCAATTCCTTGAGCTCTTGAAAGATGTAAAAAGACAAGATGAATTGATTATTTGGAGTAAAGATAAGGAAAAGGCTATTGTATCACAATTACGCAGGGTATTTCCAAATCTTTTCTTCCATTTTGCCTTTGGGTTAATACGTCAAACAGACTATTATTAGAATAGAGTACCCCTGAGAAGTCTCAGAAAACTATGAGTTCACTAAGCATTGGAAAGTTCCATGTAAAACAAAAAGATTGGTAATATTCTTAGTTGTAGATGTACCATATCATTGTTCAGTATGGAAATGAAACAAATAATTCCTTTGCTCACAGATGAGGTACTGTCCATTTTACTCTGGTGCCATTACAGAATGGTCTAGAGAGAAAGAACTCAAACATCTCAAAAGACCCCTACAGCATTCAGTTCAATGAAAATTCATGTTATAAAATCAGAAATTCTTGGCTGAGCTATTCACTTTAATAAGCAGTTTACTCCCATTGATTTCTACTTCTCAAGGCTATGTCATTCTCACAAAATGGATTGTCTTAATTTACAAAACATTGTGTGAAACATGAGATTAGCTGAACATTTACAAGCTTAAGCTATCCGCAAGTTGAACCCTATTTCCTTACGGTGAAGATTTAGACACTGAAAGGATTAAAATTCTCCCCTGGGATCAAATTCTGTGATTAGTGGAAGCCTGAGAATGATTATCAAAAAGCAGCTTGTTGGGACGCCTGGGTGGCTCAGTCGGTTGAGCGTCCGACTTCGGCTCAGGTCACGATCTCGCGGTCTGTGGGTTCGAGCCCCGCGTTGGGCTCTGTGCTGACAGCTCAGAGCCTGAGCCTGCTTCGGATTCTGTGTCTCCCCTCTCTCTGCCCCTCCCCCACTCATGCTCTGTCTCTGTCTCTCTCTGTCAAAAACAAATAAACGTTAAAAAAAAAGCAGCTTGCATAGGCAGGATGACTGAACAATGAGTAAAGGTCTGATACAAATGCCAGTTATCATGGAATACAGAAATATGGGCTGAACATTCTGTAATGTCTGCTAAAAAAAAAATAACTAGAAGGTGTATTTAGGATGGGACAACACTGAGCGTTTTGGAAAACGAAGTCAAGTAGTAATTTATGAGGCCCTTGGAAACTTCCTTAGCCATAGCCAGTTTTACATAGGATGGTGCAAATAAGACCTGAAGAATACACATGAGATAGATCTGAAAGATTTCACTAATTTCTAAATTTCACCAATTCACTAATTTCTAAAGATTTCACCTCCATGCCCAAGAAAGTTGTTGCTTTAAAAAAAATAGTATTTGTTAAGTAAATATGACTACTGTTTATCTATAGTTCTTTTTAGTATTGCCAACAGTTTTGACTCCCTTGTTGTTTCTGGAATAAATAGGTATGCTTTTCCTAATGTCAACAAAATCTTACCCAATTTATTTATCCAAGTTGAGCTACCCTCTGACTCCATAGAACATGGTTCATTGACCAAGACAAATTCTGTAGGGAGTATTTCTTTCTCAACAACACATTAATCCCTATCCTCCTTAAAATTATATCAGCGGTAGATTTTGCTTCATCAGTTGATCTGTAACAGTGAGCAGTAAAAGGGTCGACTTTAAGCCTCTTCCTCACCCTCTTTTCAGCATACAAATGTATTTATTTCTCCTAACTTTTCTGTTTTCCTCCTTTTCTTTTGAACTTCAAAGCAAGAATAAGAGGGAGACACAAGTGTCCCTTTTCTTTAACAATCACTTTCTTCATATTAATCAAGAAGATGCAAACAATATATGACTGACAAACCTGAGATCCTACATGAACCCACCCCACTCTTTTTCTCTTGTTTCTGTGACACAGCAGCTCTTATACTGTTTTCTGTCTCCTGAGACTGTGCAAGACAGACAAAACACAGAAAATAAATAGCTTAAGAAAACTCCCATTTAGAGTGTTTGTGCAGGCTGCCTGACACTTTTTCCTCTTTTCCACCTCGAGTTTTCTGCATTTTTTTTTTGGTGGGGGGGAGTGTGTGTATAGCATTATGGGGTGCCAAGAGGAGTGTGAATAGTGACTCACAATTTCATCTTTGCCTTTCACTTCAACTATATTTCCTACGTATGGACTTTCCCCATTTGTCCATTTTATAGATACAAATTCACCCTACCACACAACAAAAGCTGAGTTCTCCAAGGTTTTTCCTGGAAAATTTGTGAAGCCAACGTCAAAAGAGCTCTCTATCTACCTCTATTGAAATTATTATTTTTTAATGTTTATTTATTTGAGAGAGAGAGAGAAAGAGAGAGAGAATGAGCAGGGGAGGGGCAGAGAGAGAGGAAGACACAGAATCTGAAGCAGGCTCCAGGCTCTGAGCAGTCAGCACAGAGCCCGAGGCGGGGCTCAAACTCACGGACCGTGAGATCATGACCTGAGCCGAAGTTAGACGCTTAACCGACTTAGCCACCCAGGCGCCCCAGAAATTATTCTTTGTGATTTATAGCTAGTCTATTCTATCCTTGATTCTCTTTAGTTGAGGTTACTTGAACTTCAACTAAAGTGAGGGACCTCTGGCAAGTCAGTAGGGACTTAATTGATCTTTTAAGTAGTCAAGTAACATTCCCACAAAGGCTTCTACAGAGGTGAGGTAAAACATACATTAAAACCAAAACAGTGATTTATCACTATTTTGATTCTCACTTTTTGGTGGTAACGGAGGCGTTGTTAGAATGAATATTTCTAGGTCACACTCCCAAATTCTGATTCTACCAGGCTGGTGTAGGGCCTACAACTATAAACATTTACCCAGAACCCACATGATTCTAACACGAGTTATTTTCTACTCTTCCTCAGCAAAACTCTAACCTCTGACTTTCCTCTATTAATCAGGTGAGTTATATTGTTTATGAAGAAAGTAATGTTGTTGCTTGACACGCAACTTAGAAAGTCCATATTTAACAAGTTCATTTTCTTGGTGGCACAAAGATTTTTAAAAACTATCTAACTGAAATATATGCTGGTTCTAACCTAATATTACTAGAACTTCTGAGGTTCTCTCATCTATTTAAATTCAAGAATAGATTTCTCAGGCAGAGCTAATGAAGAAAAGCTTGGCTGGCTCAATTTTTGCATACATATCCTTTAGACTATTTGCTTCCTGTTTTAATTTTTACTTTCTTACTTAGATTTATTTCAGATTTTTGAAAAAACATCCATTGGAAACTATAATTGCCATGCAGTATCTTACAACTGTATGAAGGTAACATATTCAAAGTAAAACCAATTCCAATCACTCATGCGGAGCATTTGCCACAACTCTTTTGAAACAGCATATCTGATCTCAAAGCCTTAGGAGCTTCTTTACGTTCCAGGGGGGAAGAAAAAACAAAAATGAAAAGTACATTCATTAAAACATTCTCTATTGCTGTAACAATTTTAGAACTGTAAAGGATAAAAATAGAAAATACTAAGAAACTGCATGGTAAGGTGATTCAAGGTATGAACTCTGTGGCCAACTTTTCTGGCACCAAATCTTACCAGTTCTGATAGCTGGGCAACCCGGAGCTGTTCGATGACCAGCTTTGTGTCTTATTTTCCACATCTGTACGCTTGGAATCATGATAAGGTCTCCATCATTTTGTTTTAGGAAAAGATGTTTAACCTCTTAGTATTTGTTACTTCATCTTTAAGATAGGGATAATAACAATACCTCTAGCAAAGTTAGATTGCTGTGAAGATTGAATAATTTAACACATTTAAGGTTTTTTTTTTTTTAATTTTCTTTTTTTTGAACGTTTATTTATTTTTGGGACAGAGAGAGACAGAGCATGAACGGGGGAGGGGCAGAGAGAGAGGGAGACACAGAATCGGAAGCAGGCTCCAGGCTCTGAGCCATCAGCCCAGAGCCTGATGCGGGGCTCGAACTCACGGACTGCGAGATCGTGACCTGGCTGAAATCGGATGCTTAACCGACTGCGCCACCCAGGCGCCCCAAACACATTTAAGGTTTTTAATACGGTCAATGAGTTGCTACACATGTGACATTTAAGTAGTACTTGGCACATATTGAACACTCAGTAAGGGTTAGTCATTATTTTAAAATACTAAGGAGCTGAAAAGAGTTTTATCTGTTTTTACTTGTAGGTGACTAATTATGGACGACACAGAAAAATATTTATTAAAATTTAAAAACTGTTATTCTGCACGTTCTGCAACTAATATTAACATACTAGAAACTCTAGAAGATTTTGGAATTAGAGACGACAATGTTTTCATAGTTGCATATCCAAAATCTGGTAAGTTTGAGGAGGGGGCCACCTGTTAAATCTTCATTCTGGTTTGGTAATACACATGTACAACTGTCCCCTTTTCCAGACATTGACAGAAGCCCAACCTGCTTTTAGGATCAGAAAAGAAGATAAATCTAAAATCTCTATGATGCTGGGTTATTTGGGATACATATTATTCTCATTTCTTTTTTTTTTTTTTATTTATTTAAAGACTAAAAATTTTTTTCAGTCTTTATTTTTGAGAGAGAGAGACACAGAGCACAAGCAGGGGAGGGGCAGAGAGAGAAGGAGACACAGAATCCGAAGCAAGCTCCAGGCTTTGAGCTGTCAGCACAGAGCCTGAGGCAGGGCTCAAAACCACGAACTGTAAGATCATGACCTGAGCTGAAGTCGGAAGCTTAACCAGTTGAGCCACCCAGGTGCCCCACATATTTTGTCACTTCTGGATGGCACATACGGAGAAAGCAAATATTGAGCCAACAGCAGATTGGTAAATGCTGACCTGTTGGCTTGGTCTGAGAATGGAAGAAAATGGATTTTAAAAATCTTGTAGGATTTTTGTTAGCAGCATATCTCATGCAGAACTAATCCCTAGTATACTTTTCAATTACTCTAATTGCTTTGTATTTCTCTACAATAATGAAATAATTTGAAGCTAAAATAGTTTTAGAATCTTTTATTCCAAAAAAAGCTTATTTTTTAAGTTGGGCTTTTTTGAATATAGGATGATTGTTGTCCTTGAAGCAATGTTGGTGGTTAATGTTGCTCAAAGATATGTTGGAGTCTAAAGTCAATAGAAAAAAAGTAATTATTCCTGATTTTCATGAAAATGCTTCAGTTTCTCCTTTTTGCTATCTGCTTTGAAATTCATGACCTTGTTTACTTTCTCTAAATGAGTAAGCACATGCCTCATCCCTGGATCCTTCCACTCTGCAAAACACATAACTGATGGTTTTTTTTTCCCCTCCATTAGACATTGGTGCCATTTCAGTTTGCTTAGTTATAGGTCAGGCCCTGCCATCCATAAGAGTTTTCCCCTTATATTTAATGCAGCCCAAGTGTTTGGGACACCTCACACCAATCCTTAGTCCAGCCTGTTAGGTTCTTACTCATTTTCGAGGAGAGATTAGTGAGCCTTCCCAGGATCCACCATAAATTATATCAAATCTGTCATGCAGACAAATCAGTTGAGTAGTGACATTTGCAAGATTCTTGGTATCTCAGACCCTTTTTTAGAACATTGATGTTACATTCAGGAACATAGTTGCAAAATCCCTAGACCAAATACAAGCAAAACAAATTCAACGATGTTAAAAAAAATACACTGTGACCAAAATGGGTTTTTCTCAAGAGCCAAGATTGTTCTAAAAATGTATTAATGTAGTTCATTCACATTACTAGAGTACAGGAGAAAGCTTGAATTATCATCTCAATAAATGCAGAACATTCACTCAAAATATTTCAGCATCCATTCACAATGGAAACTATTAGCAAACAGGGGCGAAAAGGGAACTTATTTAACTTGATAAACAGAATGCACCAAAAGCTCCACAAGTGCACCACAAACATCATATGCAATAGTGAAAATTAAAATATTGCATTTAAAATCAGGAACAAGACAAAAATGTCTGCTGTCACTACTTTTCTTCAACATTGTACAGGAAGACCTGTATTGCTCAATAAGAAAAAAAAAAGTGAAAGGGGACTTGGGCTCTTCATCTGTCTATATTTCTAGAAGATGAAGTTCTAAGAAAGGAGACTAAGGAAGCCACAGAGGGAGGGAGCCACAGAGAGAGCCACAGAAAACTGAAAAAAGGGAATTTACACGAAATACAGAAAACAGAGGAGTGCCTGGGTGTCTGAGTCAGTTCAGCCTCCAACTTCGGCTCAGGTCATGGTCTCATGGCTCCTGGGTTCCAGCTCTGTGCTGACAGCTCAGAGCCTGGAGCCTGCTTCCAATTCTATGTCTCTGTCTCTCTCTGCCCCTCCCCTGCTCATACTCTGTCTCTCTCAAAAACAAATGAAGCTTAAATTTTTTTTTAAAAAAACAGAAAGAAAGCAGAGAAGTAGCTGAAGGATTAATCTGATCACCACTATCATGGAATCAGAACAACCACAGTTCTTCAGAGTATGGAAAAGGAACTAAGAGCCCTTGGTTTTATCTTTATTAATTTTAATACAAAATACAGAAAACCCTTGGTTTAATACAAAATACAGAAAACCCAAATTCCTTGGTGTATTAAGAGTGGTTAATAGAAATAAAAAGCACCAAATAATTTTTAGATGGATAGCATTACTATTAACATTTATTTTTATTTTTATTTTTTTTTTTTAATTTTTTTTTCAACGTTTATTTATTTTTGGGACAGAGAGAGACAGAGCATGAACGGGGGAGGGGCAGAGAGAGAGGGAGACACAGAATCGGAAACAGGCTCCAGGCTCTGAGCCATCAGCCCAGAGCCTGACGCGGGGCTCGAACCCGGACCGCGAGATCGTGACCTGGCTGAAGTCGGACGTTTAACCGACTGCGCCACCCAGGCGCCCCTTAACATTTATTTTTAAAAATCAATTCAGAGTTGAAAACAGGATTATTTATTTTTACAGGTTCCATCTGGACTCAGCAAATATTAAGCTTAATTTATTTTGAAGGACATCGTAACAAAACTGAAATTGTGTCCACAATTGAGAGAGTCCCCTTCTTTGAATACAGAATGAAGCCAGACGACTTTGTCAAGAGACCATCCCTTTGCCTCTTCATTTCCCACATCCCATATTATTTAGCACCAAAAGGTCTCAAGAACAAAAAGGCAAAATATGTCACAGAAATAGTTAAGGACATTTTGCACAAATACTTTCTTCAAATATTGTTTAAATATTTCTTCAAATGTTGTTGTCCAGCCCCACTCATTCATATCCTTTCAAATGTGATTATTATAAACTTTACGATCTTGTTTTGCACATTAAAAATATATGGAATTATAGGTATATACATAAATTGGATCACAACACACATTGTTTTCAGTGTAACTATATAATGTATAGCAAAATTGTTTTATGTCAGCACATAAAATTTTATTCTTTTTTAGTGGCCTAGTAGGATTTTATTTTATAGCTATATAATCCTGAATGTGTATTGATGGACAGGTAGGTTGCAGCAAATGTGTATTACATTGAAATAAACATTCTTAGAGATCTTTTTTTTGCACTTTTTTGATCTGGTAAAATGTTTCCCTAAAAATGGAGTTTTCAGATTAAAGTGTTTCAATATTTTAAGTGATTACCAAATATTTAGATATTATCTACTTGCCTTCTATAATATGTCAATTTATACTTCATCAAATAGTATGTAAGAATGATTTTTTCTTCACATGCTCACCAGTGATTGAAATTACCGATCTTTGCTAATGTGCTAGATTAAAAAAAAAAAAGACAAAAACAAAACCCCCCAAAACAAACAAACCAAAAAAAACCCCTCATTCCTGTCTAATTTGCAGTCCTTTTGATTTTAATAAACTGAAACATTTTTTTATATGTTTCTAGGCTTTGAAATAGTCTTTATATTCTCTACCTGTGGGAACAGAACACCACAATGACCGCAGGTGCATATATTCGCTCAGGCTCCAAGATCTTTGAGAAAACTCAAGATACTGAAGTTAAAAATTAATTACCTGAAAGGACTTGATGAATTACCTTGGGAAATGTGTTCTGTTCTTTAGTGGGCAGATAGGGATGATTTGCTTAAAGGAAGCCAGCTGTATATAGCACAGTGCATTCACTCTCTTCCTTGTCTTTCCTTCTATCATAAAGATTCTTATCAAAACATATGTATCTGCAAGACTGCTCTCGTACGCAAGATATGTGCGATAGCTGAATCAGATGTACATTGTTGACATGTTTTGCTAAGTTTCGGTTGTTAACCATTGCTAATCTGTTTTCCCTGAAAACATATATAAGAAGACGCTCAATAAACCTCAGTAACTCGGGCTGTTGGCTCAGGGGTCCCCTGTGCCTCGCTATACTGTCGTCTTTCTCTCAGTTCCTTCGCCGCCCCAGGTCTACGGCCCAATCAGGTCGACATCTATCCATTTGTCTTTAGCTTGTCTTTTATTTACTGCTTTGTAGAAGCATTTTGGGGGGACAAATATTTTAGCAATTAATAGTTTACCTTTAAAAATTGTTAAATGCTTTTAATTTTGTGTTAACAATCTATTCATAGTTCCTTCATAGCTCTGGCTCTTGTGTCTTGCTTAAAAGAACACTTCCCCACCACAAAGATTATGTATATACTCTCCAAGTTTTTCTAATTTTATGTTTTTATTTTTTACATTTAATTGTAAATTATATCTAATACTGAATGTGATTTGAAATATAACTATTGCATGGTATTTGCCAAGGGGTCAGCCAATTGACCCAACATAATTTGTTTAAGCATTTACTCTTTCCCTGCTGTTTTGAAGTCTACACTTTTATATACTAAGATTCCATGGTCTCTCTCTCTGATTCTGTGTTGTTTATTCCAAAAATTGATACATCTGTTTAATGTCACAGTTCTTCATTGTTTTAAATCTTGTAACTGATAAAGCAAATCCTACCAAGTTTACCATCCACCAAATGTGCTATGTTGTTCTTTGTATGCTTCTTATGCATTTTTTTCTGTGAATTAGCAGGGTTTTTTGTTTACTTTTTTATGGCTATCATGAACTGAAAGTTTTTCTTACTAGTGTCTTTTCTATTTGTTTATTGCTGTTATAAAGAAAGAGACTTTGGTTTTGTCACTGTTGTATTTGGCTCCCTTAATCTAACTAGTTTTATGAATTTTCCCTTTACACTCTGAATATAATTCATTTTAAAATAATAATCCATTTTATTTTTATTTTCCAATATTTACACTTTTTTTTCTATTTCAATAGTTAATATCTGCAGTACAAGCCAGAATAATAGAGGTGATAAGAAATCTTCTCTTGTCCTTAATTGTTTAGCATTTTTATTATCTTGTCTTGTTTTTTTTTTATTTTTTTTTATTTTATTTTTTTTTTTAATTTTTTTTTTCAACGTTTATTTATTTTTGGGACAGAGAAAGACAGAGCATGAACGGGGGAGGGGCAGAGAGAGAGGGAGACACAGAATCGGAAACAGGCTCCAGGCTCTGAGCCATCAGCCCAGAGCCTGACGCGGGGCTCGAACCTGGACCGCGAGATCGTGACCTGGCTGAAGTCGGACGTTTAACCGACTGCGCCACCCAGGCGCCCCTATCTTGTCTTGTTTTGTTTTGCCATTGATTTGAGGGGGCATATAATGCTGAGAATTTTTTTTTAATTCTTACTTTACTTGGGAGTTTTATCTTTGTTTTTGCTTTATGCAGAAAAGTTCTTTTCACATAAAATGCCTTTTTTGGGAAATTCTGAAGATTTCATGCTCCTCCATTTTAGTTTATAGTGACTTGAAATCCACCAATACTTTTTTTTAATGTTTATTTATTTATTTTGTGAGAGAGAGAAAGCACGTGTGCAAGGAGAGAGGCAGAGAGAGAAGGGGAGAGTGAGAGAATTCTACCGTGAGTGGGAGAGAATCTTGACCATTGTGAGAGCATGACCTGAGCAGAAATCAAAAGTCAGGTACTTAACTGACTGAGCCACCCAGGCACCCCAAAATCCACTAGTAATTTAATGACGTCTTATTTCAAAAAAGGCTTTAACTTTCCATGTTTGCTCTATCTTTATTTGATTTTAGTAACACTGAAATTCTAGTCTTGCAAAATATATTTGAAAGTTTTTGTATTTTGGTAAGTTATCAAATAGTTTAAAAGATATAAATTAACTGAACGTTTAAAAGATTTGAGTAAAGCCCATTATAAATATATCAATCTTGTCAGCTTTATAGTTCTACATTTTCCTTTTTCTTATCAGTTTATTTAATTTTGTTAATGTTTATTTATTTTTGACAGAGAGAGAGAGAGAGAGAGAGAGAGAGCAAGTGGGCAAAGAGCAGAGAGGGAAACACAGAATCTGAAGCAGATTCCAGGCTCTGAGCTGTCAGTACGGAGCCCAGTGCAGGGCTTGAACTCACAAACCCTGAGATCATGACCTGAGCTGAAGCTGGACACTTAACCAACTGAGCCACCCAGGTGCCCCATGTTATCATTTTATTTAAATTAGCTGCCTTCCCCCAAACCGGAATTATAATTTTGTTTTCAAAGCAAATTATCCACCGTTTCATCTAGATTTCAAAACATGGAAAAAAATTACAGTATATTCTGCCATGATCTGATAAATTTTTTCCAATTCTGTGATTACATCTTTTTCATTCATTAGTAAGGATG
The DNA here is from genome assembly GCF_007474595.2 of Lynx canadensis. Classification (NCBI taxonomy): domain Eukaryota; kingdom Metazoa; phylum Chordata; class Mammalia; order Carnivora; family Felidae; genus Lynx; species Lynx canadensis. The sequence continues at coordinate 105,897,441 of NC_044307.1, forward strand.
GAAAAATTTATATATTGCTTTTTTCACATTTTTCAAGGTACCAGTGATTTTCTATTTTATTGTGGTTTTCCTCCAAAGAACTAGCTCTTTGTTAAGACATAACTTAATGTTTTCTACTTTTTGATTTCTGCTTTCATTTTAATTATTTCCTCATATTTCATTCATATTTTTCTTTCTTCTTTACTTAAATGAATAGCATTATCTATATCCAATGTTTATTTTTTCAAATATTGGCATTTAAAAATGATGAATATCTTTTTAATATAGCTAGAAATAAAATCTTGTTAATATATAGTCTATCATTTTAATTTTAATTTTCTAATTGGTCCAAGTGGTTTTAAAGACTTTTTCCCCTAAGTGTTTATATAATTTTCTTTTTTAACTTCTTCATTGTTGATTGTTAATATTATGGCTTTATCAATAGGTGGTGGTACCATAAGATTTCTAATTTTTGAAATTTATGGCGAATTATATGATCAATTTTTCAATATGTCCCATGACTATATGAGAAAATGGTGTGTATTCTCCATGTGGGGCGCTAACATACACACGTATAAAATAAATTTTGTTAGATAATTTTGTAAATTGATTTTGTTAATCATTTTATCTTTTTGTCTAAAGATAAGCGTGTATAAATCTCCCACTATAATTGTTGCTAAATCTGTGCCATTTAAGTTGTTCTATTCCATAACATTATTCTATACAAACATTCCTGTTCTGTCGTTCATCGCAAACAAATTATATGTTGTCCTGTTAAATCATTTTGCTTTAAATTTTACTTAACTTTATCTTGTCACTTGTGTTCTTTTTCCCTGGAGTTTTGCCCATGTGCCTTTGTTTGTTCTTAATTTTAAATATTATATTTCAAGCTATATAATTTTACAAGTTGTGTAAGTAATTCTATTAGATCTATGTCTTCTCTTCATTTTATAATTAGGTTATTGAAATATTTTGTTATTCTAGCACATGCTGCTATGAACATTCTTAATCATGTTCCCTGGTGCAAATCTGCACAAGCTTTCCCGGAGTATACACCCAAGAATAGAATTGCAAACCCACAAAGTTCAAAAATGTTCAACTTCATAAGATGCTGCTATTTTTTTTAATACAAAGCTGTTATACCAGCTTATGACAAAGCCAGTAATTGTAACTGGTGAGTTCTTATTTTCCTCCTAGGAAACTTTTCTATCAGACTTTGATTTTTATCAATATGGTAATTACAAAACGGTTTCCCAAACTGATCTTAATTTGCATTTCCCTAATCAGTGATGTGATTAAGCACTTTTCGATAGGTTTGTTGACTATAATTTCTTATTCTGTGAAACAGTTGTGACATTTGCCCAGCTTGTAATTCATTGTTTATCTTTTTCTCGTCGATTGGTTTAAAACGTTTTTTTAATATTTATTTTTTTGAGAGAAAGACAAAGTGCAAGTGGGGGAGGGGCAGAGAGAGAGGGAGACACAGAACCCAGAATCTGAAGCTGGCTCCAGGCTCTGAGCTGTCAGCACAGAGCATGACTTGGGGCTTGAACTGACGAACCATGAGATCATGACCTGAGTTGAAATTGGACACTTAACCAATTGAGCCACCCATGCGCCCCTTATTGATTTGTTTTATATATATTCCGGACACTAATCTATTATAGGTTATATGTGTTGCTTCTCTCATATTTTGTTGCTTTTGCCACTTTATGGTGTATTTTAACAGCATTCTTAAGTTTAATGCAGTCCAATTCATCAATTTTTATTTTAAATATATTTTTTTCCCATTTAGGAAATCTTTCTGTTTTCTAAGACCAGAAATACATTCTTTATTTTTTTAGATGTTAAAGTTTTACTTTCATATTTAAATTCTAATAATCTGTTTAAAATTTTTTAAATATTTATTTATTTCTGAGAGAGAGAGAGAGAGAGACAGAGCATGAGCAGGGGAGGGGCAGAGAGAGAGGGAGACACAGAATCGGAAGCAGGCTCCAGGCTCTGAGCCATCAGCACAGAGCCCGACGCGGGGCTCGAACTCACAGACTGTGACATCATGACCTGAGCCAAAGTCGGACGCTCAACCAACTGAGCCACCCAGGAGCCCCAGTTAATTCTTAATTATGTAAAGATATTATTGAAATTTCTATAGAGTTTACTACTTTTAAAATATTGTTTCTTCATTTGTACCATTTATTATCTTCTGCAACTTCTCACTGCTCAACTAGATCGGATATAAAGCAGTTCTCAGGTTCTTAATAGTTTGCTGTCTCTAATGTCAATAATAATGTTTACAAAAGAAAATCTGAACGCTGAAGATGTCAAATTATTAATCTTCATTTAAAAATTGGCTTCAGACCATTTCAGACTTTCATGAACCAAAACTGTATCAATGGCTTTTCTGAGAACCCTCTGTGGTTTTGACTTCATTATTTGAAAATCTTTGGATCTCATTTTTTTCAATTTTAAAAACGAAGAACCAGTAACCTTGCAAGGTTATATGAAGAATTATATCATGATGGATGTACTTCGCCAAGATGGCATATGGCATTTAGTAAAATATATTTAAAAATTCTAATCTTTTTATGTATTTTAGTTTTGGTTTTCCAAAACTTAAAGAACAGTTATAATTTGATGGTAGTGGCTGGTGGGAGTTTAACAGTTAAGGAAGTAGACTATATAAAACTATAATTACATTCCCAAGTTTGTTTCTTAGCTCATCCTTGTATGAGGAAAAGTGAAGTGTCAACCCTCCCCACCCCTCCACCCCCCGCCTCCACCCCAGAGAACTAACAGATAGTTAAGTTGCCTTGGAGAAGGAATTAAAGTGGGTTGGAGAAAATTTTGATCCTGAGAGTGTTACTTCTTCACCTAAGTGCTGTTCATGTTCTTATCCCACTAGGAACCATTGGAGACTGGAAATACCGCTTGACCGTGGAACAAAATGAAAAATCTTACAGAATATTCCAAAGCAAAATGAAGGATTTTCCCTTGAAGTGCATCTGGGAGATAACTGAGGAGTAGAATCAGTGCAAAATAATCATATAAAAATCTACTAACTAGAAGGATATTTTAAGACACATTAATTTGTGCTTCTCATGCGAATGTTAGTTATAAAACTTTGTTGCTAAAAAAATATGAGTAAATTGTGCTGAGATTGGTTACTGTGATTTTGATGAACACTTTGAAATTTCAGAAATTAAAATGACTTGGGAAAAAAGGAAAAAACAGAATGCATGCAACATGGATTGCAAGTGTCTTGAGAGAGTTTCCTGTAGTGTGTATTTTTTCTTTACAGTTACATTTAGGGTCAGCAAACTCACATATAAACGCTTGCATCATTTTAATAATTTATTAGATCACAAAATTTGCACTAAGGACCCAAGAATCAAAAGTGGATTAATCATCAAATGGTTCAATCATTTAACTATTTGGATAAAACAATAATTGTATTCATAACATCTCACTCACTAAACTAAATATGTAAGATAAAATCATTTTACTAAAAAAATATAGGTGAACCTGTTTATAATTCTTAAATGGAGAAAAACTTTTGAAGCATAAAAGCAGTGGAAGAAATTTAAATAAAAATTCAGTAAATTTACATTCATAAACATTTCAAGGCACCACCACAACAATCAACAAAGGGAAACAACCCACTGTCTATGTACAATAAAATATGTAAGTAAATTGTGGCACTTCATATAAAGAAATACTATACTTCAATAAGGATATGTGAATTAAACTACATGAAAAATATATATGACTCTCAGAAATATAATAATATTCAGTGGAAAAACACTCATTGAATGATTGATTATGTAAGATTTTAAAACAGGTAAAATTAATCTATGGTTTTAAAGAGTGGTTTTCTATGTGGGATGATATATTAGCTGGACAGGTAAATAAGAGAATACTTTGGATGTTGGGAATATCCTGTGTCCTGGTCTTAGTGCTGGTTCCCTAGATGTGGTCATTGGGTAAATATTCATTGGGCTGTGAGTGTATAATTTATAAACGTTTCCGTGTTTCTGTCATATTTTAGTGAAATTTGTGAACCAATTCACATATATTAGAAATTTCTGTTAGATACAATCAAAAAAAGCTTGCAATTGATTGAAAACAGAAAACATTAATTCATGATTAGCAAAAATTTAAAAATCAGCAAATGCTCGGGGCGCCTGGGTGGCTCAGTCCGTTGGGCGGCCGACTTCGGCTCAGGTCATGATCTCGCCGTCCGTGAGTTCCAGCCCTGCGTCAGGCTCTGTGCTGACAGCTCAGAGCCTGGAGCCTGTTTCAGATTCTGTGTCTCCCTCTCTCTGACCCTCCCCCGTTCATGCTCTGTCTCTCTCTGTCTCAAAAATAAATAAACGTTAAAAAAAAAATCAGCAAATGCTCAATGTTACAGTAGAGTGGAATAGACATTCTCATATATTTTCATGGAAACACAAATGAGTTCAAATCTTCTCTATAGCAATTTTGAAACAGAATTGAAAGTATTAAAACTAGTCAAACCAGATGATACTCTTATTTCATTTCTAGGAAACTTCTGAACTCCTATTCAATTAACTCAATTTTCTATACTTTACAATTTACCTTCACTACATTTTTTTTCTTTTTTCAACCAACATATTTTTCCATGTTCATGCAATTGACTTTTTTTCCTGGAAAGAACATCTATTTACATCTTTGTGGTGAACATATAACTGAGGTTTTCTCTCCTTTTTGAAACTCTTTCTCTTGGCATTTTGGTCAAGCACTTTGTTGCAAATAAGAATAATCTACGTCTAACAAGTTTATGGAAAATAGGGTAATTCATTACAACGATTCATAGAATACAGAAAAAGAGTTTTCTTGAATTTCATGAAGAAACTTCCAAGAAGCATGAAGCAGTCAAGGATTCATATATCTTTCCAACTTTTTAAAAAATTCTTTCTGCCTTAGAGTTTCATGGTCTCTCATCTCTGCATTCTTCATTTAAAGGACACATTTTTCTCTTCTTCCATCTCTGCAGATTGGTTTTGCTTCAGCGTGACAGCAGTCATACTCTATGTTCAAATGACCTCAGTTCAAACAACAAAGATATGTTAGTGTTGTTGACTTCAAACTAAAAATTCAGGAAGAAAAACTGAATAGTGTATGTCACTTAACTTCCCTTAGGAGTCAACCTGTGGTCAAGGCAAAATACTGACAGAGTACAAACATAGCACCTAGAATTCTGTAGCATCCTTCAGCAGATAAGATAGAAAAATACACACACACACACACACACACACACACACATGCACACACACACACATTATGGCTTGAATTATGTCCCCCCCCCCAAAAAAAAGATATGTTGAAGTCCTAATCTCCATTACCTCAAAATGTGACATTATTTGGAAATAGGGAAATTGTAGATGTAATGAGTTATATTCAGATACTGGAATAGGATGAGTCCTTAATCCAATAAAATTGGTGGCCTTATAAAAAGAGGAGAAACACAGGGTGAAGACGACCATGTGATAACAGAGGCAGGGTTTGGAATGGTGTATCAATAAGCTAAAGAATGCCGAAGATTATTGGCAAACAATAGAACCCAGGAGAAGCAAGGAAGTATTCTCTTCTATGGGTTTCAGAGGAAAATCTTGATTTTGTACTTAAGACCTCCAGAACTGTGAGGTAATAAATTTCAGTTGTTTTAAGCCACCTGCATGTTGGTATTTTGTGACAACAGCTCTAGGAATCTAGTATAACACTCTATAACTCAAATAAATCATTGCTACTTTATACCACAGCCATCAGGCAGGTTCTGAAACCAAACCAAAGAAGTCAGTAGGTTGGCATCGTGCTGATTACCTCTGACACATGGGATAAACATCCAAATACATGTCACCAATCACTGTAATAATAACTGGAGATATAAGTCCATTCTCACCACTCCCACTCAAAATAGTGCTGAAAAGCCTACCAAGTACAATGAAGCAAGGAAAAGAAATAAAAGGCATAGGAAATTCAGAAACAAAATCATACTCATTTGCAAATGGCATGATGGTTTATGTAGAAAATCATAAGATATTAAAAAAAAAAAAAAAGAGGTTAGAGTGGGAGAGAGCCAAAGTATACGAGACTGTTAAAAACTGAGAACAAACTGAGGGTTGATGGGGGGTGGGAGGGAGGGGAGGGTGGGTGATGGGTATTGAGGAGGGCACCTTTTGGGATGAGCACTGGGTGTTGTATGGAAACCAATTTGTCAATAAATTTCATATATATAAAAAAAATAAAAATAATCTTAATAAACTAAAAAAAAAAAAAAAGAAAATCATAAGATATTAACCAATCATAAAATATTAACCAAAAAAAAAAACCTACCAGAACTAATAAAGGAGTTTAGCCAAGTTGCAAAACGAAAGTTACCAAGACAGAAAAATCAATCATATTTTTATAGGCTGATAATGAAAAATTGAAAACAAATTAAAAACATAATGCCATATATAATTACTCCCAAAGAAGAAAATATTTAGGTGCACGTCTAACAAAATGTGTACAGGGTCTACATGCTGATGACTCAAAAATTATAATGACAGAAACAAAAGAAAACCAAATTAAATGGGCGACACACCATTTTTATTGATAGTAAGACTCATCAATGATGTCCGTTCTTGCCAAATTAAACTATAGGTTTCTCCCACCAAAAATCCAAGTAGGATTCTTTGTAGCCAAACAAAAGCAAAGTCTCCATTTCAAACTTACTGTATAGCAACAGCTAATCAGGACAGCATGGTATTGGCAAAAGAATAGACACAAAGACAAGTGGAACAGAATAGAGATTCCACAGAGAGAGCTACATAAGTACACAGCTGAATTTTGACAAAGGCACAAAAGCAATTCCATGGAAGAAGGATAGATTTTTCCAACAGATGGCATGGTAATAATTGGGCATTCATGAACAAAAACAATGACACCTAAATCTAACAACCCACACCTCCCTCCCAAAAAAAAACCCCAAAATGCATAGTGGATCTAAATATAAAACATAAACCTATAATACTTTTAGAAGAAAGCATAGGAAAAAATATTCATTACCTAAATGTATGCAAAGAGTTTTTAGACATGACACCAAAGCCATGATCCATAAAAGAAAGGTATGCTAAATTAAACTTAGCAAAATTAAAACACACACACACACACACATGCTTTTGCACTACAAAAGACCTTGTTAAGAGATGAAAAGAGGGGCACTTGTGTGGCTCAGTTAGTTGAGTGTCTGACTCTTGATTTCAGTCAGGTCACAATCTAACAGTTCATGGCTTCAAGCCCAGCATTGGGCTCCATGCCAACAGCACAGAGCTTGCTTGGGATTCTCTCTCTCCCTTTCTCTGCCCCTGTCTCTCTCGCGTGGGCTCTCTCTTTCTCAAAATAAATAAATATACATTTAAAAAGAGAGAGAGATGAAAGAAAAGCCAAACTGGATGTATCCCAAATGTCCTTAAACAGGTGAATAGATTAAAAAAATAACATAATATATCCATACAACGGAATTCCACTCAGGAATAAAAAAGCATGAACAAAGCACAATAACTTGGATGGATTTCAAAGTCATTATACGAAGTGAAGAAAGCCAAATTCAAAAGATTACACACATTAGGATTCTATTTTTATGACTTTCTTAAAATGATGAAATTATAGTGATAAAGAACAGATCAGTCTTATCCAGGTGTTAAAAGTTGGGAGGTGGGTGTGAATACTAAGAGGCAACACAAAAAAGTTACTTTGTGGCAATGGGACAGTTTTATATCTTGACTGTGCTGATGGTTAAATTAATCTACATATGATAAAGTTTCATAGAATTATAGTCACCTCACTCTCCTCAAAATGAGTATGTGTAAAAACTGGTAAAATTCAAATAATGTCTGCATTTGAGTTAATAGTATTATACTAATATCAATTTCCTCTTTTGATTATGTACTATGGTTAGGTAAGATATCATCATCATTGGGGAAACTTGTTGAAGGGAGCACCAGAATTCTTTGTATTTTTTTTTTGCACTTTTTTGTGAGTATTAAACTATTTCCAAATAAAAATTATAAATATTATAGAATAGCCAACAAGAAGAACAAAGCTGGAGAATTCATCCTAGCTAGTTATCAAGATCTATTTTTAAGCTTTTTATTTTTATTTATTTTTATTTGGTTATTTTTTATAGTGAATACTTTTTTATTTTAACATACAGTGTTAGATTCAGGCGTACAATACAGTGATGCAATAATTCCAAAAATAAGGGGTGCCTAGGTGGCTCAGTCGATTAAGTGTCTGACTCTTGATTTCAGCTCAGGTCATGATCTCCCAGTTTCATGAGTTCGAGCCCCAAGTCAAGCTCTGCACTGACAGCATGGACCCTGCTTGGGATTCTCCTTCTCTCTCTGTCCCTCCCACCTTGTGTGCCTCAGGGTTCATGAGTTCGAGCCTGGCATAGAGCTCCATGCTGACAGTGCAGAGCCTGCTTGGGATTCTGTCTCTCTCCCTCTCTCTGCCCCTCCTGCACACACACACACACACACACACACACACACTCTCTCTCTCTCTCTCTCTCTCTCTCTGTCTCAAAATAAATAAACTTTAAAAAATAACAATTTCAGAAGCAAAACAAAACAATTCTATACATTACTCAGTGCTTATCATAATCAGCACACTCTGTTTTTCTTTATGGGAATTTTTTAAATTAATTATCTTTTAAATTCCAGTATAATTAATGTATAGTGTTATATTAGTTGCAGGTGTACAATATACTGTTTCAATAATTCTACACATTACTCAGTGCTCAAATAAGTGTACTCTTTAATTCTCTTTGCCTATTTTCCCCCTTTCCCCACCAACCTCCCCTCTGGTAACCATCAGTTTGTTTCTTACAGGTAAGAGTCTGTTTTATCATTTGTCTCTTTTTTCCTTTGTTCACTTGCTTTGTTTCTTAAATAAACTTTTTATTTTAATTTTTTTCAGTCTGAGTGAATTTTTATTTCTATGTGGTTATATAGTCTAGTAACATTTATTTTGTTTATCATGTTTTTTAAAGCATAAGGGGTTATATAATGTTTGAGAATCTTTGGTTGAAAGAAAATAGAAGAGTATAAATATAGTAAAAAACTCAGTAATGGTAGCCAAGCCTGAGGTAATAATTTTTCTTTAAGTCAGCCATATTCCTGTAGCTTTTGTTAAATAAAGCAGAATCATGCTAATAAGTTCAGATACTTATGTGAATAAACTGTAATATAGTAACTGACAGATATTATGACAGAGTTTAAATAAGAATAGAGAGGAATTATAGAAATATTAGGGAGATTATAATACTAATTTACATTATAGCTTTAAAAACCCTGGTAATTGTGCAAATATATCCTATTCTTGTGTTTAGGAAGATATGATAGGCATTTGATTCTTCCTCAGTTCAAGCTCCCAATTACTTCATTGGGCTTTCTTGTTTGTTTCATCCTCATTCTTTAACATTTAATTAATGTTAAAGAAAATTGTTTCTATGCTTAAAGTAGGTGATGTCTCATAGGATTTCTGGCTTTGTTTGGTTTTGTTTTTCTCTTTAGAGGGCCTGCTTTCTGTTGTTGTTAGGTGTAGGAATACCCCTTCCCCTGGAAAATACACATTCTGGATGTCAGAGGAAAGGAAATTTAGTCCAGTAGCACAACTTACAAGTTAAAGAACATGAGCTTTAGTTACCATCGTTCAGACCAAGTTCGGTTGTTGATGATTACAATGTTGTTATAGATAGCCTGTTATCCACAGATGTCAATAAACCTTTTATTGAAAAAAATTTTAATGTTTATTTCATTTCTGAGAGAAAGAGAGACAGAGAATGAACGAAGGAGGGGCAGAGAGAGAGGGAGACACAGAATCTGAAGCAGCCTCCAGGCTCCAGGCTGAACTGTCAGCACAGAGCCCAACGCGGGGCTCAGACTCAAGAATTGTGAGATCACGACCTGAGCCAAAGTCAGACACTTAACCGACTAAGCCATCCAGGTGCCCCAGTAAACTTTTTGTTTTTAAATAAGATACCTACAGAAATTTTTCAAAGATAGTACAAGATTTCCAATGTTTCTTCTTTTTCTCAGAGTAAGAAACCTATACCTATAATACACTTGCTTATTTGTTCAACTCTAGTATACACATAAAATAGTTTAAGAATTATTATATCATACATCTATGAGAAAAAATTTACCAACTGGAGTACAATTTTTTTTTGGCATTCTTTTTGTCTTTAGTCTTACAGTACTTAGACAAAATATTGGCTTCTAAAGTTATTTAGATCAGAGCCTTTTCCCCCATCCCACTCAGTGGTGTTATGTCACACATCTCTAATAGATTAATTTGTCAAGCTCAATCCCATCTCAGTTTCCTTGGACATCATGGCCGATTTTTACAATTTGCATCCATTAAAAGTCACTCTTTGTTACGGAATGGATTCACAGTGCTACATCTCCTTCAACTCAGGACCTGCTATGGCCTAAAATAACTGACCATTGGTCTGGCTTATGTGTGTGGCTGACCCAGGTCTGACTGCAGGCTCCTTCTACACTGCGGTCCTTTTCATTCTCTGTTCTACAGCCACCTCGTCTCCTGTCAATTTCTACGGTACCACACTCCTTCTGACCAATACGCCTTTCACCCAGGTCTGTATTCTCTGCAAGAAATTTTCTCTGATTTATTACAGTCACCCAGTTACAATGTTATTGTTTCATTTACCTTTTTATATTACATTTAGTGCAGTCCATAGTTTTATATGTACTCGTGTTTTTTATTTGGCAACTCTCCTCCCTCCACATTCATGCCGAGACTAAACAGTCTATGAGAAAAGGAATTTTGACTATTGACTATTATACCACAGTGTCTGATACACAGTAGACATGAACCAAATATTTGATGAGTTAATGGTTGAAGGAGAAATAAAAGTAACTACGCAGACAAGGGAGAGACATTATTCCGGGAAGAAAAAGTAGGAATTATAAAAGCTTACAAGATGAGGAGAGCTTGTTACTTTTGTGAATCACCAAAGAGTTCATTGTGGCCAGAGATCAGTATGCACACAGTAAAGGATAGATAACCAAGAGAAAAGGTAGATTTGAGGACAGGTCCCAGGAAAATCACCTAAGGACTCTAGGGTAAAAGGAAACAAACACTAGTGAATAAACTTCTAATAAAACCAGGACTGAATAAACACATAAGCCTGTCAGGTAGTACAACTAATTTTTTTAATGAGAAGAAAATACTAATATTGTCACTATTATTTTTTAAATTATAAATGGATTTCCAAATGAACAGCAAACTATGAAGACTATATGTGTATATGAATGAAGAGTAGTGTTAAAATGTTTTAAATCCAAATAATTACAGATGTACAAAATCATTTATGGTCTTCACTACAATATTCCTAAATGGAAAGTATCTTAATAAACAATTTCTGAAAAATCTTGGACCAAGAAAAATCTGTTAACTCTTTCTGATCTCATTCTCTGCAAAACAATTTGTGTTGTGGCCTGTAGTAGGTTCACTAATGTGTGTGTGTGTGTGTGTGTGTGTGTGTGTGTGGTGTATGCTGAGTGAGGCAAAGGAGGATAACTATTGCCAACAGCTTAATTCTACTGATCTAACAGAATTATACATGGATGACTAACCAGAACAAATCCAATTCAGATGATTCAGTAATATGGTCATTTAATTTAAGTTTTTCCACAGGTAAGAAATAACCAAAGTAGCTATTGTATGGTAATGGTAAGCTATTAAAGAGCTATTACAATAAAAGGGAAGCAAAAATAAAAAGGTTATAGGGAGGGGCGCCTGGGTGGCGCAGTCGGTTAAGCGTCCGACTTCAGCCAGGTCACGATCTCGCGGTCTGTGAGTTCGAGCCCCGCATCGGGCTCTGGGCTGATGGCTCAGAGCCTGGAGCCTGTTTCTGATTCTGTGTCTCCCTCTCTCTCTGCCCCTCCCCCGTTCATGCTCTGTCTCTCTCTGTCCCAAAAATAAAATAAACGTTGAAAAAAAAAATTTAAAAAAAAAGGTTATAGGGAAACAAAGACAGATGCTGGTATTCAAGGCCTTTGGAATGATGGTAAACATAAATGGCTGACAGATATGTTACTTGGTTTTCAAAGGAAAAAAGAGAACCATTGTGACACATTCTACAGGGACAGAGGGAACTATAACTTGAGGGACTATATTCATGAAATGATGCTATGGAAACAGTCTTTCTATTAGTCCCATATTTGTATGTTTTTACTATCTTGTTAAATAGAGACATAGGAGTTTAAAAATAGTTTGTAAGTTAAGAAATAGGAAATCTGTCACCTCCAAATAGCTAAGTCCCAAGTTTACACCATCAAGTCAAGGGGAAATACATGCCTAAGATTTAATTCAAAGTTTAAAGGAAGCAAACGTGGGGCGCCTGGGTGGCTCAGTCAGTGAAGCATCCAATCAGTTCAGGTCATGATCTCATGGTTCATGAGTTCGAGCACCACGTCAGGCTCTGTGCTGACAGCTCAGAGCCTGGAACCTGCTTCCAATTCTGTGTCTCCCTCTCTGTGCCCCTCCCCCTATCGCACTTGGTCTCTCTCTCTCTCTCTCTCTCTCTCTCCCCCGCAAATAAATAAACATTTAAAGAAAGAAAAAAAGAAGCAGATGCGGGGCAAAAAATCAAAGAAACCAAAAAAGCACCTATATCGTTTTATATATTTGTGTAACTCTAATGCACAAATGTTGTAGGTGATTTTCTGCTGCCCTGAATGTAAAGTCCTTTATTAATATCCCAGATAAATTTAATAGGAAGATTTTTAATCTTTTCTTTTTAAAAAAAGTTGTCAAATCTCTAATTCTGTGATAGTCGTATGATTTTTCCAATCTCCAATTGTCCTTAGAAAGAGATAAGGCAAATGGACTTATCAGTGTATTATCATGTGAATTAGAGTAACACACACACATGCACACACACATTATTGACACAGGGTAAAGCATAGTTCTTTTAAAATATTTTAGTTGCCTCTAATGTACCTTTTATATATGCTAAGGGGAGGGGGGACACTATAGTAAAACATGATTTTGTTTCTTTTAGCTGCCAATAATTGTACGTTTTAGTGATGGGTACAGATGGGAGAAAAAAGAGAAAAGCAAGTGAGTTTTGCTCAGATAAAGTATACTCTGTTGAGAGCCTTCAGGTATCTGAATAATTTTACTATATCTCTGCCACTTTGAAATTAAGGAAGTGTGAGGTAGTTCCTGGGTTAAGTCTACAAAGGTCAGTTCTTCCTTCAATTATCCTAACAATTGGCTAAATGGTCAACTAATCTCAGGGAAAGCCTGGACTCTAAGATATTTTAAATGAGTACTGAGATTACTTCTGCTTATAGTTTTAAACTTAAAAATTGATTACTTACTTACATATAAATAAAATAAACTAACTGCATTATTTAAGCAAACAGTAACACGATGTGGACCATTCCAGTTGATAAATATAATAAAGTAATATATTAATGTTGAGCCACTGAAATACATTTCTGCAATGAGTTATCAGCTCCTCTGTACTCTGGAAGGCCAGTATTGTGCTACATTTTATGCCTTGTGTTAGTATCTTTTCCTCTTGTTTCCCAGGAGCACGATCACAACCTCAGGTACAGGTCTCCGTTGCGCCAATAAAATCCCACTCAAGTCGGGTAGTATCCCTGAGATTGGCCATTTGGAAGAAGACTGCATTCTTCTGCCTCAGCTTAAGGCTCTTTTCTCAAACAGATCTCTCACAACTGCTCTTCTCTTTTATAATGCATAGGCCTGGTCTCTACAACCCATAACTGACATGTTTGAGACATGTTTCTGTCATCCAGTTCATATGAAATTTGATCATAGATATATAACACAAGCTGGAATGAAGTCAAATCTCAACTCCATTATAAATGACTTGCCTCTAGTAAGGTGATTGTCTACATATAATCCATTCTTTGATATTAACTAGCTGTGTGACCTGGGGGTCAAAAATGCAAATCAAACTTTGTATTTCTGAGATACATTAGAAGAGATTGTACATTATAAAATGCCATGTAAATAAAGGTAAGATTATAATTTAAATAGTTATAGGAAGAACTACCTTAACTACCGTATATTCTATTTGTAGTAAATTTAACCAACAAACACTGGGTGTACAAAAAGCAAAATGTTCAATGCTAAGCTCTCTATGGTTGAGAGGATTTTGAAGATATATCATTGCTTCCATAGGGAAGTTTTATATTCTAGTTTGGTTAATGAGGTAATCCCAAATATAAAAGAATCCACTTAAACAAATAAAACTCACTGGTAGAATTTAAAATGCACATTTCAAGGAGTGGGGTTAAATTGAATTAAATAGGATAATGGATGTAGTAGGTGATAAATTTTAAGATGAATTATAAACTAGTAAGAAGGCATAGGTTAGTAAAAGGTAGGCATAGAACACAGAAATGGGAGAAATACAACAATTGTTTGATTTAAAAAAAAAAAAAGGTTTAAGCAGAGGCTGCAGCTCGGGTACAAATTCCAGAAGCTGAGAGAGAATTTAGAGGTCTCCAATTCAACCCCTCACGAAGAAGGAACCCCGTCTGCAACAGCCTATCAGAAGACCACACCACTTCTAAATAAGTCCTACCATTCCAGAGGTCATACCACTCCCACAAGGCAGCCAATTCAATGATCAGGCAACGTGAGATGCAGGAAAGCTGTCATCTACAAAATCAGCCAAAACTCAGGAGTGAGATGTCTTAAAGTCTTTGGACATGCCTTGCCCTTGATCATGTCAGGACTTGAGTTCTGTGGAGATAGGACTTCCTCTGTGGAGGAAGGCAGTCTGCATCCTTCATTCAGTAAGTACTCACAATAATCTGCATTGTATGGCACAATTCCCCTTTTACAGAAGGAACTAGGTCCTTGGAGATGCACTATGACTAAGCTTACATAGTTAATAAGAGGCAGAGCCAGGATTTCAGCCGGGTTTGATTCCAACTTTCACATCTCTCCTCTCCCCTGATTGGCCCTCGGAGGCTGATCAGATTAACCAAGTATGCTGCACGTTAGACCAACGCAAGACAGGCAAACGCGGGATGTGCTTACGAACATTTAGAGAAAATGGAAATTCTATGAAAGTGACTGAATGAAATCTAATGAACGTAAGCTAATCTGCTCAATCTAAACAGCTGCAGTGTCAAAGGAATCTGGGAGTTTACTAGAACTGCCCTAAGAAAATCACAGAGCCCATATAACATCAGACTATCAACGTAATCGCAATTTTGCATGATGAAAGAGGAATTCGATCACAAACGCAGCGGTCTTGCAGAAACAGGAGTTAGGTGAATGAGAGATGCTGAGGCGAGCCTCCACGCGGGTCCAGGCAGCCGTTGGGTGGGCACGTGGGTCCTGACGCCCCTGCTCACTGTGTGGCAGCAGGACAGCTCCGCACGACCCCTGCGGTTATGCTTCCCACTCGCACCAACGTGGCTGCTGGGATCCCCAGCAGCAAAGTGAAATACTCAAAGCTCTCCAGCACTGACACTGGGCACATTAACCGTCAGAAGGAAACTTCGCCTACCGAAGCTAGCTTTAAATCGAAAAGATGTCCAGTGAGATCTCACTTAGTGAAGTTTAAGAAAAACTCTACGAGGATTCCTTATAAGGCCATTGCCTGTGCCACCGCGCAGTTTTTGATTGGCACCTTTCTCGTTGTCACGGGTTGCCTCCTGCTGGTAGGCTACATCAGCAAAGTGGGCGCCAACCGGGCTGTTGCCGTTCTGATTGTTGGCATCCTGGTGTTTCTGCCTGGGTTTTACCACCTGCTCATCGCTTACAGAGCGCACCGAGGCTGCCAGGGCTGCTCCTACAGTGACCTTCCGGACTGTGATGACTAGCGCCCCCTACAGCCAGGAGAAGAGTCACACATGGGGCTGAGCGGAGCTTTAAGGCGTTTGGCAGAGGCTGTGGACCTCTATGCCTAAGGATTAAGGAATTCTGAAGCTTTGTAGATACTTAGCAAAACTATGGCCAGATTTTATCAATTCGTCCCCAAAATATTTACAATTAGCCAAATAGGAAGCTGGGAAATGCTCCATTTTTATGTTCCTGGCCCTGGCTAAAACTCCCAACAAATTTTTCCACATGTATAGTGGAAGAACAGCAATGGTAATTGTATGGGGAAGTGAAAAGTTATTTTGTAGGGCAAAATGTTGCCACCACCCTATTTAGAGCCGAACATTTCTTTTAAGCAGTCTTCATTGGTAATTTTATCTTGTGGCAAATGGAAAAATACAGTATGTCTGATTTCATATTACTAAGTAATTTACTTGGAAAATTTCTGAGTATTTTATCCCCCATGCTTATCTCCACCTCTGTAACCTATGGATACCTTGGTAAAACCAAGTATCAACTAGGAAAAATAAAGAGCAATACAGTTGTGTTGTGTGCAACTTTAGAGTCAGAAGTGGTTTTAAATCCCAGATGCCAATGTTTTTAACTGTATGACCTTGGACAAATTATCTTAATACTCAGAGTTTGGGACCATAATTCCTACTGCTCTGGGTGTCCGTATGGGTCAAATATAGTATTTATATCAACATGGCACATAAGTGTTCCCCAAAGTGTTAATTCCTCACTGTCAAATAGGGTTTTATAGAAGACCGCACATGAAATTATCTAAAGCCATAGGTGAAGTGCTTCCATCCACTTCAGGCTAACCTAGGAAAGTTGGCCACCCAAGAGAATGAGACTGCTAATCTGTAATCTTGGTTTAAATCAGGGCACTGGGTTGCTTTCTATATGAGACTTTCCCTCTTGAGTCCTATGTAGGAATAGGGCAGATCAAGGATTTGTGTCACCTAAGGCTTATGCAATTTGAAGGGCTCTCTTAAGAAAAGAGAATTCAAAAATATGAATTAGAAATTAAGTGTAGGGCATAACAAAGGGCCTATATTAAGTATCATCAACTTCATGGTAAACCTGGCACTCATAGAGAAGGTAAATAAAGGATCTATAGAAAAGGACTGAACGTGAGGATATGTCTGCAGCTAAGGCGACGGTCCCAGATTAAAGACAACTGAGTTAGCAGTAGTATTTTTTAGAATAAAGGATATCATCCTATAAAAAGAAATACTTTCTGAAGTGTGGTAGATAAAGAACACAGGCATACGTTGGCGATACCATGGGTTCATTCTGTCCCAGACCACCTCAATGAAGCAAATACTGCAATAATGTGAGTCAAATGAATTTTTGGGGTTCCCAGTGCACATAACAGTTATGTTTAAACTATACTGTAGGCCATTAAGTGTGCAAAGCATTACATCTAGAAAATGTAAACACTTAAAAAATACTTTGTTGCTAAAGAATGCTAATCATCACCTGAGCTTTCAGTGAGTCGTAATCACTGATATGATAATGAAAAAGTTTGAAATATGGTGAGAATAGGTGTGAAGTGAGCAAATGTTGGTGAAGAAATGGTGCCAATAGACTTGTTTGATGCAAGGTTGCCACAAACCTTCAGTGTGTAAAACAAGCAATACCTGCAAAGCACAATAAAGTGAGGTGTGCCTGTATAGACTGAGATTTATGGAAGATAAAAGAGTGTATTTTCTGGACAAAGAATATTGGCACTTCATAAAGGAGAAGAAAGATACTCTCAAGAATGCTAACTTCAGGATACACAAAACATACCCAAGTTAAAAAAAAGAGTTTAGAAGTCTTTCATTGGTAGTATATTATGTACCCAGGCACATAACAAATGGAAGAAATGATACATTTCTAAATATTAGTTTGAGATTGTCCTAAATAAACAGGGAAATATGAGCTGTAATTCTGGGGGGCTTTGATAGCATCTTCATAATCCTCCCTCTTATTAGAAGCCACAGAATACACAGAAAAGTCCATTGAAATGTAACTCGTAAAAAGTCCACCACAATTTCAATATGAATAATTAATATTAAAAAGGACTCAGTCATGTGAAGAAAGTACCTTTTGAATATAGAGAACAGTTAATCTATGAAATGTTAGTCAAGGAATGTCAATTTAGAAACGAAAGATCCACATAGGTCGATAGTGTAAACTTCAACCCAGAGATGACCTTATCACAAAGGAAACAGGCAAATAAGGACAAGAGGAGCATTAGAGTATAATCATAGTGTAGAAGATGGTATTAGAAATCTGAGCATTGTTTTAATTCCAGACATTGTATGCATAGTGTATGCTGTAACTTTAAAATTGTAGTTAATCGGGTCACATAGCTAACAACTCTTGCTGAAGTATAAATTATACATGTTTGGCTCTTTTCGTTGTTCAAAGTTTAGACCAATTTCCTAGAACGACATTCTTTTGAAATGACTGGATTTCCAGCAGTGATGGACAGCTGTCTAATCCCAGTTAACTGAGTCAGCAAGCCAAGTCATTAGGCACAAGAGGTGCTGGGAGAGAGAAGACTTCAGCAACACCCATCTATAGACAGAAAAGTATTGCAGAGAGCATTGTCAGAGCAGGACATTGTCCCTAATTTAGAAACAAAGCACATCGCTTTATTACTAGCTTTTCGAGAAAGGTCTTGTACTCTGCCCTTCCAAGAGTGGGCCTCAGTGTCATAATTTGTTCTGGGGTCTTCTTTTATGTTTTTGAAAGTAGCCTGTTTCACTATGGATTCTACATCCTCATGAGTCAACTGCTTTTCAAGAATCTTCTGACTTTTAGCACAGTGATTCTGAGGTCCTGAAATGGGTTTAAGCTGATCACACATGAGCCCCATGAGGAAGATGTGTGACTAAGGATTGTCAATGTAACTAGATGTGCAAATAAGATATAGGTAGCTCTAGGTCAAAGATATATGAGTGATCCTGATTATAGTTTAAACTGGGGAAAATGTTAGGGAATCAGCAGAAATACGAGAAAAAAACTCTATTATACATCTCATTCATTTCTACCTCCCTACATGTTCACGAGCCTACCCTATCTTATTTAATAATGCACCCTACCAATGCCCCCTCCCTGCACTTTGGATCACCAGTTTGCTACATTTACCTTTTTATTTTCCTGAGCATTTCTCTCCTTCCAATATCCTAAACAATTTCCTTACTTTTTATATTTATTATTTGGTGTCTGTCTTTTCCCCCTAGTAGGTTAGCTGTAGGAAAATAGGGATTTTTGTCTGTTTTGCTCAGTTCTAAGAATGGCACCCAGAATGTAGTAAGTACTGGATAAGTTTGTTGGATGAAAGAATAAATGGAGAAACTACTATTGCCTAACTTAAATATAAGGAAGTATGAAGGCCTAAGAATAAATTAAGCCCATGCATTTTTGAAACTTCAAGTTTCACTCATTGATAACCTAAAATTTTTCAAATTAAGAAGGCCTTAGGCAGGGCACCTGGGTGGCTTAGTTGACTGAGAGTCCAACTCTCTCAGCTCAGGTCATGATCTCATGGTTTATGAAATGGAACCCTGCCTCGGGTTCTGCACTGACAGTATGAAATCTGCTTGGGATCCTCTCTCCCTCTTTCCCTCTCTCTCTCTCTCTGTATATATGTGTGTGTGTGTGTGTGTGTGTGTGTGTGTGTGTGTGTATTCTGACCCTCCCCCACTATATATAAATAAATAAATAAATAAACAAATAAATAAACAAATAAACAAACAAACAAAACTTTAAACAAAAGGCCTTAGGAAAGTACTTTTTTTGTTGTTGTTTTATTTTTTTTTCAATATATGAAATTTATTGTCAAATTGGTTTCCATTCAACACCCAGTGCTCATCCCAAAAGGTGCCCTCCTCAATACCCATCCCTCCCACCCCCCATCAACCCTCAGTTTGTTCTCAGTTTTTAAGAGTCTCTTATCAAGAGACCCATTTTAGACCTAAAGTCACCTTCAGATTAAAAGTAAGGGGATGCTGGGGCACCTGAGTGGCTCAGCTGGTTAAGCTTCAGACTTAAGCTCAGGTCATGATCTCATGGTGTGTGAGTTCAAGCCCTGTGTGAGGCTCTGTGCCGACAGCTCAGAGCCTGGAGCTTACTTCAGATTCTGTGTCTCCCTCTCTCTATGCCCTCCCCTTCTCATGCTTTCTCTCTCTCTCTTAAAAATAAACATTAAAAAGTATTTTAGAAACTAAGATGATGTAGAGTCATCTATCATGTTAATGGTTGCCAAAAGAAATAAGAGTAGCCATACTTATATCAGACAATCTAGATTTTAAAATAAAGACTGTAACAAGAGATGAAGAAGGGCATTATATCATAATTAAAGGATCTTTCCACCAAGAACACCTAACAATTGTAAACATTTATGTCCACGATGTGGAAGTACCCAAATATATAAAGCAATTAATCACAAACATAAAGAAGTTCATTGACAATAATACCATAATAGTAGGGGACTACAACACCCCACTTACAACAATGGACAGATCATCTAAGCAGAAAATCAACCAGAAAACAATATCTTTGAATGACAGACAGGGCTGGATGGACTTAACAGATATATTCAGAACATTTCATCCTAAAGCAGCAGCATAAACATTTTCAGGAGTGCACATGGAACATTCTCCAGAATAGATAACATACTGGGACACAAATCAGCCCTCAACAAGTACAAAAAGACGGAGATCATACTATGCATATTTTCAGACCCCAATGCTATGAAACTCGAAATCAACCACAAGAAAAAATTCAAAAAGAAAACAAATACTTGGAGATTGAAGAACATCCTATTAAAAAAATGAATGGGTTAATCAAGAAATTAAAGAGGAAATTAAAAAGTACATGGAAGGCAATGAAAATGATAACACCACACCCCAAAACCTCTGGGATGCAGCAAAGGCAGTCATAAGAGGGAAGTATAAAGCAATCCAGGCCTTTCTAAAGAAGGAAGAAAGGTCTCAGACACACAACCTAACCTTACACCTTTAAGGGCTGGAAAAAGAATAGCAAATAAAACCCAAAACCAGCAGGAGACAGGAAATAATAAAGATTAGTGCAGAAATCAATGCTATTGAAATAAAAAAAACAAACAAACAGTAGAACAGATCAATGAAACCAGGAGCCAGTTCTTTGAAAAAATTAACAAAATTGATAAACCTCTAGCTAGCCTGATCAAGAAGAAAAAGGAAAGGATCCAAATAAATAAAATCAAGAATGAAAGAGGAGAGATCACAACCAACACTGCAGAAATACAAACAATATTAAGAGAATATTATAGGGAATTATATGGCAATAAATCCAGCAATCTGGAAGAAATGGACAAATTCCTAGAAACATATAAGCTACCAGAACTAAAACAGGAAGAAATACAAAATTTGAATAGACCTACAGCCAGTAAATAAATTGAATTATTAATGAAAAATCTCCCAAAAAACAAGGGTCCAGGGCCAGAAGGCTTTACAGGGGAATTCTACCAAACATTTAAGGAAGAGTCAACACCTATTCTTTTGAAGCTGTTCCAAAAAGTAGAAATGGAAGGAAACTTCCAAACTCATTCTATGAGGCCAGCATTACCTTGATTCCAAAACCAGACAAAGCCCCCACTAAAAAGGAGAATTATAGACCAATTTCCCTGATGAATATGAATGCAAAAATTTTCAACATACATTAGCCAACCAATCCAACAATACATTAAAAGAGTTACCACGATCAAGTGGGATTTACACCTGGGATGCAAGGCTGGTTCAATACATACAAATCAATGTGATACATCATATTAACAAAAGAAAGGACAAGAACCACATGATCCTCTAAATAGATGCAGAGAAAGCATTTGACAAAAGATAGCATCCCTCCTTGATAAAAACCCTTAGGAAAGTAGGGATAGAAGGATCATACCTTAAGATTAGAAAAGCCGTATGTGAGGGGCACCTGGGTGGCTCAGTCGGTTGAGCGGCCGACTTCGGCTCAGGTCATGATCTCGCGGTCTGTGAGTTCCAGCCCCGTGTCGGGCTCTGTGCTGACGGCTCAGAGCCTGGAGCCTGCTTTGGATTCTGTGTCTCCCTCTCTCTCTCTGTCCCTCTCCCGTTCATGCTGTGTCAAAAATAAATAAACATTAAAAAAAAAAAAAAGCCGTATGTGAAAGACCCACCACTAATATCATCCTCAAAGGTGAAAAGTTGAGAGCTTCCCCCTAAGGTCAGGAACACGACAGAGAGCTCATTCTTGCCACTGGTATTCAACATAGTATCGAAAGTCCTAGCCTCAGCAATCAGACAACACAAAGAAAGGCCTCCAAATCAGCAAGGATGAAGTCAAACTTTCACTCTTCGCAGATGACATGATACTCTATATGGAAAACCCAAAAGATTCCACCCAAAAACTTCTAGAACTGATCCACTAATTCATCAAAGTCTCAGGATATAAATGTCAATGCACAGAAATCAGTTGCATTTCTATACCCAATAATGAAGCAACAGAAAGAGAAATCAAGGAATTGATCCCATTTACCATTGCACCAAAACCCATAAAATACATAGGAATAAACCTAACCAAAAAGGTGAAAAATCTATACACTGAAAACTGTAGAAAGCTTATAAAAGACATAGAAGAAGACACAAAACCATGGAAAAACATTCCATGCTCATGGATTGGAAGAACAAATATTGTTAAAATGTCAACACTACCCAAAGAAATCTACATATTCAATGCAATCACTATCAAAATAACACCAACATTCTTCACAGAGCTAGAACAAACAATTCTAAAATTTGTATGGAACCAGAAAAGATCCCGAAGAGCCAAAGCAATCCTGAAAAAGAAAACCAAAGCTGGAGACATCACAATCCCAGACTTCAAGATATATTACAAAGCTGTAATCATCAAGACACTATGGTACTGGCACAAAAAACAGAAACTTAGATCAATGGAACAGAATAAGAACCCAGAAATGGACCCACAGACATATGGCCAACTAATCTTTGACAAAGCAGGAAAGAATATCCAATGGAATAAAGACAGTCTCTTCAGCAAATGGTGTTGGGAAAACTGGACAGCAACATGCAGAAGAATGAACCTGGACCACTTTCTTACACCATACACAAAAATAAACTTAAAATGGACGAAAGAAAACCTAAGAAAACCTTAGGAAGCCATCAAAATCCTAGAGTTGAAAACAGGCAACAACCTCTTTGATCTTGACTGCAGTAATTTACTCAACATGACTCCGGAGGCAAGGAAAACAAAAGCAAAAATGAACTTTTGGGCCTCATCAAGATAAAAAGTTTCTGCACAGCTAAGGAAACAATCAGCAAAACTAAAAGGCAACTGACGGAATGGGAGAATATATCTGCAAATGACATATTTGATAAAGGGTTAGTGTCCAAAATCTATAAAGAACTTTTCAAACTCAATACCCAAAAAACAAATAAACCATAGAAGAAATGGGCAGAAGGCATGAGTAGACACTTTTCCAAAGAAGACATCCAGATGGCGAACAGACACATGAAAAAATGTACAACATCACTCATCATCAGGGAAATACAAATCAAAACCACAATGAGTTACCACTTCACATGGGTCAGAATAGCAAATATTATTAATTCAGTCAGCAACAGATGTTGGTTGGTGAATGCAGAGAAAGGAGATCTCTTTTGCACTGCTGGTGGGAATCCAAACTGGTGCAGCCACTTTGGAAAACAATATGGAGTTTCCTCAAAAAAATTAAAAATAGAACTATCCTACAACCCAGCAATTGCACTTTGCTGCTCTCTGAAGTCCACTATGTTGGTGTGGGGCAGAATATGGTGCTACTCCAATCTCTCATCCTTGGGCTGGGAATCTTGCAGCCCTCACAGAATAGCAAGGGCATTCAGCTCACCCTGGGCCACACTCTTCTGTGTTATTTCTTTGATGCGGTTGGGATTCAAAACCCAAAGTCTGTGCATGGCACAGATCCCCTCCTTTCCTCCAGAGTGGACCCTCTCCACCCTGCTGATGAAAGGCCTTTAGCTGGCAACTACAAGATCTTTTGCCCTTGGGGAGGCAATAAACCCTTTTCCAAAAGTACTCCAGGAAGGCTACTATTCTCTCCCAGTGTACCCCAGAGATCACGACACCACATTATGCACTCCAGGATCAGCTCACTTCTCTCCAGGAGCATGCGCCACAGCTCAAGCCTAAGAGTTTGAGCTCCGAAACCTGGTTGCAAAAAAGAACTTCTGACGCACCCCGCCCCCCGCCCCAGTCCATGGTCCAGAGAGGTTTTCCTCCTGTGCTAACTCAATGCTGCAGTATCTCGATACCTCTTTCTCTCCCTTTTGTCTCTCCAGGGAAAGGATTCCATCCCCTCCATAGTGCCGCCATTTTTCTCTCCCCCAATTCACATCCACGCACCTCACTCTTTCCAAGCTGTCTTCCTCCAACTGTGGAGATCCTTCTGCACTCTGCAGATCGATTTCATGGGTGTTCCAAGTGACCTAACCATGGGCAATAAAATCTATAAAGACTGTGGAACCTGTGGGTAGAGTATATTCTGCTTCTACAAAAAAATGTCCCCTCATTACCACACTGTTGCCATCCTGATGTCCTTCTAACATGGCAGCAACAGTCTGCTCCTGAATCACAGAAATTAAGATGAGTAAACAATGGTTATAAATTAAATGAATAGTCAGAACTATGAGAAACCCAAGATGACCACTTGGTCTTTCCTAACTCTCTGGCAAATCCCACTTTTGGTTTTTGCATTCCTTTAGTGACCTTGGTGCATTTGAAAAAATTAGTTTGGTCCTCAGAGGCCTCAGACCTCTCTCTGGACTTTTTAAACATCTGCAGCTGGACTTCATTCAACTATCACTTACTGTGGGTTATCAAAATGTATTTCCTGGGGTGGACTTTCACAACATCCAAGTACCCACTTCACTGGGCAAACTATATAAGCCTCAATGAAAACCTTACAAATTTCTTAAAATTATCACTGTCAATAATCAGGCAAGGTCAACAAAACTAATGAAAAAATTATACTCAAGCAGAACAAGTACAGATTACATAGGGCCGATGTAATTAATGAACTGATGAATATGGATTACACTTTTCATAACTTGTTGTCTAAAGTGTTACTGGCTTTTAACCTTCTGTTTTTCCAGATTTAGGAAAATTTCTTCTCTTTAAAAAGTTTTTTTCAATGTTTATTTATTTTTGAAGGAAAGAAAGACAGAGTGTGAGTGGGGGGAAGGGCAGAGAGAGAGAGGGAGACACAGAATCAGAAGCAGGCCCTAGGCTCTGAGCTGTCAGCACAGAGCCCAACGTGGGGCTCGAACTCACGAGCTGTGAGATCATGACCTGAGCTGAAGTCAGATGCTTAACTGACTGAGCCTCCCAAGCGCCCCAGGAAAATCTCTTCTCTTAAGCTGCCAACAATTTGGTAAGATACACCTTTGTAAACAAAGATGAAACATTTATCTTTTTCTCCTACCTAATCCCTCCAAAATTTAAACAATATTGTTAGTTATTTACATAAATTCACTGAGAAATTGTTCCCCTTATCACAAGACACAATTAAAAAACAAATGCCTATCTTGCCAAGGCTTTGACTAAAATGTCATCTTTGAGAGATAGGTACATAGACTCAGGTGTCACCATACAGGTTTAAAGAACTGCTTCCAAAAATTGGCCTAATACCTTGCTTACAAAGCTCCAACAAAGCAATCTTTTAAAAAGTTTACATACCCAGTCACTATTCTTCCTGCTTTTACAAAAATAACCAGGCCAAGCTTAAACAAATTAGGCTTGTCATGATCGTTGATTTAAAAAAATGGGAGTTGGGGCGTCTGGGTGGCTCAGTCATTTGAGCATCCGACTTCGGCTCAGGTCATGATCTCACGGTCCGTGAGTTCGAGCCCCTCGTCGGGCTCTGTGCTGACAGCTCAGAGCTTGGTGCCTGCTTCAGATTCTGTGTGTGTCCCTCTCTCTCTGACCCTCCCCCATTCATGCTCTGTCTCTCCCTGTCTCAAAAATAAACAAACATTAAAAAAAATAATAAAAATAATAAAAACTGGGAGTAATTGTAGAGAGAAAAGTTACGTTTGTACCTTTGTCTACATTAGATTCGAATCCTATTAATTGTCTTTGAGATTTGGTTATACACCAAAGCTGGACTGGACTGGATCCTAAATTTGTGTAGTTTCTTCAAACATCTGGCTATGACTCTCCAAACTAGCATTTCCAATTTTCTCCCACCCTTGTAATTTGGAATCAATAAAAATAATAACTGCTCTTGAATCTCCTTGGAAGAGACTATATCAGGGCATCCTCACTGTCCAGATGGCAGTGACTTCGGGGACTCAAGCCTTAGATAGACACCTCACAGCTAAAGAAGGCTCCACATGGCGTCTAGCTCTATACAAATGCTGGAGACCTCTGAATCAAATTGATGAAGAAAACAAAGATGACAGCGAATGTGGACAGCTAAGTCAAGATTCCATACCAGGCCCGCATACTCATAAACATTATTTTGATTCTGGTCTTAATCTATTTCACATTAGACCTCCTTTACAACGCTGGCAAATCCCTTTGCTTTTGATAACTGAACACTTCTGACATGGCCAGATTATCGACATTTTCAAAACACTGCTACTCTGTATCTCCTTTCTTAAGTTAATTTCCCTCCTAAACCATGTCTACCCTACTGTTGGAACTACAGTCTATAATGACTCCATAATTTCTGCTTCTCCCGGGTCTATTTTTACTCGTGCTTGGCAAAAACACTACCAGGAACACACTGATTAAGTCCCTATTGAAGTAAAGGTTGTTGTGCAATTGGATTATTGGTTACACCTATTTCATCTGCGTAATCAATCAGAAACTTAGCACTGGGCACCCCTTTAAGTTTACTTCACTGACTAATGTGTATACCGGCTGCACACATAGTCAAGGGTGTTCAACTACAGGTGGTGCCAACTCCAGCAAAGCTGCTAGGTTTGTAGATTTGCCTGATCTCTCTAAAATCCTGAGAGATATTGCTAAAATGTTTTGCTAATGCAATAGCCGCCCAAGAAAACTCTTTGGACTCCCTTGCACAAGTGTTAATTAATGGAATTGTTCTTGGTTACCTCCTAGCTGAACAAAGTGAGGTTTGTTCTGTGATAAACACCTGTGGCTGTCCTTAAGTAAACACCTCTGATGAAGCAGAAACCCCTTGCTTTTACCCGACAGGCACAAAAACTATTTGGATTTCTAGTTGAATCTGTGACCCCTAATTGCAATTCTGGAATCTCAGATAAACTCTCATTTGAGTCTCATTGTGACTTTTTGTTTTCAGGTTGACATTCCTGTGAAGACCATGCTTTCCTTATTTCTCTTTCAAGTGGTGGCTATTTTTTCTCTCATAAGTGGGGGTTTATCCTTTTTCCTTCTTATTGCTGCTTTCAGATTATTATCCCACCTTCCTCCATAAAAATACCCAGCTTTGTCATGGATATTCTTATCATCTACCCATATCACTCATTGTACATCTTTAGTATAGTCATCTACCAACTCCTGCGTCAGTTCCCTCATTCTTTGAAGATTTTGGTTCTTTGATCGCTGAAGGATATCGTAGGCATACTCTTCCCTATTACTTCCACTAATTACAACTAAAAACTCTGAATAAAATACATAAAGCAGGGTCACCTGGTGGTTCGGTTGGTTGAGTGTCTGACACTTGATTTCACCTCGGGTCATGATCCCAGCATCATGGGATCGAACCCCATGTCGAGTTCCATGTCAGGCTCTGCACTGAGTGTGGAGCCTGCTTGAGATGCTCCCTCTCCCTCTTTCTCTCCGCCCTCCCCCCCCTCCCCCGCCCAGTGTGCTCCATCTCTCTCTGAAAAAAGGTTTTGTTTTTTTTTTTAACGCATAAAGCAACTATTAGAAGATTCTGAAGCGGGGGTGGGGTGGTGGAACAGACTAGCCAGAGATCACAGGACTCAGGGGATGACCCAGTGGTGATTTCTTTGTTGTTTTTGCTTTTTTCCTCTCACCTGTATCCATGCCTGGGTGCTAAACCAGCCCACACCTAGAACTTCCAATGGGCATACTTTTAAAAGACCTGAGAAAGTTCTGTTCTTCCTAGACTCGGAATAGAGAGACCCCACAGAACAGAATCTTTCTGACTCTACTCACTCTATCCCAGGCAAACACAAAGGAAGAAGCCCCATAGTCTCCTCCACACCTGTACTGCACAGTGGGTGGTTTGCTGCTGTTGACAGTCCTCCCCTGCATGAACAGGAGCAGAGATGATCCCCCCTCCCTCTCCCCTCCCTACTGGGCACTGCGTTTGCATCCCTCAGCAGACAAGGAAGAGACACTTCTCAAAGTGATAAAAGCAGTGTAAAAAGTGAAGTTGAATCTCTCATTCATTGTTGGTAGGAATGTAAAATGATAGTTTTTCTGAAAAACAATTTGGTAGTTTCTTATAAAGCTAAATACACACTTATCATATGACTCTGAAATTCTACTCCTACTATTTGCCCTACAGAAAGGAAAACTTTTATTCGCATAAAGCCTGTACGTGAATATTCATAGCAACTTTATATGCTATAGTTGGATGAATATTCCACTAATATTCCACTTTATATGATATAGTTGGATTAATATTCCACTAATTTTTGGAACTGTTTTCTATTTAGCCTTTGTTTCTTCTTTTTGCCTTCCCCTCTTTTTTCTGCCTTCTCCTATTTTACATGACTCTATTTTTTTTCTTTTTTTAGCACAACAATGATACTTAAAATATTTTTAGTAGGTGCCTTAGAGACTGCAATAAACATTTACAACTATTTAAATCCGCTTTCAAATAGCGCTATACCACTTCACAGGTAGTTCAGGTATTTTAAAAGATTATTCCCAGGTTCTCTCATCGCTGATTGCATTACTGTCATTCATTTTACTTAAGCATAAGCTATATTCATCCAACACATTATTATATTATTATTTTGATCAAACTGTTAGGTTAGATAAGTTAAAAGAAATAAAATTAAACGTTTTCTTTTACCTTCATTTATTCCTTGTCTAACACTTTTCCTTTCCTTGTGTAGATTTGACTTTCTGATCTATATCATTTCCCCGATCTCTGAGGAACTTCTTTTAACATGTCTTATCTACCGGCTGCAAATCTTCATCTCAGAAAGCCTTATCTCCTTCACCTGTGAAAGATAATTTCATTGGACACAGAATTCTAGATGAGTGCATTTCTTTTCTTTCAACACTTGCATATTTCACTCTACTCTCTTCTTGCCTTAATGGTGTCTCTTGTTTTCTGAGATTTATTTATTTATTTGAGAGAAAGAGAGAGAGAGAGAACATGAACAGGGGAGGTGCAGAGAGAGGGGGACAGATCCACAATGAGCTCTGTGATGCAGGCAGAGGACCTGATGGGGGGCTCAAACTCATGAACCCTGAGATAATGACCTGAGTTGAAGTCAGCCACTTAACTGACTGAGCCACCCAGGCACCCCTTGCTTAAATAGTTTCTAAAGAGAAGTCTGATGTAATTTTTATCCTTGTTTCTGTAGAACAGGTAAAGTGTTTTTTCCCCCTGGCTTCTTTCAAGATTTTCTCTTTGTCTTGTTTTCTGAAGTTTGAATATTATATGCCTAGATACAGATTTTTCAGTATTTATCCTGCATGTTTCCTTAGTGTCCTGAATCTGTGGTTTGGTGTCTGTTAGTAATTTTGGAAAATTCTCAGCCATTATTACTACAAATATTGTTTCTGTTTCTTTCTTTCTTTCTTTCTTGCCTTCTGCTATATTATACACTTACTAAAATAAGTGTATTTTACACCTATTGTAATATTCTCACAGGTCTTGGTTATTCTGTTCTTATTTTAATTCTTTTTCCTTTTTGCTTTTCAGTTTGAAAATTTCTATTAACATATCTTTAGACTCACTGATTCTTTTCTCAGCCATGCCCATTAAGCGGATGAGCCCATCAGGTATATTTTTCATTTCTTTTACACTGATTTTGATTTCCAGCATTTTCTTTTGATTTTTAGAGTTTCCATTTCTCTGCTTAGAGTATCCATCTGTTCTCCCACATTATCCACGTTTTCCTTTAAAGCCTTTGTTTATTTTATTTTATTTTATTTTATTTTATTTTATTTTATTTTAAAGTAGCCTTCACACCCAGGTCAGAGCCCAATGCAGGGCTCGACTTATGACCCTGAGATCAAGACCCTGGGCTGAGATCCAAGAGTCAGATGCTTAACCAACTAAGCCACCCACGTGACCCTATCATAATTATTTTATTTTTTTATTTTTATTGACTAAGTTTATTTATTTATTTTGAGAAAGAGAGAGAGTGAGAGAGTCCCAAGCAGACTTTGTACTATCAGCAAGGAGCCCAACGTGGGGCTCAAACTCGGGGAGTGTGAGATTTTGACCTGAGCTGAAATCTGGCACCTAGCCTACTGAGCCACCCAGGTGCCCCTATCATAGTTATTTTAAATTCAGGTCTGATAATTCCAAAATCTCTGCTATATCTGAACCCGGTTCTGACGCTAGTTTTGTCTCTTGAGACTATGTTTATTGTCTTTTAGCATGCATTGTAATTTTTTTTGTGAAAAGCTGGAATGTTGTATCAGGTAAAAGGAACTGAGATAGACCTTTAGTGTGAGGTGCTGTATTTATGTGGCTAAGAGTTAGGCTGTACTCACTGTTTGCTGCAGCTGTGGTTTCAGAAGATAAAATCTCCTCTAATGTCCCCGTTTTTGTGTCCCTGTTTTGTCTCTGTTGTCTTTTGGTTCCTCCAGAGAGTCCTTAGTAAATGGGTCTCAG
Source organism: Lynx canadensis (assembly GCF_007474595.2). Lineage (NCBI taxonomy): Eukaryota > Metazoa > Chordata > Mammalia > Carnivora > Felidae > Lynx > Lynx canadensis. The sequence goes on from NC_044307.1 coordinate 105,928,165, forward strand.
GTTTGCAGTTCTTCCAGTGCAAGCTCCTATTATTACACAGAAGCCCTGTTGACAGGGTGGTGAGATGCAGGGAGAGAGGGGAAGAGAAAGGGGAAGCATTCCAAGATCCTATAATCAGGTCTCAGCCTTTTATAAATCTGTGTCTCTGGGTTGTGAGTTTCACAAATGTTTCTCAGCTTCCTTCCCCCTGTCCAACCTCAGGGGATATAAGAGGGCTAGAGGGGGCTAGATTTGGGTATCTCCCCTCAGGTCAGCTAGGCTTTAGTAAAAACCCCAAACAAACCCTAGTAAAAATTAGTTTCCCTTGAGGGCAGTCCTTGTTAAGGAGAACAGGGAGCTCTGGGCATTTTTCAGAATGGTTACTTTCCTTTGTCTCCCTGCCAAAAGCAGGAGGGCTTTTTCTCCGGTCTTGACAGAACCTAGGGAAACCTCTGGAGGGAAAACTCAACAGCAGTTCATTACAAGGGCAAATTGTATCAATGCTAAGAATGAAAAGTACAGGGTACTATGATAGTACATAATAAGGGAAACTGAGAAAGTCTGTGGGAGCAAGGAAGGTTTTCCTAAGGAAAATAACTTTTCCTAAGGGAAAACTTTTTTGGCAAAAGAAATAGCATGTGCAATTGCTCAGAGTTAAAAAGGAATATGGAATATTTGAGTGAATGAAGGAAAAATCAGGGTGTCTAGGTTGCCGACAGAGTGGGGAGAGTGGCTCCAGATGAAACTGGAAAGGTAAGGAGACCAAGAGCTTTGATAGTGATTCTAAGAACAATGAGAAGCAACTTTAGGATTACTGGAGTCAAAGACTGGCAATGAAGCAGGAAAAATAATGGACGTTTTCTGAAGGTTGTTCCTTTCAGTTGCCCTTTTCCCCTAATTTATCACTTTAGTTTTTCTTTCACTTTGAGTCTATGCCAAGGGTTCTAATCTAGGGAGTTAGACTTCAAGGAGTCCCTGAACCAGCAGAAATTATATGCAACATTTTGTGTGCACAGACACGTGTATTTTGTGAAGGGTACAGGTTCACAGTTTTATTGAAGAATTCTGCAATTCTCCCACCAAAATTGAGAGTGAGCGATATTATGTTCTTCCATGAAGTTAAAATTAATAACCAACATCTTGCTAAATGGAAGTTGTATCAATGTAAAGTGTCAAAACCAAGTATTAGTTCATTTAAAAAGAGAGGGATACAGGACAAATAAACGTTAAAGACTAATTAATATACAGTTTAGGGGAGTCTGGGTGGGTCAGTCGGTTAAGTGTCTGACTTCGGCTCAGGTCACCATCTCATGGTTCACGGGTTTGAGCCCTGCGACAGGCTCTGTGCTGACAGCTCTGAGCCTGGAGCCTGCTTTGGATTCTGTGTCTCCCTCTCTCTCTCTGCCCCTCCCCTGCTTGCTCGCTCTTTCTCAAAAATAAGCATTTAAAAAATTTTTTAAAATATATATACAGTTTATAGTCAAGGCCAGATATTGTCCCATCCTTTATACCTTCTTCAAGTTGGAGGTAATATAAATTAATAGTACTAGTCATGACCTTAAATATTGCAAAATTATGAATTCATACTTACATTATCAAAAAAGGATTAATTATGCCAATATAGTCTTAGGGTTAATTTGAATTTCAATTATTAGAGAACAAGTAACCCATGAGCTGTATTATTTATATAGGATAACCTTCTGCGTTGCCTTCGCCTTCAAGGTGATATTCTCTCTACTCTTCTGCCACACTACATAAGAGGGGGAAGAGCAAAAACCTGGACTTCCTTGTTTATCCTCCAGTCTCCTGAGTTTGGTTGGCGCAGATGAGACACATTTGCCTTCTAAGCGCGAGTCTTGAACTCTCCTAGTCCTCCCATCTCATTCATACCTGCACCTCAGGATTCCCAAGGTCTGTCTGTGCCTGGGTCTGGGTCTCTCTGCCAAACACACACACACACACACACACACACACACACACACACACAACACACACACGCGCGCGCGCGCGCATTCTGTAAATGCATTCTTTCTCCAGGAATGCACGACTCGCCCCTTTCCGAGCAACATTCAGATCCTGAAAGTTCTCCAGCGCTGAATCAGGACTCGAGGCTCCTCCTTCTTTGTTCCCGCTGCGCCAGACCGGTTCTCAGGTTTCCAACCAAGACTGGTCAACTGCAGGTCGGATTGGCTGCGATAGGAAGAGGAGCAGATGCTCCACCAAATCACAAATCTAGGATTTTAATTTTACTTGGTCTCCTCCCTAGAATCCTGGCAACTGGTGTGCTTTGTTTCTCTTAGAGGAGAAACCCTTCCTTGCCTGGGTTGCTAAGGAGATGGGACGCTGTAACTTGCTGAGCAGTTGGGACCCTGAAATCCTTTAACTGACCTCAGCAAAGCGACTGCCCTGCATTGCCTCTTTCCATATCTGCACTCCTCCTTCATCCAGAATTTTTTTTTCTTGACTCTTTCCATGGAAGACTCGACGTCCCCGAAGCGAGAAAAAGCAAACCAAGATCCGAGGGAAGCAGGGCAGCCATGGGAAGAAGTAACAGCAGCTTCTTCCCAAGGTCTTGAGTCTGGGTTATCTGAGCCCTTGGAATTGGAGCAGGGGCTGGAAACTGGACCCCAACCCAGAAGCCCTCCTCAGAGCCCACAGTCCAGAGCCAGCATCCCTCTGGATGACCTCACAGGACCAGGTGCATCATATCCACCTTCCCCTCCACAGGAGGCCTCTTACACTCCTTCTCCCCCGGCTCTGGCCAGACAGGACCTTGCAGCGCCATGGCAGTCAGACAAAACCACTAGTGTGAATCCCGAAGCTGGGACACCTCACTTCCACCATTTGGAACAATCGTCTGATAAAGGAGAATCGACTGCTTCTCACACATTCCAATCAGAGGGAAGCACCTTCCGACAGTCTCAGCAAACCAAACATGACCTGTATGGACCAGAAGATGTGAACTATAACAACTCTAAACAAAAAGAGCTGAGATTTAACATCTTTCAGGACGAAGACTCAAACAGTAACTATGATCTGGATTACGCTGAACCTGGGGTCTCTGAACTGGCTCCCAGCATGCTTGAGATCACCATTCAGAGTGCTAAGGCTTACTTACAGAAGACTAGTAGCAAGTCTGGCTTAAATTTGTAAGTCCTAAAGGGTTAAAGGGGTGTGTGTGTACGTGTGTGTGTGTGGATTTGGCAAAGAAAAGGGGGTGTGAGTATCTGTGTATGAGACTTTGTTTCTGTGGGTGAATGGAAATGTATTTGAAAAGTTTGCATTGGTAGGAGAGAGTTGGTGGCTTAATAACTCTTTGCATCACAGGACTCAAAATAGGTCTTTGGTGGCAATTCTTTTCATTTCTTTACAAACCCTTGGCACACAGAAATAAAACCTAGGAGTTATGGAATCTTGGGTTTACAGAGATGATGAAGATAGTGAAGTCCAAGAATCTCTCCAAGATGCTTATAAAAAGTAATTGTCTACCAGTGGTAGGGAGTGTGCATGGCTCTACTCTGAGCATCATGGTAGTTATATGGCTTGGTTTTGAGTTCCCCTGCAGGCCGGCGGGGCGGGGCGGGGCGGGGGGGGGGGCGGGGGCGGGGCGGGAGCGGGGGGGGGGGGCGGAGGCGGGGCGGGGGATCACCAATTATCTCACTTATCTCAGAACTGTCTTGATTTGAGCACTGAATATTCTGTATCCCGAGAAAACCCCCAGTCCTGGATAAACTGGAAGAATCGATCACAATAATTTTAAGTCTGAAGAATTCTTTATTTAATGTGAGAAATCTTGCCCCAAACCTGAGATTGACACTTTAAAATATTTTTTCTAAAGTACAGTTTTTAAACTATAATTTACTAAGCTTCAAGGATGTGATTTATCCTTAGTGGTTATTCTACTTGAATTTCTCATTTGAACTTATTGTCATAATTGTCTGGGTTAAATAACAAGCATAAATTTACAAACTTTGTTAAAATTCCAGAAAAAATCATACATACTTGAGAGTTAGTTAACTAAAATTTAAAACTGAACACAAACATAAAAATGGAAAATTTTCCTTTATGGAATTATTTTATAACCGATATTAATTAAATATCAAATTTTATTTTATTTCCAAATGCTAAATCTCTGAGGTAATAAATATCTTCTATAATATTCACTATTGTCTTCTAAGTACTTTAGAGCCTGCAGTTAAAAACCATTTGGTAAAAATGACTTTAACTCTATCTCTTATATGCAATTCTTATTTGACAACCATGAAAAATATTGTTTTTGTTGCAATTGAAACAGTCTTTTACTAAAATACAAGATCTGACATTGGTTTTGCTCTGTTGAATAAAATTAGCCTACAAAAAAGAATTCCTTCCTCCTTTTCTGCCATTCTATTAAAACAAATTATTAAACCTCCCAAATTGAAAAAGCTGTAACTATGAATTAAAATCCACATTTTATAATTTGACACAAAGGCATTTTCAGATGTGGACCTCTTAAAAAACCAATGCAATATCTTGCCTGAAGAACTATAAATAAAGCACAAGCAGACATTATATTAAAGCCTGAAAAATAAAATAAAATTTGGACTTAGAGTCCTCAATTCAATGGCATATATGGTCCCTACTGGAGCAAATCAAGAACTCCAGTTACAACCCAGCTGCCTAGTAAGCAATAATATTTTTATCCTGACTCATTCTCCAGGAGTTTCAATACTGAACAAATATTAAGGAAGCATGATGAAGTTTTAAACAAACTCCATTTCTGTTCACCTACAAGAATAGCAATATTTTGGGAAAGAAGGATTTATTCTTCACATGTATTTTTAAATGGCCCTTCACATTGGTTGCCCACATAATCTGCATATTTTTTCTTCAATATTCCTGAGACCCATTAGATAAATAAAGATATAAAGAAAAAATGAAAAATAATAGCTACGGGCAACTAGTAGAAAGTGGGCAGTTATTGAGTATCTATTTTGTTTCACTCTAATAAGGGAGAGGATGCATTAAAACAACAACATCAAAAACTTAGTTTTGGCCACGTAAGAACCTAATACAATTGCTGAGTGGGAAATATATCATCTACACAATTGCATAGCAGTGGATCGGTGATCTCAGAGAAGCCCATTGAATGGTTTTCAGGAATGACTAGAGTGATAAGTCCTCAAGGACAAAATACGTTTTAAATGATTTCTTGAGAGAAATTATATATATGGCACATAGCAAGCAAAAGCTCTCAGGTTAGGACTTAACAACTATGTGAAACTAATTTTGAGTAGATTTACCTCACTGGGGCAGACATTCTAATTGAGCTAATTATTAGAAATGAAATTGGAGACATGTAATCCTTATCTGCCAGAGGAGAAATTCAGGCAAGTTTGCAAATTGGACAAAAGAATTTCTATCTAACTGAAGAGTACTTTGACAGACATTTTTTGCTCTTAAATAGTAAATTCACACAGAAAATCTGGTATTTGAAAAAAACACACCTGAGCAGTATAAAATGTAATGAATTAACCACTTTTAGGCAGTTTCACTAATTCAGTTATGAAATAAGTACCTAGGACAGTGTTGTTGTTGTTGTTGTATTTAAATGTTTGTTTATTTTTGAGAGAGAGAAACAGAGTGCAAGCTGGAGAGAGGCAGAAAGAGAGGGAGACACAGAATCTGAAGCAGGCTTCAGGCTCTGATCTGTCAGCACAGAACCCGACGTGGGGCTCGAACTCACCAACCGTGAGAGCATGACCTGAGCCAAAGTTGGATTAACCGACAGAGCCACCCAGGTGCCCCCTTAGGGCTGTGTTTTTAATAGAATAGGACAAAAGTGTTAGAGTACACCACATTTTAATAAAGATGAATAATATTTGATGACATTTTTCAATTGTGTGTGGGGAAGGGTTGCAATATGTAATGTATTTCTTATAGGTCTAAAAACCACTGAAGTAGATAATTGGTCCAGGAAATGGAAAGGAAGAGAACATATTTAAGAGTCAACAGGATTTAGAAATCAAATTGGATTTGATGAGTGTAGGGGAAAGGGGATGAAAAAGAAGTTAAGGGAAAAAAATGTAAAATAAGGTTAATCTCTTAAATATATAACTAAGAGATTTCAAATCAAATAAAATGTGAAAATGTATCTGATGCAAAATATGTACCTTGCCATAATATGTGTTTTAATAAGTTAAATATTCATATCACATTGGAGGCATTTCTTAAGCAAAATTCTAGCATAGGTTCTTTCTGGCAGTGGTGAAATTAACGGTGTTTATCCATTTACGATATCTGAAGGCTTTGATTTCTTGAAGTTTCCTAGAAACCAACTAACAGAGTCTGCATGTGATGCTTCTTCAAAGGCTTTTTGACAAGGATATTATCTGGAATTTTCTCTTTTCGGGTAGGTATGATCATCTTTCTGATATGCTTGCCAAGGTCTTAGATGAGCGTCCGGAAAATGCTGTGGATATCATTGAAAGTATCAGCCAAGATGTGAAGATGGGACATTTTAGGAAAAAATTAGATACACTCCAAAATGAGAATGAGATGCTTCCAACATATGAGATAGCAGAGAAGCAAAGGGCTCTTTTTCTCCAGGGAAATTTGGAAGGAGCTGACCAGGAACTAGAAGATGAAATAGTAAGTCACTGCTGTAAATTTGAATAGCTCAGTCTTAGAGTTTTATTTCAGATGAGTGGGTGTGGGTTTAAATTCATATCAACTGTCTTTTATAGTTTCCTAAATAGTATGTGTAACCTCATTTCACACCATACACTTCCCTGTTACACTTTCTGATTTTTTTACATTGTGTTTCACAGGATTAGTTGTTTGTTATATGTTTGTGGGGTTGAGCTCCTTGATATCAGAGAAAATGATCTCTTCATCTTTTATATCCTCCAAAGTACCTGGGACAGATCTGGGTCTATAGCTGTTTCTTATTAATTTATTAAATGAATTAATTAATGTCAGATAGTTTAAAATTGGACTTTAAAACAAGTTGCATATTTTCCCCTTTAATTTACTAGAATAATTAGAAGTACCTCTAATGTCATTTGCATTCTTTTCCAAGGCAACTTCCTCATATTATGTCTTGATATTATGCATGTTACATCAATGGAGGCATGATACGAGGGGAGAGGGATAAGATAGTTATTTTAATCTCTATAGACAAAGCGTTGAAAATATTTACAGAGAAAGCTGGTGACAGAGATAAAAGATTATCATTAGAGAATAAAATTAGTTGTACTACAGAAATTTTAGCTCCAAATATTTTTAAATAGTATCAAGCATGCTGTTTCCTGTATGTCCATATGCTTGTCATTTATACTACTGAGTAATTTACACTATACATCTACTGAGCTTCCATGTTTTGTTAACCACTAGACTACTTAAATCTGCCTATATACTTGCAAATTTGATGTTTGGTGTAAGATAGTTTCAGAAAAGGATGGAAAGTTCAGTCAGGAAAAAGATAGGGGGGAGGGATCTAGACAGTAGGTACACCATCTAGGGCTCTGCAACCTTTGTGTGGGGATCCAACCTGACACAGTGGGATACAGGGTACTCAGAAGGAACAGGTGATGGGTGCCAAGGAGTTGACATCGGCTGCACCTTTTCTGAAAATATCTTATGCCAAACATGTGGTTAAATAGCCACATACAGTGATGATAAGTCTGGGGGCAATCAGCATGTAGGGATTAAGCAGATAGGTAGACACTGTTATGGAGGAGCTTATCAAAGAGAAGTCAGACTCCACTATTAGAATGGGGCATTGGGCCATCTATAGGCACAGTATTACAAAGTAGGGGTCTGCATCCTAAGACTAGGGAAACTAGGGGTGAGAACACAAACAAGGTGTTTTGGTCCTGGGACTTGAGCTCTTTAACCAGATTTCATAAATTCTTCCTAAGGAAGAGTAGGATTGGTTTTAGGGCCAGGAATAGCTGAGCCATGAGATGAAGATTAAAAGTTCTATCTCAAAGAGTAGAAAGATGAAGGAATAGAAAGACACATAGGTCTTGGGAGCACTGAAATGTGAGCTTTGTGACCAACTCATTAACTCATTAAGTTGGAATGCCGACTTAATGTTTAGAGTGTTCGTGCTTCTATTCCTGTCTTCGACCACATCAGAATTCCTGTTCCTAGTTTTAGCATTCATTTATTCATTTACCCATTAATTCACAAACATTGTGACTACCTACTGCATGCCAGGTACACATGAAAAAGATACACACATGAAATGATATGCACAGAAATGTATTTAAATGTTTATTTATTTTTGAGAGGGAAAACACAAGCAGGGGAGGGGGCAGACAGAGAGAGGGAGGGAGGCACAGAATCTCAAGCAGGTTCCAGGCTCTGAGCTGTGAGCATAGAGTCCGATGCAGGGCTCCAATTCACAAACCATGAGATCATAACCTGAGCCGAAGTCGGATGCCCAACCAACTGAGCCACCCAGGCAACCCATATACACAGAACTTCCTGACTTTAAGTTGCTCACGGTCTACTGAAACAAGCAAAAAGGACTGTAAAGGTATTTAATTAGTGCAATAATAGAGATAGCCTCATATGGTGGGGCAAACAGAAGATTTCATCTGAATTAGGATCCTAGCTCGATTACTTACTTGCTGTGTGACTATGAGTAAATGATTAAACCTTTACAAGCCTCAGGAGTAATCAGATGGCAACAACTCAAGGGGAGAGTACTATTTATGAAGGGTTTGGCACATACTGGGAGCTCAATGGATAGCAGCAATTGTTATTATGTTGTTTTGACAATCTATGAAACAGAATGGAATGACTAACTCCGCTACTGGGAATTGTCCTGGAGGTGGTATTTCATTTGGATCATGAAGGAGAAGTAGAAGTTCATGAGATAAAGACTGTAAGGAATAAATTCTAGGCAAAAAGAACAACAGAAAGTCAGGAAACATTATTTAATATTTGGGAAAGTGAAGCATGAGGGAACAATGAAAACCAAGCAAACAAGATGCATAAAGCCAGACTGCTCTTGTGCATTGTGCATTGATAAGAAAGTTTTTTTCTTCTCCACAATGGGAAGTCAGTAGAAGTTTTTACTAGAAAATAGCATAGCCTGTCTTGTGGTTTAGAAAGATAACCCTGGTGATAATGTGGAGGAGAAAGGAAGGAGAAAGATTAGAATAGGGCATTCAGAGCCTTCTGTGGCAGGACAAGTAGTCAGGATGGAGACTCATATGGTAGAAATAAACTAAAGAGGAGGTAAGAATGCCAACAGCTTTTTAGGTGGTAGAATCAATATGACTGTAACTAATTAAGTACAAAAGAAGAAACAAGGATAATGGAATTTTCTAATTTGGGAAACTGAGTGAATGGTGATGTTATTGGCAAAGATAGGGCATATACAAAAAAAGAGAAGATTTTGAGAGATACATGACTTCAATCTTAATTTGAGGTATATGTAGACTATTTAACTGAAATTTCTAGAAACTGGCTAGAAACATGGGTGTAGAACATGGGAGAAAAGTCAGAGTAAGAGAGTTGGGTTTTAAACAACCCACATAACACTTGAAGTAATGTGGGAGGAATATGCCAATCACAAAGTACTGAACGATGGCTGAAATTTTGAAAACAGCAATGTTTAGGACCCAAATAAGGAAAAGGAACCAATTAGAGACTAAGAATAAATAGTTACAGAAGGCACAGTAGGATCATGAGTGAGAGCCAGTGTAAAAACAGTATGGAGATTCCTCAAAAAATTAAAAATAGAAATACCATATGATCCAATAAGTCCACTACTGAGTACTTACCAAAAGAAAGCAAAAATACTAATTCAAAAAGCTATATGCACCCCTATGTTTATTGCAGCACTATTGACAGTAGCCAAGGTATGGAAGCAACCTAAATGTCCACTGAAAGACAAACGGATAAGGACACTGGAATATCACACAGCCATAAAAAATAATGAGACTGTCCCACTTATGACAGCATGGATGGACCTAGAGGTATTACACCAAGTGAAAGAAATCAGAATGAGAAATACAAATACCATATGATTTCACTCATATGTGGAATCTAAAAAAAACCCAACAGATTTATAAACAAACAAAAAGTAGAATCAGTCCTATAAATGCAGAGAACAAATTGATGGTTTCCAGAGGGAAGTGGGGGGGTGGGGCATAGGCAAAATGGGTAAAGGGGAGAGGGAGATACAGGCTTCCAGTTATGGAATGAATAAGTCACAGAAATAAAAGGCACAGTATAAGGCATATCATCAATGATACTGTAATAGTGATGTATAGTGATGGATGGTACTACACCTGTAGTGAGCATAGCATAATGTAGAAACTTGTCTAATCACTTTGTGTCTATGTGGAACTAATGTACCATTGTGTGTCAACTACACTCAAATTAAAAAAAAAGAAAAACAAGTGAAGGGTGCAATAGATGTCAAACGTGAAAGAGATGAGGATTGAAAAAAGCCTTTATGCTTATTTTGACATCAAAATTACAGTAGAAGTAAGAACGGATCATTTGTAAGAATAGCAAAGTGCTCTCAATTTCTCCTTCTTCGAGGTCTAAAATTTGTCTAAAATTTGCAAGTGATCCCTCTCTTAGTTACGGTTATTTTGTACTTTCTCACAGATGTTTTCTTACAGTCTACTTGAGACTTTGCTTTTTCATGTCTCTGTATTTCTTTTATGAAAATGTTTTTTAAATTTTCTTCCTTATGTTAAATCCAAAAGTATTTATTGTAAGCAGGGGAAAACATCTGACTCAATTATGTTTTCAAAGGAAGTCATGTCTGAGCGCTTATTTTATTATATTTTCCTTTTATTTATCTTGTATATTACCCTATATAGAGGGCTATATTGATTTTTATTTACCCTATAGATTACCATATGTATATAATAAATATTTATTATTTATAAAAATATGGTAACATATACAAACATATATAAACATTTTTTCCAAATATATATAGGAGGTAGACTATACTTTATTATTTCAGGATTGTAAAGAGCCCACTTAAATATTTTTTATAAAAAGAGGATGTTGAATTTTTATTATTCATAGTAGCTTAAATTACCTTTACTTAAGATACACACAGATAACAAGGCAACTGTTATATTGACAAGTATAAGACACAATAGAAGTCACATTTATAAGTAATAAGGGAAAAATTGACATACAGGAATTATCAGAGTTTGATCTAAATGTTGCAAGAAATGTCAAAGACATGGTGGCCAGAGAAAGTAAAGCTAACACCAAGATCTTTAAAAAGGAAACAGGAAGCAAGCAGTTCTCTTATAGATAAAACATTAACCACAGCATTTGTATCCCCAGGCAGAAAACGCTCTCCCAAATGTAATGGAGTCAGCTTTTTATTTTGAACAAGCTGGAGTTGGTTTGGGCACAGATGAGACTTATCGCATATTTCTTGCCCTCAAGCAGCTTACTGACACCCACCCCATCCAAAGATGTCGTTTCTGGGGCAAGATCTTGGGTCTGGAGATGAATTATATTGTAGCTGAAGTAGAATTCCGTGAGGGAGAGGATGAAGAGGATGTGGAAGAGGAAGATGTAACTGAAGAGAGGGACGATGCAGATAGCGAAGCTGATGAAGATGACGAAGACCAATTACCAAGGACCTTTTACAAGACCCCACAGGCTATACCAAAAGAAGAAAACAGGACGGGTGCCAACAAATATGTGTATTTTGTTTGCAACGAACCAGGAAGACCATGGGTGAAGTTACCCTCGGTTACGCCTGCACAAATTGTTACTGCAAGAAAAATAAAGAAATTTTTCACTGGGCGTTTAGATGCTCCCATCATAAGCTACCCACCTTTCCCGGGAAATGAGAGCAATTACTTACGAGCACAAATTGCCAGAATTTCAGCAGGGACCCACGTCAGTCCTCTGGGATTCTATCAGTTTGGTGAAGAGGAAGGAGAGGAGGAGGAAGAGGTAGAAGGCAGACGAGACAGCTTTGAAGAAAACCCCGATTTTGAAGGCATCCAAGTGATCGATCTCGTGGAATCCCTATCCAATTGGGTTCATCACGTGCAACACATTCTGTCCCAGGTAAGGGTTTTCCAATTCTCAATCTATCAGCCAATTGGCAAATATTTGTTAAATTCCCTCTACAGTGTACAAATGTATACAAAACAAAGTTCTTCAGACCCTAGACAAAGAAACCTTTGAAAAACCAAATGACGACACAGGGTACTACATAATTGCCAAGTAGTATAGACCTGGGATCTTCAAACAAATTTTTATTTCCAAACAGAAATAAAGTAAGTATTTCTATGAGAATTTGACAAGTTATGTAAGGATTTCGATTTATGTATGTTGTGAAATTATGTGCTTTTAAAAAAAATTTTTTTAACGTTTTATTTATTTTTGAGAGAGACAGAGACAGAGACAGAGTGCGAACAGGGGAGAGGCAGAGAGAGAGAGGGAGACACAGAATCGGAAGCAGGCTCCAGGCTCCAAGCTGTCAGCACAGAGCCTGATGCGGGGCTCGAACTCAGGAACCGTGAGATCATGACCTGAGCCAAAGTCGGACGCTTAACCGACGGAGCCACCCAGGCGCCCCATGAAATTGTTTTATATGTTAAACATAGATAGGTACTTTAGTTTTGGGAACAGTTGTTTTATTCTATTTCTCTAATACATGGAGCTTTTATACCAAGAAAAATAATATATTATAACAAAAATGAAAACAAGCAGTGCTATATAGCACCTCTTCTGCCAGGTGCTCTTAACAGCACTTTCTGTATATTATCTCATGTAATCCTCCCAACTGTATAAAAGACATATTATCCTTATTTCACAGATGGGGAAATTGAGACAGAAGTTTAGAAAATGTGACAAAGAGAATATAGCCAATAAGCAACAGGGTCAGATGTGAATGGGCAGAATGGATCCAGAGTCCATCCTCTTAATCACTGTGCTGTGCTGCCTCATCTGCAGGCAGAAAATCCTTACACTTTGATCTACGTAAGAGATACTCTAATATGTCTATGGATAAGAGTTAACTAAATGAAAAATAGCCCCAAGCTTCCTTACCTGACTTTATTATCACATTTAAAAATTTGTTATTACTACTACTAATCGTACCTTACCACTTTCATATAAACTATTTATGAAAAATTAGTAAAATGCATTATTTTTTTCACAAGGGTTTGGCTAATTTTAAAATATATGTTACATGTTCTGTAACTTTAAGAAGTTGGCAAATTTCTGAAATAAATTGTACAATTTTTTTTTTTTTTTGCTAGACATAAACGATCAAAAACCTAGCACTTGGCATGTATGTTGAATGAATAAACGATTGACTGGTTAAATTCCCACACAGTAGGACATCTTGCAGATAATTGCTTCAATCCAAATAAATATTCCAATATTTCAAGATCCTCATGAGATTACTAAATCTTGCGATACTCATTCCCAGGGCCGCTGTAATTGGTTTAACCCCATACAAAAAAGTGAGGAGGAAGAAGAAGAGGAAGATGAAGGAAAAGAAGAAGAGAAAGGAGAAGAGCCTGACTATACAGAACAGGAAGTGGGGCCACCTCTTTTGACACCAATCTCTGAAGATTTAGGTAATTTTACAGATTACATAATATACCGTGTATATTATATATACTATGTAGATTATATATATGCATATATGATATAGTATGTGTAGCATCCATATATATACTAGGTACTATAGTACATTTTTATATATGTATATATTACATACTATGTATATTATATGACAAATGGGAGTTGATAACCTATAAAAAGTGGATAATAACCAAAATTTCCTCCTCTTTCCCCTTCATGTGTTTTGGGATAATGGGGGATAGAGAATATAGCTGGCCTCACCGCCAACTTTCTTGGACAGAGGGTGGAGGAGTGATGCAGGGAGGAAACATAAATTGGCTGCAGGTCTTACTGGAAATGCTGACAGTTATCTTGCGTATCATTCTTGTCTTGCATTTTGCAGACCATAAAATATGGCCATAAACACATGACATAGTTACAGTAAAGTATCATATGAGGTACTGTGGCTTTTTATTTATTTTTTTTCAACGTTTTTTTTTTTTTTTTTAATTTATTTTTGGGACAGAGAGAGACAGAGCATGACCGGGGGAGGGGCAGAGAGAGAGACAGAATCGGAAACAGGCTCCAGGCTCCGAGCTATCAGCCCAGAGCCTGACGCAGGGCTCGAACTCACGGACCGCGAGATCGTGACCTGGCTGAAGTCGGACGCTTAACCCAGGCGCCCCTACTGTGGCTTTTTAAAATCTACTACTATCTTCATATTCTTGTTTCTTCCTATTCGGTTCTGGGGCATTTTGGCTTGTAATCCTCGTTCTCTTCCATAATAAGAAAATTTTAATCTTTTATTTGGTCATTAAATAATATTCTCTCCACCTCATAGGCCTCCTCTCCCTTAGTAAAACTTTTCCCTGTTGCACAGATGGACACACACACGCACACATACATGCATATAAATAATCAAATTTGTTGTTCCACAACATTCGTAAAATATCCTTCTGATTTTATGTTAAGCTGCTGATGTTTAATTTTTATGTCAAGTATGTGTGTTTTAAGATTTATAAAAAGAGCTTCTCTGTTACGCAGTAGATCCTTGTCTATTTAAGAGGTAAGCTTTTGAATTTCTCTTTGGTTTACAGAAATCCAGAATATACCACCTTGGACAACACGGCTATCCTCAAATCTCATTCCTCAATATGCTGTTGCAGTCCTTAGATCCAACCTTTGGCCTGGGGCATATGCCTTTTCCAATGGCAAGTAAGTGTCTGACGAATTACAAAGCCATTATTGTGATTATTTAAGTGCTAAAAATTGTAACTTATCACTGGAATGTTATGTTCCAGTTTTTTCTTTCTTTCTTTCTTTCTTTCTTTCTTTCTTTCTTTCTTTCTTTCTTTCTTTCTTTCTTTCTTTCTTTCTTTCTCTTTCTTTCTTTCTTTCCTTTCTCCCCTCCCTCACCTGCTTCTCCAGGTGAAGTACCAACCTGGGCTCAGGAGTTAGAGCAACCCCAGAGTAAGAGACAAGGCTGCCCTGAGTGGTTGTTCAGGGCAGTCATTCGCAATAACCAGGGGAGAGACCCAAGGCCAAGATGGGAGGGGGAAAGGGCATGGGGCAGTCTACTCAGAGTAGGGGGTAGGGAGAAGTGATACCCAGGAAGGTCCAGGCCGTGAGCTAGATGTCATGTTCAGCACTTGCACCTACATCTTCCCCATGCGTTCTTATCACAACTGAGAAGAGAGGCCCGCATTTCACAGATTAGGAAACTGGGCAGGGATAAAGAGAGAACAAAAGGCTGGAGGCAGTTGATGAAGTCCCCAGACTCCACAGTGGGTAAAATGTCGCTGTCCAGGATGAGCTTCCTCCTGTTGCCAAGATAACCATTTCCAGGGAGCCTACACCACTGCAGTCTGGTAAGCTATTTTCTCACCGGAGCTATTTTCTCACTGGTGTTCGTTTCTGGAGCTGTCTGGTGCCAGGAATGCTTGGTAAGGAGGAAGCGGGTTACTATGGCTTTAATTCATCTTGGCATGTCAAGTGTGTGTGCCATAAGATTTATTCAGATAACATCTGTATTACACAGTGAAGCATCAAATTTAGAACATTAGAGTAACTCAGACTTCTGTCCTTTTAATTAACCAATTAGTGGAGCTAAAATACGGCTTTTATTCTGTGATTAATAGACATACTCGTTTTCTAAGATTAATGGAGGTAATTCTATGCGGTGTTTAAATTAATCTCAACAGTTTTTGTTGGACATCTTGATAAAAAATAATTTAAAATATGTATTATTTAAACTATCACTTTCAAGAGAATCAGGTTCAAAGAGGATACTCAATGTCCTTTTATTCCTCACCCAGAACACACACTTCCATTTGTCTTATGCTTCCATTTCTCACCTAAGAGCCCTCTGTCAGAAGCTCAGCTAAGCTGGAGAGAGAGCTGAGCTGTCACATGTCAGAGATGCCATTAAAGCAACAAGTCCAAAATGAAAGAGTTAAGCTTGTGAACATTTACTGTGATAAGCAAGAGAAAACTCTGACTGTCCCTGTCCCATTTTCCCTTGTGGAATGGCACACTGATGGAAGGTCAGTGGATCAGTGTGTGTATGGGGGTCATCTCACTGAGGAGTCCCCAGATACCAGGCTTCTGCAGTTTTTATGGCCTTGAAGGCCCAGGAAGCTGGTAGAGGGTGGGGGGAAGGGCTAGAAGTGAAGAAGTACTCAGTACTGAGTCTGGGTGGGGAGAAGTGTCCTTGAGGTATATCTCCTTCCCTAACCCCATAAGGAGGCCGTGGCAGAAGCACCTGAAGACCTCTGCTTAAGGCCTCAGATAAGACCTAGAACAAAGGCACCTGTGCTAGGAACTCAACCACGCAAAGAGCACGGCAGGCCAGATGGCCCAGAGTCCTTGACCACAGCTTCCCTTAGAGACGTCGATGCACTGGCTGGGCATCAAGTCTGGTGTGGGAATGGCAGTCTTCCCCTGTGAGGCCTGTCGGGCAAAACTTGTAATTGCATACGGTTGGGCCTGAAAAATCACACACAGGTTTGTAACCAATCACAAGAATCCTCTGCCATACCAGCAACGTACTAGTTGTGGTCTAGGTGTAAAGTACAATTTGACAGGGTCTGGTGGCCTCTTAATCTGCTTAGGCAGTTTGGATCATAGTCATTTCCTGTGGTAGGAGAATCATTGAGGGGTATTTCATCTCTAGCACTTAAAATGTATTGTTTTAAAATTATGGGGGGCGCCTGGGTGGCGCAGTCGGTTAAGCGTCCGACTTCAGCCAGGTCACGATCTCGCGGTGCGTGAGTTCGAGCCCCGCGTCAGGCTCTGGGCTGATGGCTCGGAGCCTGGAGCCTGTTTCCGATTCTGTGTCTCCCTCTCTCTCTGCCCCTCCCCCATTCATGCTCTGTCTCTCTCTGTCCCAAAAATAAATAAACGTTGAAAAAAATTTAAAATTATGGGATTATGACCCTCTAAGAGTGATCGACTTTTAGAGAAGGAGCGATTTTCTTACCGAAAAATTATATAACAATCACCAACTTTCTTTTTTAAACTTTATAGAAAGTTTGAAAATTTCTACATAGGCTGGGGTCACAAATATAGTCCAGACAACTATACACCCCCAGCTCTACCACCAGTGTATCAAGAATACCCCAGTGGCGCAGAAATTACAGAAATGGATGATCCTACTGTGGAAGAAGAGCAGGCTTTCAGAGCTGCACAAGAAGCAGCTGTTCTTTCAGCTGAGGAAAATGAAGATACTGAGGAAGACGAAGAGGAGGATGATTATGACCAAGAATAAAATTAGCCAGGTTTGTGTAAGACTGATCCACATATACCTTACAGGGAACCGATTTTATTTTATTTTATTTTATTTTATTTTATTTTATTTTATTTTAATTTATTTATTTTATTTTATTTTATTATTTTATTTTATATTATTTTATTTATTTATTTTATTTTAATTTACTTTTATTTATTTAATTTTATTTATTAATTTAATTTATGTATTTATTTTAGAGAGAGAGCGAGCACAGAGAGGGGCAGAGAGAGACAATCTTAAGGTTCCACACTCAGCACAGAGCGCAGGGCTCAATCCCACAACCTTGTGATTATGACCTGAGCCGAAATCAAGAGTCAGACTTTCAGCCAACGGACTCATCCAGGTGCCCCGGAACCTGTTTTACATACATAACTGTAGCATATAATTACATAAATATTGGCAACTATTCCTGTGCAAAATGTCATTCCTTGAAAATGTCAAGTTTGGAATTTCATATGTGCAGCTATTAATATGTACTTGTAGAAGGAAGCTCAATGGATTTTCCAGAGGCTAGATGACATGTTCTTACATCACTGTTCTGATGACTACAGCTAATAGAAGCATGTGTATTCTTTAAAAAAAAAAAAAAAAGTTTTAATTTCTAATATGGCAAACCTGGGAAGATGTAATCCACAATATCTTCTTGGTGGTCTTTAATATATTTTGTGTCAATGGGAACTGTGACCAAAAATATTGATAATCACTGAATTAAAGCATGTACTTTTAACCAGTCTCTGATACTATATGCAAATATTGCATATGTATGTATGTGTGTGGGGGGCTTGGTTTTGTTTTGCTGGGGAGAGGATTTATAATTCTATCACCTGCCCAAAGACTGGGAACGCTCAAAATGTTAATACTTTTTACTTGTTACTTCTTAAAAAAATGCTCAGTCTGACTCCTTTATCCTAAAAAAAAATTGGTTTTATATGATCTGCACAGAGATGGCTAGCTGGGATATCCAAAGACTTAAGATTACTGTTTTTGTAGCACTGCATCTCTAAAACTAGTTATTATTTCCATTCCTAAAAATGTATTTTTAAGTCCTCTTTGTGCTGGACACTCTGAGATTACTTTTAAAAACTAGACATTGCTCCTGAAATCTTAGAGCTTCCATTCATCAAGGAAGGAAGTATAAAAAGAGAAACAGAAAATTAGAATAGGTTGCAACTTAGCAGCTACTGTGAAATAAATATCACAGGATACCACAGAACAGTGCTTCTTAAATCCTGTGACGTACCAATTTAAAAATTAAAATTCGACTCCAATGTCATTATTTTGGAAAATAAAATATCACAATTCTAATTTCTATAATTATCTTGTCAGAGTGCCAGTTCACAAAACACTGATCTATGCTTAAAAAAAAAAACACTGCTATCAAACACTTAGAGGGTGCATTTAACCTGGATTTCAGCCATGAAGAAAGCACTCCCAAGAGGTGGACAACTAAAGGGAGAAGGGTCGTAGGTAGCATAAGCTATTTTTTTGGCAAAGGACTCTAGGCTGGAAGGAGTGGAACTTTGAGAGTGGTGAGAGACGAGTCTGGAGGTAAGCAGGGTCCAGATTGTTGGAATCCAGGAGCAATGAAGGGTGAGACTCAGGTAGGAAGTGATAAAATCGCATCTATACTTTAGAACATTTGGCTTATATGTGGAAGACTAATAAAGGATCAAGACTGGGAGACTAATTAGGGGGTTATCACATTATCTAGATAAGAGGAAATGGTGGCATGAAACAGGATAAAGTAGAAGCCTGGTTACCAGTCTGAAGGACAGAGTATTAGAACGGATGATTTCCAGAATTTTCCAATTGGCATTATTATTCATTCTTAGGAACGCAGCTTTTACTATTTGATGGAGTAGATGATATTTATAAAACTTCAAGTATGTTCTTTTTATTCATGGTGTTGCCTTTGGTTGTTGTTGTATAATATCCATTTTCTTATCTACCGTCCCATGGCATAGTCTCCTGCCAATCAGATGTGCCCTCTCTAGAATCTGAATTTTGTACAGAGACATTCTACCTCGGCTCCTAGACGGATTATTCTGCTGTAAATCTAGCCTCTAGAACTGCCTTTGTTCCAGCACAGTTTCTTAGTTACCTGTGTCTTCTCTGAGCTCTTGACAATCTTTCAGTGAATTCCCTTCTGCTCAAATTGGCTCTAGTAGGATGCCTGCTTGCAACCTTACTTGATACATCCAACACGAATCTGAAAGTTTCTTTCCTACAGGACACATTAAACACGAAATTCCAATTCACAGTTGTATGGGTAAGGTATAAACACTTAACAAAAGCAAATCCCTCTGTTAAATATTAAGGTTATTTCTAAGTAATGAGCGGGGAATTTCATTATATATGTTTTACAAGAGAAGAGAGCAGAATGCTATAATGGAAAGAGCTTCAGCTTGGAAATGAGAAAGCCTGGGTTCACACCCTGGATTACAATCATTTTCTTGGGCAAATTACTAACCTTACAGACATTCAGCTTCCTCACAGGACTAACGGAATTTGTCTCACAGAACTATTTTGAAGATTAAACTAATTAATACATGGAACATACTAAGAATACCTAACACCACTAAGGACCTAATAAATATTACATATGACTATCATACAAAACCAGTTTCTAAAATACGGATAAGAGAGGAAACACAGAATTCATAATGCAAATGAAATAGTTTATTGAAATAATTACTGAACAATACTCAAGGTATGATTTAGACATTTTATAAATTAAATTACAAGTTGAGTATTTAGAGAATTCAGACTCGTAAGTTGTATTAGGGAGTTTAGTATCTCGATTTGGAAAATAAAGTAAAATTCCATAGTCACTGACATGCTTAATTCTTCAAGGAATCTTCTCAGCTGTAAAGACTTGAGATGCTTGTCTCCTGGCCTTGAAAAGGAATTTTAAAAAACTGTTAATTTTAAGCAAGAAGTCCATTATTTAGAATACATATTATTTATCGAACATAAAAAATAAAATCTGGAAATTTTTTCAAGATAATGAAAATTCCTTAAGAAAACTTACAACTTCAAACTTAGGTGATTAGGGATAAACATTTTTAAGGCCAAGCAAAAAAAGAAATTAAACAAAAATACCAGATAAAGACAAAACAGAAAGTAAAAAGAAAATGTCACTATTTTAAGGAATAAGGATTCAAAAGTAAAAATGCAGGGCCCCTGGGTGGCTCAGTCGGTTAAATGTTCAACTTCAGCTCAGGTCATGATCTCACGGTCTGTGAGTTTGAGACCCGTGTTGGGCTCTGTGCTGACAGCTCAGAGCCTGGAGCCTGCTTCAGATTCTGTGCCTCCCTCTCTCTGCCCCTCCCCGACTCACGTTCTGCCTCTCTCTCTTTCTCTCTCTCTCAAAAATAAATAAACATAAAAAAAACCATATTTTTTAAGTAAAAATGCTGGCTCACAGAAAGAGACATGTATAAACAGATAAAGAAATTATCTCTAAACGTGTTCTATCTTCAGAACTTGAGTTACATCAAGGCTAATTTACCAAGCTAATTTAAAACAAAGTTAAATCTAGAGTGCAAGGATTACACAATGGAAAACAAAGAATGCAGTGATGTAATTTAACCACAATGTATCAAAATATGAAAAGAATTGAGGAACATGGCTATTAAATAGATTTGTATGCATTACTGAACTGAAATGCATTAGAAGTTATTTTCTAACATAAATGCTTTCACCTAAACAAGTACTTGAACATCTACAACAGTTTGGAATTATTAGATACTCAAAATATGGTAGGAATGTATTAAGGTAATTATAAGACAGCTGCCAGGATCAAACAAATTTTTGTGAAACTTGATTCCTCTCCTTGAGTAAGAGCTGCATGATTATTACCATATTGTAATTAATTAAACTCCAAATATGAAGAACAAAACATAAAATTCAGTTACAAACATCTACATTTTGGAATATTTTAAAATACTAAATTTGGGGGCGCCTGGGTGGCGCAGTCGGTTAAGCGTCCGACTTCAGCCAGGTCACGATCTCGCGGTCCGTGAGTTCGAGCCCCACGTCAGGCTCTGGGCTGATGGCTCAGAGCCTGGAGCCTGTTTCCGATTCTGTGTCTCCCTCTCTCTCTGCCCCTCGCCCGTTCATGCTCTGTCTCTCTCTCTGTCCCAAAAATAAATAAACGTTGAAAAAAAAAAAAAAAAAAAAAATTAAAATACTAAATTTGGGGGCGCCTGGGTGGCGCAGTCGGTTAAGCCTCCGACTTCAGCCAGGTCACGATCTCGCGCTCCGTGAGTTCGAGCCCCGCGTCAGGCTCTGGGCTGATGGCTCAGAGCCTGGAGCCTGCTTCCGATTCTGTGTCTCCCTCTCTCTCTGCCCCTCCCCCGTTCATGCTCTGTCTCTCTCTGTCCCAAAAATAAATAAACGTTGAAAAAAAAAAAATTAAAAAAAAAAATACTAAATTTGTTCTGAAATTCCTACAATTAAAATCATAGTTCTCACTTAGGGAAAAGACGTTTTAAAATGAGCTATAAAAAAACAAAAACAAACATGAAATAAAAGTAAAGTCATTAATGTGCCCTTATTTAAAGGTGCAGGTTTCTACCTGGTGATATCCAGATCAATCAGTATTTCAGTATTTGCTGTCTTCCTAGAGTGTATAAAAGCACTGTTAAAAATGACAGAATAACTAACTGTAAGACACAGTGATTTACAAAAAAAAGGAAGAAACAAAAACATAGGCTTGAAAGCAACATGCAAAAACGTTTACTGATTTTTTTTTTTATTTTTCAAAAATAGCATCCTATGTTTTCAACAATGAAAGTGAATTGTTCACACATAAGCTTAATTAGCAAACATGAAAATGATGAGACTTTGTATTCTCACAGAAGAAGCAATATAGGGCAGGACTCTGGATGTAAATGGACTGAATCGGAATCCTGCCTCCTGTCACTTAGCAGCTGCGTGACTTTAGAAGTATAACAACTTTTCTGAGCATGAACATCCTCATTTGTAAAATGGAAATAATAGTGCCTACTCTATAGAGCAGTCATACAGCTATTAGTTAATATATGTGTAAAGTGCTTATGATGGTGCCCAGCATAAAATAAGCATTATAAAGTGTTGCTTTTATTAAAATTACAATTATATCATATTATCATTTCTTCTCTATCTGGCACTATTGCACATAGTCAGCCAAGTTCTAATTCTTTCAGTCAAAGACACAGCTACTCTCCATGACTCACAAAAAAAAAAAAAAAAAAAGGAATAGAGGAGCAGTAGCAAATGTACATTTTTAGTATTCTAATATTACTACTGTCTCAGTTTTCAAAACAAGAAAGTTAACAGCTAACTAAAGTGTTCAGCCAGGCTCCATGATAATATTTAACATGAAAACTATGCTTTCAAAAAAGTTATCTGTGTATTGATTATCAAGCATTTTTGTATTTTACAATGATTAAAATTAAGCAAAATAAACTCTTAACTATAGAGAACAAACAGATGGTTACCAGAGGGGAAGTGGGTGGGATACATGATGGGGATTAAGAGTACACTCATCTTGATGGGCACTGAATAATGTATAGAATTGTTTTATCACTATATTGTACACCTGAAACTAATATAACACTGTATGTTTACTGGAATTAAGACAAACCCAGTATGTTTACTGGATTTAAGAAGTCAAAAATAAATAAGTAAATAAATAAAATTTGTTAATCTCTAACTTTATGCAGCCAAATTTATGACAGGGTGAAAAAAATGAATGCAATTTTGGCATTTAAGTCACTGCAAAGAAACCTTTAAGATATCATAATTAAATGGAAGAACCTCTTAAAACAATCTTAGCCTTTATATCCCAAGTTGTGAGCCTGAAAAGATTGCTCTAGTTCTCTCATTTCAAGCAATTTCAGTCCTTCCTCCCATAATCCTGTTACTCTTCATAAATGCTCTTCTCTAGTCATCTCTTATCTCCTCAGAGGGAAACAAATCTATGTGGAGTACTCTAATAGGAACATTTTTTTTTTCTTTTAAGATTCTGGGAACTGTGCATTTTCTAGACTTGATATGCCACAACATAGCTTCAGTTTATACCAAGTGGAGGAGGGTTTTCAATCTCTAGAAATTCTTCTATAATGTACCAGTCAACACTTAACTTGTAAGGGATAAAGAGGCAACTGTACTGAAGTTGAATTCTAGAACTGTGTATTATCCAGTAAGTCCAAGTGCATAAAACAGAGCCTTAAGAATCACAAGAATCACATTTAATGAACAATAATTATATTAAGACCAATATACATTAGGTCTTCTTGGAATAAGTTAGGTTTCCTTAGACAATATATGTTGCCACTTTCATTACTTGTCTGACATTAACAATTACATATTATACAGTTAAATATTTTTATGAAGCTCTGAGTAAAGTATTGGAAAGTCATTAGGTAGGGCGCCTGGGTGGCTCAGTTGGTTAAGCATCTGACTTCGGCTCAGGTCATGATCTCACAGTTCGTGAGTTTGAGTCCCACATCAGGTGAGCACAAGCCCTGCTTCGGGTGAGGCCCATTTCTCTCTCTCCCTCTCTGCCCCTCGTAGGATTTTCTCTGTCTCTCTATCTCTGTCTCTCTTTCTCTCTGTCCCTTGCTCACTTGTGCCCTCTCCCTCTCAAAAAAAGAAAAAAAAAAAGTAAAAAAAGTCATTAGGTAGCATTTGAAATTTAAAGATGCCCACTCCAGAAATTAAATGATACAAAACCAATATATCTTTGCCAACTTAGTAATGCAGAATGAGATACAAAGGGATAACACTGATTTTAACTAAAAAATTTAAACTCCTGAAAGTTCAACTTGTTAAGCATCACATAATCAAATATTGAGATACTTACAACTTTCTCCTCTGAAGAAAGAACACCCTCTACTGCCACTATCTGGTATTGCTTATGTTTTAAATTTCCTACAAATTTCCGAAGTTGCTTGAGATTGCTAGCCTCCATGTCTTGCTTTAATAGTTTCTGCATTTCTCGAGAAGGACATCCAGGATCAAATATTAGTAAACATAATGTTCGGTTTTTTCTCTCTTCAATTCCAACAACTGTTCGACTATGACCTATCAAAAAATAAAATAACAGCTGTATATGTGTGTGTGTGTGTGTCATAACTATTTCTATATGTATAGACATAAGTTACTACATACACACACTATATTATATACTCTCTGTATGTAGTGTGTGCACACGTGTGTTTTGAATATAAATACTGCCAGTCCCTCTGACTGTAGGTATTTGAGCTCTCTCACTCTGAAGACAATAGTTTTAGTTCTATTTCCTAACCTTCAGTTTTGTCTTGTTCAACTTTTGTTTTCTAAAGGCTTCATTACAAAAAATTCTGTCTACTGTGCCATATATTTTAGTTTTTCTTTCCTAATCCCTTGATCCTTCTTATTCAAATGATCTCAGATGAAAGCATTTGAAAACTACCTACCATGGAACAAAACGTCTCATGATTCCAAAAGGTCAACAAAAATAAATTTATATACTAGAATTTCAATGGAGAGGGTTTGATCTTTATAGCTTATATTCCTAAATGATGAAATCCTCAACATTTACTTCTCCTATTCCTATTGATTCAAATCACCCATTCAACAAAATTTACCAACTATCCATGTGCTAGGCACTATTCCAGGAAGTTAGCTTTACAGAAGCAAACAGAACATTCCTGCCTTTGTGGAGTTTATATCCTAAAATGAGGAAATATCCTATAAACAAGTTAAATAAGTAAGCATATATTGTGTTAGATACAAAAAAATAAAGCAGGGAAGAAACACAAAAAATACCAATGGTGAGGGTTTGAGATAACAAGATAGAATTTTAAATACAAGGTGATCAGGGAAGGACTCACTGAAGCGACAGAGGTGAAGACCTAAAAGAAGTAAGGGATAAATAAGAAAGGAAGAGTGAAACAGGTGGCCCAGAATATGCCAGGGATAGCACCCTTCGTTACCCAGGAAGGTACTGTAATGATAATGTAGCTCTGAAAATCAGACTAAGGTCACAATACTCTCCCCCTCCCCATTATCATAATCTTAACCTGTCCTAAAGCAAAAGCCAATTAGTTGTCCTATAAAGGCATTATAAGTTACACTTACTATCTAGTGTTATACCAACCTTGATGCTGAAGATAGATAGGTGGCTTAGATGTACACACTACTTTTGGACTCCCTTCTCTCTCTGAAGAATAATAGTTCAATATCCATTCAAATAAACGAGGATGTGTACCCAAAGGGCCAGTTGACTTATGAAAATCAACAATGTGGCACCTATAAAAAATTGACAAAATGGATTTGGAGACTATTTTTTATTTTTTTAATTTTTATTATTTTTTTCAATATATGAAGTTTATTGTCAAATTGGTTTCCATACAACACCCAGTGCTCATCCCAAAAGGTGCCCTCCTCAGTACCCATCACCCACCCTCCCCTCCCTCCCACCCTCCATCAACCCTCAGTTTGTTCTCAGTTTTTAAGAGTCTCTTATGCTTTGGCTCTCTTCCACTCTAACCTCTTTTTTTTTTTTTCTTTCCCCTCCCCTATGGGTTTCTGTTAAGTTTCTCAGGATCCACATAAGAGTGAAACCATATGGTATCTGTCTTTCTCTGTATGGCTTATTTCACTTAGCATAACACTGGAGAATATTTTTTAAAACATTTTCATCAATGGAGTTATCAAATACAAAAGAAAGTTTTAATTTAGAACTAATTTGGTCTCATCAGTATTTTCCTAAGAAGAAAATGAATATAAATTTTATTGTCATTTTATGAATAATTATTTAAATAACTTCATAATAAGGTTGATGACTGATCTAAAAGTTACAAACCTTTTCTGACATAGAAATCTCCGTGAATAGTAAATAAGGACCATATTTGGTTTTTAAAAGTCCTCTTCATAAAACCTGAGACACAACTTTCATTCTAAAGTCTCTAAACCTGATGATCAATTAGAAGCTGACTTCTAATTTTAATTCTGCAATAGCCATTTACATGTGTCAAAAAGACCCTGAACATTTTTCCTGTTGGCTCTCACAAATTCCAATAATAGACAAGAAAATAATACCTGGAAAGATCTCAGAAAAACCCTGCATGTGCTCCCATCTGTACACCCACCCATCCCCTATTTGGCACTAGACCACAGTGGTATCCCTTCCACAAGAGAAAGTCAACCTTGAGTAAACAAAATTATTTTAACTAGAAGCACTGTTGACATTTCTCATCAATTATTTTCAAAAGGTCAGGTATAACCAAAAGCAATTACAAGGTTTACTGTCATTTTAAAGTATAGCACGGATACCCTGTCCTTGTCTTTCCTAACAATAAAATCTCCAAATACACCAAAACTATAATGGTTGCTATCTTTAGCCTTAGCAAGTTTTGTGTTGGTAACTTTCAACTGATTACTACTGAGTTTCAAATGCTGAAATGAATTTCTGGATAAACTGTTAAAAAGTAGGTACAGGGTTTTTGGGTTAGAAAATTGACCACATGTTTAGATTTAGAATTTGAATAGTGCCCTATAGAATATAATTCATAAACAGGAAAAGGAAGACATTTAAACAAGTAGTAAACAAATGCAGAGAAGGGCATCGAAAAGGCTTTACTCAAAGACTAAACTATTTCAGTCACCCTGAAAAAAGCTGGATATATCAGGTATTTTAGACAGAAATTTTCCTTTCCTTAAACCTGATTTAAAACTCAGTACATGACATATACATAACCTGAAAGTGTGAAAAGACTGGCAAGAAGAAAAAAAGAAAAATAAATAAATTTAGAGGGCATTAAAATCGTCCTTTTGATTTAAAAAATTCAAGAAAGTCCTTATACGAAGTTTTCCTACTTAAAAGTTAAGAAATATTTTTTACTGCTGAATCTAATCAATTAATATGATAGAAATGATGTAAAGCAAACATAAAGGAAAACACAGAGCCATGAAGCTTAATGGCAAACGTTCCATTAAAGATGATCACAAGCATCTATCTCTGTTCCCTCTTGAAAGCCCAACAACATAATACTGAAAGAGTAAATGATCCAAACACCAAAGACAAAGCAAATGGAGACAGACAAAACTGCCCTGCATTTTTGGAAAATGAAAAGCAGAAAAGAAAGCATAAAAGTGAATGCAAAGAAATAGACAACTGTCTTAAAATTCCAGAGAGGCTAGAAGCTTAGAGGCACTAAGTATTAGGGAGAGTAGTAATACAGCTATAAATGTGAAATGAATTGAAAGTTTGCATAAAGAAGGCAAATCTCTCCTTAAACACCCCCTCCATCAATGCAGGAGCTCAAGGCAGAAGAGTGAGAACTCTTCTCTGAATGGCCTCTGAGAAAACATCTCTTCCTATATTGAAATTTGAGAGTTCCCCAACCAAACAGCAAGCTTCTACCTAATAGTCTGCTCATCTGCTAGTTCCATGCAATCCTACAGGACCTTTTTAGTGCCTCATTCCTCACCCTAGGAATGGACAACTAAGGATTTATAAAAGTTAGAAGAAAGCCCTCAAAATGCAAAAGACTAAAATAGACATGAAAACAAATTAACACAGAAGAAAGTACAAAATGCAAGGAATAGAAAGAAACAAAATGTTGGAAAAAAATTTTTGCAACATAAAAGACTATGATGCTATGAAATTACCCTTAAAATTAAAAAACATGATTGCTAAGATACAAATTTGAATAAAATAGTTGGGAGATAAAGTTGAATAAATCTAGATAGTAAAACAAAAACAAAGATGAAAAATGAAACTTAACCAATAAACTTAATATCGAGGTTCACTGGCCAACTAACAAAGTTCTAGAAAGAAGAATAAAAAAAATGGAGAGATCATAATTATCAAACAACAGTTAACCTCTGAGCTCTTAGTACATGCCAGTCACAGTTCTAAGGACTTTATGACCTCATTTAATATTACTACAAATCTATGAGGCAGTTATTTTTACATGTTTTTTTTCAATGGTGGCACAAGACTACAGACAAACTAAGTCATACAGCTAATAAGCAGGAAAACTAGAATCAATTGTAGGCAGTCAGACTCCAAAGTCCAAGCTCTAAACCACTACACTGAGATCTTACAACTCATAATTCCAGATTCAGAAGGAAAAACAAATGCCCAATACAAGGTATTGAAGCCTCACATTCACAGTGAAATTTCGTAACAGCAGGGCTAAGAGATGATGCAAAAAAGCTTTCAGAGAAAATAAGCAGGTTACACATAAAAGGATGAAAATCAGATGACATCTTACCTTCTCAATAGTAATACTGACTGCTAGAAGTCACTAGGGTAAAAACTTAATTTGATCTGAAAATGACTTTGAATTTAGAAGAATATAGCCACCCAAACTATCATTTAAGTAATTAGGACTAGGCATCTTTCCTTAGGAACCTAATGAAAGATGTGTTTAAGAGAAGAGTAATCCAAAAAAGATAAAGACATGGAATCCAGAAAAAAATCCAGACTCCACTTCAAGAAAACAATGAAGAAATGCTAGATGATTATAGCTTTCAAGGGGATCTAGGAGGCAAATAATCCAGACTAGAGCAAAGACAATAGAGGACTTCAAGGAGGAGGTGTTCAGGAATAGGAAAGCCTCAGATTACATTAAGTGGAGTGTTTAGAATAGCTTGAGACCATGCATGATGCAGTCAATAGTAAAAGGGGAAAGAAAAGGCAATCCTTAATTCAAGTAAATTTTTTAAAAGCTTTTCAGGAAAGGAAATAAAATCAGCAATGAATAATATTAATACAGTCATGATGTAAACTCTGACTTTAACTTAAAAAAGTGAAATTTAACTAAATTACAAGGATTGAGGGTGACCACAGGTAGGACATGTCAGAGAAATGCAGCAGACATCTAAAACTGATAAACCAAAAAAAGAAAAAAAAAAGGCCCTGAACACATATTATTTAGAAACAATGGGAGTAACAGCTGCCTCTGAGAAACAGGACTTGAGAACAGAGAGGAACATGAGATAGGGACTGAACTGTTGGTTTTCAGTATAAGTGTTTCAGTGCCACTTAAATTTTATTTTTTAGCGGTCTCTCTGATAAACGAAAAAAACAACAAAGGAAACTTCCCAGAGATGGCAATAACCTTAACTTGGACTTTTAGGTACATACTTTACCCTTAGGGAGGTCAGAAGTGTATACACTTCACATGCTCCGATCCAGGCCTTTGTTCCCTGTAACCTGTTATTAAGTTGAGAGGCACCCTGAGGATCAAAACCTTCCTTCCATGCATCTTCAATCATAGACTGGATTTTTGGAATGCAAGGAATTGACATACCTAAAATTATACAAGCAAACATGTTACATGACAGTTACTGAAGTACTGAATCATACCATTTAGCTATATGCCATATACTCCACAGGACCTACAACACACTTTTTAAAGACCATCATTCTTGACATTTTTATTACAACATCTTCTCTTTCTCCAACATGAATTCAGGCTTTTAATGTAAATATCCACTAAAATGCTTCCTCATTAAAGCTATGAATTGTGAATACTATTTATTAACTCATTCCATATTATATGTATAGTTGATCCTTGAACAATGCAGGGGCTGGGGCACTGACCCCCGGCACAGTCAAAAATCCGCAAGAAAGTTTTTGCTGGTCAAAAACTTCACTACGAATAACTTACTGTTGACTGGAAGCCTTATGAAGAAACATAAACCTAACAGTCAATTAACACATATTTTATATGTTATACATATTATATACAGTATTCTTACAATAAAGTAAACTAGAGAAAAGAAAATCGTAAGGGAAAAAAAAAGAAAAGCATAAGGAAAATACATTTACAATACTGCACTGTAAACAATTCTGTATAAGTGCACCTATGCAGTTCAAACTTGTGTTTTTCAAGGGTCAACTGTATGTTATCGTATCAGCTGACAGGTTCAGAGTCTTGTATGTCACATACCTTTCAAGCAATCATCATAAGCATCATTTCGCAGTAATGATGAAAGTAGCATTTGGAAATTTCTGTAACCACAACCCCAACCTTTGTCACCAAAAGATGAATGAAAGTGATCCACCTCTGTAGAAAGCCACACACGCCTCACCTCTGTGGCAGCATTCTGATAGTATCTATAAAGTGCTTCAATAATTCCTAAAATAGAAAACAGATTTAGAAGATTTAGAAGCGTAAGCTAACATTTTCTATGGCTGTCTCATATATTTCTAGTTATCAGTCTCTCCCTCAGGGGTCCCTTCTAAATCCTGTCAATTCCATTTTATGTTTTTACTGTTACAACCTTAGTTCATGTCTTTCTTATTACTATGATACAAGTTTCCTAACACTAGCACACTACTAATTACATTGAATTGAAATTGATCGCACCTTTCATTTCTGCACCTACCAGGCCGAGCACATAAAAGTGTACTATTGAATGAATGATATTATTATCTATTATTATACATACTGCTAGACATTACTCTCTCTGAAGCTCAGTCCTAATCAATTTGCTCCCAATTTAAAAACTTCAATAACTTGCTATTATCTATAGAATGGTCATAATCCATGGTATATGAAGCCCCACAACAAGCTATCTTCTGACTTACCTTTTTTCAAACCATTCTTCTTGACATAATTTTGGCTGTGGCCTAACCGAACACATTAAACGTTTTGCCCATGGAATTTCCATTCAATTATAATATCTGATAAGCACTTTTTATATACCTAGCACTATGCTAAGTGCTAAAATTACAAAAGATATATATAATAATGTTCTTTGAAATCTCGTGGACTCAGACTGTTATAGTAAGTGCTACAATATGGATAAACAAGATGTTAGGACAGGGTATATCAGACTCTGTCCCTTCCCTCCATGCAATCCTGTAATACCAAAATACCCTACAGGGTATTTTGAAACCCTACAGACACTCCAAAGATCAAATGCTCATGTCTTTATAGACCCCTTTCCTGATTCCAAAACCCAAACACAAAGGTCCTCTTTCTCTGAACCCTCACCACATTTATTTGCTGTGCCTCCTACGCATTAGGTATATTCTGTCACGGCAGAACACTACAGTTTTTTGTGTATACTGTATTTACTCTACAGATTCTGTGAAGTTTATGGGCAGGAAGGTCTTAATTGGGTAGCTGATACTTTGTCCTACAGTATGTGGCACGAAAAAGGCAATCACTGGATTCTTTTCATTTGAATTGAGGGTATCCTATGGGAAAATGGGTTTTGTCCTTAACAAGATGAGAGTCAATAAATCAAAACAATTAAATGAACCAAGTGTTGTAGTTGTGCCTAGCATACGAAAGATAGAAATATATGTAAACCATTTCCAAGGAACTTTAAAAGATAAGACTTAGAATCAAGAAAAAGAACAATTAAAATGCTATATAATTGATTATTAAATGTTACAGCATGGAATGGATACTTATATTGATAAGGAGATATTTTTAAGTGATTAATTCATCATAAAAATAGAAGTACAGAAATTTAAAAAATGGTTTATTTTGAAATAATTATTTGAACAGTCTCACCTAAAAGTAGATAAACTATGGCTTACAAAAATTAAGCAAAATTCAAATAATTCTTATTATTACTTCGTTGACATATGAAATATTAAAATAATGGTTTGGATGTTTAAGAACTCACCAGAAGTTTTTGTTTTTCCATCATCAATACCAATAGCTAGTGATTCCATCATATCAGCTTTTCTTCTATGAAATTCAGATGGATGCATTCTTCCCCTATTGACTTCTATCTCCATATTACGTAGTTGCTGTTGTTTGTATCCTCCAGAATTATCTAAACCATATTGTCTCTATCAAACATAAAAATGAATCACTTAATTTTTATGCCTCTTTACCTCAGTGAGGATGGAAACGTACAATTTTATTTGGAAATGCATCTTGAAACATTCTGGTTTATAGACTTTTATACAAATCAACTTAAAGATTTTTATTAAAGATAAATACACACACACACACACACACACACACACATCCCTGAGTTAATGACAGCCTTTCTCTATAAACCACCACCAGAGCGAGAGATTTGCTTTCCTTGTAGTAGGGAAAGTAGTGAATCCTGTCTTCCTACTAAACATACTGAAAAAGGCAGATGAGTTCTGAATATAGCACTGATTTATTGAAGAAAATTTGTCAGTATTTGTTATTTGATTCTGAGGCTAGTTTATGAAGGCTTACTTAATCCATACTTCATTCAGGCAATAATTCTACATAGTAAATTAATTGGGTTTTTTTTTTTTTTTTGCATACTGGATAGAGAATCTCAAATGTATAACACAGCCTCTATGGAAAAAGTTTTGAAATCTAAACAACTTGCTAAGTTACATAACAAACTCCCTTAAATACTGGAAACCTTGTGTATTGATAATGTTGAAAATTATGTAAGGTAAAAAAAACTGAGGAAACGCCAACTTATTTTCCTCCTCTGAATCCTAGTGGGAAAATGTTTTGCAAATAAATGAATCACCAAGGAGAAAAATAGCCTAAATCAGATATTCCAAAGCGAGAATTGCACAGTCCTACGTGAGGTATCTGAGAAGACAAACTCAGAAGTCAAGTAAATCTGAGAAAATTATGATTATGTACAATGCACATTAGAATATTAAAGGTTCTGAGAAATCTTGAAGTATACAAACCTGCTTAACTGAATACTTTCAAACCTATTCAATCATAAATCCTTTTTATTTATACATAATCCTATCAGCACATGGAAAAAGAACATTTAGAAACTCTGAGCATTATTAGCACAGATAACACCATAGTCCACAGCAATTAGGATTGAAAAAAGTAGAAACATCTATTAAAAATGTAAACGCATTCGGGGCACCTGGCTGGCTCAGCAGAGCATAAAACTCTTGATCTCAGGTTGAGTTCAAGCCCTGCTCTGAGCATGAAGACTACTTAAAAAAAAATAAATAAATAAAAAACACATATACATATATATATAGCTGCTGCCAGTTTAGTTCAGCAGATACCACCATCAACCTAAGATAAAGCCTCAAATATCATCAAAAACGCATTTTCCATTAAAAATTGCTCTTTTTGAGTGCCTGAATTGCAATCGTTAAGAGTAACACTCAGATGGGAGAGTAAATTGATTAGCATTGAGCTTCAGAAAGAGTAATGTTTAAAAATCTGTACAAACAGTTAAATTCTGAGTCTCAGTTCCCTAATTTGCCCTATCAATTTACATGAGTTTGAATCCAGGCTATGTAAGCACTCTTTGTCTCCATTTCTTCATCTGTCACTTATGGAGTTGTAAAGATTTTAAGATACTATATATGAAGTGCTTATCTCAATACATGACCAGAGTAAGTACTTACAAATGGTGGCTGTTATGAATTATAAAATGTATA
This sequence comes from Lynx canadensis, assembly GCF_007474595.2. Classification (NCBI taxonomy): domain Eukaryota; kingdom Metazoa; phylum Chordata; class Mammalia; order Carnivora; family Felidae; genus Lynx; species Lynx canadensis. The sequence continues at coordinate 105,961,857 of NC_044307.1, forward strand.
TGTAAAAAAAAAAAATACTTTGGGGGGCGCCTGGGTGGCTTAGTCAGTTAAGCATCCGACTCTTGATTTCAGCTCAGGTCATGATCTCACTCTTTGTGGGATCAAGCCCCGTGTCTAGCTCTGTGCTGCCAGTGCAAAGCCTACTTGGGATTCTCTCTCCCCTTCTCTCTGCCCCTCCCCTGCTTGTGCTCTCTTGCTCTCTCAAAATAAATAAATATTTACAAAAAATATTTTGTATATCAACACGGACAAAAATAATAGGCTGCAGTCTTGACAGACTGTTTGAAAAGAACTCCACCAAAGCAAAATATTACATTGTTATTTAATCTTTGTACCTGCAGCTTCTGAAATTCTCCCATTTCTTGTTGTGATTCTTCAGATCTCCTCTTTCTGTCTTCTTCTTGTTGAAGCTGATGAGCCAATTCTAGATCTCTAGAACACTGGACTCTATCTATGCCTATTAGATAGTTTTAATGTTTAGAATAAAATAACTTCTGAATATAAATCTTACTTATTATATGTTACTTCATATTTTTAAATGGGAGTATATGCTATTATTTTGATATTTATTCATGACTGTGATGTCATGGAAGCACTATTTCTGGCAGAACGTGAACAGCTTCCATAAGTGTAGAACCTCCATGTAAATCCCTACTATTCACTGGGTAGTTAGGCTGTGACAAGCATTTTTCATTAATTACCTCATTTGATCCTCGTAACAAACTTAGGAAGTTAGGTATTCTCTATTAAGGAAACCAGAACTTGGAGATATTAAGTAATACTCTTCATTGGTGTTCTTTACTAACACAAATAAGGCAGGTTGGCATTTAAAATAAACTGAGGGGAGAAAAGGAAATAATAAAGAGCATAAAAATATGTTTGCAAAGTGCCGCTTAATTACAGTCTGATCTCAAACAAATAGTACAACTTTGTAACATTTTGCCCTGTTTCCTCTCTAGCCAATATCCCACAGATCCATTAGTCAGTAGCTTCTGGCCAGCATCTTGTTTCCCTGACCTCCAATTTGATAGTTTAATATGTATTTGAATATTCTTTCTTTCCTTCCAAATCTCTCAGCTTCTATCACATCTTCCTATTTAGTTATTTGGTCCCCACTTTCACTGCTAGAGATAAGCAGTTTCCAACTGGTTTTTAGAGTATTTTGATGCTATCTACAGTGATTCACTCAGGCCATACTTTTCATTATCCACTATAGGCTTACAGAATAATTTATGTACCCGTACAAAGTCTATCATAAACAAAATAAGAATTAGTGGACATTCAGCTTCAGAGAGTTATTTTCCCACTGTAGTTAGGAGAGAACTACCAGAATGGGAGGACTGTTCCATCTTTGTTCCAATAATTTTCATTTGGGGATTAGGCTGAGTGAGCAAGGAAATGTTGTCCATGAAACTCACTGACTGGTATTAGGAACAATAATAATGGACACTAAAGACCCCTGAATTAACAGGAGATAACAATGTAACTTAAGAAACTAAAACCCAATAGAATACAATTGGTTGCTCTTAGGGTCTTATTTCAGTGGAACTCTGAAACTCATATAGAATCTTTCCACTTGTAATGTACCACAATGATTACTTAATCAATGCCACTATTTAAAAAGATAGGAGGCAGAGAAAAAATTGTAGAGTCACTAACAAAACTAATAAGCTATAGTATTAGAAACTAGGCAAATTGGAAATGAACCTGAAAAACGTTTAAGTCATATAGTTCATATATACTTTTTAAATTTTATGTGCCATTTGACAGCTTCCTAGTTCATTAAGCCTTTCATGAAGCCTCAACTTCATCAAACAGATTTTTAAAAATTATACCATATATCACTATTTTCTCAATATTGGTGTTCTGGGGCAAAACTCTGGGTACACACCACGAGTTTAGTTGTTGGTTACAACAATTCATCCCATACAACTTTTCTGTGAAACAACTTCTAAAAAGTTGAAGCTACATTACTTTTTTTCTCTATATCACTACTCCAAAAATTAGATGTATCGTAGGAAGTAGAAATTAAACCATGAGATTCTTATTTTGAAATATATCAACATACCTTGTCCAAAGCTGCTTTCTTCCAAATGTAAGTCAACATGTTCCTGGAGAATATGGTAATTTGTACAGATGAGCCCACATATAGGACAGTCATACAGTGGTTGATCATGGTCTGTTTTAGAGATATAGTTCAGTTGGTTTTATTTTTAAAACTTTTAGATTTTTCACCCTAAGTCAAAGAATGTCCACTGCCCACTAACCTTATTAAATACATCAAAGATCTCTGTAGTTGGATTTAAAGCTATTTTCTACTTCTAGGGTCAAAATGGAAGACTGAACAAAAGCACAAATCTCTCTTACCACGATAATAAAAGAAAAAGTTAATAATAAACATGCAGATCTATAGTCAGAGCAAGAAAAGAAAAGTGTAAAGGAAAATCAAAATGGTAAGTAGGGGCCATTTTAGGAACTAAATTCTCAGTACCCTCCCCCCAAACTAAGTGGTGAGATGTGAAATTAAGCATAGAGCATTCAGCATAAAGCTTGGAATTGGGATCATAGCCTGTTTGGGAGCAGAAGATCAAAGAGCTGCATTTATCAAGCAGTACTGCAAGCAGAGAGGTGCAGCTTGCCCAGGACAGAGGCAGTACCTCCCCAAGGCCAAGACCTTATGTCAGTCATGAAAGAGGAACCCATAGTGAAAGGACTGAGCTAAGCAACCATGCATGTAAGGCCTGGTCTGGAAGTGGAATAATAGTATTTAGAAAGTAGCTGAGACTGCTATGAAGCTGTTTATTTTCACAAAGTAGATGTGACTCGTCTCATTTTAGCTGGATCAGCTGACTTTAAAACTGAACTAAGTCAATCTGATATGTCTGGTCAGAGGCTGCAATCAAAAGATTTAAAATTAGTTGATATACCCCATGGCGGTGAAAATGAAAAACAAGCTATTGAGTTATCTACTGATGTTCCTTCCAATGAAATTCATTCAAAAAGAGAAATTAATTGAATACTTGGGTGAAATCAGCCAAGAACAGACAAGTACTGTTTTGGAGCCGAAGATACATTAAAGGTTTTGGAAGTGGGAGCTGTAAAGATTCTAACAGTTTATGAAAATCTGGATATAATGAGAAATATTCCTTATTGTCAAGGCACAGAAGAGGAGAAAATTCTCTAACTGCAGAATAAGATGATAAATCTCATTTCACTGACAGGACAGGTATATGAGCTGATTAAGAACATGTCCCTGCTGGAATGGTTTGCTCACAACTATAAAAAATTTGGAGCTACACTGGAAATTGTGATAAGAAAGATCCCAGTCTGTGAACGGATTTGGTGGAATTGGAAGAATCTTGCAATACTGAGCTGAGTTCCACAGAACACAAAGGAGGACACGATGAATTTTTTTACTTTGATAACTAATAGGAAGTTGACATGAGTCCCACAAAATGTGCCTCACCCTGCAGCATCCAACCCAAGCATATCCCTGCTGGAATCCAAGCAGATCCCTGCCTTAAAATTGGGCCATTTTCAGAACTTAATCCAGGAGCATCAGATACTGAAAAGAAAACCAAAACAAACCCAGATCCACCCCTACACTTGGTTTTGCCATGGTGCCAACATTGCAACCTACAACTAAGTTCCTAAATGCTACTTTGGACTAATTTAGAAAGAAACCCAATTTTTACTTTACTTGATGATGAATTGGTTGCTCTTGAATTTTCTGGGAAAAAAATTTTTTTAACCTTCATACACATAAGCAAACATGATTTAAGTGCTATAAATCTTCAAAAGTTAATAGAAGTGACATGAAAAAAAAGAAAGAAATGCTAAAGATCAAACACTTGGGCTCATTAGTAGGCTGAATACGGCTGAGGAAAGAATCTCTGTGTGTGAGGATATGACAAGAGATATTTCCCAAAATGAAATGAGAAACATAAAATTTCCCAAAACGTAAAGAGAAAAAGATAAAAAAAAAAACCCTAAAAAACAAAAAAAACCCCTCAATATCCCGCATATCCAAAAACTGTGGGACAACTGCAAAAGGTGTAACATACACAAAATAGGAACACCAGGAGAGAAAGAAAGGAACAAAAGTATTATTTAAAGCAATGATGACTGAGAACATCCCCAAATTAATGTCAGACATCAAACTATAGATCTTGGAAGCTCAAAAAACACCAAGCATAGTAAATGCCAAAACAACTACTTCTAGGCATATCATATTCAAACTTCAGAAAGTCAAAGATAAAAAGTCTCGGAAGAAGCCAGAGGAAAAAAAACACCCTACTTATAGAGAAACAAATATGAAAATTACATATGACTTCTCAGAAGGCATTCAACTAATAAAAGACAGGAGTGAAATATTTAAATTTTCCAGAAAAAAAAAAAACTCTACCAACCTAAAATTCTATATCCTTCAAAATAATCTGTCAAAAGTGAAGGAAAAATAAAGAATTTCTCAGACAAATAAAAATTGAGAGAAATTATTGCCAGTAGACCTGCCTTGCAAAAAATGTTAAAAGAACTTCTTCAGAGAGAAGGAAAATGATCTTAGTCAGAAACATGGATCTCCATAAAGGAAGAGCATCAGAAAAGACATAGGTGAAGGTATAATAAAAACTTTGATTTTTCTCATTAATTGATGTAAGATGTAAGACTTAAGTTTATTCAAAATAAAAATAGCAACAATGCATTCAATTATTTGTGTGTGTGTGTATATATATATATATTTATATATATATATACGTATGTATACATATGTGTGCTTACATTTATGTGAAATAAATGACAACGATGACACAAAGGACAAGGGAAGGAATTAGGAATATTTTATTAATATAAGGTCCTTGTACTCATACAGTGATACAGTGTTACTTAAAATTAGACTTAGATTAGTTCTTAATAAAACTGCAAACTCTAGGCCAAGCACTAAAAAAAGTAAAAACAAGGATAACTGATATGCTAAGAAAGGAGAGCATTAATTGAGCAAGTGACATCTCTTGCCTGTTACCAGGAGTAGAAGTCCAAACACTGCATCTTGAGACCAAAATCACCAAGGAAAACACGCAGTCAAGCGATGGAGAGAATATTTAACTCATAGTAAACATAGAGAAACACACAGAGAAGAGAAAGAATAAGATCACCTTCAGTATTAGACATTAGTCTGCAATGGCCCATGGGTCTCTTCCAGCAGCCATCACAGGGCAACTGGTCTCTACACACTGCTCTTATGTCACAGAATGAAGGACAAAGGACAGATCTAGTAGAATGAAGGAGACAGGATAGATCTAGCAGGTGCCATATGACACACATGCTTAAGCAAAACAAAGGAGTATACTTGTTGCCTGAAACAGGGAAAGCTATTTCCAAACACAGGCTGTGAGGACTCTTACCTCTTGATAAGGAAGTATTCTGGGCCCAAGGTTCATTCTTATGTGGCCAAGTAGGGGTAGAAAGACTGCATGCATGAACTGTCTTTCCCAACAGAGATAAAATGAAATCATATGAAATGCTCAATTAAACCACAAAAGACAGAAAAAAAGTAGAAAACAAAAGAAGCAAAGAACAAGGGCAAAAAATAGAATACAGTAAAAAATATGGTAGATATATTAGTTCCACTGTAGGAATAATCACTTTAAACATCACTGGTCTAAACATACCCATCAAAAGACAGACTGTCAGAGTGGAATAAAGTACAAAATGTACCTGTATTTTGCCTATACGAAATTCACTTTAAATATAAATACACTTACAGATTAAAAGTGAAAGAAAGAAGAAAGATGCAGCATGCTAACACTAATCAAAAACAAATACAAACAAAGTACCAGGAGTAGCTCTATTGATTTCAGAGAGGGCAGATTTCAGAACAAGGAATATTATCCAGGATAAGGGGGGGTACTACATAATGACAGAGGGTTCAATACTCCAAGCAGACATAATAATCCTTAATGTGTATGTGCCTAACAACAGAGTGTCAAAATACATGAGGCAAGGGGCACCTAGGTGTCTCAGGTGGTTAAGCGTCAGACTTCAGCTCAGGCCATGATCTCACGGTTTGTGAGTTCAAGCCCCACATCGGGCTCTGTGCTGACAGCTCAGACCTGGGGCCTGCATTGGATTCTGTGTCTCCTTCTCTCTCTGCCCCTCCTCCACTGGCACTCCGTCTCTCTTTCTCTCTCAAAGATAAACATTAAAAAAACTACATGAGGCAAAAATTAACAGAACTGGAAGAAGAAACAGATGGATTCGCTATTATACAGTTAGAAAATTTTTAACACTCCTCTTTTAGAAGTAGACAAATCCAGCGGGAGGAAATAAGTAAGGATATACAGTAATTGAACTCAACTGTACCATCAAGCAACTGGATATAATCGACACCTCTACACAAGTCCATCCAACAACAGCAGAATATACTTTCTGCCCAAGCTTGTATAAAACATTCACTAAGAAGGCACCTGGGTGGCTCAGTCAGTTGGGCATCCAACTTCAGCTCAGGTCATGATCTCACAGTCTGTGAGTTTGAGCCCCGCGTCAGGCTCTGTGCTGACTGCTCAGAGCCTGGAGCCTGCTTCAGATTCTGTGTCTCCCTCTCTCTCTGTCCCTCCCCTGCTCATGCTCTGTCTCTCTCTGTCTCAAAAATAAATAAAAACATTAAAAAAAAATTTTTTTTAATAAATAAAACATTCACTAAGACCACATTCTAGGCCACAAAACATAATCTAGGCCATTACATCTTAAGAAATTTAAAGAATTAAAATGATACAATATCTTCTCTCAGACTAAAATGGAAATAAACAAAAAGTAACTAACAGAAAGAGCTGAAAAATCCCCAAATACTTGGAAATTAAATACACACCTAAATAATGTATCAAAGAAATCCCAAGGGAAATTTTAAAATTTTGAACTAAATGAAATTTAAAGGGTGCATGGGTGGCTCAGTTGGTTAAGTGTCCAACTTCAGCTCAGATCATGATTTCACGGTTTGTGGGTTCAAGCCCCACATTGGGCTCTGCTGACCGTGCAAAGCCTGCTTGGGATTCTCTCTCTTCCTGTCTCTCTGCCCCTCCCCACTTGTTCGTTTTTTCTCTCTCTCTCTCTCTCTCCCTCCCTCCCTCCCTCTCTCAAAGTAAATAAATAAACCTAAAAAAAAAAATGTAGCCTTTAAAAAAAAATAAATGAAAGTGAAAGTACAACTTAAAATGTGTGCAATGCAGCAAAAGCAATGCGTAGAAGGAAACTTAGAACAATGAACACATGTATCAGAAAAGAAGATAAAGCATCTAAGTTTCCACTTCAGAAAACTATAAAAAGAACAAATCAAACCCAAGATAAGCAGAAGAAATAATGAAGAAAAAAAATTAGAGCAGAAATCAATGAAAGAGAAAACAGAAAATCAACAGAGAAAACCAATGAAACCAAAAGGCCTCTAGTCAAGCTAAGAAAAAAGAGAACACAAATTGTTAACTCTGAAATAAAAAGGGGGCATCACTACATGTCCCATGTACATTTAAAAGAGAATAAAGTTATAATATGAACTATGACATAAATTTGTAAACTAGATGAAATGGACCAAGACACGATCAGGCAAATTAAAAAAAAAAAAAAAAAAAGAAACCCTTAGGTAAAAACCTAACGAAATACACAGGCTACACATGAGAAAAAATACAAAATTCTGATGAAAGAAATCAAAGAACAACTAAGGTGAGAGATATTTCTTCTTCAAAATAGGAAGACTCAATATTGCCATAATGTCTATTTTTTCCAACTTGATCTATAGATTCTATGCAATTCCAATAAAAATCCCAGCAAGTTATTTTATGGATATCAAAAAACTGATTCTAAAATGTATATGAAGAGGCAAAAGATTCAGAATAACCAATACAAACAATATTGAAAAAGAACAAAGTCAAAGGACTGGCACTACCTGACTTTAAGACTTACTATAAAGTTATAATATCGAGATACTGTGGTACTGAAAAAAGAACAAATAGATCAATGGAACAGAGCAGAGAGCCCAGAAATAGACTAATAGCCCAGTCAACTAATCTTTGACAAAGAAGCAAAGGCAAAACTATGCAGCAAAGAAAATCTTTTCAGCAAATGGTGCTGCAACATGGGGACATCAAAATGCAAAGAAAATGAATCTAGAGTCAGACCTTACATCCTTTGAAAAAATTAACTTGAAAATGGATCATAGACCTAAACATAAAATGCAAAACCATGACATCCCTAGAAGATAACAGGAGAAAACTTAAATGACTTAGGGTATGGCAATAACAACACCAAAGGCAAAATGAAGGTATAACATAATCGATAAGGTAGACTTCATTAAAAAACAATTTCTACTCTGCAAAAAACAATGTCAAAGAGGATAGGAAGTGAAGCCACAGAATGGGAGAAAATATTTGCAAAAGATACATGTAATAAAGATCTGTTATCCAAAATATACAAAGAACTCTTAAAAATCAGCAGTAAGAAAACAAAATACAAGATTAAAATGTGGGCCAAAGACTTTCACAGATACTTCACCAAAGAAGATATACAGATGGTAATTAAGCATTTGAAAAGATACCCATGTTATATTAATGAGCAGCACTTAAAATTAAATTGAGATATCACAACACAAATATCAGAATGGCCACAATCTGGAATACTGACAATACCAAATGCTGATGAGGATGTGGAGCAACAGGAACTCTCATTCACAGCTGGTGGCAATGCAAAATGGTGTTGCCACTCTTTCAGAGTTTGGCAGTTTCTTGTTAAAATTAAACACACTATTATTACACAATCTAGTAATCACATTCCTTAGTATTTACCCAAAAGAATCGAAAATTTCTGTCCATACAAAAACCTGCACCTGGATGTTTATAGCAGCTTTATTTCTAACTGCCAAAACTTGGAAACAACCAAGATGTTCCTTGGTAGGTGAATGGATAAATATACTCTGGTACATTCAGACAATGCAATATTATTCATCCCTTAAAAAAAAAAAAAAAAAGAGCTGTCAAGCCATGAAAAGATGTAGAGAAAACCGAAATGCACATTACTAAGTAAAAGAAACCAACCTAAAAAAGCTATATACTGTATGATTCCAATGACATTCTGAAAAAGGCAAAAATACGGAAATACTAAAAAGATCAGTGATTGCCAGGAGTAGGTTGGGAGTAGGGGAGGAATGAGTAGGTGAAGCACAGAAGATTTTTAGGGAAGTGAAACTACTCTGCATGATAACTAAAATGGTATTTGTTATTACACATTTGTCAAAACTTGTAAAATATATAACACCAAGAGTGAATTATATAGACCTTCCATTAAGGTATGGAATGGAAACTGTCGACTTAATGGACACTGTTGACTTTGGGTGATAATGATGGGTCATTGTAAGTTCACTGATTATAACACATGTATCACCTGATACAGATAATGATAGTGAAACAGGATATAAGTATACGGGGACAGTGAGTATATGGGTATTCTCTGTACTTTCTACCTAATTTTGTTGTGAACCTGAAATGGTTTTAAAAAATAACACTTATTGGGGCGCCTGGATGGCGCAGTCGGTTAAGGGTCCGACTTCAGCCAGGTCACGATCTCGCGGTCCGGGAGTTCGAGCCCCGCGTCAGGCTCTGGGCTGATGGCTCAGAGCCTGGAGCCTGTTTCCGATTCTGTGTCTCCCTCTCTCTCTGCCCCTCCCCCGTTCATGCTCTGTCTCTCTCTGTCTCAAAAATAAATAAACGTTGAAAAAATAACACTTATTAATTTTAAAAAAATGAATCTAAATACTCTCCTTACCCCTTTTAAAATATTAAATGCAACTTAAATGCAACACAGACTTGAGTGTAAAATTCAAAACTATAAAACTTCTAGAAGATAGGAAAGGTGACTTTAGGTTTGGTGATGAGTTTTTAGAAACAACATCCAAAGCACAATCCATGAAAGAAGAAATCAAGGAAGTTGCACTTCATTAAAAGTGAAAATTTCTGCTCTGGGAAAGACATTGTTAAGAGAATGAGAAGACAAATTCCAGGCTGGGAAAAAATACCTGTGAAACACATATCTGATCAAGCACTTGTATCCCAAATAAATTATTCTTAAAACTCAACAGTAAGGAAAAAGAGAGGATTCTCAATGTACTGTATGCATCAGCAACAGAGCCTCCAAATACATGAAATAAAGCCTGATAGAGCTGAAAGAAAAAATAGACAACTACACAATTATAATTGTGAACCACAACAGCCCACTTTCAAAAACTAGTAGAACTACTAGATAGGAAATCAGCAAGGATACGGCAGATCTGAATACAAACAAAATGATCTAAGTGACAAATTTAGAACATTCAACCCAACAAAAGCAGAATATACTTTTCTTTCCCAAGTGTCCATGGAACATGTACCAAGATAGATCATATACAGTATCTCGGGAGATAAAAGAAGCTTCAATACATTTAAAAGAGCTAAAATCACAGAGTGCATTCTCTGATCTAAAAGAGTCAAACTCAGAACCACAGGAAATCAGAGCCCAAGCCAGTTCAGATGCCACTGAGCTAGAAGTAAAAGAATGCCCCTTGGAAAATGACTAAGTGTATTTCTCCTCAGAAAGGTTTTAAAACTACTCTCAATGTAGTTGAAACACTTATTATCTGAATCAAAATTCTTTTCCATAATAGTATTTTTTATATTGCAATAATAGCAAATGGATATTACCATAAATATAAACTGAATTTCAAAACACATTGGCAATAATTTGATTTACAAGCCAACTTTTAGGATACCACATATTAAACCAGGACTACTGTTACTTATTACATAATATTAACATCTTACCTTCTGATGGAGTGTCTAAAAGATTAGCATGTTTTGTTTTCACATGATTTTCCATATCTTGACTACAATCTTCTATTCTTCCACAGAAGGGACATTCTGGAGGACTATATGTTGTTTCATAAATTGATCCTTTTATTTTGGATAGGTCACACTCTTTTTCCTTACTTTTGAGGAACTTTCTAGCCTCAGTTAAGTTCTCTGAATAAAAGGCTTTCTGTTTTAAAGTACCATCATTAGGCAGGCTTTGAGCCGAAATTTTTGGATGATTAGATGCACAAGCTGAATGGACACTAGAATTAACTTCCATTCTACATTGTAAAGTGTTGTCCTTCCTGTTATCTGAAGTTCTATACTGTATTGTATTGATCCTTGCAAAGCTTCTTTCGAGTTCATTCTGCTCAAAATGAGCAGTTTCAATATGAAAACACATTTCATCATAATTCATGCCTGACAACTTGCAAAATGGACATATAACTTCATTTTCCATGTGAACAATTAGAAGGTGAGCCTTCATGTCTGGTTCTGAGGTTACTGTTTCACCACAAATATCACAAGAAAGCATAGTACATCAGGGAGCTAGAAAAAAAATGTAATACTATGTTAAGTTTGAAAATAAGACCGAAGAAAAAGAAATGCACTTTATAAAATGATTTGGAACACATTTTTAACAAGTATTTACTTAAAACTGGATTGTTTAGATGAAGATATCTTCAATGAACTTAATTGTTCCTCAAATATACAAACTTATTTACAAATCTGAACCAAAATTTCACTACTATATTTCAAGTTTATGGTTTCAATAAAACAAAGGCAGTAATAATTCAAATTAAAATACATAATATTTAAAGTATTTAATAATTTTTTTAACATTTATTTATTATTGAGAGACAGAGAGACACAGAGCGTGAGTAGGGGAGGGGCAGAGAGAGGGGGAGACACAGAATCCGAAGCAGGCTCCAGGCTCTGAGCTGTCAGCACAGAGCCTGATGTGGGGCTCGAACTCACAAACCGTGAGATCATGACCTGAGCCAAAGTCAGACACTTAACCGAATGAGCCACCCAGGCACCCCAATATTTAAAGTATTTCAAAAAACATGTCTGGTCTGAGATAAAGGAAAAAAAAATGTTTATAAAATTGTCCAAGTAAGATAACTCAGTTCAGGGAAACTCAGTTAAGGTTTTTTACAAAAAACAAAAAACCTTATCACCTAAAGTATCTAAATACAGAAACTTAAAGTTGTTAACAATGGGGAGGGTAAATAAACACATCTTAACTCAGTAGTTAACAGTTAAAAAGCTTTAGGTACATCAAAGTAATTTAAGTACATTATCATCATTCTATCTGGAGGAAACCCTGGCTCAGATAGGTCACCACAGCCAGAAAATGGTTAGGCAAACCTTTTGAGAGGCTGTCCTCTCAACTCAAAGTTGACCATGGTAGAAAAGAGCACCAATTCCAGAGCCAAGAGACCTGGATTACAATTTCAGGTTTCAAAATTTTAGGGTAAAACATCTCATCTCTTTGAGGCTCAATCTATAAAATGAACTGTACTAAACTGGCAGTCTTTTTAAGGTTTTATGGACTAATAAAATACTGGATGCCGACAAAATGTGATTTTGTTAGAATTTTTAAAAAGCCATCACTGCCACAATCTTTGTCCAGTTAAGGATTATTTTAAAACAAACAGGAAAAGAAAAATAAGGAAATTCCCATCAAATAAATTTAGTTTCATAAGAACTCCCTACATGGTCCTTAATTTTCTTATTCCCCTTAAGACAAGTGAAAATAGTCTTCGATTTTAGAACGAAATTCTCCCAAACCACCAGCTGAACCAACGTCATGCCTAGACTTTCTTCTTTTCCCGGGGCTGGGGCACGGCTAGACTCAGAGGGATACGCCTGAACTCCCAAATAGTGTGATCAGACAAGTGGGTGAGAGATGTAATGAGGCTGGTGACAGATGCCAGGGTAGGTAGGTGGTAAGAGAAGCCGTAAGGGCCGAATGCCGCAAGGCCAAGTGTGCCCAAAAGTCGGCGCCAACGTCCAGGAACCAAAACCAGCGCAGGCACTGAGTGGGTTAAAGTTTAGGCTGGGGGAATAAGGGTTGGGACCGTTAGTTCCTACCGGCCCGAAGATCCGGCCGCGGCCACACAGTCCTATGCTTGGCTTCCTCTTCGGGTCCGCAGCTAACTCCTTCTGGCTCTCGGGCAGAGAAGGGCACGCGCACCGTCGATTACCTTTACCGGCCTGAAAGACTGAGGCAGGCTCTCCCTATATCCAGAAGTTCACAGTTAACCAAGAAAAAAAAACCTGACGACTCCAAAATACTTTCGCTTCCACACATTCAAAAAAGCTCTTCCTCTGTCCCCGGGAAGGAAAAGGCTCCCAGCATGCACCGCTCCATGCCAGTCTGGGTTGTAGTGTTTTCTGGGAGTTGTAGTCTTTTTGCATCCTCTTTCCCGGGTTCGGACTCTTAATTTACTAAGAGGCACACGAGGCTCTGAGAATTTTCAGAATGAATTTGTACGACGGGTCCTAGGACATTACACGAATCCATAATAACCTAGGGCCTGACTACCGCTGTGTATCGATAAAGGGCTTATAATCCTACTATGTTCCAAAATCCAAACTATGCTCCACAGATGGAGGATAACTAAGATGAGTTCGTGCCTCAAGGTTACAAGATCACACACACCTTATTTTTAGGGTTCAGTTTTCATTTCATTCAATAAATATATAGCGAGTGTCTATTCGAAAGGCATTTTGCTTGGAACTGGGGCTGCAGAAGTCTTCAAAATATACAAAATGAACACCCTTTGAAGCTTACATGCTAGTGAGGCAGAAAATAAACAAGGAAACGAACTGATCATGATAGGTGCTATGAAGAAATAAAACTGAGTTATTTATAGAGAGGACTAATGTAGTTAGAAAAGGTCTCTCTGAGAAGGTGAGTGTTGTGATAAACTTTGCACCAACAGGAGGAAGAGCATTCCAGGCAAAGAAAATAATTAGAGCAAAGGCTGTAAGATTGGAGCAAAAAGAACATTTTGTGACTTGAGCAGAATGTTCTCGAAGGAAGAGTGGTTACTATATAAGGTCAGAGTTGTAGACAGGGGCCAAATCATGTAGGCTCTTGGAGAAAACTATTTTAATATTTACATAGGAGAGTGGCAAAACCTGATGATGTACAGTATATTTAGGGTTTTGTAGTTAAATATGGCAGATAGGACATGTACATTTATATTCCCTGCCTCTCGAAATCTACTAAAATGACAGAAGACTAAAAACAAAAATAAATGCTGATGAGATTTTAACAAAATTTGAAAGCTAGGAAAAGGATAGATGAGTAGAAACTAACTTGGATAAGAAGAGAAGTCAACAAAAACAAGTCACTTCATACACCAGAACTCAGGAAATGTTCAGAAATTAAAGACCTGACACATCTGAAAACCATATTAAAACCGGCCTGAAAAGAGGAACATTTTGCTGAAAAGTCTGAATAAAGAGCAGTTAGAACCATCTCCAGATTTCCTCCAACACTAGGTTGCCAAGTGACTGATCTTTCCATCCAAGACAGAAGGCTACAGGTTTGGTTTTATGAAGAAAATGAACCAGCAAGGTTATAATGTCAGAAATGCACAGCTAAGTGGAGGGGGGCGGGGAGGAGTCAAGGTGTTGGACTGTAAGTGGGGAAGAGTGAAAGCTAAATACTGAATTACGAGGCTCCTAGCCATTTCCCCCAACACATTCTGATGTCTGATATGTGTCTTCCAGTCAGGAGATTAAAAAATTCTTCTCCAGGGAATATCATTGGTCCAAAAGATAAGACCTACAGATAAGGAAAGTCCTTCAATGAAACAGCCAATATCCCAGGTTATTACTCTGTAGGGAGGACAATTGGCAAGCAGACAATGGGCTGTTATACAAATTTACAATAGTTTTCTTTAGTGTCTCATTCTTAAATATGAATGGATACTCAAGGATCACTAGGCATTAGAGTACAGCCTGTAGCAGTAAAGTTGAAAACCAAATGATGAAAAAGGAAAAAACAAAACTCTGAAGAAACAGAGACAACAAATGAAGGAGGAAAAAAATACTTAAAGGAAACTACAATTAATATCTTCAGAGAGACAAAAAAAAAGATATTTAATCCCTGAATCAAAAAGGAAATAGCTCTTGGGATTAAAAACACAATAGCAGAATCTATGTATGTATGTATGTATGTATGTATGTATGTATGTATCTATCTCAATAGAGAGCCAAAAGGTAACCACGAAATTCTCAGAAAAGAAAAAAAGAACAAGAGATAGAAAACAGGATCTTCTTCAGGGCAGCTATCATGTGTTATCTACTATACTCTGTGCCCAGCATCACTTCTGGAAACAGATCTTTTCAATACTGTTTGTTGAACTCCAGAGTGGATTACAAAGCTTATGTGTGTTATAGTAATTTAGAGTTCTTTATTTGGAATTATTCATGTATCAATGACTATTTTTTGGTCAAAAATCCACAGATATTATAGAATCCAAATTCTAAATAAATGGCAAATTGAAAAGCTTGAAACAAACCAGCAGGACATAGGAAGAGGTTTAATGAAGCTGAAGAAGGAAAGAGCCTCAGTAAAGCTCCACGAGGTTGGAATTTTTCCAGAGTGCACACTATTTCAGCTCCAATATCTAAAACAGTGCCTAGCACAGATTAGGCTCTCCATCAATACGATCTTGTAGGATGAGTGACTGAACAAACAAACCAAAAGAACGAATGAGTGAATGAATGAGAGCTCCCATAGAAGACTTAGGGCAGTAGAACTCATTGCTGCCACAGCTACCGCGCCCGATTGAAATCCCGGAGTCAGCGCAGGTACCGGCTCCTCCTTCGGTGGGTGGAGCTCTGCGCTCGCTTCTCTCCGCCCCTCTGCCGGTCGGTGCAGCCGCCGCCACCACCGCCGCCGCGGTCGCCGCTTGCAAGGGCTTCTGGGAGCCGAGTCTCGGGGTCTCGGGGAAGGGGCGCAGGTAGCCGCCATTTTGAGTTGCGAACCTTGTCGCTACGCTCGACGCTAGGGGCGGAGTGGCGACCCCACTGTTACCTGCAGCGGACGCCGCAACCGGGGACTGGGAAGTTAGGGCAGCGGATCGTGCCACATTAATGGGTAAGTGGGAGTGATACAGGCCAGTTTGGGTGAAGCTTGGGTTTGGTCCCTTTGGGGGTTGCTGGTTCCAGGGGTCACTGTATTTAGCCCTTTCCTTGCGAAGGTTTGAGGACCAGGCCATTCTGCCAGGGTTTTTTGCAGGGTTCCCTAAGGGACACATTGGTGGCGGGGGCGTGGCAGCCGGACCTTTTCCTTGCTGACGCGACGGTGCGGGGGATTACAGATCCTCGCAGCCAGCCGGGCTGGCCCTCGGAAGGAGACTTAAACGGCCGAGCTCATCCTGCCCGGTGCCGCATCACCGTACCTTGGTAGCTCCGTTCTCGGAGGTACACGGTCTGGTCAAATGTTGCCATTCAGTCCTGGGACTTAGCGTCTGTGTGGGTCCGGCAGCTTATTAGAAGTTCCACAGTGTCCAGAATACCGCACGCTTGGCCCCGGGGGCCTACTTGTCGCACGCTCGCGGTCCGCCAGCTTCCCTCCTCCACCTGGATGTCGACGCGGGACTGGGTGGGATAGATGCTTCTAATAGCTCCGTTCCAAGATGAAAATTTAACAAGTGTTTCCTCGGTAATGCATGAGAGGCGAAGGATTCGAAAGGTGTGCAATGAGATAGTGATACTTCAAAAGAATATGACATCGGCATTTACTCTTAGTCTTTTAAAAGCATTTTACGTCTGACTTGATGTCTCTTAATTACAGCACTCAGTAAGCGATTTTCTTTTTTGGTAAACAAGAAACAGCCTTATCCTTTAGCTCTTTAAGTACTGGTTGTTTGGTTATAGGGGCTGTAGTCAGAACACTTACCCCTTTGTACCAGCCTTATATTTTTACTAATACGCATCCAGATCCGTAGAAATGGAGGCTTTAGGGGCACAAGAAATTCCGTTAATATATATTAGAAGAAGTTCAAAATGCAATTACTTGCCCAACCTCAAAACAGTTTTTCAAAAAGCTGAGTGAAAAATAAGCTTATAACTGGGAGAAGAGAGAGAGAGAGAGAGAGAGTGAAAGAATCTCTGTTCTGCAGTCTCAAAGTATCTGAATGGCATTTCTTATATTTAAAATAACTTGTATGAGATGGTAACCTTTGAAGTAGTCTTTAAAGTTATTTTGCAGAAAAGGGAACAATCCTCTCTGGTGAGGTACCTTTAGAGATTGTTCTTGGACTATATGTCTCCTTTAAAGCAATTGCAGTGAGGATGCAGGTGTTAAATAGTTAGTACCAGAAAAAGGAACAAATGATACATGAGTTGTTGGGGGTAGATTTTATTTGGTTAACATTTATATTAAAGATTTTAATGTGGGCACCTAGATTAATGATTAATTAGAAGTAGTGTCCAGTGTGTAGGCTGGAGAGGCACAAGGTAACTGAAGTAGATGTGGGGAGAAAATACTAGAGCTTGTTTCTTTACCTTTTAAAACTATTCTATAAAAAATTTTTCTATTTGTGAATTTTGTAATGGGAGAGATTATTAGGCTAGTAATACTTGTATATAAATAAACAAACATTGAGGATGAATACACAAATTTATTTATTTATTTATTTATTTATTTATTTATTTAGAAGAGCACAAGTGGGAAAGGGGCAGAGGGAGAGGGAGAGAGAATCCCAAGCACGCTCTGCACTCTTAGCCTGATGTGTTGTGGGGCTTGATCTCATGAAGTGTGAGATCATGACCTGAGCCCAAATCAAGAGTTTGATGTGTAACTGACTGAGCCACTCATGCGCCCCTGCACAAATAATATTTTGCATACGTAAGGATATGTGATCAAAAAAAGATTAGAGGCCGATGGCCTCGAAAAGCCTAATGTGTAGGTGATAAACGTTAAGAGGCTTATTGCTATGAACATTTCATTTTGCTAAAATATTTTATATTTATTGAGCATAAGTCAACAACTAATGTTGAAGTCCAATTTGTTCTGTAGTGAACTCGTCTTTTTCTCATCTCAGAGCCAAAGCTCTTATTAATGAGCCAGAATGTTTATATATGAAATACTTAGGGAATACTGCTGCACACTGTTTTTATTAATAAAGTTAGGTTGAGCTGTTTCTAATGATAAGTGTTTGTAGGTCCACACAGTATTATTGAAATCAATTCATTAATTATTTTAAAGAAGGATTTTGGTCGAGTATAAATATACCTTAATTGCTATGATGTACATGTGTTAAGTTCAGAGGCACAAAGTATCTTTCAAATCATTCTGAAGTGCTCAGCCTATTCCATTCTACTTTTAGCTCCACCACTAATGAAATTTCTCTCACTGTCTTTACCAGTGACCTAATTATCAAATCTGATGCCTTGTGTGGCACCTGGCTTATTGTAGGCACTTAGATTTGCTGGATGAATCAAAGAATGAATAAATCAAGTGGTCTGTTTTCAGTGCTACTATAAATTAAATACAACCTTGTCTTTTGAATTCTCTTCTCTTTCCTCTTTCTTCTGGTTCTCTTATTTCTCTGACCTATTTCTTTTTGGTCCTTTGCTCCTTTTCCCACAAGAGATAAACATCCTCAAGATTTCAATCCTTGGTCACCTTTCTTTTATAGCCCTACATGATCTTGGATTATCAATTAGGATTCTTCCTGGGGTTTGACCCATATTTTTAACCATCTATAGGTCTAAATCTCCTGTATGTGTCCTAAGTATTATAAATTGAACACATTTAAAATGAACGTTACTATACATGTATTAGAATGGCTATAATTAACAACAACAAAATTCTGGCAGTACCAACTGTAGCAGAACAAAGAGCAACAGGAACTCTTACACATTGCTGATGGGAGTACAAAATGGTACAATACTTTGCTGTTTGGCAGTTTCTTATAAGATGGGAGGCATAAACTTACCATGTTATCCATCAGTCCTTCTTCTAAATATTTACCCGAGAGAAATGAAAACATATTTACACAAAAACCTGTACATGAATATTTATAACATTTATTCATAATTGTACTAAATTAGAAACAACCTAAATGTCCTTCAACTAATGAATCGAGCAACTGTGATATAAGCATGCACTTGAATACTACTCAACAATAAGGAATGAATTATTGATATATGCCAACAATATGGATCCCATAGCTACACTATGCTAAATGAAAGAAGCCAATTCAAGACTATACACTGTTTTTATTCCACTTACTGTGAAATTCAGGAAAAGTCAGAACTGTGGAGATAGAGAACAAGTCAGTGATTGCCAGGTATTAAGGGTGGAAGAGGGGCTAATTGGAGCAGCATGAGGAAGTTTTTTATTTTTTATTAAAAAAAATGTTTTCTAATGTCTATTTACTTCTGGGGGGGGGGAGGGGCAGAGAGAGAAGGAGACACAGAATCTGAAGCAGGCTCCAGGCTCTGAGCTGTCAGCACAGAGCCTGACCTGGGGCTCAAACCCACGAACCGAACTGTGAGATCATGACCAGAGCCAAAGTCGGATGCTCAACTGACTGAGCCACCCAGACACCCCAGCATGACAAAGTTTTTTAGGGGTCATGGAGCTGTTTGTATCTTGATTGTGATGGTTTTATGCTGTGCATTTGTCAAATTCATAGAACTTTATACCAAAGGAGTGCTTGTTTTACTGTATGTAACTTTAAAAAGAAAACAGTTCATTGTTTTCATCTCAAAAACAAGCTAGCACTCAAACAAAACCATCCCTCTGATACACCATCTGTATTCCCTGTCTTGGCTTATTTTGTCATTGTACTGAAATAGCTCAAGCTAAAAACCATGGGGTTTCCTAAACTCCTTTTTCTTATTCACCTCATATTTCTTATATTTATTTGGTCTCTTATTCTTTTTGAATCAATTTCTGCAGTGTTTCTGGAATCAACAGTCTTCTACATTTCCATTGTAACTATTAATTTAGTTCTGGTCTTCATCATCAAAGTTCAAAACAATCTTCTCTTTAATTTCTTTAATTCTGTTCCTTAGGATCAAATCCAAATTTCTCAACCTCATTGCAGGAACCATAGGTGTTCTTAGTTGCATTTCTAGCTTTATCTCCTGCCTTTTCTCCCATGAATCTTGTTTAGGCACACTTAATTTCTTACTGTTTTGTGATTATGCCAGTTTTCTGCAAGAACTCTGCCTTTGCATGTATTCCCTCTGCTTGAAATGCTTGTTCCTTCCCTTTCCCTTTTCATCCTCTTTCCTGGCAAATTCTTGCTCTTCCTTTAAGATAACTGTGAAGATTTTCAGAGCTCCCTGAGGCACAGTTAGCTGCTAGGTCTTCTGGGCTTTCACGGGATTCAATGCATATGTTTCAGCTACTCTACTAATTACAGTATAATTTGCTACTTCATTAGTCTGTCTTTAACATCAGAGATAGCAGATAAATGCCAACCTTCTTTTTCTTCTGTTTACTTCATAGTGTTAATTGATCACAATATTCTCTTTGGTTTCTGAAAGTAAAATTATTATATTATTTTAATTTTTTTTTTTCAACGTTTATTTATTTTTGGGACAGAGAGAGACAGAGCATGAACGGGGGAGGGACAGAGAGAGAGGGAGACACAGAATCTGAAACAGGCTCCAGGCTCTGAGCCATCAGCCCAGAGCCCGACGCGGGGCTCGAACTCACGGACCGCGAGATCGTGACCTGGCTGAAGTCTGACGCTTAACCGACTGCGCCACCCAGGCGCCCCTATTATATTATTTTAAATGTAACATGTTACATAAAATACTGTAAGTGCATTTGTAAGAAAATGTTTATATAAATGTTAATGTTTTTAAATACATTTATAATAAAACTACTTAAAAATATGTAAGTATTTCAGCATTTAAAAAGAACTAATTATTACCATAGTACTGCAAACTAGTATTGCAGTCATGACTGAAGTCATGACCCATGCGGCCTTAGTTTTTTTTTTTTAATTTTTTTTAACATTTTATTTTATTTTGGGGGGAGACAGAGCATGAACAGGGGAGAGGCAGAGCCACCGACTGAGCCACCAGGCGCCCCCAGGCGCCCCCAGTCTTAGTTCTGAAGGCAGCACTTTAAGTAAATAAAAGAAGCCAGACCCCCAAAAATATTTGACCTGTGCTTATTGAAGCCTAATACCATGTTCCCTTGAAAATAAGGTATTTCATTCTGGCCATTTCTTGATCTTGTTGGGAGCATAACTTAGGAGGTTTTTTTTTTTCAATTCTTTTTTTTTTTTTTAAATGTTATTTTGGAGCCGCCTGGGTGGTTCAGTTGGTTAAGGATCCAACTGTGGCTCAAGTTACGATCTTACGGTTCATGGGTTCGAGCCCCATGTCTGGCTCTCCGCTGACAGCTGAGAGCCTGGAACCTGCTTTGGATTCTGTGTTTCCCTCTCTCTCTGCTCCTCCCCTGCTTGTGCATGCACACACTCTCACTCTCAAAAATAAATAAACATTAAAAAATAAAAAGTTTTTTTAAAAAAATTATTATTATTTACTTATTTTGAGAGAGAGAGGGAGAGAGAGAAAGAGAGAGAGAATTCCAACCAGGCTTTGCCCTTCAGTGCAGAGCCTGATGTGGGGCTCCATCTCACAAACCATGACATCATGAGCTGAGCCAAAATCAAGAGTCAACTGCTTAACCGACTGAGCCACTCAGGCACCCCTAGAAGTTTTTTACCCAACTATTTCATGATTGATAATTTCCTGGCTGACAGTGAATATAAGACGTTTCCTACTTCAGAAAGGTTAAAACAGCAGGCTTTGTGGAGTGCGTCTTAAAACCAGTGAAGTTAGGGTAATGACTTTATCTGTGTTTAGACCAAAATCTATTATTTGTTTGATAGTTTAGTCCTTAAAATATTTGGTCCTTTTGCTCCAATTTTGTTATGGGAATGAGGGAATGTATTCTTTGTACATGATCTTTAGAATGGATTTTGTAATTCTATTTAAGCAGTAAGCATGAACTTAGTTTCCCTAGAGTAAACATTTCATGTTGTTTTGAGAGTTACAAGTACCTGTTTTCTTCTCTCCTAACCTTAAGATGCCATGGCTAGTCCAGGGAAAGATAACTATAGAATGAAAAGTTATAAGAACAAAGCCCTAAACCCCCAAGAGATGCGCAGACGAAGAGAAGAAGAAGGAATACAGCTTCGAAAACAAAAAAGGGAAGAACAGGTAGGTGTTTCAAAATATTTAATTCTGTTTATCACAAAACTGTATAGATTTTAGAAGTTGCGTTATTATTGCTTATTTTTAGATAATTTTAAATGAAAAAGTGTTTTAGGAAATTGAATATAAGCCTATCCTTTAATTTGTTAGACTCCAGGAGTAATTCATGAATCAGAAACCTGTACTATTTTTAATCATTGAGAGGAACAGCTTTTCTGTTCTATTGATAAACCTTTTCTGTTAATTATATTTTATCCCAGTGCTAAGGATTTTTTACCCTTAAGCCTGTTTAGATCACTTCTGTTTGTCATTATAAAATTCTTCCCCCAAAAATATTGTATTCATTTGTTGCTTTGTGGTTTTCACAGTTCTTGCTTTTAAGTTAATTGTAGTCATCTTCCTATGCTGATCATACTGTTCCTTCTGTAGTCTCATCAGCCAGCTAGATCTCTAAGACTTCTCTGTTCTGAATTTTGTATATGTGACATAAGGAATAGAAACATCATTAGAAAGAGTGCCTCTCAATGCTTTTCATTCCAAGTTATACTTAAGTTCAGAAATATTTATAAGTAATTAAGAGGGTATAGTCTTCACATGCGTAAATTAAAACTAATGTGCAGAAAGGGCTAGCAATGAAGAAAGTAGAGAAAGACCCTGTTTTATAAATATGATTTGTCATCTCCCTATCTGTATTATCTAGCACAGTCCTAACTATATTATAGTAGGAACTCAAAAAAAAATTAAAAAAAATCTGTTGAGTGAATGATTAGAAGGAACTATACTGGCTGAAGAAGAGTGGTAATTATTTAGCTATCAAAAAGAATATGATACCAGAAATTTTCCTCTCTATTTTGATGTAGGAAATGTATCTATGCATCCTACTCAGTGACTTCTCTATGCTTTATTTCTTTTATCTTTTTTTTCTTTATTTGTTTATTCACTTCTGAAATAATAAGGATAGGGCCATCTTTCCTGAGAGGAGTTCTCTATTCCTTACTAATCTGATATACTACGTGTGTTAATATGCCACATTATTTTTCTCAGGTAACTGATTTGCTTTTTTATTAAGATTTCTTGGAAAAATTTTTGAAAAATTTTTAGACATCTCATACACTAGTGTGAGCATATGTGCTTTTACCAGTACTATAAAACATAAATGTGTACTGCACTGAAGGGACCCGCCATTGGTAAAAGATCTGAAATTAAGAATGACTTAGAGCAATCTGCAGCATAGAGGCTAACCTAGCTTGGAAAGTTTAACTTCTCAAAGATTATTAAGGTCTTCATGGCATAGTGATTGAGAAACACCTAAAATATTTGGAATTTTAAATGATAAGATTATTAGTTTGTTTTGTACACTTAAATGAAAAATATAATTCTATGGGAATTCAGTGTTTTATGTATAAAGTGTTTGTTCTTTATTACAGCTGTTCAAACGCAGAAATGTCTCTTTGCCCAGAAATGATGAATCTATGCTAGAAAGTCCAATCCAGGATCCAGATATCAGTTCCACTGTACCTATTCCAGAGGTAGATATTACAAAAATATATTTCAGATTATACTTCAATAATATTTTGGAGGTAGTGGATACAGCAAATATTATTCATATAAAATATTTAAATGATAAATTATATTTTCTGTGTTTTAGGAAGAAGTTATCACCACAGATATGGTTCAGATGATTTTTTCTAATAACGCTGATCAACAGCTTACAGCAACACAGAAATTTAGAAAGCTGCTTTCTAAAGGCAAGGATTATTATTTTACGAATTGATTTTTAATAAGCAATTTAATTTAGTACATTTATCTTATAAAACCAGAAAATTTAATCATTTAATAAAAGAAGGCTATGGGTCATTACTTTTCCTAGATCAACATGATAAAATAAGCTTTAAAATTTGCTAATGTTAATGGATAATGAACTGAACTTGTAATGACACAATTTAAAATTGATGTCACTTTTTTTTTCCCTCCAAATTTTTATTTAAATTCTAGTTAGTTAACATATAGTGTATATTGGTTGCAGAAGTAGAATTTAGTAATTCATTGCTTACATATAACCTCCAGTGCTCATCATAGCAAGTGCGCTCCTTAACCCATCACCCATTTCAGTATGCTTTTTTGATATTACAAGATTCTGCACTAGAGTTTTATTTATTGGATTTTTTTTAAGGCACTCTTCTTTGTACGTCTTAATTTTTCTTTAAAATGTACTTTTAAATAAGATATATTTTTGGAGGGGGTCCCTGGATGGCTCAGTCGAGTAAGCGTCCAACTCTTGATTTTGGCTCACGTCATGATCTCACAGTTAGTGAGTTTAAGCCCTATGTCAGGCTACACAGTGATAGCGCAGAGCCTGCTTGGGATTCTCTCTCTCTCCTTCTCTGTCTTCCCCTCCCCTGCTTGTGCACACGCACGCTCTCTCTTTCTCTCTCAAAATAAAAAACTTTTTAAAAAATGTCTATTTTTTTTAATAAAATTAATTAAATTTTTTTTTTAAGTAGGCACCATACCCAGCATGGTGCTTGAACTCACTCAAAACCTGGAGCTCAAGAGCCTTATGCTATACTGACTGATAAATAAGGAACACTAACTGAGAAGTTGCTGAGGAACCATAAGAATATACTTTTTGTTGAAACCAAGGGAGAAGAAAGACTTTTTGGTACTTAGGTTGCCAATCGCTGAAGTATCTTGGTTTTATTTTTGCGTATCTTTGTTTGAAAATTTCCTAGAGATTTTGTGGTTCTCAAAAGTCCTCTGCATTTCATGAAAATTTATGAAGAATACTAATAGTTCAGTAGCATTTCTGTAAATAATGGATTATACTCTGACAAAATGGAATATAACTTGACTGGAAAGCATTAGACAATGGTTGACAGGGAAGGGGACATCCCTGGAAAGTGGAGTATGCTTATGAAGAATTAGAGGGAACATTATCTTTCAGTTGGTGTTTCGAATGTTAGACTGAAATACTCCATGCTGTGAAGGTGACCTTTGAAATAGCCTTCAACTTACAAAATTAAATATTTGTATAGGAAATATTTTAGGATTTGTGTTACTGTGGTCAATGTAAAAGAATTTGCTTTGCAGTAAACATTGCAATTAGAACATTTATTTACTTCAATTACATATACCTGAGGCTTTTAAACTTGGTCAGTGAAACCTAGGAAAGTTTTTTTGTGCGTCCTGTTAATTGACACTGGGACCAGATTATTGTCTTTTTGTGTCATGTAATAACGTAATTCTTTTTAATTTTTAGAACCTAATCCACCAATTGATCAGGTTATACAGAAACCAGGAGTTGTACAGAGATTTGTGAAATTTCTTGAAAGAAATGAAAATTGTACTTTACAAGTGAGTTCTAAAGTTTTCTTTCTTAATTCTTTCCAGAAATAACATGTGATTAAAGTTTCTAGTGAAAGTAAGTTCTACAGTACTGAATATATTTAAGCATTCAGGAATAAAGGGAGAGGTGGTGCCACCTGTCTGGCCCTGGTCATGTTTGCAATGCTGGTTTCTCCTAGGAACGTTTGTTCTGTTAAACAATTTTGGAAAAAGTATATAAAATCATTCTTAATTTAATAAAAATTTTGTAGCTGTCAACCTTTAATAAATTTTTTGTTTTAGAAACCTCAAAATAATAATGGGTAAATTTTTTTGACCCTTTAGCTAATTAGGGTTGTAACATTTTAGTATAAGCTCTTTTACCTCTTAAAATATTTTTATGTGATTAAGTTTTTTTTTTTTGAAAAAAAAAAAAAAAGAACGAATCAATATAATTTACTAATTATAAAAAGTTAGGTTTGTCCAAAAGAGCATTGCTTCTGTTAGAATACCTGACTCTTTAATACTAAACATTAGTTTTGTGAATTATAATTTCAGATGTGTTCATTTATTGTTCATGATTTTATACATTTTCATTATATTTTTTTCAGTTCTTATTTTTCCAGATTGAGTCTTTTTTTTAATGTTTTTATTATTTATTTTTGAGAGAGAGAGCAGGGGAGGGGCAGAAAGGACAACAGAGGATCTGAAATGGGCTCTGAGCTGTCAGCACAGAGCCTGCTGTGGGGCACAAACTCACAAACCTTGAGATCATGACCTGAGCCTAAGTTGGACGCTCAACCGACTGAGCTACCCAGGCGCCCCAGATTGAGTCCTTTTTTAAAATTAAGAGTTTTTATTTATGAAATCTGATTAATTTTACTAGTTGTAAATCAGTCTTCCAGGTTGTTCAGCTAAGTCTTTACTCTCCCTCTTTCCTTTCTTTTTGACATTTCTTTGGTGCTCTCACTTACTCTACTTCTATTTTTCCTTAGTTTGAAGCTGCATGGGCATTAACTAATATAGCATCTGGAACTTTTCTGCATACCAAGGTAGTGATTGAAACTGGAGCTGTTCCAATTTTTATCAAACTTCTTAATTCAGAACATGAAGATGTGCAAGAACAGGTATATGTTTCTAATATGAATGGTTATGTTTACTAGATTTTCATGTTTTCTTGAGAGTTGCATGTGCATTTCATTTCTTAAAACACAGTAATTTCTATTTGGTGTCAAATTAGGATGAAAGTAGAATGCACTGTCTCAGGCATAATCCTGGGTTCTCTGTAAGTATGATCTCAACTATCAAAAATTACTATTCCCATGTATAACAGAGCATACTGAGACCCAGAAAGTTAGTAATTTACCCAAAGTCACAGTGAATGGCTGAACGAAGTTTTAAACCTGGGCTGGTCTGACTCCTCATTCTTTGCTTGTCCATAGATTATTTTGTTGTTGTTGTTGTTTTTTTTTAAATATCACATTATTTTTAATAGAACTGTTTTAAAATAAACATAAATAAATTCTCATAGTTGTTGTAAGAGGGAAATTTTGATCACATATGATTTGTACCAACAAAAGAAAATAAAATGTGGTATTTTTGTTTTGAACTGTTTTTATGGCAAATTTATCTGTTGTCCATTCATCTGTTTAGTTTTATATATACAGTATATGGGGTTTTTGCCCCCACATAGCATTGTTATTAGGAGCCTTTTCTAATGACATTAATTATTCTTCCAAGAAGATTTATTGATTACTCATTATCTAGTCAGATATATACCATAATTTGTTATCTATCCCTCAGTTATATTATACATCGTGTTATTTCTAGCTTATTAATGTTACTGATATGTGAGGAACATTATATATCAATCTTTATTTGTCTCTTGATTATTTCATTAGGAAAAATGACTTAATTATGGTAAAAGAAAAAATTTTAAGTTCTTATTACATATTTCAAAGTTGACCTCCAAAAAAGTTATATGTATTGATTTCCCCACCAATAGGATATCGATTCCACAGGGTGAAAAATATCATTAATTTAAAAGAGTTTTCTTAAGGTAGCTATATATGGCTTACTTGGTTAAAGCACCTATCTCATAAAAGATCTTTTTTTTTTTTAAGTTTATTTTATTTATTTTCAGAGTGAGACAGATGGGGAGGGTTAGAGGGAGGGGGGGAGAGAGAGAATCCCAAGCAGGCTCTGCAATGCCAACACAGAGCCCCAACGCAGGGGTTGAACTCATGAGCCATGAGATCATGACCTGAGCCAAGATCAAGAGTTGGACACTTAACCGATTGAGCCACCCAGTGCCCCTTATAGAACGTTTTTCTTAAAAAAATAGAAAATAGGGGCTCCTGGGTGGCTCAGTCGGTTAAGCATCCGACTTCGGCTCAGGTCATGATCTCGCGGTCCATGAGTTTGAGCCCCGCGTCGGGCTCTGTGCTGACCGCTCAGAGCCTGGAGCCTGTTTCAGATTCTGTGTCTCCCTCTCTCTCTGACCCTCCCCCGTTCATGCTGTCTCTGTCTCAAAAATAAATAAACGTTAAAAAAAAATTTAAAAAAAAATAGAAAATAAACTTAGGTCTAGAGTTGATGTTAAAAATATTAACTCATGTTTTAAATGTTAAAACTTTGTCAATTGAAAAACGTAACTTATGTCTACTTGTGTACTTACTTGAAATTTGAATAAGAATATAATGAAATGATGATTTGTATTTGTAGAATTTATCATTTAATTGAAGTTTAATAAGTGAATCTTTATTTCCAATTATTTAAAAAAATTATGATGAACCTGGACTAATTCTAAACTTATTTTCAGAGATCAATCCCAAGCCAATTCTTATATTAGCTTTACCTCACTTTTCTGTGTTTTGTGTCTCTTTCCCTTTTTTTACAAATCAGTCCCTTCCCAGTGAGTGGATTCCTTGGCATAAGAGCAAACCTCTAGTATAAGTAATTAAATAATTCACTCAATTAATATATCTTATCTGAATCCATGTAGATTCGGAGTAGACAGTCTCTTTGTTGAACAGAATAAACATTTCACTAGTATGTAATGAAAAAATTGTTTAATGCCCAATCCTTGAGTTTGACTAAAAATATTAGTAAATGGCACTTTTAAACTTTTCTTACTGTCCATCTAGAATGTTTTGTTTTTTTAAACATCTTGGAAGCTATTACTTTGTTCATTCTGTACTAAAATCTTATTTGTAAGAGAAAGCATCGTATTTAAGATATTGATGTAACAGGATATCTCTTTCTCATTTTTCTAAGGCTGTTTGGGCACTTGGCAATATTGCTGGTGACAATGCCGAATGCAGAGATTTTGTTTTGAATTGTGAAATACTTCCACCTCTTTTAGAGTAAGTACTTTATCACAAATGAATAATAGTTTTGGGAAAAAAATTATATTCTGCAGTATATTTCTGTATACACAATTACGTTCTTCAGTGATGCTTTTAAATTTGGCTTCTGTTTAGCTGTACCAAGAGTAATAGCTTGAAAGTAGATTAAAAGTGTTTCTACTTTTATCGTATCCATCTTTATTTTTTCTTAAGCAATACTTAACAGTGTTCATTGTGTGCTTGATGCTTACTGTGCTGAAATAATTCTATAAAATGAGGATATAAGTAGTTGCACTACAATAAAAATTTAAGTTTTGCTAAAGCATGGAATCTTTAGTGCATGAACAGATGATGTATTTAGGATATCAGGTTTTTATATTTGATTTTGAAATGTTCAGAGAACAAAGATCATAAGAGATTTTTCTTTCAGAGTTAGAATTTTACTTAAACGATTTATCTAGTGGTTTCTTTTTCAAATACATTACACGTTTTTTTTAAAAAGCAATTATTCTAAATCCTTTACAGAAATTTCATAAAATTATTTGAAAGTTAAATTCCTTTATTCATCCTGGCTACCTATCACTAAAAAGATCTTTTTTTTAGGCTAATTGCCACTGGCAAGTAGTGAAAAAGAAAAAAGCTAGTTGAGATGGTTGAAAGGAAAAATTTTGTCATTTCTGTGCTGTTAGTCATTCTCTCCAAGCTGAAAAATTGAATAGGAAGAATAAACTTTAGATACTAGTTTGCAAAAGATATTTTATTCTTTTAGAGAGAGTAACTTTCCATGAATAGAGTGATTTCTCAGCATTTCACTCAATAACATCGAATATTTAGTATGTGCAGGCCACTGAACCACTTGCTATGTCATTAACTTTGGGCTTGTTCAAAGTTAATGTTCCAAAGTGTTGGAGAATTTAGCTGAGCTTAAAATAAAATACTGATTTAGAGTTCAATATCAGAGTTATTTTGAATTTCATACTGTTAAAAGTATCTCTTAAATTTTCAATTTGAGATTTTTCTGGCCTGATTATAGGGTTTGTAGATTAATTGAGCACTTTGTTTCTTTTTACTTTTGCTGTCTCATTTTCTTATTTGTTAGTATTTCAAGTTGGTAATGGTTTATGAAATAATATGTAAGCATTTCTTAATTCTGATTCCTTTAAATGTTTAAGGAAATTTTAATCATGACCAAAGAAACAAAACAAAACAAAAAAATAAAGCTCTAAAGGAGAACAAAAGCACCCAGCTAAATAGTTATAAACATAATAAATTTCAGAAAAAGAATAGGCTTAAAAAGTAAGTTTCAGTTTCATTAAAAAATTGAGAAAGATAGTGAAAAAGAAATTATGTCAACTTAGCTACCAGATGCATACACTTTAGTTGGGCAAAAGGATGAAAGTTATTAGCTTAAAAAAGATTATGGATTATCTGTTGTTCACATTGAAGTTCACATTTTAGTTGATAAGTAAATGTAAAACTTCTGTTAATGGTTTTATCAATTCTGTTTGAGTTTTAATTTGTTTTACTTTACTTCATTTGATATCAGTAAATATAACTTTTCAGTAAACATAAACCTCTCGGTAAATGTAAACTTCTTACTACTATAGACTTCATATACTGACACATTTGTTGTTTTAATTTAGTTCAACTTTAATTTATATAATAACCCCATTAATATAGTTAAAGAAGAGTAGTATACAACAGAGCTTGGACAACTGCAGTCCTCAGGCCAAATCTGGCCTGCTTCCTGTTTTGTAAATTAAATTTTATTGTAACATAGTCATTCCCATTTGCTTACTTAATATCTATGGTTGCTTTCATGCTATGTCAGCACAGTTGAATAGTTACTACACAGAAAGGTGTGCAAAGCCTAAAATATTTATTTAAAAAGTTTCTCAATCCCTGATATAAAACGTCAATATAATTATTTTATTTCTAAATGTGTTATGATTTTAGGAGGTTTCAAAGACTGTAGGAAGACATGTAGAACAGATTTTGTTTTTATATATGATAAAAGATAATATAACAAAATTTACCATTTTGACTGTTTTAAAATATACAGCTCACTGGCATTAAGCAGTGTTTTGTACCTATCACAATTATTTAGTTCCAGAACTTTTAACACCCCAAGCAGAAACTGCATTACCCATTAAGCTGTCATATCCTATTTCCTCACAGCCTCAGCTCTGGGATATCACTAATCCGCTGTTTCTGTGGATTTGGCTATTCTGGATATTTCATAAAAATGGAATCATACGTTGTGTGACCTTTTGTATCTGGCTTCTTTCACTTAGCATATTGTTTTCAAGGTTCATCCATATTATAGCATGTATCAGTACTTCATTATTTTTGTGGCTGAATAATATTCTATTGTATTTTGTTCCCTTATTCATCAGTTGATGGTCATTTGGGGTTTTTCCCCCCACCTTTTGATTATATAGTATTCCTATGAACATTCATTCTTTTTAGGTATATACCTATGAATAGAATTGCTGGGTTGTATGGTAATTCTATCTTTAACTGATTAAGAATCACCAAACTGTTTTCCATAGCAGCAGTACCATTTTACATTTCCACCAGCAATGTATGAGAGTTTCAGGTTTTCCATTTTCTCATCAGCACTTGTTATCTGTTATTCTGATTCTGATTTAAGGCTGTAAGGCGGTATCTCATTTTGCTTTGATTTGCATTGAACATCTTTTCATAGGTTTGTTGGCCATATGTATATTTTCTTTGGAGAATGTTTATTAAGTCTTTTGAATATTTTTTTAAATTTAGTTATTTGTCTCTTTGTTGTGTTACAAGAATTCTTCATAGGGGTGCCTGGGTGGTTCAGTCAGTTATGTCCAACTTAGGCTCAGGTCATGATATCACGGTTCATGAGTTCGAGCCCCGCATCAGGCTCTGTGATGACAGCTCAGAGCCTGGAGCCTGCTTTGGATTCTGTGTCTCCCTCTCTCCCTGCCCCTCCCCTGCTCGCGCTCTGTCTCTCTCTCTCAAAAATAAATAAACATTAAAAAAAAAGATTTCTTCATATATTCTGAATAGATTCTTATCAGGTAAATGATTTACAGTTTGTTTTGTTTTGCGTTCTCTGGGTTGTCTTTACTCTCTTGATAGTGTCCATTGATTCACAAAAGTTTTTTAAATTGATGAAATCCAATGTATCTGTTTTTTCCTTTTGCTGCTTATGCATTTGGTGTCGTATGTAAGAAACCATTGCCAAATTTAAGGTTGTGAATATTTGCCATTATGTTCTCTTCTAAGAATCTTACAGTCTTAGCTCTTATATTTACATCTTTGATCCATTTTGAGTTTTTTTTTTTATATGATGTGAGTTGCATTTGGGCATTCACTTATCCCAGCATGGTTTGTTGAACAAAATATTCTTTCCCCATTGAACAGTCTTGACACCTTTGTTGTAAATGAGTTGACTATACATGTGTGGGTTCATTTCTAGATTCTTAATTCTGTTCCATTGATATATACATCTGTCCTTATGCCAGTACCATATTGTTTTGATTTCAGTACCTTTGTGGTAGATTTTGAAACGAGAACACGTGAGTCCTTCAATTTTCTTTTTTTGGTTAAGGTTGTTTTAGCTATAGAGGGTTCCTTGCAATTCCATATGAATCTGTTTTCAGGGTACAGAACTGATTAAATTTATTCCTAAGTATTTTATTATTTTTTTGATGGTATTTAGGTGAAATTTGTTCCTGGATTTCTTTTTTGACTTGTTCGTTGGTAGTGCTTTGTGATCTAACATACAGTATATCCTGAGGAATGTTTAATGTGCACTTGAGAAGAATATATATTCTGCTGTTACTGAGTTGAATGTTGTATAGGTGTCTTTTATATTTAATTGGTTTATAGTCTTGTTGAAGTTCTCTGTTTTTTTGCTGATCATCTATCTAGGTGTGCTATCCATTACTGAAAACAGTGTATTGAAGTTTCTAACTATGATTGTTCAACTGTGTATTTCTTCCTTCAGGTGTAACCATTTTTGCTTTGTATACTTTGCTGTGTTGTTAGGTTTTATAAGTTTTAAGTGTTATACCTTCATTATGGATTGATTTTTTTTTATCAATATATAGTATTCGTGTTTGTCTCTTAAAATAACTTTTTTTTAAGTTTATTTATTTTAAGAGAGAGAGTGAGCGAGCAGGGGGGAGGGGCAGAGAGAAAGAGAGAATCCCAAGCAGGCCCCACATTGTCAGTGCAGAGCCAGACTTGGGGCTCGAACCCATGAACCATAGGATCATGACCTGAGCTGAAATCAAGAGTCAGTGGCTTAACCAACTGAGCCACCCAGGCACCCCACCTTAAAATAACTTTTAACTTGAAGTCTGTTTATCTGATACTAGTATAATTAGTATTTATCTGATTCCATCCTTTCACTTTCAGCCTCTTTGTGCCTTTAAATCTAAAGTGAGTATCTTGTAAAGTTTAATATAGATGGCTTATAGATTGTTGCTTGTTTATTTTTGGTTTTTTTTTTTTTCAAAAATTTTTTTTTCAACGTTTTTTATTTATTTTGGGGACAGAGAGAGACAGAGCATGAACGGGGGAGGGGCAGAGAGAGAGGGAGACACAGAATTGGAAACAGGCTCCAGGCTCTGAGCCATCAGCCCAGAGCCCGACGCGGGGCTTGAACTCACGGACCGCGAGATCGTGACCTGGCTGAAGTCGGACGCTTAACCGACTGCGCCACCCAGGCGCCCCTATTTTTGGGTTTTTTAAAAATGTATTCTGCCAGTCACTGCCTTCTAATTGAAAGCTTTAATCCATTTGTAATCAGCATAAATACTGACAAGGAAGGACTTCTGCCATTTTATTGTGTTCTGTATGTTTTAGATCTTTTTTGCTTCTCAATTCCTTATTGCCTTCTTTTGTGTTTGATTTTTTGTGGTAAGATATGGTATTGATTCCTTTCTCATCTCCTTTTCTGTATATTTTCTAGTTATTTTCTTAATGATTAATCCAGGGAGTACAGTTAACATCTTAAACTTACAATAACCTTGTTTAAATTTAATCTCAATCTTATGAAAAAACTTTGCTCCTGTATATTACTGTCCTACCTCCTTTAAGTTGCTATTGTCAAAAATAACATTGTACATTGTATGCCAGTTAACATCGACTTATAATTATTACTTTATTTTTTAAATCCTATAGAAAAAAAAGAAAAATTACAAATCAAAACTACTACCTTTTATATTAACCTATATAGTTATTTTTAGCAGTGTTCTTTTTTTTTCTTCTGGTTTTGAGTTACTGTTTACTGTGCTTTCAGTTTTAGTTACTTTTGTAAAGCAAATCTACTAGTGATGAATTTTCTCAGCTTTTGTTGTACAGGGAATCTTTTACTCTCTCTTTGATTATTTTGAAGGATAGTTTTACATGATATAGAATTCTTGTAGGATATAGAATTCTTAGTTGACAGCTTTTTTTTTTTTCCAGCAGATTAAATATAAATCTCATTGCCTTCTGTCCTCCATGGATTTTGATGAGAATTTAGCTGCTGGTCTTAATGAGGAGTTCCTAGTTAGACAAAACAAAGTCAAGCCCCCTGCATCAGTCCTGCAGGCAGCACCCACACAGATCAAAACGGACAGACACAATTTCTTGGAAACACGTCTCTTTAGCTCTATTTTTAGAACCAGGAACTCACAGTGGGAGCTCTAGCTTTCTTCTTCAAGACTGTTGCCAGGGAGTGCCTGGGTGGCTCAGTTGGCTCAGCTGAAGCCTCTGACTTCAGCTCAGGTCATGATCTGTCGGTTTGTGGGTTTGAGCCCCACCTCAGGCTCTGTGCGGACAGCTTGCTCAGAGCCTGGAGGCTGCTCCAGATTCTGTCTCCCTTTCTCTCTGCCCCTCCCCTGCTCAACTCTGTCTCTGTCTCTCTCAAAAATAAATAAACATTGAAAAAAAAATGTAAAAAAGACTGCTGCCAGAGTGGGGAGGGAGTTGGGCAAGGGTAAATTATGCTGTTTAAAGCCTACCACATTTTAGCCCTTTCCTATTTAAAAGTTTTCTTTGTAAACTTTTGACTGTTTTCGAGTTCTTTTTTTTTAAATATGAAATTTATTGTCAAATTGGTTTCCATACAACACCCAGTGCTCATCCCCACAGGTGCCCTCCTCAATGCCCATCACCCATTTTCCCCTCCCTCCCACCCCCATCAACCCTCAGTTTATTCTCAGTTTTTAAGAGTCTCTTATGGTTTGCCTCCCTCCCTCTCTAACTTTTTTTTTCCCTTCCCCTCCCCCATGGTCTTCTGTTAAGTTTCTCAGGATCCACATAAGAGTGAAAACATACGGTATCTGTCTTTCTCTGTATGACTTTTTCCACTTAGCATAACACTCTCCAGTTCTATCCACGTTGCTACAAAAGGCCAGATTTCATTCTTTCTCATTGCCAAGTAGTATTCCATTATATATGTAAACCACAATTTCTTTATCCATTCATCAGTTGATGGACATTTAGGCTCTTTCCATAATTTGGCTATTGTTGAGAGTGCTGCTATAAACATTGGGGTACAAGTGCCCCTATGCATCAGCACTCCTGTAAATTCCTAGCAGTATCCCTTGGGTAAATTCCTAACGGTCATAAGATAGATCTATTTTTAATTTTTGAGTAACATCCACACTGTTTCCAGAGTCGCTGCACCAGTTTGCATTCCCACCAACAGTGCAAGAGTGTTCCCGTTTCTCCACATCCTTGCCAGCATCTATAGTCTCCTGATTTGTTCATTTTAGCCACTCTGACTGGCGTGAGGTGATATCTCAGTGTGGTTTTGATTTGTATTTCCCTGATGAGGAGTGACGTTGAGCATCTTTTCATGTGCCTGTTGGCCATCTGGATGTCTTCTTTAGAGAAGTGTCTATTCATGTTTTCTGCCCATTTCTTCACTGGATTATTTGTTTTTTGGGTATGGAGTTTGGTGAGCTCTTTATAGATTTTTGGATACTAGCCCTTTGTCTGATATGTCATTTGCAAATATCTTTTCCCATTCTGTCGGTTGCCTTTTAGTTTTGTTGATTGTTTCCTTTGCAGTGCAGAAGCTTTTTATCTTCATGAGGTCCCAATAGTTCATTTTTGCTTTTAATTCCCTTGCCTTTGGAGATGTGTCAAGTAAAGAAATTGCTGCGGCTGAGGTCAAAGAGGTTTTTTCCTGCTTTCTCCTCTAGGGTTTTGATGGTTTCCTGTCTCACATTCAGGTCCTTCATCCATTTTGAGTTTATTTTGTCAATGGTGTAAGAAAGTGGTCTAGTTTCATTCGTCTGCATGTTGCTGTCCAGTTCTCCCAGCGCCATTTGTTAAAGAGACTGTCTTTTTTCCATTGGATGTTCTTTCCTGCTTTGTTAAACATTAGTTTGCCATACATTTGTGGGTCCAATTCTGGAGCCTCTACTCTATTCCATTGGTCTATGTGTCTGTTTTTGTGCCAGTACCATGCTGTCTTGATGATTACAGCTTTGTAGTAGAGGCTAAAGTCTGGGATTGTGATGCTTCCTGCTTTGGTCTTCTTCAAAATTACTTTGGCTATTTGGGGCCTTTTGTGGTTCCATACAGATTTTAGGATTGCTTGTTCTAGCTTCGAGAAGAATGCTGGTGCAATTTTGATTGGGATTGCATTGAATGTGTAGATAGCTTTGGGTAGTATTGACATTTTGACAATATTTATTCTTCCAATCCATGAGCACGGAATGTTTTTCCCATTTCTTTATATCTTCTTCAATTTCCTTCATAAGCTTTCTATAGTTTTCAGCATACAGATCTTGTACATCTTTGGTTAGGTTTATTCCTAGGTATTTTATGCTTCTTGGTGCAATTGTCAATGGGATCAGTTTCTTTATTTGTCTTTCTGTTGCTTCATTATTAGTGTATAAGAATGCAACTGATTTCTGTACATTAATTTTGTTCCTGTGACTTTGCTGAATTCATGTATCAGTTCTAGCAGACTTTTGGTGGTATCTGTCGGGTTTTCCACATATAGTATCATGTCACCTGCAAAAAGTGAAAGCTTGACTTCATCTTTGCCAATTTTGATGCCTTTGATTTCCTTTTGTTGTCTGATTGCTGATGCTAGAACTTCCAACACTGTGTTAAACAACAGCAGTGAGAGTGGACATCCCTGTCGTGTTCCTGATCTCAGGAGGAAAGCTCTCAGTTTTTCTCCATTGAGGATGATATTAGCTGTGGGCTTTTCATAAATGGCTTTTATGATGTTTAAGTGTGTTCCTTCTATCCTGACTTTCTCGAGGGTTTTTATTAAGAAAGGATGCTGAATTTTGTCAAAAGCTTTTCTGCCTCGATTGACAGGATCATATGGTTCTTATCTTATTAATGTGATGTATCACGTTGATTGATTTACGAATGTTGAACCAGCCCTGCAGCCCAGGAATGAATCCTACTTGATCATGGTGAATAATTTTATGTGCTGTTGAATTCAATTTGCTAGTATCTTGTTGAGAATTTTTGCATTCATATTCATCAGGGATATTGGCTTATAGTTCTCTTTTTTTTTCTGGGTCTCTGTCTGGTTTGGGAATCAAAGTAATGCTGGCTTCATAGAATGAGTCTGGAAGTTTTCCTTCCCTTTCTATTTTTTGGAACAGTTTGAGAAGGATAGGTGTTATCTCTGCTTTAAATGTCTGGTAGAATTCCCCAGGGAAGCCATCTGGTCCTGGACTCTTACTTGTTGGGAGATTTTTAATAACTGATTCAATTTCCTCACTGGTTATGGGTCTATTCAAATTTTCTATTTCTTCCCGTTTGAGTTTTGGAAGTTTGTGGATGCTTAGGAATTTGTCAATTTCTTCCAGGTTGTCCAATTTGTTGGCATATAATTTTTCATAGTATTCCCTGATTATTGCTTGTATTTCTGAGGGATTGGTTGTAATAATTCCATTTTCATTCATGATTTTATCTATTTGGGTCATCTCCCTTTTCTTTTTGAGAAGCCTGGCTAGAGGTTTATCAATTTTGTTTATTTTTTCAAAAAACCAACTCTTGGTTTCATTGATCTGCTCTACAGTTTTTTTAGATTCTATATTGTTTATTTCTGCTCTGATCTTTATTATTTCTCTTCTTGTGTTGGGTTTGGAGTGTCTTTGCTGTTTTGCTTCTATTTCCTTTAGGTGTGCTGTTAGATTTTGTATTTGGGATTTTTTTTTTTTTTAATGTTTATTTGAGAGAGAGTGCTTGCAAATGGGGGAGGGGCAGAGAGGGAGAGAGAATCCCAAGCAGGCTCAGCACTGCAATGCCCACTAGGGGTTAGGCTCCATCTCACTGATTGTGAGATCATGACCTGAGCTGAAACCCCAAGAGTTGGATGCTTAAGTGACTTAGCCACCCAGGTGCCCCTGTCTTCGAGTTCTGATAAAGTTGATTTTGACAAAGTTTGCAGATTTTTTTGTTGTTGTTTATATATTTTTTTCTAGTGGGGGACAAGCTGCAAAAGTTACCTTCTCTACCATTTTTGCTGATGTCACTACAGAATAGAGGTTTTTTTTTTTTAAACCTAGTTTCTGTATAGCTGTGGCGGGTTGCAGATCAAATATACTGAGAGACAATCTATTCAGAACAAAACATCTCTTCTCAGTAGCTGATCTGCATTTGATTTGACCCTGTGTACATACCTTGCTTTCTAAAAGTATAATGTATTTTTTTCATGGTTAAAAAAAAAAGTAATCTAATACTCTTTTTAAAGTATATAGAAATGAGTCAGTTTTTCATGACACCCTTTATTTTGACATGTTTTATGTCTTGTAAAAAATCTATTCAGATCATAGATTCCAATTTTTAAAAGTAAAGTGGTGATATATATTTTTATTTCTGGGGATATAATTATTTTTAAAATTCCCCTTTCCTAGTTTACCACTTGGGTTTGACTACCTTATGAAATATATTGCGAATTTTTATACTTTATGATACAAAATAGCTAAAGAGAAAAAATGAATGTAAAGTGACAATTTTCTTTTTTCTTTTCTTTCTTTCTTTCTTTTTTTTTTTTTTTTTTTTTTTTTTTTTTGGCAGGTTATTAACAAATTCAAACAGACTAACAACAACCAGAAATGCTGTATGGGCCCTCTCAAATTTATGTAGAGGGAAAAACCCTCCTCCAAACTTTAGTAAGGTATGAATAAAATATACAAATTAAGGAATCTATCTATATAAATGTTTAAATCTCCTTATAATAGATTTTTAGAGATTGAAGGAAACATTATGCCTTTTTTTGGTAATTATTTTCTTTATTGACCAGACAATATTGAGATATACAGTGGAAAAGAAGTTTCCCTTCTGCTCTTACTTTACCTCATGATTGCCCCTCAGCAACCATTGTCACTTTGTCACTTGATGTTTATGTACGTTAATGTTGACTTTAGAAATCCACTAGTCTAGTTCTTTTCATTTATAGGAAATTGAAGCCCCTAAAAAGGTAGGGGTAATTCATCCAGGTCTACTCTTAGTTGTAAAATCTGAAAAGTAATTAGTCCATGGTGGCTTCCGCTTTCCCAGTGTACTTTTTATCTGTTTAGAATATCTTTTTCCCCATCTCCTCATATTCTGCTAAAAGAGTAGATTATTAATATATTCCCAATTTAGTTCTATTGTCTTACCAATAAGATGCTGTTAAAAAAATAGAATGTAGGTAAATTTCTGGGCTATCATTATACTTCTTCTGAATTCAGTATTAATTAAAGAGGAACAAGAGCTCCAAATCTGGTGTGGATTTAGTGATAACGTTTCTGGGGGCAAAAAATAATAAATTCCTTATTCAAAAATATGCATAAATTAGTATGCCTTCTCATTTATGCTTTAACCATTCCAGTTTTAAAAATGGATGATTTGGCCACATTTCATGTGAACTGCCAACACGACTTTAAAATCTCATTGGTACCATGATTCTGTTGATCTTTCTCCACACCCCATAGCATGTTATGGGTTCAATCATAGTTCATAAAATTCTTATACTACCATCTATGCTTATTCTATTTCATGTTTGTTGACAAGTGCATAATATGACTAAAGAGCTGGTTTAAAGCATAGTAAAGTATGCTAAAAGGAGGAACAAAATTATTATTTTAATCAGAAATTTGGTTTAATAGATATATATCTTAGAAAAGTTTTGCATAAGTTGTACCACAGCTCCTCGAGGAAGCATATTATAAAACAATGTTGCAACAATGGCCTTATTCAGTATAAAAGGATTTTTTACAATTTTCACTTTAATAGTGAAAGAAGAAATGAGTATTTGGACTGTGTATAATACAAGGAAAAGAATGTTATGTGGTACACAAGTACCCCCCAAACAGCCTTAAAAAAAAAACCTATATAAAAAAGCTGATTATTTGTCATGGTCATTATAGAATTGGAAGGAAAGAAAATGTTCATATTTTATCTAAGGAGATGATAAGGGTCCATTCAACTGATGGTGGTGAATCTTTCACCAGCTATTTATATGTTTAGACTTGCATGTAGAATTTGCTTGCTAATTATATTTATGGTTTTAGCAATCATAGTAATCTATTTTACCTCTTAAAAATGCTATTTTAATTGAGATTTTACTCCGTGAACTTTGGTTTATGCATTGCTTTTCATTTTAAATTTCTTTCTTTAAAATACATTCCTTTTAAGCGTGTGGGGTTTTGTTGCCTTCCTCTGCTTTTAAAATAGTGTGCATCTGTATGTGTATATTTTTAAATAATAATTATGAGATAGTTGTAAATATATAATTAGTTTAAAATACCATGTTTGATTTTTCCTTTTTCCCTATTAGTAACAGTATTGAATTATTTTTTTAAATATATATTTATTTATTTTTGAGAGAGAGAAGGAAAGAGAGTGCACAAATGGGATAGGGGCAGAGAGGGAGAGACAGAATCCCAAGCGGCTCAAACTCATGAACCATGAGATCATGACCTGAGCTTAAATCAAGAGTCAGCTGCTTAACCTACTGAGCCATCCAGGTGCCCCTTAAAATATATTTTATATGTATATATATGTGTATGTACATATTTCCCATTTCATCTTATAATGTATTCAAAAAAACATGTATTCAAGAGTTGAGATTTAATAAAATTAGTAGTTTTTACTGTTTCTACAAGTTAATTCTTAAATGAAACTGGGTTTCTCTCCCCTTCTAAGTATGTGGAGGTAAAAAATTCAAAGATCGGTGGTACATTTTGGTACTACTGCCTTGATTTATACTGAAGTACTGATAGTTTTACCCACCATTGCTTTTGTAGCTTTAGTACAAATGTCAACAAAGTGAAAAAGACCCATTATGTGTTAGAATAATTATGAAAATGGTTTTGGCATTAAAGAGCCCCCTGAAAGTTTCAGGAATCCTCCGGGGGTCCATGGACCACACTTTGAGAACCATTGGCCTACAACTTAATGCTTAGTATCTGCTTAATATGTACCTAATTCCCTTTTCTTCCTTAAATGCTTGCTTATAAATCACCTTTTCCATGAGCTCTACTCTGATTACTATATATAATAATGTAATCTGTCACTGCCTCCAGCCACCGACTTCCACATTTTAATCTAATTTTTTTCCTCAGCATCCTTTAACATAGTATGTGTTTTAAAAATTTTTTACATATATTAATTTAAAAAAATCTTCCATTAAAATATAAACTCCTTAGAGTTAGGAATCTTTGTCTCTTCTTGTTTACTTATATATCCCAAGCTTATAGTGTAATTCACATTAAAAGGGCTTAAGACTTTTGTTGCGTACATTTTCTGTGATTTTTCTATGAGAGATTTTTCCTGTATCGTTGACTTTTTTTGAAATTTTTATTTTTACAATCATATTTTATATTTTCAAGATTTTGTTTTGTTTTGTTTTCTGCTCATTTTTATATAGACTTCTTCTATAAGCTTCTTTTATGGACCTAGCAAATTGTGTATCTGTGAGGATTTACAGTTTTTTTGAGCTTTTCTTTTTTCTGGTGTCTCTGTTTTTTTGTATGTTTTTGTTTTGTTTATGGTTTGTTTGTCTTAGTCTCATTTTTACTGGGGGATCTCCTCATTTAACTGGTGGTCTTGGGTACTCTGGACATACTTAGGAAGCAGGCAGTAAAAGCTAAATGGAAAATGGGTAGATAGGTGGGTGTTTAGACTCATCATTTCATGGACTTCATTACAGAGTAATTGGACAGCAAAACCATGTTTTCTCTGAGGAACTCCAAATTTCAGTATGCTTTCTGAGATCATACTGTCTCCAGAGACGATTTTCCAGTCTCCTGCTGGAAAGTAAATAGATTGGGTTGAGGTGTGGTATATAGATAATACTACTGGAGATGTGAGAATTGGGTATTGGAAGAGGGCTAGAGGATTTCTTCAGCCAGTATGTAAACTTTTACTCTGGAATTTCTGGTCCTGTGCTTTATTTCAACCTTGTCTATGCCTGATACCCCAAAGTTCAGTTTCTGTAGTTCACTTTTTGTTGTTCAGCTTCTCCTTAAAATAAACCTCTAGTCTTTGGTAGCATTGAGAATATTAGACACCTACCTATATGGTAGGGACCCAGAGTCTAACCCGTTTCCCATTTAGGTTTTTAAGCTCTTTCTGTTTTACCACTGTTCCTCTTCTGTGTTTTCTGTGATACCTGGTACCTCTGATTCTTGAGATCTTTGGGATGATAGTTGGATGATAAATTAGGTTTCTTCTTCTTTTTTTTTTAAGCTTCCTTCTTATTGGTAGCTACCTCTCCAGGCATTGAGGTGCCACCTTTCCCTCCTCATTTATAATCATGTCCCCAATATATTACGGGCAGGATTACAGATGTCCACTGCACTCCTCAGAGATAGAATTTGTATTTCTCTTTCTTCTTTTCCTTGTTCTGAGAAGACAGTGAATCAGAAATAATTTTATTTTGCTTCCTTTATTTTTTTTTTTTTTAAATTTTTTTTTTCAACGTTTATTTATTTTTGGGACAGAGAGAGACAGAGCATGAACGGGGGAGGGGCAGAGAGAGAGGGAGACACAGAATCGGAAACAGGCTCCAGGCTCTGAGCCATCACCCAGAGCCCGACGCGGGGCTCGAACTCACGGACCGCGAGATCGTGACCTGGCTGAAGTCGGACGCTTAACCGACTGCGCCACCCAGGCGCCCCTATTTTGCTTCCTTTAAAAATATGTCGCACTTTACTGTTTTTTAAGTCAGTACAAAGATATGGATTAGCTATGCTGAATTTTTTAACTCAAAAATTTATATTTACTTTAAAAATAATTTACACATTTCTCTGTTCAAGGAAGAGAAGGTGGTTGGCAAGGGTGAAGGCATGATTGTTCAGGAAGGATCCAGTTGTGCAGATTTGTTTTACTAACTTACAAACACATCTATTTTGTAAAGAAACTATTTCTTGTTCCGGGGCCCTAGGGTCATCCTTACAGGAGATGGCCCAGCAGAGAACATTGATAAGTATTTTTAGAAGGTTATAGTTTATGTCCTGGCAGGCTTTAAAATTAAGGTAAAGATGGGGCGCCTGGGTGGCTCAGTCGGTTGAGTGTCTGACTTCAGCTCAGGTCACGATCTCATGGTTCGTGAGTTCGAGCCCCACGTCAGGCTCTGGGCTGATGGCTCAGAGCCTGGAGCCTGCTTCCGATTCTGTGTCTCCCTCTCTCTCTGCCCCTCCCCCATTCATGCTCTGTCTCTTTCTGTCTCAAAAATAAACATTAAAAAAAAATTTTAATTAAGGTAAAGAGAAAATTCATCTAAAATACTAGAGCATGAGGGGCATCTGGGTGGCTCAGTTGGTTAAGCGTTTGACTTCGGCTTAGGTCATGATCTCACGGTCCATGAGTTTGAGCTCCGTGTCTCGGGCTCTGTGCTGACAACTGGAGCCTGGAGCCTGCTTCAGATTTTGTGTCTCCCTCTCTCTCTGTCTTTCCCCTGCTCTCTCTCTCTCTCTCTCTCTCAAAAAATAAGTAAACATTTAAAAAAATTTTTTTAATAAAAATAAAATACTAAGCATGAAAAAGCTATCATTACTCTTTTTTTTGTAGCATATCTAAATTTAGCATACAGCCCTTTTCTGAGATAGAAGGGATACTTTAGGTTGCTGATAAAAAACAAAACAAAACAAAACAAAAAAAACTTCAAGGACGCCTGGGTGGCTCAGTTGGTTAAGTGTCTGACTCTTGATTTCAGCTCGGGTCATGATCTCACGGTTCATGAGTTTGAGCCCTGCGTCGGGGCTCCACCGTGACAGCCTGGAGCCTGCTTAGGATTCAGTCTCCCTCTCTCTGCCCACCCCTGTGTGTGTGTTTATGTGTGTGTGTACATGCATGCTCTCTCTCTCTTTCTCCCTCAAGAATAAACAAACATTAAAAAAAAAAACTTTAAGGAATATAGAATCAATACTGATTATGGCAATAAAAAGAGCCAACCAACATCTCAGTCTCAGTGCTTACTATATGCCAGCACTATTCTAAGATGCTATGTGCATTCTTATAATTTAACAGGACTGCGTTATTCCTGTTTTATAAATGAAGAAAATGGGTTTCAGAGATGTTAGGTAATTTGCCCATGGTCACACAGCTAATGAATCTAGGTCTGTCTGACCTAAGAAAGGAAAGATCATAAATTTATCTAATTCAGCCTTTGTTTCACAGAATTGGAAACTGAGTCTCAGAGATGAAGTAATGTGCTCATTGCACAGCTAATTAGTTGTAATATTAATGCTAGAGGGCTTAAGTCTCTGGTGTGTGTGTGTGTGTGTGTGTGTGTGTGTGTGTGTGTGTGTAATTGAAGATTCAGGGTTTCATTACATTAAGAAGTAGAGTTTAGTAGTGACTTCCATTTAAAAACCTTTCAGATTTCTTTTTGTATTTTCTACACCTTTAATCCTCAACTGTTATTAGGTTTATTTCCAATAATGTACATATGATGAGTAGGTTGAGATTCATTTATGTTGTATCATATTCCATGATTATTATATTAGACACTTTTAACATTTTTACTTCCCTCTGTTTTGATATGCCTTTTTTGGGTGTGTTTGTGTATGATTTAAACATAGAGCATCTCAAATATGTATTTCATTAC
Source organism: Lynx canadensis (assembly GCF_007474595.2). NCBI lineage: Eukaryota > Metazoa > Chordata > Mammalia > Carnivora > Felidae > Lynx > Lynx canadensis. Next base: position 106,006,661 of record NC_044307.1, read on the forward strand.
CCTAAAAAGCTTTAAATTACCACATATCTTATTTAAGATTAATTGGAAATAATTATATGTTCATATATCTGATCATAATTTTAAAATAATAGAATGTGTTAATTTTGCTGGTACTTTTGTATTATTAAATTTTTGTTTTAAAATGAGTTTCTGCATTTGCCTAAGGGAACTTGGTCTTAGAGAAAATTGTTAAATATTGGCTCTCTTATTTTCTTCCAGGTTTCACCTTGCTTAAATGTCTTGTCACGATTATTGTTTAGCAGTGACCCAGATGTATTAGCAGATGTGTGCTGGGCCCTTTCTTATCTCTCTGATGGACCCAATGATAAAATTCAAGCAGTCATTGATTCTGGAGTCTGTCGAAGATTGGTGGAACTTTTGATGTAACTATAATTTATGATAAATAATTGTATGATTGTGTATTAAGTCTAGCAGTTAGAGTAATGGCCTTGTAAATATCTCAAGCGTCACCATCTTCAGGAAGGATTAAAAAGCCATCAACCCCACTTTTCAGAACAGCTATAATGCTGAAAAGCTATAATGCTTAAATTTGTATCTCATATCCTCTAGTTGGAACTAATCATTTCATTAATATATTTCATTAATTTTAATCTTTTAATGAGTGGGAGGGATTTAATTCAGCAGGTATATATGGAATTCCTATTGCCTCTAGTGTTGTACAAGATATTGTTAATGAAGTATAGAACACAGTACTTGTTCTTACAGAACCTGTAATCTAGTTAATTGTTCATTACAATAGCTAACTTATGTAAAAGTCCATGTAGTGAAAACATTTAGTATTTCACTTGTGTTAGTATTTCTCTTGCTGGGCTGTTATTGCTACCTTCTTTAAAAAGAATATATTTTCTATAAAAGAAGTTAAAAACTTGTAAGACAATTTGTTTTAAAAAGATAGTTTCTTGGAGTGGCTGGGTGGCTCAATTGGTTGAGCATCTGACTCTTGATTTCAGCTCTGATCATTATCCCAGGGTCGTGGGATCAAGCCCTTTGTTGGGCACTGTGCGGAGTTTGGAGCCTGCTTAGGATTCTTTCTCTCTCTTCCTCTGCCCCTCCCCTGCTTCCTCTCTTGCTCTAAAAAAAAAAAAAAAAAAAAAAAAAAAAAAAAAATATATATATATATATATATATATATATATATATATATATATGAATTAGCCAGATCAGAAGATTGGTCATGTGTGGGGAGATTATGATAAAAGAAGCCAGTTTCTTATTCTAAGAGAATGGAAATACAAATATGGAAGGGAGGAAAGCCAGAATAATCTTGTGGTATTAGATTAGAACTGGAGATTTGAATGTGAACTCATGGCTTTTAACATAAAGAGATGTAGAAATAAATGTGTGTGTGTGTGTGTGTGTGTGTGTGTGTGTGTGTGTGTGTTTATCCTCTTAAAGAGCCTGGGAGTAGAGATACATCTATATTAAAAAGCTGAACACACGAAATCTTGGTTTTTACTACTCTTCATTAACAAGAACCAAACTAACATATTGAATAAAATATGAGTCCATACTAAAATAAGTAGGTAGATCAATAGATAAAGTAGAAAGGACATACAGTTGAAATAATGGTATTAGAAAATCATCATTGGCAACAATATGAATAATAATTCAAACAATACACATCAAGAAATGGTGAAAGTAGTGGTAAAAGTGGGATAAGGAATGGGATTTTACATAGTATAAAAGTATATCCTCTCCAAAATATTAATTATAAAAGGAAAAACAGTAATGTTAAAGAGGAGAAATGTGACAAACATCATCCTAATTGACTGGAGTTCTGCACCACTATTGTAGAAAAAACAGGTGTCAGATGCTATACTGTGTAATGAAAAGACTATAGCATTTGTGATGTCCCAGCTAAAAGTAGGTGATTTGTGTCTTAATCATGAGGATACATTGGAGGAAAAACAGATAACTGGCTTATGATCATCAAAAATGTCAAGATCATAAAGAAAAAAATAGGAACTTTTTTGTATTGAAAGAGACTAGAGACATGACAGCTGGGTGTAATACATAATCCTGGATTAGATTCTTTATTACAAAGGTGTCACTGGGGTAACTAGTGAAACTTGAATGGGATTTCTGGGTAAAGAGTATACAGGTATTTTTGTACTATTTTTGCATTTTGGGGGTAAATTTTAACTCTCATATATCATGTAAGTTGGTATTTTTATTATTTTTAGGCACAATGATTATAAAGTTGTATCACCTGCATTAAGAGCAGTTGGTAATATTGTGACTGGTGATGATATTCAAACACAGGTGAGTTCAGACTTTAATATAAATTGTTAACATAATGGATTTTAAGAAATTTACCTAGTTTCATACTACTTTGTTACATATTAATCAAGACTTTAGCATTGCCACAACTATATAGACATGTACAATGTAATGGTAATAAGCATATTCTTGGTAATAAGTGATTAACCTCAAATACCTCTGTGTGAAAGCACTATCCTAGATATATATTGATGTAAAGAAGTATAAGATAGAAGGTAGGCTCGTGAGGGATTTATGATAAAATTGAGGAGAAAATACATATTAAAACAAAGTAAATTGCCCAAGTTTAGTATATGTTTGACGAGAGCTGATTGGTCAGTAAATGCGATAAAAATTTTAAGAAGAGATCACTGTGCTGAGAAATCTGTAGATTCCATAACGGAGTTGTAATTAAACTGTATTTTAAAGATGGAGAAGAATTTAAGTAAACCAGAAGAGATTTATATGACCATAGGTATAGAAGTAGATGTGTGAGTTGTGTTTAAGAGACAATAAGGTTGACTGGAAGAGGAACTATCAGGGAGAGAGTGATTGATTATAAACAGGTTAGAAGGGGATTGGTTAGAAATGGGAGGGCCTTTTTTAGTAGATTGAAGATCTAGTTTATGAATGGAAGGAAACATTTCCTGGATTAGTAACTACATGTGTCTGTGTCTGTCTGTCTTTTGGAGAATGGTGACATACCAAAAAAAAGGTGTGATGTCAAGATTACATCTGGGGCAGTCTTTTTTGAAGATAGGAACTTAAACTCTGTAACACATTCAGTTCTCCTTTGCCACCATTAAATAAATTTTATTCTAATTTACATATTGTCTTTCAGTTTTAGTTTATTCAAGTCCTATTTAGGTACTTACACATTAGTTATTAAATAGGCAATTCTTAGTAATTGATAGTTTCTAATTTGAAATAGCTCTTTAAATGAGAATGCCCTTTTAAACATACACTCTTCAGCAGAATTTTCATATACTGCTTCGTGCATTTTTCACCAAGTAAATTTAATGCAAATCATTGTGGGTATTTTGAAAATAGGAACATAATTATGCCATGGAATTAATGTAAAGAGACAAAGCAGAACATACTATTTTATAAAAGAAAAGTGGAATAAGCATTTTAATGAAAAAAATTACCTTATTGTATACATTGAGGTTTTTTACATTTATAGAATCAGGTACTTTCGACCTGTTTGATTTTTTTTTTTTTTCCATCATTTCATTTGGTAAAACTAGGGGTCGGATACTGGCCAGTCACTAAATCTCTCTTCAAATTGTTGTATCAGTTGAACTCTTGAATGTATTCCTAAACTTGAAGGGCACATCTCTGAATGTACTGCTAATTTGCATTTTGGTGGTTTGACAAGGGCACTTTCTGCACCTGCATTAGACCAGATTTGGCAAAGAGGGAGAGTAGAAGATAGCAAAAACCTAAGTTTTACTTTGGAAGGAATCCCTTTTTTCCCAATTCAGTTTTTCAGAGTGGTTTTTATATTTCTAAATAAAATCATTAGTATATTTTTGTGTGGATTTTTTTCATTTGTTTTTTTTTGTTATTGTTTTTGTCATAAAACTTTGTTTCCATTTCTGATTTTTGTTTTAGGTAATTTTGAATTGCTCTGCATTACCGTGTCTCTTACACTTGTTGAGTAGCCCAAAGGAATCAATCAGAAAAGAAGCCTGCTGGACTGTTTCTAATATCACTGCTGGAAATAGAGCTCAGATTCAGGTAAATACCTTTCAGATCTAAGAAAACAGCAAGATTTCATAAGTCAGTGTGGACAAAAGTCAGCATTTTACCAGTGATTTTTTTTTTTTAGTGAGTTACTTAAAAAGATCTTGAAAAGTATTTTAAAGAACATAGCCTTTTCTCCTCTAAAATAATAACATTAATTTGTAGGAGTCTAGTGAGGAATTGTGTGCGTGTGTGTGTGTGTGTGCGTGCATGTATAAAATTGCCCACAGTGCTGGACACATATGGCTACTCTTTAAAAAGGATGGATTTATATTAGTTTTAAATAGGTAGTGATCTTCCTTTCTAAGCTTTTAAGTAGTGATTTATTAGGATCTTACCAAGCTTCTTGAGTCAAAAATTATCCATTTTGATAAATTATCCACCTTGTACTTCATCATATTTAAAATTAATATTCTGTTAATATATTCTCCAATCATGAAAGTTTGTTGAAAGATTAGAAAGATTATCAGAGGTATTTCCAAAAAGCCTGACATTTTAAAACCAATGAGTCTCTCCACTTACTAATATGTTTAAAACAGTATTTGCATTGATTATGCTGTATCATTTTTCCTCCTCAGGCTGTTATAGATGCAAATATTTTTCCTGTTTTGATTGAGATTCTTCAGAAAGCAGAGTTTCGCACCAGAAAAGAAGCAGCTTGGGCTATAACTAATGCAACATCAGGAGGCACTCCAGAACAAGTAAGGTATGATAAAAATTTTTTTGATATTTTTTAAAATGTCAATAGAACTAAATGAAGTACTAAATACATTTTATTTGTTGATGAAACTAAAACATTATTTCTAAATCAGTTAGTAAGCATTTTAATGTGAAATGAAAGCATTTGTTACATTAGGTATATTCATTCACAGGTTTTTTTTTTTTCATTAAAGGATAATAACACCATTCTCTTTGACAGAGTGTATTTAAAAAATCAGAGATTAAAAATCTGAAAAAGAACAGTCTATATTAATTTGCAAATTTTTTTAGACCATTAAAGTCACATACATGTAACTTTATTATATAGAAATGGCTAATGAATTTGAGCATCCCTTATCTAAAATACATTGAAATAGACATTTGTTTGTATAGTAATGTTCTCCTAACTGGTTATTAGCCTTATCTATGGATGGTATCTTTTATTTTTCATTACTAGTATTCTTTCTTTCTTTTTTATGATAACTTTTTGAATCTAAGCCTTTTATTGTTTATTTACTTGTTTATTTTACTAACAACATAAATAGGTACTGTGGGCTTTGAAGTCAGGATGCTTTCAAATCCTGTTCCCTCAGTAAAAGTTGCATGACCTTGACAAAGTCATTTTACCTGTTTAATCCAGTTTCTTAATTTTTTTTAAATTTAATTATTCATTTTGAGAGAGACAGCAAGCAGGGGACAGGCAGAGAGAGAGAGAGAGAGAGAGAGAGAGAGAGAGAGAGGATCCCAAGTAGGCTCTGCACTGTCAGCTTGGAGCCCAACATGGATGGGGCTGAATCCCACGAACTGTGAGATCATGACCTAAGCCAAAACCAAGAGTCAGACACTTAACTGACTGAGCCACCTAAGCACCCCAGTTTCTTCATTTTTTAAATGAATTTGATTAACACATAGTACTTATGGTAGTATCTTGATAATTAAATGTAATTCATACATTTAAATGCTTAACATGGTGCTTAAACATTAAATTCTCTACTAAGATTAGCTGCTGTTATCATTATTATGTGTAATCATCACAGCTTTTACGATCAGAATTCTTGAGTTTCTTTTTATCTTGTGCATTTACCCTCTTTTCCCCCATAGCAAGGTTCTACTTTGCACTTGTCTAAAAGCCTAACTTCCTACAGAATCTTCTTGTTCTATGGATTTGTCTGGAAACTCAGGACTTTTTAGGTTTCTTGAAGTGCCTATTTAGGAAGTATTTTCTAATTAGTATTTTATTTATTTCTTAATTTATAAAAGAAGAAGTCAGGCTACTAGCTACTTTACAAATCACTGAGAAGGTTTTGTCTATTATTGCCTACACTTGTACTATATCTTGCTGTCTTAGATTTATATTTCTACATGTTGATAACATCTCTCCTTTTTATTTTCCATTCTACTGGTTTCATTACATTTCCATTTCATTATGTTATGAATATAAGCAGTAATAAAACAAGATCTTTCCTTTGTTCTAGCTTGCATTTTTTTATATACTAATATTATTTTTATGTGCTTTGGGTACCAAAGTTTCTTTGTTCACCTATAAATAGTTGTGTTTTTTCAGTTTATATTCATTATTATGTCGTCCATATGTAATTACTTAGATTTATTAGTGTGAATAAAGTGTCCAAACCAAGGTGATTATTTTTCTAACCATTTTCACCATTTCATTAATACTACATATATGGGAAGAGATCTTAGATTAATTTCAGCATGCATACCACTAATATTTATTGAATATCTGATATTGCCAGTTGTTGTGCTACATCATTTCAGTTATTGAGTGTCAGGAGTATATCAGATACTTTCATGTATTTTATGTCCTTTAACTTCATACCTCTATGAGATATTCATTCAACAAATATATTTATCAATTTTAGTATAGTATATGACAAGTGAGTGCTCTAGTGAAGGTATATACTTTTTTTAAAAAAAGAGAGTGGGGGGTGCCTGGGTGGCTCAGTCGGTTAAGCGGCCGACTTCAGCTCAGGTCATGATCTCGCGGTCCGTGAGTTCAAGCCCCACGTCGGGCTCTGTGCTGACAGCTCAGAGCCTGGAGCCTGTTTCAGATTCTGTGTCTCCCTCTCTCTGACCCTCCCCCATTCATGCTCTGTCTCTGTCTCAAAAATAAATAAAACGTTAAAAAAAAAATAAAAATAAAAAAATAAAAAAAGAGAGTGGAAACTAACTTTATTGAATTCTTAACTGTATTTTTACAGCAACACTCTGAGCTTGGTACTGTTATTATCCCCATTTAAAGATGGGGAAACTGAGGCACAGAGCAGTCACTCAAAGTCACATAACTAATAAGGAGTGGATTTGGCTCTTGAAGCCATGCATTCTGGCTTCTGCACATGCTTTTTTCCTTTATGCTTAGTGGACGTTTTGCCAAGTGAATAAATCAGTTACTTTATCTTATAGAGAATGGAAAAGAGCTAATAAAAACTAGAAAAGGACAAAGTATTAAAAAATGAGTAGAATAACTTTTGTGAATATTATATGTTAAAATTATTCACAACAGAGCCTGTTTTGCTCCTAGAAGCCTTCTGTGCTTCTGAAACACAGGAGATACCTTAGAACATCAGCTACAATTGTTTTTGTGGGAAATTTGATTTAAATGTTCCTTTTCCCTCTCCATTTCTGCATACTCCCATGTGACCCTGATATGTGTACATAGGCTCACCTTTAAAAAAAGAAAAAAAAGCACCTTGAAGCCACTATTCTTAGTATTCATATTGCCATGCAAAAACAGACCCAAGTACCAACTTGCTTATGTGTATCTTTTTGTAATATTTGTAATATCATTTATGACTAATTATGTTAAATGAGAATAGGAGAGTAAAAAGAAGTTTCAGGTTCCTATGTAGATGAATATTTAAATGTTTTCATGTTTGAGTTTATATATGAGTACTTTTCTTAATTGTTTATGTAACATTTCACTAAAGAATATTTTCCTATCATTGTTGTAAATATTTAAGTCTTTTTAAAATTTTTTTCCTCTACTTTTTTTTTTTTTTTTTTAATTACTCTGAAGGTATTTGGTAGCCTTAGGTTGCATTAAACCCCTTTGTGACCTATTGACTGTTATGGATTCTAAAATAGTCCAAGTGGCTTTAAATGGACTTGAAAATATTCTACGTCTTGGAGAACAAGAATCTAAGCAAAATGGAATAGGCATTAATCCATACTGTGCTCTCATTGAAGAAGCATATGGTAAGCAGTCAGTTCAAAATTTATCATTATAGTCAATTCTTTTTGTATTTAATTGCTGTTTAACATTATGTTGGTTTTAGGTATACAAGATAATGATTCAATATTTGTATATGCTACAAAATGATTACCATAGTAAGTCTAGTTACCAACCATTATTGTACATAGGTATAAAGATTTTTTCTTGTGATGAGCACTTTTAAGATTTACTCTCTTAGCAACTTAATAAATATGTAATAAAATATTCTTAACTGTATAGTCCCCATACTGTACACTATCTCCCCATGACTTATTTATAACTGGAAGTTTGTACCTTTTGACCTCCTTCATACCTATTTTGCCAACTTCTTCACGGGCAACCACCAGTTTGTTCTCTGCCTCTAGGAGCTTGGCATTTGTTTTTGTATATTTGGATTTGACATATAAGTGAGATCACATGGTATTTGTCTTTCTTTGTGTGACTTATTTTATTTAGCATAATGCCCTTAAGGTCCATCCGTGTCGCACATGGCAAGATTTCATTCTTTTTATGGCTGAATAATATTTTATTATATACATGTATACCACAATTTTTTAATTCCTCTTCCATCAGTAAATACTTAGGTTGTTTATATATCTAGGCCACTGTAAATAGTGCTGCAGTGAACATGGGGGTGTGGGTATCTTTTCTAGTTAGTGTTTTTGTTTTCTTTGGATAAATACCCAGAAAAGGAATTGCTAAATTATATGGTGTTTTTTTTTTTTTTTTTTGAGTAGTTTAATTTTTTGAAAACCCTCTACACAGTTTACCATAGTGGCTGCATCAGCTTACATTCCTACCAGCAATGCACCAGGGTCCTGTTTTCTTCACATCAGTGCTTGTTATTTCTAGTCTTTGAGAACTGATTCTAACAGATGTGAGGTGATATTTCATTGCAGTTTTTGTTTATGTTTCCTTGATGATTAGTGAGGTTGAGCACCTTTTCAACCTGTTGGATATCTGTGTTCTTTGGAAAAATATCTATTCAGATCCTCTGCCTATTTTTTAACCAGATGGTTTGTTTTTGGTGTTGAGTTTTATGAGTTATTTATATATTTTGGGTATTAACTCCTTAAAGTATATGATTTGCAAATATTTTCTCCTATTCTGTAGGTTGTCTTTTAATTTTGTTGATGGCTTCCTTTGCTGTACACAAGGAAGAGTAACCTTGCGTTTTAGTTTGATGTAACCTCATGTGTTTATTTTGACTTTTGTTGCCATTGCTTTTGGTGTTAAATCCAAAAATTGCCAAGACCGATATCAAAGAGTTTATCAGCTGTGTTTTCTTTTGGGAGTTTTAGAATTTCAGATCTTACATTCAAGTAATCCATTCAGGGTTTGTTTTAGTGTGTGGTATAAGATAGTGGCCCAGTTTCATTCTTTTGTATGTAGCTGTCCAGTTTTCCCAGCACCATTTTATTTATGTTTATTTATTTTTGAGAGAGAGAGAGAGAGTACAGGGGAGGGCAGAGGAAGGAGACACAGAATCTGAAACAGGCTCCAAGCTGTCAGCACAAAGCCTGATATGGGGCTTGAACCCACAAACTGTGAGATCATGACCTAGCCGAAGTTGGTCACTTAACCCACTGAGCCACCCAGGCGACCCCCCAGCACCATTTTTTTGAAGAGATTATTATTTCCCATTGTATGTTACATTCTTTGCTCCTTTGTTGTAATCTGGTTGATGTTATATGTGGGTTTCTTACTGGGCTCTCTATTATGTTCCATTGATCTGTTTTTATGCAACTAAGTTTTGATTATTATAGCTTTGTCATATAGTTTGAAATCCAGGAGTATAATGCCTCCAGCTTTGCTGGTTTTAAGATTGCATCTGGCTATTTGGGGTTTTATGTGGTTCAGTACAAATTTTAGGATTGTTTGTTCTGTTTCTGTGAAAAGTACCATTGGAATTTTGATATGGATGATATTGAATCTGTAGATTGCTTTGGATAGTGTGGACATTTTAACAGTACTAATTCTTCCAACCCATGAGCACAGAATATCTTTCCATTGATTTGTGTCGTCTTCGGTTTCTTTCATTATAGTTTTCAGTGCACAGGTCTTTTACCTCCTTGGTTAAATGTATTCCTAGGAATTTTATTCATTTTGATGCACTTGTAAATGGGATTATTTTTTAAATTTCACTTTCTAATAGTTTGTTATTAGTTTATAGACATGTAGTAGATTTTTACACTGTTTTTGTATCCTCCTACTTTACTGAATTCATTGATTAGTTTTAACTGTTTTTTTGGTGGAGTCCTTAAGATTTTCTATTATAAAACCATGTCATCTGCAAATGATGATAGTTTTACTTCTTCCTTTTTGAATTAGATGCCTTTAATTTCTTTTCATTGCATAATTGCTCTGGCTAGTACTTCCAATACTATCCTGTAATAATACAATTGAAGAGGTTCATCTGTAATCAAATGAAAAAGATTTTCAGTATCACTGAGACTTGTGTGTAGATTGTTTTTCTTGGAAGCAATGAAATGAAGTGCTATAGATTCTGCTTATCTTGTAAAAATAGACATTTTCAGTTTCACTTATAGGTTGTACTTTTGGTAAATTATATAATAGATGCACTGGATTTGCAAATAGTATTCATTCCATATTGGTATCTTCTGGTTCATTCTCTGAGATAATGTGTGTGTGTTAGTTTGCTCACCTTTTGGTGTGTTTTTGTTTTGATGCTTTCCATTTTTGTGCCTTTTATTTAGCATAATTACTTTGGAAAGGACCTGTGGACTTACATAATCTAAAACTGTCATTTTAAAATTGAGACACTAAATTACAAAGGAACCAAACTATTTGGGCAAAATCACACAGCTAGCAGAGTGAAGACTGTGATGTTTTTACCCCTGGGCCTGTGCTGCTTCCTCATACCGCACTGCCTCATGCTCTCATTCTTAAAGTTTAAGGCATAAATGGTGTTAGCTATCAGTATATGCAAAAATTAGATAAAAATAACAGCCCATTGCTAGTGAACTGACAGATGCTGTGGATTCATTATTTCAGTTCAAATTTATGTTGAAACCTGTGTAACAATTTTCTATATATATGTATATAATAGGTCTGGATAAAATTGAATTTCTGCAAAGCCATGAAAATCAGGAAATTTACCAAAAGGCTTTTGATCTGATTGAACATTACTTTGGTGTAGAAGAAGATGATCCCAGCATTGTACCTCAGGTGGATGAAAATCAACAACAGTTCGTGTTTCAGCAGCAGGAAGCACCAATGGAAGGGTTTCAACTTTAACTTGGTGGGGGAAAAATTAATGGCTAAAAAGGGTAGTTTCAGATATCTCTTCTTTGTTACAGTGTCAGTAGGAATGTTTGGTGTGTTTTTACTTAAAACAGAAAAGAAAAAGTTGATGCACTTTTAAAAAGCAAAACAAAAGTTTCCATTCGGATGCAATCTTTTGTTATAGTTTTGTTTTTATTTTGGCGTACCTGTATTTGTGTTTCTGTTGTTTTACCTATTTTTTGTATCTACTTGTGAACAATTAAATACATATAAAATTATTTAATAACTTAAGCTTGAAAAGGAGAACTTTGGTAAAGTATTACATAATGGTTCTGAATTTTTTCTAGCATCTTGGAAGCTGCGCATTAGCAGTTTTGCGTTAGCAGAATTGCATTCTGGCAGTAAGTCTGACATGCCCAATCTATTAAATCTACCTCTATCTTGAAGCAAAAACAAAAAAGCTTCAGAAGCATGAAATAGTGTAAAAGCTAAATTAGAATGTGAAAATATCTGTTACCTTAAATTATAAATCACTGTGCTGTAGGTTATACTTTGCAAAAAAAAAAAAAAAAGTTACAACAAAAAACCTGTAAAATTTATTTATAAAACATAGAAGTATTGTACTGATAATCAATTAAAATGTGGCAATTGTGAAGAGAAAAGCTGTTCTTCATGTTGAACACATTAAAATGATTACACAACATTTAAATATTTGTTTTTAACATACAAATGCTATTAATATTATTATATTTTGTATTTTGACCAAATATGCTACCATTTTTGAAATAGTGTTTTATTATTTTTTCACTCTTCATTTTAAAAAGCATCATGATAGAGATGCCATCATGAATCTAAAGTAGTGCTGCATAGCAAAAATAATACTGTAATTCTTTCTCTGATTTTTCAGAGCAGTAATTGAAAAGTTTCACTTTCTGTGTAATAATAAACTTGGGTACTTGAATGGCAAAATTATCCTGAAGAAATCACCTTGTTATGTGTTAAATTATATTACATGCACTTAATGTTTGGACACTAAAGGATGACACTAGTGAAAATTGCTAAGGATTCTTTAATATAGTTGAAATCTGTATTAGGGATTTTTTTTTTCATAATACAGAGAGGGTCATACCGCTGCTTGTTGTAAATCAGTGTATTAGATTACATTTGTAGCAGATCGGTCAGTATAATGTATCTGTTTTACCTATTAACAGCAAAAACCTCTTCAAACTGTGAAGCTTTTAAAAAAAAGTTTCAATGGGAAAATTCTATTTATTTATAGATACATATGTATAGGGTGTCTGTGTGTTGTTCTCACAGTGCTGTACTTGTTAGAGCTTTCTAAGCAGATATGGTACTGTTGAACTGCAGTCTTTTCATTTATGGTTATATGCAGGCTATTTACATTTCCAATTATATACCTAAAATACTTATTTAAAAATTAGTATACAACTGTCTTAAGATGGGAACTAAAGCATTTTTGATATGATCCATAGCCTATTCTGTAAAGAAAGATTTCATTTATGATAGCGTTTATAATGTTTCTGCTGGAAATCAGAGGCATGTTACAAGAAGAAAATGTATATAGGAGTACTTTTAAAACTTAGTATGACACTTTGTAAATTATGTATCATGAAACTGTGCTTTTGGCAAGACACTTAAAACCTACAGATATAAAATACAGGTTTAAATGGTGTCCATAATGCTGACTGTATCTGCCAAACCTCTTTTATATATTGTTAAGTAGAGGATTGTATCTGTGCCCTTTTTATTGTGGTGGAAGTTATAAAGTTGAGTAAAAAAAGGTTTTTGTTGTTGTTGTTGTGTTATGTGTATTCAAAAGAACAGGGTAGTTATATCAAAGATTACCAAATTGATGGTGAATTTATGAGGTAAACTCTTCTTTGTGGTAAGATGGTTCTAAGTATCAGGTGACAGGGTATTCCACTCTTTGTAATCAACCGAACTTAATAATGCAGTATAATTCATAAACTAACCAGCTGTGCCTGCTTTTATTTTGAGGACCCTGTAGTCATATTAATAAATATCAGAGTCAAGTCTTTCAAACAAAGTAGTTCTTATGAAAGGAAAAATAATATATGTGTGTGTACACACCCTCACACATAAAATGATTTTTGAGGGGGCAATTTTTAAATTTTGCCAGTGAAACCTTATATCTCTAAATACAGAATATGACCATATTATAAGCATCTAAATATAAAATTATATTTAGATCTGTTACTTGGATAATTAATTTGATTAGATTTGAATGCAAGGAGTAGTATCTAATAGTTGGGACCAGCTATTGACATGGTGATGACTTTATTGAACCAAGACTAGCAAATACTTTGTTATTAGAATTTTTTAATATATGTCAACTCCTTTCAAATATAATTTTTAAAATGCTTCAAAATATATTTTCATTATTCTTCACTGACCTTTATGGAAAAAAAAAAATTGACTTTCTTTCCTAATAAGACTTCTTATATTTAAATCCAAGAGAAACTGTGCCAAAAAAAAAAAAAAATTAAAACATGTTATAAAGGGGAATGCATACAACATTAATGCAAAAAAACCAAGAAAATACTTGAAAGAGCCTTTTACATTGATTTAATTAAATTCATTGTTTCATTTTGTCTGAATTTGAATTTTTACTAGTTAATCTATGCAATTATGCTTACTTGTTTTATATTTGTAAGTATTTGACTCACTAGCCTGGTGTTTTTAAACAAGTTTTATTTTGAAAGGTGTTCCTAGAACTTAATTTTTAATGTCATTTTGTTCACTTACTGGTAGCACCAGAACAAAAAGCTGAAAAAACAAAAACAAAAAAATCTGCTGGCACAGAAATAATATCATTTGGTAACTGTAAAACTTACTTGCAAGATAAAGGTTGATTTGTTGAATAAAAGACTAAAAGAAACATTACCTTTGCCTTCATATTTTTTCTTAAGAAGGAGCATTATGGAAAAGGTAACTACTACAAAGTCTAGTGAGTTTTTGTTGCTGTTCTGAATTCGGCAATCTCCTGGCTGCTTGTGAAACTGAAATCAAAGTAATTGTTAACCTTTACTCTTTTAGTTCATAGCATTACTGTTTTATGAAATGTGACATATTAGGAGACAATGTGCTAGGGCTCTAAAAGGATAATGTGTCTTTAAATTCTGACTGGGGTGTGGGATGAAGGGAGGATATTCTTGTCTAACTAAATAAACCAACATTTGAGCAGTATGCAATATTATGAAATGTTACAGCACTATATTAAAAATAATAAAATACTATTTTACAATTGCAATTATATAAATGTGTCTATTTTATTTGTTCTTACTGATGCTATTGTATTCTTATTGGAGCAAAAACAGATGCCCTCATGATTATAATTCCATCTACTTTATAAAAACCATTAAGAATGTTGTTTGTAACCTATCTGATAAAGCAGTATGTTGTCTTTATTTTAGAACTTACATATTCTGCTATACATTAGATCTGTCTTTGTATTTCAAGCTTTGGCAGTTTCACGTGTTTTGAGATTATTTTTTTCCTTTTCTGTTATTTTAACGCAATACTGTGCATTTATTTAAGGGGAAGAGTTTTAAACCAGATAAATAGAAATTGGAGGGAATGTCCAGTTTAACTTTCTTAATGTACTCTGGGACACATGGTCCACACAGTAGCCAAGCCTAAGCCTCCCTAGCTTAGAGCTTTTGTTTGCTGCTGCTGCTTGTCGCTTTGCCTGGCTTCATTTCTTTCAGTATTTGAAACTATGTTAATCACAGAGTAGCGAAAGGGATTGGATCGGTTATATTTAGGGTACCTTACTTCCAGTAAGGCAGTCTGCAATTTTAGTGGCAAATGAATTTCTGAAAGTGCAATGTAGAGGTCAAACAATAGACTGTGCCATTCCCTTCCCAGAAATTCCTAAGTATATCCTTTAATGATGTGTTTGGTCAATTTAATGTACGTTCTTTGATTTTCTTTTCATTCATATTTGAAGAGTTGACTAAGTTCAGTGAGTACATGATTCCCTGCTTTTAGCACATCAAATAAATTTTATATTTCAGTAGTTTAAGTTTTAGGAGACCTTTACATCATATCATTATTATTAGCACTTTAACATTCCAATTTTCCATTTTGTTATGAAATAAAACTTTGAAATAATCGTACTAGCTGGAAAGCACCACCAGCACTAAAATGTTGACTGGGGGCAACCCCACCAAATAAACAACTTGGAATGCTCAGTAGTTAATGCACAACCATTTTAATTTTGAGACAGTAGACAGTTTGATGTGTAATGCCCAAAAGTGCCTACTATTTAAACATTGAGTGTTTTGGGGCGCCTGGGTGGCGCAGTCGGTTAAGCGTCCGACTTCAGCCAGGTCACGATCTCGCGGTCCGTGAGTTCGAGCCCTGCGTCGGGCTCCGTGCTGACTGCTCAGAGCCTGGAGCCTGTTTCCGATTCTGTGTCTCCTTCTCTCTCTGCCCCTCCCCCGTTCATGCTCTGTCTCTCTCTGTCCCAAAAATAAATAAACGTTGAAAAAAAAAAATTTTAAACAGTGAGTGTTTTACTACTGTTACTCAACACAGTGTTGGAAGTCCTAGCCTCAGCAATCAGAGAACAAAAAGAAAAGGCCTCCAAATGAGCAAGGAGGAAGTCAGACTCACTCTTCACAGATGACATGATATGCTATGTGGAAAACCCAAAAGACTCCATCAAAAAACTGCTGGAACTGATAGATGAATTCAGCAGCATTGCAGGATATAAAATCAATGTACAGAAATCAGTTGCATTTCTATACACCAATAAAAGCAGCAGAAAGAGAAATCAAGGAATCAATGCCATTTACAATTGCACCAAAAAACATAAAATACCTAAGAGGTGAAAACCCATTAAATACCAAAGAGGTGAAAAATCTATACACTGAAAACTGTAGAAAGCTTGTGAAAGAAATTGAAGACACACAAAAAGGAAAACATTCCATTCTAATGGATTGGAAGAACAAATATTGTTAAAATGTTGATACTACCCAAAGCAATCTACATATTCAATGCAATCCCTATCAAAATATCACCAGCATTCTTCACAGAGCCAGAACAAACAATTCTAAAATTTTTATGGAACCAGAAAAGACCCTGAATAGCCAAAGTAATGTTGAAAACAAAAAACAAAAACCAAAAACAAAGCTAGAGACATGACAATTCCAGACTTCAAGCTGTATTACAAAGCTATAATCATAATGACAAGTATGGTACTGGCACAAGAACAGATACATAGATCAGTGGAACAGAATAGAGAGCCTAGAAATGGGTCCACAAACATATGGCCAACTAACGTTTGACAAAGCAGGAAAGAATAGTCAGTGGAAAAAAAGACAGTCTCTTCAGCAAATGGTGGTGAGAAAACTGGACAGCGACATGCAGAAGAATGAACCTGGACCACTTCCTTACACCATACACAAAAATAAACTCAAAACGGACGAAAGACCTAAACCTTAGGAAGCCATCAAAATCCCAGAGTTGAAAATAGGCAACAACCTCTTTGACCTCGACCACAGCAAATTCTTACTCAGCATGTCTCCGGAGGCAAGGGAAACAGAAGCAAAAATGAACTTTTGGGGCCTCATCGAGATAAAAAGCTTCTGAACAGCAAAGGAAACAATCATAACAACTGAAAGGCAACCAATGGAATGGGAGAAGGTATTTGCAAATGACGTATCAGATAAAGGGGTAGTATCCAAAATCTATAAAGAACTTGTCAAACTCCACACCCAAAGACCAAATAATCCAGTGAAGAAATGGACAAAAGACATGAATAGACACTTTTCCAAAGAAGACATCTAGATGGCTAACAGGCGCATGATAAGATGCTCAACATCGCTCATCATCAGGGAAATACAAATCAAAACCACAATGAGATGCCACCTCACACCTGTCACAATGGCTAAAATTAACTCAGGTAACAACAGATGTTGGTGAGGATGCGGAGAAAGAGGCACCCTTTTGCGCACTCCTGGTAGGAATGCAAACTGGTGCAGCCACTCTGGAAAACAGTATGGAGCTTCCTCAAAAAAATTAAAAATAGAACTGCCCTACGACCCAGCAGTTGCACTACAAGGTATTTAACCAAAGGATACAAAAAGGCTTATTTGAAGGGGCACATTCACCCCAGTGTTTATAGAAGTGCTATCAACAATATCCAAATTATGGAAAGAGCCCAAATGTCCATTGACTGATGAATGGATAAAGAACACGAGATATATGTATACAATGGAATATTACTCGACAATCAAAATGAATAAAATCTTACCATTTGCAACAGCATGGATGGACTAGAGTACGTTATGCTAAGCAAAATTAGCCAGATAAAGATAAATATCATATGATTTCACTCGTATGTGGAATTTGAGAAACAAAACAGATGAACATAGGGGAAGGGAAGCAAAAATAAGAAAAAAACAGAGGGAGACAACCCATAAATGTTCTCTTAAATATAGAGAACAAACTGAGGGCTGCTGGTGGAATATTGAGTGGGGGGATGATGGGCTAAATGGGTGATAGGCATTAAGGAGGACACTTGTTGGGATGAGCACTGGGTGTTATGTGTGCCTTCGTTTTTTTATGTCATGTTTATGTATACCTAAAATATATAGTTTCACTTCCCTGTTTTTGAAATGTATAAAATGGAATATTTTATATATTCTATGATTTTTTAGCTCAATGTTAACAATTTTTGAGATACATCCATATATACATATACCTATGGTTCTTTTTCTTTGCTGTATATTATTGCATTTTGTGACTATATCATGATTATCTGGTAAGGCAAGTCTTCTGTTTTTCAGGATTGTCATAGCTCTTTGCATTTCCACATAAAGAATTCACTTCTTAAATTCTGTGAAAAGCCCCATAGGGATTTTGGCTGAAATTGCATTTAATCTAGAGGACAATTTTGGAGGAGTTAACATCTTAATTATACTTTTACTACTCATTAGCAAATTATAGCTTACCATTTACTTAGAGCTTCCTTGCTGTATTTCAAAAATCTTTTTTTCAGTTTTCTTCACAAAAATCATTCACATCTTTTAAGTTTACTCCTGGGTAGGACCCTCATGTTTTTCATTGTTGTAAAGCATTTCTTGTTAACTAAAAATTTCCAAATTGTTCCTGGGGTATAGAACTCCAATTGAATTTTGCATATTAATCATATCTAACAACCTTGCTAAATTAGTTCCAATTTGTAGATGATTTGGGGGTTTTGTAGATAATATTAACTGTAATGACATTCATTTCAAATCCTTGTTTCTGTTTCTTGTTGCATTAAGTTATGACCTCTAGTATGATATTGATTAGAAGTAATAGTAGCAGGCATTTTAAGCTTGTTATTATTTTCTTAAATGCATTTAATGTTTCACCACTAATGATGTAGTAGGTGAAATTTGTATTTGGAGATTCTGTGTTATCAAATTTGCCCACTCCTTAAAATCAATACCCCTGACATTTTCATGGTCATTTGTGGACATTGTGCATAGTGGTGAAAAAATCGAGTAACCCAGGACACATGTTCCCAGCTGAGGTTGAACAAAGCAATGCTTTGCTCTCTTATTTCAGCCTTCATACTACAAACAGCTATCCTTTCATGACCTATTTAGTGCCATGTGTCTTGTGTTTTTTGTTGTTGTTGATTTTGCTGTTTAAAATGGCCTCCAAGTATATTGCTGAAGTGCTGTCTAGTGCTCCTAAGTGCAAGAAAACAGTGTGACTGCTTTCTGTTTGTTTGTTTGTTTATTTATTTATTTATGTATTTATTTATTTATGTGACTGATGTGTCTTTTTTTTTTTTTTTTTTTTTTGAGAGAGAGAGGGCACAAGTGAGGGAGGGGCAGAGAGAGGGAGAGAAAGAATCCCATGAGGGGCAGAGAGAGAGAGAGGAAGAGACAAAAAGTGGGACTCACCCCAAAGCAGGGCTGGAGCTCACGAACTCACCTGATGCAGGTCTCGAGCTCCCCCAAGTGGGACTCACAAACTGTGAGATCATGACCTGAGCAGAAGTCAGATGCTTAACCAATTGAGCCACCCAGTAGCCCCTTGTGAGTGATGTGTCTTAACAGAAAACACATTTGTTAGTTACGCTTTGTTGAGGCATGAGTTACAATTCTGTAGGCTGTGAGTTCAATGTTAATGAATCATATATATATAGTTTTTAAAGAGAAACACCTATAGAATAGGGTGTGTATTGTTTGGTTGACAAACATATTGCCAGAGGTTCACAGGAACCTAACCCTGTATTTCCCCTAGGAGTAATGATTCAATACTTGCTAATTCAGTGTTTGCAGCAACTTTATACAATAACTACCATGAATAATGATAACTGACTGTATGTTTTTTTGTAGATAACTTCTATCAGATTTAAAATGTACTCTTTTTTCCCTAACGTAAGGTTTTTATTTTATTCTGTTTTTAACCTGAATGGAGTTGAAATTCATCCAATTTTTCTCTGCATCGTGAATAAACCTATGGCTTTCTACTGTTAATATGTTGAAAATAGACTTTCCAGTATTGAACCTATTTTAAGATGTACCCAATGTGTCAGTTATCATTTTATTGCTTTTAAGCTCCAAATGCACCCTTCCCCAACCTACTTTTTGATATTGGTCCAGGACCTCGTAAACATTTCTCCTTTGTCCGTAGAAGGCCCTGGAGGGACACTGAAGGAGGAAAAAGTTTCATGACCTATTCCTAGTTTGCTTTTCCTAGCTTTTGTTCCTATGATGCTCAGCCACTGTGCAGAAGACTACAGCAGCTCACCTCCAGCCTAGTGTCAGTGCTACTTCTGCCGGCAGCTTCCTGGTGAGTTTCATTGGCACCTCTAGTCCGCTTCCCAACCAGTTCAGTGGCACTCTCACAGGCAGCCCACTGGAGACTTACCCCAGTGACCCACCTTGTTTTCTAGCAAGTTGCACAGGCTACCCCAGTGACCCACCTCATTTTCTAGCAAGTTGCACAGGGTGTCCCAGGTAGTTTCACTGGTGCCCCAGCAGGCTTGCAGGGAGCCTTGCAGGCATCCCAGTGGGCAACTTCTCAGTGAAATTAAGTAGCCCTTGGAAGCAACTTTCTAGGGAGCTCCTCCAGCACCCCTTGAGAGCAACTTACTGGTTAGTTTTGTTGGCACCTCAGTGGACAGTTTTCTGCTTGCCAGCCTCAGCCTGAGACACCCAAAGAACTTTTCTGCCATCCAGTAATGCTACATACCAATGAGGTCCAAATCTTAGCCTTGCTGGAGGGAGACCTATTCCAAATTGATTACTTCCTTGGATACTGACTTTGCCTCAGACATAGTGGCTGTTCCCTACATATCCTGTTATTTATCAGACTTCTCTTTACCAGGAGTAGCCAATCCCTCATTACTAATCTCTTTACATTAAATTGTCCCTGTTCAGTTTTAGGTGCTGACAGCACTCTGGCAACCATGTGAACATTCCTAAAACACACAAGTGACACAGTACAAGAAAGGCAAAGATTCTCTTTGTGCCCAGGGAAAGCAGCGTTATGACGGGAAGCAGAGTGGCTATGGTAGGTAGACTAAGCCAATTTTCTGGAAAAATTATGAAACTACAAAGAAGATTGTGCTGAGGCTTGAATGTGTTTAGCCCAACTGCAGATCTAAGAGAATGCTGGCTATTAAGAGATGCAAACATTTTGAACTGAGAGGAGATGAGAAGAGAAAGGACCGAGCGATCTAGTTCTAAGCTTCATATTTTGCTATATTATGAAGACAATAAAATCTTGATGTAATGTTCACCTCAAAAATTTTTCCTGTTCAGGTATCAAGGACATGCTATTTTCTTTAAAAAAAAAGTTTTATTTGAGATATTCACCTACATACCATACAATGTATCCACTTAGAGTATACAATTCAGTGGTTTCTATATTCATACAGATGTGTAACTATCACCATAATCAATTGTAGAACATTTTATTTTGTGACTCACTTCTTTCACT
Organism: Lynx canadensis; assembly: GCF_007474595.2. Lineage (NCBI taxonomy): Eukaryota > Metazoa > Chordata > Mammalia > Carnivora > Felidae > Lynx > Lynx canadensis. The sequence continues at coordinate 106,027,854 of NC_044307.1, forward strand.
TAGCATAAATGTTTTCAGTGTTTAGTCCATGTTGTAGCATATATTGATATTTCATTCCTTTTTTATTACTGAATAATATTCCATTGTATGGATATAACACATTTTATTTATCCATTTATTGGTTGATGGACATTTGGGTTATTTCCACATTTTGGTTATCATGAATTGTCCCCTTTAACCAATAACCCTCTATGTTTGGTAATATTCTTCGCTCCGAAATCTACTTTGATATTAATATAGCCACTCTTACTTTTGTTTTAGCATAGTATATCTTTTCCATCTTTTTACTTTTAATCAATTTCCTCCTTTATAAAGTGGGTGTCTTGTACTTATCTACTAATCCAAGATATGGATTTTGCTTTTTTATTCTGAGAATCTCTGCATTTTCATTGGAGTGTTTATAAATCATTAACAATTATCATGATTATTGATTTAATTTAGACCTAACTATTTGCTTTTTGTCCCCTTTTCTTTTCTGGTCTGCTTTTGCTTTTTCTACACAGTTTTGGATTAGCTAGGTATTTTTTAGTTTTCCATTTCATCTCCTTTGTTGACTTATTAGCTGTAACTCTTTAATATTTGTTTTTCATTTTTTATTGGTTGCTTTATAAAGGATTTAAAATAGCCATTTTTCACTCTGGCTACTTTCAAGTAATACAGAAGCATATAACATATAACACTGTACTTTTGAGCACTTGAGATGTGGTAGTACCACTGAGAAATCGAATGTTTAATGTTATTTTATTTTAATAAAGTTAAAAATAAAAACTGATAACTTTACTTGGTTATTAGAAAACCTAAGTATATTTGGCACAACTTAGGTATGGGAATTTTTGTTTTGACTATACATTTTATGAAGTGTAAATATAGACTATTTCCAATCAAAATTTAGTCTTTGAACTGAGATGTAAAATCCATGTTGGGTCTTAAAGATTTAAAAAGGAAAAAGTAATATAAAATACGTTATTAATTATTTTTATATTATGGTTACTTGCTAAAATACTATTTTGAACATACTGAGTTAAATTCCATTAAAATTCATTTTACTGATTATTTTTACTTTTTAACATGGCTATTAGAAAATTATAAATTTCCTATGTGGTGTTATTTTTCTGTTTGACAACATTGGTATAAGCAGCTTGAGTACAGTATACTTCCGTTGTCTCCTTCTCTGCCTTTGTTCTGTTGTCATACATTTTTCTTCTCTATATGTCATACTCCCTAATACATTTATTGTTTAACCATAAATTTTTGCTTTAGTCAACTATTCTTAAATTTTTTTTAATGTTTATTTCTTTTTGAGAGAGACAGAGACAGAATGTGAGTGGGTTAGGGGCAGAGAGAGAGGGAGACACAGAATCCGAAGCAGGCTCCAGGCTCCGAGCCATCAGCACAGAGCCCGATGCGGGGCTCGAACTCACAGAGCTGTGAGATCATGATCTAGCCGAAGTCAGACGCTGAACTGACTGAGCCACCCAGGCACCCCTTTAGTCAACTATTCTTAAAGGAGGTTTAAAAATGTGTGAAGTTTTTTATATTTGCCTGCATAGTTACCATTCCTAGTGCTCTTCAATTCTTTGTGTAGATGTAGATTTCTATCTGGTATCATTTTCCTTCTACATGAAGGACTTTAACATTTTTGTATTATAAGTTTGCTAGTGGTGAATACATCAGCTTTTGTATGCCTGAGTAAGTCCTTACTTCATCTTCATTTTTGAAGATTTTTGTTGGATGTAGAATTTTAAAAACATTTTTTTTTCCCTTTAAGATGTTGCTCCAGTGTCTTCTGATTTGTCTTTACCTGATAAGAATTTTGCTGTCATTCTTATCTTTGTTCCTTTGTAAGTAATGTTAACTTTTTCTTTGACTGCTTTAACATTTTTTTCTTCATCACTGATCTTAAGCAATTTGATTATGATGTGTTTTTGTTTGCCTTTTTTCATGTTTCTTGTTCTTGCAGTTAGCTGAGCTTCTTGGGTTTTTGAGTTTATAGTTTTCATCAAGTTTGGAAACATTTCAACTCATTTCTTGCAATATTTTTTCAATTCCAATTCCATTTGTATTAGGCTGCTCAAAATAGTCATACCTCTAATACAGATGCTTTGTTCATGTCTCTCTCTCTCTGTGTTTCATTTTGGATAGTTTTCATTGCTTTGTCTTTGAAGCCACTAATCTTGTCTTCTGTTGTATCTAATTTGCTCTTAATTCCATTAGTGTATTTTTCATGTCAGACTTTGTATATTTCCTCTTTAACAGTTCTACTTGGGTCTGTTTCATATCTCCCATATTTCTTCTTATGCTCAAGCTTTTCTGTACTGTGTTGAACACAGCAGGTATGATTATAGCTGATACCTTGTACTTATCTGCTAATTCTAATGTGCTCTGTTTTTGTTTTTCTTCTTTTTCTTCATTATGGTTTATATTTTCCATTTGCATGCATTCTTTTCATGTCTGGTAATTTTGTGCTGGAAACCAGGCATTGTGAATTTTACTTTTTTGGCTATTAGATAAGGATTTCCTGCATATATTCTTAAGCTTTGTTATTGGACACAATGAAGTTACTTGAAGACACTTTGATCCTTTACAGTCTTGCTTTTAAACTTTGTAAGGCAGGCACAGAACAGCCTTTATTTTATTCCTGAGGCAATATCATTCTGAGTACTCTGCTAGTCTGCCAAATATGAGAGTTTTTAGTTGGGCCAGTGGAACTCAAACCATTCTTGGCCATGTGTAAGCTCCAAACAAAAAATTGTTTCTCCTTATTCTTTCAACTGGTTCTTTTCATGACCATGGGTAGTGGTCACTCAGCTCAGGTGTCTAGAGCTCTCTGCACAGCTTTAGCATTTTGGTTCCCTACCCTGTGAAATCTAATTGTCTTATCTTCCCTGGCTTCCTGACCCTTCTCTTCAACTCTGAGAAAATTCTAGGCTCCACCTAGGTTTCCTGTCCACACCTTGCAGTCTTGAAACTCTCTAGGCAGTGAAGTGGAACAATTACAGAGCCCAACTTACTTATTTTCTCTTTTTCACGGATCACTGCCCTTCATTGCCTGATGTCCAATGTCTGGAAACTGTTGTTTCATGTTTTTGTGCAATTTTTCAGTTGTTTCAGGCAGGAGAGTATCTTATTCCTATTACTCCATTTTGGCCAGAGCAGAAGATGGCATACCAATTCATAATGTTCTTTTTAAAATCTCTGGCTTTAATCCCTGTTATCATTTCTAAACTGTTTTCTTGTACCTTTCATCTCTTATCTTGACGACTCTGCCAAATTCAGTTACATCAACCCTCTATATTCTATGTTTTAATTTACTTCATTAGTTTCTGCTGTTTTATAATTTCCAATCTTTTATTCCCTTTGGGTGTATTCTATATTTCTGTTTCTAATTTCTTAGAGATGTTTAACACATTTGTTAGAAACCTTTCATTCCTAAGAAATGCATATTGAGGCTATTAATTTACTTTGAATTACCACTTCAGCTGCATTCCACAGTTTTGATATATAGCTTTTTCTTATCATTCAATTCTAAGCATTTTTAAATTTCTACTATGATTTATTCTTTGATCTGTGAATCATTTAGAAATGTTTTAAAATCCTCAAACTTAAAAAAAATTGTGACAATAAATGAACAAATAAGTAAACAAAAACATTATGCTATTAATTTCTAAGTTGGGATAGGATTACTCTTATAGTTTAACAGTTGATGAAATGTGCTTTATGTTTTAGTATATGCTGTTTTAGTGAATGTTTCATGCATGCTAGAAAAGAATGTATATTATTAATTGATTCACATTTTTAATATATTTACGAGTCAGTGAAATTTGTCAATTTCTAAGAAAGGTATGTAAATTTCCCAAGATAATGGTGGGTTTGTCCACTTTTCCTTGTAGTTCTGGCAATTTTTTATGTATTTAGATGCTGCATTACTTTGTGCATACAAATTTATAATTGGTATAATATTTTTCAAGTTCAAATGAGAATTTGTAAATTTATGTGCCAAAAGAACAGAATAGTTATTACAAAATGTTAGTTTCAGATTATGTGATAACTGAATTTGAATAAAATAAACTAGTTGAAACTTAGCTGAAAATATTTTATTTTTCAGTTGTTGTGGGAACAATGGACCTTACTGCTGAAGGCTGAAGACACAGAAGCCCCATTATGCCAAGATGAAAATGTAATCAGAGTGAAGGTTCAATCACAGCTTTTCATGGTGAAATCTATACCAGCGCACTAGAGAATGGCCACTATCCAAAAAGGCAGCCAGTAGATAGAATGAAAGAGTGCAAAACCTTTGGTCTAGGATTTACTAATGTTAAAAAGAAAAATAGATGACAGGGGCGCCTGGGTGGCGCAGTCGGTTAAGCGTCCGACTTCAGCCAGGTCACGATCTCGCGGTCCGTGAGTTCGAGCCCTGCGTCGGGCTCTGTGCTGACGGCTCAGAGCCTGGAGCCTGTTTCCGATTCTGTGTCTCCCTCTCTCTCTGCCCCTCCCCCGTTCATGCTCTGTCTCTCTCTGTCCCAAAAATAAATAAACGTTAAAAAAAAAAAAATTTAAAAAATAAAAAAAAAAAAAAAAAAAAAGAAAAATAGATGACAGTGAACAGGTTGGTCAATAAAATGATGTAACTAAAACCAAGCAGAAAACAACAGAAAAAACCCTGTTCTCAATCCCTGTTCTAGGTAACTTCACTGTAAACATCTTTGGTGAAAGCAGTTTCCCTTCAGACATTTTCACAGCACAACTAATGGGCTGTCAGCAATTTTGCCTTAAACGGTAGAATAACTGGTTGATAGTTTGGTTTCATTCTCTATTGACCAATCAACCACGTTTGGCAAAGTTAAAGTATTGAAGCTGGATGTCCATTTGTTTTCATTTCTCCATTCACAAAATCCCCATCTTTGTATTCTATATATCTTAGTCCTCATAATGGTCTATACGTATTCTGTTGTTTTAGTTGTGTACTTTGTATACAGTATATTACTGCTTTCAATACATTCTGCATATCTTTGTCTTCTCTTACCAGAGTTTCTTTTCTTTATTCTGACTACTGATATATCTGGATTCATTTTGACCATGTTATTTTGTTCTGTTTCCCCTTTTTTTCTTTCCCTTTTTCTCTTTTCTCCCCCCTTTTTACCTTTTGATTAATTTCATTCATCTATTTTTTTAAAAATCTCTACTTGTTTGAGAGTTCGTATTTTCCTGTTACCCTAGGAATCTTAACATATATATTTAACTTAACAAAAATCTAAATAGTTTTGCATTCCTCTCAATCAATGCAAGAACCCTACGCCTCTACAATTTATAAGGTAGTTTTTTTTTTTCTGAGTCAGAAGTTAGATATTTTTAGGATATACCGTCCATTTTTACTTTAAGTATTTTTACTTTTTTTTCTTTTTCATCCATTCCTTCTCGAAGCTTAGACCCTCCACTGGAGATTGCTTTCCACATTCTTGTCCTTCGGACATAGCCTCTTAGCTCACTTATTCATTTTCTGATATGGCCAGATATCCCAGGATCATCTTATATATTTCCTGTACCACATCTGGGATCAGCCATTTCCCTAAGGAGGCCTCGTTTCTGTTAGTATGCAATGATATTTGGAAATCAAGGTCTGTGTGCTAGGAGCATACAACCACTTGGTTGCCCATTGCTAACTAGGCCTTTTCAATGTACAGACCTAGCAAAAAATGTATTTTTTAATTACGCTTAATCAATGTATATGAAGTTTTCTTACCAATATCAATATTATTGTTAATAATATACTTACTGAAAACAGGGGTTTGGTTTTTGGGTGGAGGAGGAGACTTCTTCTTAAAGGTCAAATATATCCCACTAGAGATTTTTAAAAAACACTTGAAATATTTACTCTCCATGTGCCAACTTGATACACAAGTTTATTCATTTGATTTTGTTTTAAAAGTTGATTGCCTTTTTTAAAGAACGTAATGTTTTTATCATTATGTGAGACATCCATACTGTCTAAAGTAAAATATATAAAACAAGATATATTCAGAAAAGTTTAGCTTCTATCACTCTCCTCTCCCACATATTTCCTTCCTTATCCTATAAGTCACATTAAAAATATTTTTTTCAGTTTACCTTTCCATTTTTTTAATGTTTATTTATTTTGAGAGAGAGAAAGGGAGAAAGTGCATGCAGTGGGAGAGGGGCAGAGAGAGAAGGAGAGAAAGACTCCCAAACAGGCTTCATGCTATCAGCAAAGACCCTGACATGGGGCTTGATCCCACCATGAGATCATGACCTGAGCTGAAATCAAGAGTTGGATGCTTAACTGACTGAGCTACCCAGGCACCCCAATCCTTCCATTTTTTAATGTAAAAATACGTTTACATATTTCCTCCCTTTATTAAACGATAGCATAGCACACATGCTTTTCTCTAATGCACTTTTTTCACTCAAGTATATTCTGTAGCTCATGACATAGCAGAATACAGAGCTCTTCATGCTCTACTGTACCAGCATAGTACTCCATTGTGTGGACATACCATTATTTGTTCAATTAACCCCTTAGACATTTAAATTGTTTTCAGTCTTTGCCACTGTAAAGAGTGTGGCAATGAATAACACTGTAAATTTCTAGCTCAATAAATATATATGCAATGTTGCTAGATATTGTCATATTTCCCTTGTGAGGACTTCCTTTCTCACTACCTTGGAAACATAGGATGTTGTTCAAGTCACTTTTCTTTGGGACAGAGAGAGACAGAGCATGAACGGGGGAGGGGCAGAGAGAGAGGGAGACACAGAATCGGAAACAGGCTCCAGGCTCCGAGCCATCAGCCCAGAGCCTGACGCGGGGCTCGAACTCCCGGACCGCGAGATCGTGACCTGGCTGAAGTCGGACGCTTAACCGACTGCGCCACCCAGGCGCCCCAAGTCACTTTTCTTAAAAGCAGCTTTATTGTGGTATAATTTCTATACCGTAAAATTCACCCATTTAAGTGTAACGTTGCGTTTTCATAAATTTACACAGTTGTGCATTACTACAATCGGTTTTAGAACACTTTTATCACCTCAAAAGCTTCTGTTGTGTGCTATTTTAGCCAAATATTTGGTATGGGTTTATTGGTGGGTGGGCATAACACAGATGGCCTAAATTCTGACCCCAAATACATGATAAACTTTTGGTTAGGTTTTTTTTTTTTTTAAGTTTTATTTATTTTGAGAGGGGCAAAGACGGCACATGTGGGGGAGGTGCAGAGAGAGAGACAGAGAGATAGAGATAGAGAGAGAGAGAGAGAGAGAGAGAGAGAGAGAGAGAGAGAGAGAGATTGCCAAGCAGGCTCCATGCTGCCAGCACAGAGCCCAATGCAGGGTCCGAACTCACGAAATGGAGAGATCATGACTTGAGCCAAAATCAAGAGTTGGACACTTAACTGCCTGAGCCACCCAGGTGCCCCTTGGTCAGATATTCTTTAAGGACTTTTTTTCCTACTTTTCATTTAGATCTAAAGATAATACATAAGTTTCTCTCCTGTCTCTCATTTTCTCTTCTCCTCTCTTGGAGGCACTGTGATAGTTGATTTTATGTGTCAATTTGAGTAGGTTAAAGTATCTAATTATCTAATTAAACACTCATCTAAATGTTGCCGCGAAGGTATTCTGGAGAAAAGAAGGGGTTAACATCTATAGCCAGTTGACTTTTAAGTAAAGAAGATATCTTCAGTAGTCTGACTGGGCCTCATCCAATCAGTTGAAAGAACCACAGAGCATAACTGAAGTCTCCTGAGGAAGAAAAAACTACTTTTGGACTGTAGCCTCAGTTCCTGCCAGAGAGCTCCCAGCCTGTTGGTCTGCTCTACAAATTTCTGATTTGCAGTGCCACAAACCTATAAGCCAATCCTTTAAATAAATCTCTCTCTCTCCCTCTCTGTGTGTGTGTATGTATGTATGTATGTACGTAGACACACACACACACACACATAGACATAATATGCAGTAAATGAAATTATACTGTTTCAACTACCTAGGTTTATGACTAAAAATTATAGATTCCAAATGAAAATTATGTGAGGAGGAGATACATAATTTTAAAGTTGTTAGGCCATTGATTGACACGCAATTTTTCTTCTTTAATGTCTTTGTCTCTTTAAATTACTTATACAATTACTGTTTTGGTATTTTTGTCATTTTAGAATAGATTTTTAAATTAATAGTTCTTAGTTTATAAAACTTTTCAAACTTATTTTATCTAATTGCGGGGAATAATGTGAAAAGATTAACCAGAGGTATTATCCAATTACCAAATAGAGTGGAACTTTGGTTGAAAATTCGCTTAGATTTCCAAAGAACCCTTAGTGAGCAACATACACAGAGTGCTCAGTTTAGGCTTATCTGTGATGGCCAAAGACTGGACCAAATATCCAGATAAACTATGGCATATTCATACAATGGAAAACTATAACAAAATGAAAATGAATAAACTCATGGTACACAAAATTTTTGGATTGATCTCACAACATAATGTTGAATATCAGGATCCACCTTCACAAGTGCATATTGTGTAATTCTACTTATATAAAGTTCAAAACCAAGCAAAACTAATCTATGGTGATAAAACAACAATGGTTACCTTGGGAGGGTGATGACTGACAGGGGGGCAGAAAGGAGGTTTCTGGGGTACTACTTGTGTTCTGCATCCTGACCTGGGCAGTGATTATGCAGGTGTGTCCATTATGTAAATATATATCAGACTGTATACACTTTTGTGCACTTTTCTGAATATAGTTATACTTCAATACAAATTTTCCTAAAGAGTAAAAATAAAAAAGACTTTGAGCTTCTTTGCACCAAATAAAACCATGGCAATTATCTTCTTAAATATTGTTTTATCTATCTTTTATTGTTTTTGATAATAGCAATGATATTCTGATTAACACTTTGTTACTTCGAGTTTCATTTAGCCTTAGCCTGTTCAGCCAATGCAGCTTCTTTACGCCACTTAGCTTTCTTTGCCAGATTCCAACTTGTTAAGGACTCGTGTCGTTCTGCAGCCTAAAAAATACACAACAACAAGAAAAATTAAATAAATAAGTAAATAAATAACAAAGCAATGTGACTCTCTGGAAAAATTTGTGTTTTATTTATTTATTTATTTATTTTTGAGGACTGATATATATTTTTTTCAATATATGAAATTTATTGTCAAATTGGTTTCCATACAACACCCAGTGCTCATCCCAAAAGGTGCCCTCCTCAATACCCATCACCCACCCTCCCCTCCCTCCCACCCCCCATCAACCCTCAGTTTGTTCTCAGTTTTTAACAGTCTCTTATGCTTTGGCTCTCTCCCACTCTAACCTCTTTTTTTTTTTCCTTCCCCTCCCCCATGGGTTTCTGTTAAGTTTCTCAGGATCCACATAAGAGTGAAACCATATGGTATCTGTCTTTCTCTGTATGGCTTATTTCACTTAGCATCACACTCTCCAGTTCCATCCACGTTGCTACAAAGGGCCATATTTCATTCTTTCTCATTGCCACGTAGTACTCCATTGTGTATATAAACCACAATTTCTTTATCCATTCATCAGTTGATGGACATTTAGGCTCTTTCCACAATTTGGCTATTGTTGAGAGTGCTGCGAAAAATTTGTTTTAGATAGACATACACAGGAGATACTACTCTGTGAAAAGGAGAAGAGTGACTTAAAACGTCTGTCACAAATAGTATCCAAGAAAAATGATCCTCTGGTATAGAAAAAAAAATTATTTAAGTTGCTGGACTTCTACTCAATAGGACAGCTGATGTCAGCAATCTGCCCTGACCCTGTCTTGGCACACAAAGACATATTTTGGGGCAAAAAATAACAAAAATATTTTCAAATGCTTACACTCAAAAATCAGTAAAGGTAAATCCTCAGGTATCAGGAATGGAAAAAACTAAAAAGGCATGAACTGGTGGGAAATAAGAAGGATTGAAGCCAGGATGGGAAGGAATGGTTTCAGGAAGGGGACATTAGGGAAAAATATTGGTTTTAACAGCTGTGAGCTGGAAGTTTAATCTCTACACCAACAGGTGAGTCTAGAGTTTGGATCTGGAGTTGGAAGTATCAGGTACACCAGTGAAGTGACTAAAATTCCTCTCACTAGCCCAAGGAACTAGCAAGGAAACTAAGCATTTATCTGGGGCAGCGGTGGAAGTGGGGGTGGGGGGGTGGGGATCACCTGTGAAAAGAAAAGCTGATCAGCATCATAATTAGGAGGCAAGAACTCTAGCTAGAAAATGGATCTGAGAAAATAATCTAAGTGCAGTACAGAGACACAGATAACAAAAAAGTAGAAACGACGGTTAAGAGACTTGGAGAATAGAATTAGAAGTTCCAACACACATTCATGATAGGTAGAGAGAATAGACAGAATGGGTGAAGGGTCCGTATTTGAAGTTATGACAGCTTAGACTTTTTCAGAATTGAGGCCAGCTATAGATCCTCAGCCTGAAGAGCACACGAAGTCCTTAGCAGAATAATTTAAAAAAATAATAGATATTGATGAATGCCTAATTTGCACCTCACATTTAATATATCCAAAGTACAGGACTTGGTGTATTTTGCCTCTTGTGCCTACCAGTTCTTTCCCCAGCCATCACCCATCTCCAGCAGCACCATCCACCTAGTTGCTCAAGTCAAAAACCCAGGCTTTTTGACTTCTTTCTTCCCTTTTCTTGTCTTTTCCCATATCAAATTTACCACAAAGTTCTATCCTTCCTACTCCCACAAATATTATTTCAAATTGCTAACCTTCTCTTCACCTCCAACTATCACAATCTCACTTAAGATATATGCATTAGTTATTTAATCAGATCAGGGTGATATCAGGATAGATGGTGAGGAGTGGTCCAATGGCAGGTATATTTTATTTTTAATTTTTTTAATGTTTATTTTTGAGAGAGAAAGAGACAGGGCATGAGGTGAAGAGGGGCAGAGAGAGAGGGAGACACAGACTCCAAAGCAGGCTCCAGTCTCTGAGCTATCAGCACAGAGCCCGATGCAGAGCTGGAACTCATGAACCATGAGATCATGACCTGAGCTGAAGTCGGACGCTTAACCAACTGAGCGCCCCTGGTAGCTATATTTTATTTTTTTTTATTAAAAAAAAATTTTTTTTTTTCAACGTTTATTTATTTTTGGGACAGAGAGAGACAGAGCATGAATGGGGGAGGGGCAGAGAGAGAGGGAGACACAGAATCGGAAACAGGCTCCAGGCTCTGAGCCATCAGCCCAGAGCCTGACGCGGGGCTCGAACTCCCGGACCGCGAGATCGTGACCTGGCTGAAGTCGGATGCTTAACCGACTGCGCCACCCAGGTGCCCCGATGTTTTAAAGTGGAGTCAACAAGATTGCCGATGTATAATGGCTTATTCATGAACAGCTAGAAAGATGACAAAATAGTGAGCACCTGGGCAAGGCCATTTTGGAGGGGGTGGTCACAGAAGGTCTCTGATGAGAATGAGAATAAGCTAGCTATGGCAAGGCCAGGGGAAGGAAGGAAAGCCTAGTGAAGAGAAAGGGCTTGGTATATTAAAAAAATAGAAACGAACTACTGTAGATGGGGCATAACAAAGAGAAGACGTTAAGAAACAAGGAGGGTCCAGATAGTATCAGCCTCCAGTCTGTCATTAAGGAGCTAGAGAGTCATCAACTTGGTGGACAGTAATTTTACCTAGAGTAGGTTATAAAGAAGAGATGACCAAATTTCTTCATTTCCGTGTTTGAATACTTAAGAAATATTTAAGAAATTTGCCATTTGATGAGAATAATTTCAAAGCACAAGTTCTCTGCCAAGCTAATAGAAATGAAAGGATATGTATATAACATCAGTAAGCTAACAGTCCTCAGGCCCTATGTGAATTACTGGGCTCAGATACTCTCAAAAACCTGAAAAGTAATGATAGGCAGAATCACAGGAATAGTCACAATGGTAATTGGCTACACACTCCCAGAGAGTGAAGAAGTATAGATCCAAGCAAACTCTTCCGTGTGACGAAGTTGTCAAAATCTAGTTCCAACTTTGGCGGCACTATTAGAACACGGTTCATGATCAAAGAAGTTGCAGTCATGCTCTAGTGCATTCAGTTGCAAATGCCCAGTGAAGAGCGACTCTGATAAACTGGAGTGTTCAGAGAGCTCAAAATAGAGAAATTAAGACTGGAGAAGAGAAGACTCATGGGGATGTGTTAGTTGTCTCCCAGTATTGTGGGGCTGCTCTTCATGGTAAAAAGTGCTCAGCAGATGGATTTGGGGAAGCAAGAAACAAAATTAGAGAGCAGTCAGCTCTTAATTTCTCTCTAGAAACCACATACTGAAGACGGCAAAGAGAGGGCTCACATACAGGATACTGACAAGCCGGCCTTGAACACTTCCAACGATTGCATTTCCATTTCAAGATTTTATGCGATAACTATGATTGAGTTCATGACTTAAGGAATGATCTAGTCTGGATAACTTTCATGCAGCAAACTTCTTGTGCAGATTTTAACCAGGCTATTAACTGTCCTGTTTTTGTTTTTATCTTTTAATTGGAAACGAGCTTTTGTTCCTCCTACCCATGTATTTTGCATTTGTGGACTCAAAAAATTTGCTTCCTGTAGAATAGATATATATGGGCAGCTCAAGGTGTCTAAGATGCAATCGTGCTTACATTAAAAGCACAGCAATAATCCCCAAACTGAGAACAAAGCTCATAATATTGCTTAAAATTCACTAGTCCAGCTTTATTTTAAAGAGATACTCACCCTTTTGGCTGATGCTATCACTGCAAAACAGGCGATAATTGTGAGTCCAATCATTATGTAACAAGCTTTCACCCGAGCTTTGTTTCTTGCAGCATCTATCATTTCTGGCCTAAACCAAGATGTGCATTCTGTTAATCATATTGAAATAATATTATTTTCTGACTGACATGATAGACGATCATTTGTTATGTAAATGTTCCAAAGATGTCTCTGAATGCAAACTGCAGATGTGGAAGACATCCAAATGCTAGCCCATTATGTTACCAATTTCAAATTAACAGGTATATTTCCATCTTAATTAATGTTAGTCACCATGAAACCACAGTGTAGTATATGTAGTTTCTTTTCTTTTATAATGTTTTTTTAACGTTTATTTTTATTTATTTTGAGGGAAAGATAGAGAGTGAGCAGGGAGGGGCAGAGAGAGAGAGGGAGACAGAATCCCATGTAGGCTCCACACTGTCAGTGCAGAGCCCGATGTAGGGTTCTAACCCATGAACCGTGAGATCATGACCTGAGCCAAAATTAAGAGTCAGATGCTGAACTGACTGATCCACCCAGTCTCCCCAGTGTATTTAGTTTCTAATTGCTCAAAATATAACTACTAGAGATTATGGCCTGACTCCCTATCTTTTTTTTTTTTTTTCCCACAGATCAGGGTAAAGGTAAGAATTTAACCTTATACATGTCTCGAATGACTTGTGTTCATTCGACCCCTCTGTTATTAAGCGGGCTTCATTTTTAGTTTTAAACAGGTGTTTTTTAAAACTCATTTTTGGGGCGCCTGGGTGGCTCAGTCGGTTGAGTGTCCGACTTCGCTCAGGTCACGATCTCACACTCCGTGAGTTCGAGCCCGGCATCAGGCTCTGTGCTGACAGCTCAGAGCCTGGAGCCTGCTTCAGATTCTGTGTCTCCCTCTCTCTCTGGCCCTCCCCCCATTCATGCTCTGTCTCTCTCTGTCTCAAAAATAAATAAATGTTAAAAAAAAAATTTAAAACTCATTTTCATCATTTTGCTTCCTCTCTAGCCTCCGGATCTCATCTTGCCCCCTCCCATCCTATCCTGATTAAAGAGACTATTACACATTTTGTGAAGATGATTATTAAAGGAAAGGTGTTTCCTTCGTGGCTTTTGCATGAAGTTTTCAAAAGAAGTGATCAAAATTACAAAGATTTATTGAAGAAAAAGATAAACCATCTTCTTTTTCTTATTATTCTGAAATTTTAAGTACTTACTTGAATACTAGGTAGTCTTATTAATAAAGTTATAGGCAAGTTGTTTAAGATTTTAGCAGTGCTATTTAACAAAGCAGTGTTATGAAAGTAATCATGCCTGTGGGCTTTTTATACTGAAATAAACTTTAACATTTTGGAATAATATGAAGTGGAAGTTTACAGATATACATAATTAAAGAATGATTCTTGAGAATGTGTTCAGCAGTATTCTTTATTATCTAATGTCAAGTTTAAATAGAATGTAGTTGCACTGAAAACAAAATTTAGAAAGACAGGTTGCAATTTTGCTTACAAATGAAAAAAATTTTTTTAACTTTTCCACCATTTTAAAGAGCACAGAAAACCAATATCTAACTCTTTTCCTTAGATTTTCGACAGATTAATGTACGTTTTAAGATGTTAGTTGTAAACAGGTGAACATATGAAAACATTATTAGATTATATTTGTTGCTGACTTTTGTTCCAGATGGAACCTAAAAGATATGATCTTTTTTACCCATCCATCTGGCTTTGATCTGCTATACCAAATTAGTTTAGCTCTGAAAAAAGAAGAAAAACACAGTTATTAAATATCATTAGGGTATGGTATGATGATTATAGTTCATTATTATTATATGCCCATTAATTAATTATATGCCCATTAAGAGCATGTACAGTGAAAGCTGTTTACATTGTAAGTCTAACAGTTTAGGAGGCACAGCCCTCCTAAAACAGCAGTGCCTTGAAATATATATATATGTAACAGCAAAATGAAAAATATTCAAGTACTTTCATGTTTCTGACCCAAAACTACAATTCCTTTCTTAGGCATCTTATTCAAAGTTAAATTTTCCTGTTTATAACAAGTCTTTTGACTATGATCCTGGGGCAATTAAATTATTTCTATAAAATGGGTCTCTTCACACGTAGAGCTATATTAACGCAATACTGGGTCTACTGTGTTTTGACGAGCATTAGTTTGCACTACTGCAAGTTCTTTACATTTTTTTCTTTTTCTAGTTACCAGTTTATTTGTTTCTATTTACTATTGAAGTATTGATTACTCTGTTGTAGCACTAAAACCCAAAATTCCAAAAAATCAAGCATGGTGTTTTAGCTTCTCTGAGGATAATTTCGGCTTTGGGCTAAGTCTGTAGTTTGGAGTCTATAGATTTCAAGGAAAACAATATTTTTTTATAATATTAAGAAATGTCTCTGTGGTTGAATAAATGCTAAATACAGTTTTCAAATTCTGCGTTATTTTCAAATTCCATGTCTATTCCTCATTGAATAATTTGATCCAAGAAAGGGACAAAAATGTTTGAGAATTCATTACTGACTGAACACTTCGCATCACATGTTTTTTTTTCCCATTTATTTGAGATGCTTTTGATAACTAGTAAATAAAAAGTAATAAAAGTGTAGACAAGTACAGCTGAAACTTACGTAACAGGTGTTAACTATACTTCAATTAACAACATGTAAATTTAAATTTAAAAAAGTGTAGTCGATATGAGCAGAACAAGATATAGGCCCAGTTTCCATTTTCCATTCTAATAGGCATTGCTTACATTATGTAAATATAATATACAGGACATCTGAAATCCTTATTTGATATTACAGTTTTAGTCTCCCCATTAGAAAAAAAAAGATCAGCTTAAAAGGTAATAGATTGATTTTATCCTTCCTTCCTCCCCTTTTTTATCCGCTCCCTTGTGAAAACTCTGGAAAGTAACTTGGGCTTGCATGCACTGAAACTGTAGAAAGACGGTTTTTACAGGTTAACTTTACCCTTGGGGTGAAACTGTCAGCTTGAGTTTTATCATTTAAGCGAACCACTATCTTGGGTTTGGGATGGTGAAGAGGCCAGCGATGCTGGTGTCCCAGAGTCCTAGCCCGAGTAAACCCGGCGCTCCGTGGGCTGCAGAGCCCTGTATAGCAGGTGTCTCCCGCCCCAAGATAGGAGGTCCTATAGATGGGGCTTCCTCCCAGAGACTCTCCAGTCCTCCCGGGAGCCATGATCCTTCCTTGGGTGGAGCAGGGATCTGCTCCGCCGGCAGAATTCCTCTCCCTCTATGGGGACCCCTCAGGAACCCGGGGACGCACTGGCGGACCATGTCTTCCGTGTGGCCTAAGTGCTTCGCTGCCTTGCGACTAGGAGCTCGCTGGGAGCGGGTATCTGGGCGACGCTGCGAGTGCCCACTGAACTTCTGGGTTTTCACTCAACTTCAGCAATCTCCCTGTAAGCTTATGTGCCCACTGTCCAGTCAAGGAACTTGACATTTAACCTCACTACGGGGAGGCTGGGGAGGCACATTCCTTAAGGGGGTAGATGTTGTGGCCTCCTCCGCTCCCAGGAGAGCCCAGGTCCGGGGGTGGATGGACCCAGCACCCCTTACAGGCGCAAGACACCAGGCGGCGCGGCACAGGCCACACTTACGGGATCCGAGGCGGGATGTCCTCCATCGTTTTGAAACGTCCGGTCCACAGCAGGATTTTCTTGTCGAATTGCGAAGGCTTGTACTCGGCGGGGACCCGGTGCACCTTCCCTGCTGCGAAAGCGACAGGGGTGGACGGAGGGACCGACAGACCGACGGCACAGTGGCTCAGTGCGCACCCACGCCTCCACCTCCCTCCCTCACCCCAGCCCCGGCTCCACGCCGGCCGCTCCGCATCCCCTCCCTCCCAGGTCGTTCCCAGTCAGGACTCCCCCCGGACCTTGGGGCCCAGAGCCGCTGGGGGCACGGCTGCTACAGTAGCGGGGCAGACCCCGAGGCCGCGGAGGCGCTAGGGCCCGCCACGCGGCTTCTCCTTGCGCTACCGGGGCGCAACGGAAGATGCGCCCCAGACCGAGGCGCAGGGGGCTCCCGACAGCCGCGAGCATGCTGCGCCCCTTCCCGCGCTCCCAGCCGCCGGCGGAGGACTGCTCGGCTCCCCGGCCCGGCCCGGCCCGCTCCGCCCCGCGTCGCTCCCAGGGGAGACCCCGGGGCGCAGCTGCAGCCTCTGGCACGCGCACACCCGCTCCCGGTCTCCGCCCCCCGGCCGGCGACCTCGGACAGGGGTGCCACGGCCCTGGGGGGGCCGATTCCCTCCCGGGCGGGGCCCCGGGGGAGGCCTGCCTCTGCTGAGACTGCTGCCTGCAGCTCATTTTAAAGGCATTTCTTCGTACCGAGTAGAAACGCGTTGCCATCAGGCTTTCACCCTTTGGTTCCACTGGTTGGCGCCAAGAGAATCAATCTAAACCCTCTCCTCCGGGAAGAACCAACAGTCCTTCAAGGGCAGGACAGCCAGATGGTTTCCAAGTAAGTGTGAGGACGTTCAACACACTTCTGAATTCCGTGAAGACTGATTTTGAAGATGGCTCTTCACCCCACACTCCACTCCCAGACTTTTCCTCTTTTCTACGCGGAACAGCCTCAGTTGCTACAATTTATTTTTCTCTATCCATTTCTTCCTAAGACCACAGACTCTCCAAATGTTCTTCAAAATGAGCCTTTCTTCTACCCTCCACCATCTTCCCTCTGCAAAAAGGGGGGAGAATCTGCTGTTCTCTGGCATCTGACGGGAAACAGAGACTCAGAAAAAGGGCTTTTAGGAAAGCTGTCTACGCTGAAGGAATTGACTTATCCGTTTACTCATCTTCCAGGGGCAACAGACCCCAGCCAGGGGAAAGTGATCTTCAGGACCCAGCACCAGGCCCAGCTCACCCTCATCCTGGTTCCACAGACAGACACTTTTAGTTGCATCTCCAGATCTTTCTTTTCTTCCTAACCAGACTGTCAGGCTCGTGAAGACAAGATCTCTGCAACTCCATGTGTCTTTCACTTAACAAACAATGTTTAACAAAAGATTCCTACCTCTATACAGAAGTATGCATTTAAGGGGGTGGGCTTTGCCTTCATACAAAGGTTGAAACCCCTGCTTTAAGACTAAAGAGTTGCACAATCATGAGCAAATCATTTGTGTCATCAGTCTTGGTCTCCTTTGTAAAAGAATTCTTACTCCTCAAGTTCATTCATGCAATGACTAAAAAAAAAAAAAAAACCTACCAAATCCCAGCTACTTCTCAGAGCTGGGGATAGAGCACTGAACAATGTCAAGTAAGGATTAGTAGATAAAGAAACACATAGCAGGGTGGGGGGAGAAAAAAAAGTAAGCAGGGGTGGAGTGAGAGCTATTTGGAAAGGGTGGCTAGGGATGATACCCTTGTAATTGTACCTGGCATATAACAACATTTCAAAAGATGTTGTCATTTCTTCCCCATTCACAGCTCTTGTCTCACCAGTCCCACAACACAAGGACATTTTAATTTGTGAAATCTCATGTAGGGAATTGTAGGAGACTATGATGTTCCAAAAGGTAAGGATTTTATTTTATTCATCACTGTATCCCTAGGATGTAGCTGAAAAATTGACACTTAGTAGATGCTTAATAAATATTTGTTAAATGAATAAATGAATGCAAGTCTTCAATAATAAAATAGACTGGGCTAGTTAAGAAAAGACTAAAGCACTTGAGAATGTGCTACACAATGAACTGAATGAATTCCTGCTTGACAAAGTATGTTGTCATAGATAATATTTGATTGTTTCAGGAATATACTACTTGAAAATTCTCCCATTATTAAAATGTATTATTTTTCCTTTTAAGATTTTATTTTTCTTTGTGTTTCAGAGAAGAAATATCCATAGAGCTAGAGAAAAACATCTCTGGGAAACAACAGTTCATTAACAGTTCATTGAAGAGTATTAAACTAGCCAAGTAAGTTTATTTCCCTGGAAAGAACCAAATGTCAGGCATATACACATGATTTTCAATGTCAAGCTTCTCTAGAATTGCAGAGTGACAGAGCAAGAGAATAAGAGGTTCTTTCATGAGAAAAAGAACAATTTGCATTCTATTCCCTATTCCTTATGGGATTAAAATATCACTATTTGGCAGTGGTCATAAAATATAGCTGCATGAGATGTTTTCTTTAGTTCTCGAGTTGGATCAAATTACAAAACAAAAACCAAAAAACAAAAAACAAAACCTCAAATCAACTTCTGGTGGAAGAAAAAGCTAATCATAGCTAACTATGTTCTATTCTTTTTTTCTTTTCTCTTCTTTTCTTTCTTTTTTTTTCAACCAGGACAGTTTACATTCAACAAATATTTACTGAGTGCCTCCTATGGGCTGGGCACTGTTCTAGGATCTGAGGTGGCAGCAGGTAAGCAAATAATAATCTTTGCCCCTTACAGAATTTACTATTAATCCATGGTGGTTTTGATTTACCCATTCTCTACTATATTATTTTTCAATCTCATGATTCATCTGATTTGTATATACTATTTTTAGTTTTGTTCCTTCAAAACTGATTAGTTTTTTGATTTAGTATGGTTTTGATTTTTGATTAGTATGGTTTATGTTTCCAATTCTTATGGTTAGTTACCTCTTAGGATATACTGTTAAAACTAGGAATGCATTTTTTTTTATTCTTTTCTGAGAGAGACAGAGCCTGAGTGGGGGAGGGGCAGAGAGCGAGAAGGAAAGGAAGAATCCGAAACAGGCTCCAAGCTCCAAGCTGTCAGCACAGAACCCAACCCGGGGCTCAGACTCACAAACTGTGAGATGATGACCTGAGCTGAAGTTGGATGCTTAACCAAGTGAGCCACCCAGGCACCCCGAAAGGCATTTTAAATAAAGTTATTATATAGACTAAGTGGAAAGTGTGGGTAATTTTTTTGTTTTGTTTTGTTTTTGTTTTTTTAGAGAGAGTGCACTTAAGCAGGGGAGGGAATCAGGGAGAGGGAGAGAGAATCTTAAGCAGACTCCATACCCAGCATGGAGCCCAATGCGGGGCTTGATCTCATGACTGACTGTAGTATTATGACTGGAGCTTAAATCAAGAGTTGGACATTTAACCAGCTGAGCCACCCAGGTGTCCCAAGTGTGGGTAAATTTTAAATTATTTAATTATTATTATTTATTATTGAGGACTGTGTGTTTGCTATGGGGCTAAGGCACGAGATGTCACCATTGCTGCAGAGCTGTTCCTGAGATGCTCCCATTCTGGCTAGGGTGATAGTCCCTCATCAGTAAATGCCTTGCTCCCAAATGAAGGGTGGGATAGGACCTTAACTAATTTGTTTTCCAATCCCCTACTAATCTTTCTGTAGGGAAAGTTCTAAAGAAACAGTTTACCTGCAGACCCAACTCACATTAGTGCCCAGTGCTTCAGGCAACCTTATCTAAGTAGGGGGTCCAAGCGAGAGCCCAATGACCCAATAGGTAGTAAGCATAGGTTTAGTACACAAGCAGAAAGTCAAAATGAGATCTGAAAAACCAATAATGAGATGATCCAACATATGGATCTCCTTGTTGTTCCTTTTAATTCCCTTTTCCATTGCTGGAATTCAGTCTTTCATTCTCTCTCAACCATGCTGTCGGAATGACCTCCAAAGCATTTTCCCCACCTCTGGTCAGTTCTTTCTGTAATCTTTTCTCTGTCTAGTTTCCAGAGATAATTTTTCAAATCATGGGTGCAATGATGTAAAACTTTCATGGGACCAGTCTCGCCCCTATTCCCTCTCAGACCCTGCACTCCTATCCACAGACTACAAAGAGGACCCTGAAAAAAATCATAACGAGGCAAGGAGGACTCTTTCAAAGTCTCCTGCTTTGATATTCTGCATGGTCTGACTTACATTCTCTGTCTTCTCATATCCCTAGACATTTAAAATGTCACTAATCACGGGTCGGTAGGACACATAGAATTATTGTGCTAATACTGATGCACAACAGCTATTGATTAACATTACAGTTTAGTTCTAGCTTGGAGAGCTGGGTCTGCACTGTGTGTGTAACCAGTGCTCATCAGGGTGTGGCTGGGTTCTGACTGGTTGAGTCACATGTTGTCCCACTGTCCTAAATATTACTCTGAGAAATACATTCAGAAGAAAGCAGGTTGGATTAACTGCTCCTGCACTGTTCAAAACCTTTTCTGTGTCCAATAATACATACCTTCTATTTGTTCTGGAAATAGCAGATCTGAAATGCATGCATACTTATTAAGTACTGTTTATGCAGACTGCCCCAGAATAGTCATTGAAGGGGCAGGTGCCATGGCCATGTCTCTCACATTCTTTGGCTTAAAGGTTTTTTTTTTTAATTTTTTTTAACGTTTATTTATTTTTGAGACAGAGAGAGACAGAGCATGAACGGGGGAGGGTCAGAGAGAGGGAGACACAGAATCTGAAACAGGCTCCAGGCTCTGAGCTGTCAGCACAGAGCCCGACGCGTGGCTCGAACTCACGAGCCGTGTGATCATGACCCGAGCTGAAGTCGGACGCTTAACCGACTGAGCCACCCAGGCGCCCCAGGTTATTTTTGTAGTCTACTTCAATGTCTCTTAAGACTGTTTCGTGTGTCAGAGTGTATGCAGTTGCCTAATCACTTTATAGTGGGGGCAGCCTCTGGTCCCCAGTGATCAATTTCAAACTCCAAAATTCCTGGTAACAATCTTGTGTGACGAAGTTAGCATTTTACAATCCCAAGAACTGAATCTGATATACAGTTTTCACACTTTAAGCACAATGATTGTGTGATTCAAATCTGCATGCTTTGGTAGAGTTTTGTGACGACTTACTTGTGCTTTTCCAGCTCCCTGTCCCACACCATCTTTCTCATACACATATAGAAAGAAGTGGTCTTACAAAATGAATCAGACCCCTTATAAATGTGTACTATAATACCTTTCCTAGATAGTTACAATTAAAGAAGGTTGTTCTTTCATAATGTGAATGATGCTGCCCCCAATTCCCTTAAGATAATTATCTCTTATCCTACATGCATTGTGCAGTTCTTCATCAGCTTCTCTCAGCTGCTTATTTCTCTCTTGACTTCTACATTCATGTTATCTTGGAAATTGGGAACTGGTGGGCACCTGGATGGGTTCAGTTGGTTGATCATCTGACTCTTGATTTTGGCTCAGGTCATGATCCCAGGTCATGGAATTGAGCCCCAAATTGGGCTCCACACTCAGCATGGAACCTATTTAAGATTCTCTCTCTCTCTCTCTCTCTCTCTCTTTCTGTCTCCCCCTGCCCCTCTTCCCCACTTGTGTGCTCTCTTTCTGAAAAAAAGAAAGAAAGAAAGAAAGAAAGAAAGAAAGAAAGAAAGAAAGAAAGAAAGAAAGAAAGAAAGAAATTGGGAACTGGCCTGTTTGAATGTTTTGTCTTTTCAGGGATAAAAAAGTCAACATATCAGAAGAATTGTTTTTTCTCTTTCAAACCTTTTTACTTGGGGTACTTATACTGACTTCTGATTTCCAGTGTGAAGTATAATAATATCTAAGCATGGCTAATTAAAAGGGCAGTGACGAACTTCTGTTGTTATTCATACTTTTCATTACACCATTATCTACAAATGGAAACAATTATTATTTATGATCATGATAATGAAGATTCACGACAGAAGACAGAATTTGTTACAGATGATTAGCGCAAATGATTTAAATTATCAGAGCTCTCTAACAAGAGGTCTGGGTTGGGTTAAAGGACCAAACTCTAGGGAAGGTTTTTATGGTTGAAACTGATAACTAACAGAATGTTAGAGGTTAAAAACCAGCTATTTTATTTGTTCATTAATTTCTTCATTCTTTCTTTCAACCAGAAAGTATAGATTAAACATCTATTCTCCTGGTTTTGGAATTTTCATTATAACCTCTGCTGTAGTGAGGATTCTTGACGTATCTCCTTGGGGGTGTGTGTCCAATAGTTTGTCTTGGGGTGTTTACCTAGAAGCAAACTTTCTGAATCTAGGAATAGTCTCATTTTGGAAACTAAATGTCTAATTTAGTGTCATGATAAATATTCTGGGCTTTATTTAAAATGAAACTGGCCTCCCTGTCTGAGCTCAGGTCTGTTTCAAGCTGGAAGGCTGCCATGAGGATGGGTGTGTGTGTGTGTGTGTGTGTGTGTGTGTGTGTGTGTGATCAGCTTCTTATCTATCACCTCTCTGCTTTACGCTTCTCTTCAACCTCTGCTTGGCCCTACCTCTCATCTCCTTTACTAGGTCCCCCAGGGCTCCCTCAGGTCTGGAAAAGAGAAGGGGCAGGAGAAGAGGAGAGGGACAAGAAAGGTCTTACTTGACAGATTTTTGTGTGTGATCTGATGTAGGCGCTCTCAGTCTCTGATGCTGTCAGCAGCTGACTCTTGCTCTTGGTCAGGGTGGTGGCACTTTTTATAGGTTCCTGAGAGATACTGTCCACAACCCTCCGCCATACCAGTGGAGTTTGAGCTTGTTCCTGGTGCACGTACATCTCTTTTCTGCTGCCAGACAAACAGCTTCAGTCACAACCTTCTGCCTTTAAATTTCGTAGTCAAGGGTCAAACTGCAGAGTATGTGTGTCAAGTTCTCCAAGAGGTTCTTCCCAAACTTCTCTCACTTGGTTTGAAGTGAGAGAGAAGAATTTTTCCTCCACCACCCTCCTACCAATCCTGGAATGGGAATGAGGGAAATTCCAAAGCAAAATCTAGACTGGTGTTTGACTATCTGGGTATCGTGGGCTTGCCAAGTTGACACATAAAATTAACCATCACAGATGTCTATTAGAACTCCAGTAGGAGGTGATATGAAATCTGATGTGAAATCGGCATATGAATATACAAGTGTAGAGTTTAGGACATGAATGGAAGATCTTTCAGCATATGACTGGTATTAAAAATCAGGGGTTGATGGGATCACCAAGAGAGTGAGTATAGATAGCAAAGAGGACCAAGGACTGTGTCCTGGAACATTACAACATTAAGAGATCAAGGACTAGAGGAGGAACCAGCAAAGGAGAGTGAAACAAGCATCTACTTTGACTGGAAGAAGAAGGAAGAAAGAGTGCAATGTTTTCGAACCAAAGTAAAGAAACTATTAAGGAGGAAATGTGGTCAACCGTATCCAATACTACTGAAGTTCAGGTAAAATTGAGACTAAGAAATGGTGATGTTACTATTTAGCAACATGATACCTTACCAAGAGTGCTTTCGGTGCAATGGTGGGAGATAAAGCCTGACTGAAGTGGGTTTAAGAGAGAATGGGAATCCCTGAAAGTGTTGGGATGGCTGTTGTCCTGGCATAATTATTATTAGTGCTTTCTTTCATTCCCAGAATGTTCCTGTTTGCATGATAAAATATATGTTTACCCCAGAGGAGAGAAATTGGAGACAGAGGATTTAAATATTCTCTTAAAAGGAAATTTGGAATACAAGTGACAGAGCAGAAAACTCCTCAGACATTAAATAAACAATTGTTACTTGGTTTTAATATTAAATTTTAGCACATAATGATTAATAGGTGCCCAATTTAGTAGTTTTCTCCTCATCTCCGTTAGTCTGAAGTAAACACGAAGGCATATTTAGTAGCTCATGAAGAAGCCAGCTGCAAATCACTTGAGAATATATACTGCAGACATGTTTGTTCTTCAATTTGGTTATTCCCTATGCTCCTGTCCAGCTCATCTTCTAATACTCCAGGAAGAGCAAAGTTTGCATCTGGGGAAGTGCAAATTCTCCTGTGGTCTCAGTATCATCAGCCCAGCGGTAATGGCTAAGGGTAGATACATCCCCAGTAACATATGCCATGGCACTTGTAGCATGTTTTTGGCCTGATGTTAAAGAAGCTTGTGTTTCTCACCAGGTCTTATTTGTTTCTGATGCCCCAGCTCCTCACATAATTCCTAGAAGGAAATCATAGTTATGATCAGAACTGGGCAACAGAGGCTTTGCACCAGGAAATCCAACTTACATGATGCAAAAAATTTCTAATAAAGATTGTTAAAAATTTTTCAGTTTTAAATTTTGTTTCATTTATATGTTGACAACATAAGCACTTCTATAGCATCAAAGAAATACTTGAATTTAGTACTGAGTGAGCACAGAGTTAAGCTAGGAATACCAGATGGTGTTTAATGCTTATTATAATAATCAGTGAGCCATGACATGAATTATGGAACATACTTGAAATGTCAAAATGATTTTTCCTGCATCAAGGGTGTATATTGTAAACATTGGAAAATCTTCAATGAATGAATAAATGGTGAAAAAGTTTCCAGTTTTTCAGTGAAGATTTTGTTCGTATGCATTATAATTAGAATATTTGGGGGGGGAAGGCAATTTCTATAACCATGTTTCACCAAAGGAGAAAAATGTGTGAAAGTTGAAACTGAGGATTATTGCTCCGCTAATATTAAAAATTGTATTTTTTCAAACAATCAATTTAAAAACAAAACAATCAATTTAAAAGTCTTTGCTAAGACTGTATCTTACCATTTATTTACTTGTTTATTTGTTTATTTATTTATTTATTTATTGATGTTGGTAGACTAATAAAATATATAGTTTAATGCCTGTATTAGTCAGTATTGGGATAAATGGAAGCACCAGTATTAGTGTTTATCAGGAAGTCGTTCTAAAAGTGTTCTATGAGGATCTCAATTCCTGTTATTCTGTGGTCTATAAATAAAAAGTAAAAACATAATTGCCCACCAGGTGGCAGTAGTATGTCAAATTGTTCTACAAACGCACCAGCAGTGTAGGGGCACTTTACTAAATTCTTGGGATATGAAGGAATTGAGTTCTGTCCCTCCCTTCAACTAACTCAGTCTCTTCTGCAGCTGAAATATATGTGCTTTGTGTCTTTTTTTTCTTTTTTTTTTGGTAGTAAAAATTGTAAGTATAGACTATTCTCTTGAGTTAGAAGAAAGTCAGGCTACCATAGTTATTTTGCCAGTGTGGAATCTGAGCTACCAAGTGGTTTTGTGATATTCCTGGAATCAAATTATGAGCATAGTGTCATTCCCCCTCTGAGCCAAAAGTAAACCTAATAGACATTCTGTGATGGTATTTCCGCTAAAAAAATATGTGGTTTTAGGCATTGTGGTTTTTTCATATTTCTCAGCCTCCAGACAATTAAAACTGGTATTTATTGATTAGAAAGGAATTCTACTTGTAAGGTAACTAGTCACATCCTAACCAGTGTCAACAGAGTTGCAAGTTGGTGGGAACAATCTTACTCTCATCATCTGTACATTTCAATATACTCCATTAGGATATTTGAATATATTGTATATTGTTATAATCATATTAAAGGTAACGCAAAATTATCCCATTCCCATATCCTCAACACAAATATTTTCTATCTCTCCATGCTTCTTTAGAATCTTTATCTACATTTATACACAGTTCTAATTAAAGTACTCATAACATTTAAATTTTTTCACTTAGTTCATAAACCATATTTTATCTTTTAACTTCATCTTTACATTTATCTTTTTATGTGGCATCTTAATATTTAGTTACAAAGAAATGTTCTAATTTATTTTATTTTTGTGGTGGATACAGGTTGTATGTAATTTTATATGTTGTAGTTTATAGAATGTGTGATGTTCTGGGTGGCCTGAGTTCAGATATTTAATTCTGTCTGTAAATATTCTCATATTTGTCAAAACATGTTCTGAATTTGATTCCCAACACCTGTCACGAACCATGTAAATGTGTGTGTGTGCATGTGTGTGTGTGTGTGTGTGTGTGTGTGTGTGTGTGCGCTTGCCAAGAGTTTTATTCTGGGAAACTGACTTAAGGAAATAGTTCAAACAAACTAGAAAGTCTGAGTAATACAATGTTAAAATGTTTCTTCATACTTTATTTAAATTCTAGGAATGTTAGCATAACTTTATTTTTTGTAACTAATGTTTTTCTTTTCTCTTTTTTCTTTCTGCATTTCTATAACCAAATAACTGCCATGAAGTTCACTTGGGTGTAAGGTTGAGATCTAAATCAGTTTTCTCGATATTTCACTACAATTATCTTTCTCTATTTATTAAGTAATGTTCACCTTCCTGGAATTATGTGATTCCTATTTCACTGAACATTTAAACACAATATATAAATTGGTTTATTTGAGTTTTAAAATTTTTATTTATGTTTGTTTTTGTTTTAGTATTGCATCATTTAATTATTGTTACTTTATCTGGAAGGGCTTATGATGCTTGGCCACTTCTCTCACCTTTATCATTATTCTTCTCTAGAATATTCTTTACCATTTATTTTTCTATTTTTATTACATAAAACATATTTTTATGATTTTCATTGGGATAACACCAAATCAACAAATGGACTGGTTAAGAAATTATTTTTATTAAATTTTTATTCTGAAACAAAACATGATCATTGTAATGAAAATTCAGACCATAGTAAAACATAGAAAGTGAAAGTCTCAATCACACACTATTTAGGGAAAACTCATATTATCAGTTAGATACCTGTCTTTCCAATCTTTATATATATTATCTATGCAAAAACTACACTATTCTGAAACTGGTTTTCATTACTCACAATGGATGGCAGTCTTTTAATATCTGTTCATATAAACTTGTCTCACTTTTTCAAATGGCTGAACAGTCTTTTATTGAACAAATATATTATAATTTATTTAGCAAATTCTTTATGGACCTTTAATTTTTCAACTTTCTAAATTTTTTTTTTATTATTACAAGGATTGTTACGAGTAACATCCTCTAAATAAATACATCTCCCTGTAGTTGAGAATGTATTCCTGAGGTCTAAAATTATAGCAGAAGGATTGCTAAGTCAGAGACTTCCTTTAATTGTGATAGATAATTCAGAAATTGGCCCCTAAAAAGTTGCTCTGAGGGGCGCCTGAGTGGCTCAGTCAGTTAAGCGTCTGACTTCTGCTCAGGTCATGATCTCCAGGCTCATGAGTTTGAGCCTTACATCTGGCTCTGTGCTAATAGCTTGGAGACTGGAACCTGCTTTGGATTCTGTGTCTCCCTCTCTATCTGCCCCTCCTCCACTCACACTGTCTCTCTCTCTCTCTCTCTCTTTCAAAAATAAATAAACATTTAAAAAATAAAAAATAAATAAAAAGTTGCTATGAATTATCCTTCCATCTTCAACATCTAATATTTCCTATTTCCAAACCAAACATGTCAGTTTAACATATTTTGAAGGTCTGAGAATACCTGTCTTTTTATTTTGGGTAAACATTCTGTGGAACACCTCCTTTCCTCTTGTTCCATATGTGGTTTTGGTTGATTCACTGGAGAAACAGGTTTTTATGATTTTAACCTGGTATTTTGACTTAGATGTCTGTAAAATTATTTAATGTATCTCTTCAAAAGTTTAAGTATTTTAGGTCAAAGGCATGAAAATACTTACACAACTCTGGAAATCTTTTCCTTTCTTGATGTTTAGTGCACACAAATTTGTATGGTCAAGTAGCAAGTTACAGAGTGTGGATTCATATCATCTTGAATTCGTTTTCCAAATAGCTGTGGGACTTTAGGCAAGACACTTACTCATACTGTTCCTTAATTTCCTTCTTGGTTATAGTCACCAACCTCACAGGTTGTTGTGAAAACAAATAATAACAGTGATGAGGATAGTAATAATATTTTGAATAGTGATTTATAGCTTTCAAAGCACTTTGGTGCACATTATCTCTTTTGATCTTTATAATAACCTTATATGGTAGATAAGACAAGAATTTTATCATCAGTTTTTCACATAAGAAAACTAAGGCACAGTTAAGATTTGGTAAAATTATCAACAAATGTTTCTTTGAGAAGTCAAAGTTATTACACAAAGGTAATACCAAGGGCAGGGAAATACATACGTGTTCCTAGCAAGGAGCATTAGGGAATACTGTCTGTGTATGGCATTTCTTTTTCCAACATTCTAAGGATGTTTGTTGTGAGAAAAAGACTGTTCTGTGACCAGCTTTTTTTTTTCCCTTCACATTTTACACCAAAACTCTTTGTATATAGTTATACAAGGAAGTTTAATTACTAAAAAATAGAAATGTATGTGTGATTTATAAATGCTTACGTTGTATAGAAACTGAGAATTATCAGACAGGCATTGCTTTTACATGGCACTTCATCTCCCCCATGCCCAATGAAGATAAGATAGCCAAGTGTTCTTCCCTCCATCACCACTGGAAGCCTTGGCTATGCATCTAACTGTAGCTTCTGTTTTCTCTTTCACTAGAAATTTATTACCAGCACTGATGTGTACACATGCATATATTTTTGGTTTCTGGAGAGGAAGAGCATACACCTGAAAGAAAAGAAAGCCTTGAGGTTCCTTGGTGGCTCAGTCATTTAAGTGTCTGACTTTGGCTCAGGTCATGATTTCGTGGTTCATGAGTTCAAGTCCCACTTCAGGCTCTGTGCTGACAGCCTGGAGTCCGCTTCAGATTCTGTGTCTCCCTCTCTCTCTGTCCCTCTCCTCTCACACTCTCTCTCTCTCTCTCTCTCTCTCTCTCAAAAATAAATAAACATTAAAAAATTAAAATAAAAAAGGAAAGAAAGAAAAGAAACCTTGACATTAACAGAAGCATAGCTAAAGTTCCAAAACTTGGATTACACTTTTTGAATCTATTGTTCCGGTAAATACTTTCAAATGTTCCCTGTTTTCCACAAACAGAATGCAAAAAATATCAAATCATAAAGTTCTTTATCAGTGGAATGGTTAATAATTTGTCTCTGTAGCTTGGTCTCTGTCAATAATAAATAACTCTTTGGGGCACCTGGCTGGCTCAGTCGGTTAAGTGTCCAACTTTGCCTCAGGTCATGAGTTCAAGCCCCGCATCAGGCTCTCTGCTGTCTGCACAGAGCTTGCTTCAGATCCTCTGTTCCCCTCTCTCTCTGCTCCTCCTCTGCTCTCTTTCTCCAAAATAAATAAACATTTAAAAAATAACTCCTTTGGAGTATTATATTTCCCATAGAATCAGATTTGCAGTACAATGTGTATTTCTCACTTGGCGATTAAATATTTCAGTAATTTAATTACATTATTTAGCTCGCTTCCCAGGAAACTGAAATCTGGAAACATGTATCTGACACTGCTTTATTGGGGATACAGATGGGAAATAAGTAAGGAAAATTTTTTTTCATAAAATGATAGGTTTAAAGAGTGGGCAGCCTGTTCTTTTCAATTACAACAAGAAATAGTTATTGAGAGCTTACAAAGTACTGGAAATTTTGGATACCAAAGTAGGTGAAATAATATCCTTGTCCTGAAGGAGTTCACATATTAATCTAGTTAGAACTATAGAATTATAGGCTGAAAGGAGGTTTGAAATAAATTCATCCCTTTGCCTTTCATTTTACAGATAGAAAAATGTAACCATTGATATGAAGTGCAAGTGTTTTAGTCATTGTTCGTTAGTTTAAAATAATAGAAATCCAAGAAAAATAAACTGAAGAAAAAAGGAACATTTTCTATCTTTTATAGCCAATAGTTTAAGTATAGTTCAGCTTTTGGCACAGCTAGATGAAGGTGCTCAAGTGATTCTCTCCCCCATCCCCCACCTCCACCCCCTCCCCTCCCCCTCCCCTTCACCTCCCTCCTCTTGCCTTTGGCCCTCCATTCCTCCCCTCTTATCACTTGACTCTGCTTCACTTTAATTTTGACCTCATTATCTCCTGTGTCAAACTGGTCTCGTTCATGGGATAGGAAAGATGATGATTGGAAGCCCTATCACAAACCAATATCAGGGAGTCTTTCTGTCTCCCTGTAAGGGCAGAAAGGACACAGAAGGACTCTTATGGCTCAGTTATGAGCCACCCTTTGCCACTGTGGTGCTCCAAGATTGACAGTCCTTCCAGAGGCACACAGAGTGGACAATTCTTCAAATAATTCTGAAAAGGAATGGGGTCTGGTAAGGTAACATAGCAAATACAGAAGGAGCTGAGATCAGAAAACAAACCTCATAGGCTATGAAGTTTCCAACATTACTGCGGATTATGCCTGTCGAGGGCTCTGGTGTCCACTTCTCTTGTCTGCCATGATGCCCAGAATGAATGGTACAAGAGCATTCCTAGCCTTGATTTCAGTTATTATCTGTCTTGTTCCATTCTATGTTTGATTTTTTAAAAAATACTTATTTTAAGAATTTTATTAAATATGTTTTCCTTTTATAAAATTCACCTCAGATTTTGGAAATAGGTGGTTGCAAACATAATAAATAAACCGTACCCATCAATACTTTTCCTGTGCTTTTGACTGACATGGTGGTCTCTTACTTACTAGATGTTCTCACTTCTATTCAGTCTCATAAAAGGACAAAGCAGTTTTTCTGATATTCTGGATTCCATTAGTTTTATGTGGTAACTTCCAGAACCTGGCTTCAGGTTTTCTGTTTTATCTGAGTATTTACAATGGATAGCCCTTTAGATGAGAAATACTTTTAACACAGGCTCACTAGTTAATTTCACACTGGATTTTTTGCTTTTGGCTTGTACATTTTTTTTTGTCATGCCTTCTGTGTCTAACAAGCAAGAAACATCACATTCACATATTTATAGATATTATAGGATGGCTATTTGCAAAAATGAGAAAATATTTGATTTGTTTGTTTTTAGGTAGGTCTGGAATTTTCAAAATTTCATTTTCTCATAATCTGATTTTGGCTGGAGATGTAATGCCAGGTACCAGAAAAATTATGTAAGAGTACGAGTTGTAAAATGGAAGAAATTTCTGTCACCTGAGATTTTCCTACAAGGGGCTCTTGGATGTGAATATATCTACTTGCTGTGTTCAGTCTCCCAAGCTTCACAGTCTTTGTGGCTTGGCCAATCATTAAAGCAGACAACAGGCAGCCCACACATGAGTTCATCAGGCTCTTTGCTTCTATTACATATTCTCTAAGCCTAAGAAATCCAGGGCTGAAAGTAGCTTCATAGTGTTGGCCACCAACACTTCTTCTGCCTTGTTGCTCCGCCCTCCTCAGCATGCAGGTCCCATCTCATGGTCCAAGATGGCTGCTCCACTTCTGCATAGGAGTCAGCAAGAAGAGGAAAGGAGCTGCGGGAGGGCATACTCCTGTCTTTTTAGTAAGTTCCACTTACCACTTCCATGTTCAGTTGTTCATGTGTTTATACTTCACCTTCTTTTAACCCAAGTTTTGGGGATTCTGCAATTAACTTTTCTACTTTAACTTTTTGGAAGTCTTACGTTGCTGATAATGGCAGTAAGGGCCTATGTAAAGGTTTGGCTGAAAGGCAGCTTGCGATTCTAGTATCAGAGGGGAAGATTGGAAAAAAATATCATTGAGTTGCTATGCTGATCAAGATATTAAAGACACTTATGAGGACATTAAAGTTACTTATGCAATACATATCGAATACTAATTTGGGGGTGGCCTTGTATAAAACGCAGAATGCACAGATCATAATTACACTTGTACCTTGCTCTTGAGATCTTCAGAGCCTGGGCTAACCAGCTTCAGATTTCATCCTGCCAGTAAAGGCTATGGTGTGATGTGTACTCTTCCCTCATCCCTGAATTTTAGCAATAAGATATTTTACTATGTGTGTCTCTGTGAGCAGAGTAAGAGGATAACTATATAGGCGAGTTTGTCACTTGAACTCTAAATGTTCCCCCACCCCCAGATCAATTTGTCTTGATCAATGGGAAAGTTTCTGTCTGAATAATGATTTGGACTTGATTAAAACAACCTGTACATAAAAATAGAAAATATATTAGGGGCACTTAGATGGTTCAGTCGGTTAAGCGTCGATTTTGGCTCAGGTCATGATCTTGCAATCTGTGAGTTTGAGCCCCATGTCAGGCCCTGTGCTGACAGCTCAGAGACTGGAGCCTGCTTCGGATTCTTTGTCTCCCTCTCTCTGCCCCTTGTCTGCTCACACTCTTTCTCTCTCTCTCTCTCTCTCTCTCTCTCTCTCTCAAAATAATAAATAAACATTAAAAATTTTTAAAAATAGAAAATACATTTAATTGGAATATATGTGTACACACATGCATGAATATATATAAAATCACAAGTGTATGTATATATTTAATCACTCTCTTTTTTAATATACACATATATTCCATGTATGTATGCATGATTTATTTAGAATTAAACTATACTTCTAAAATAAAAAATACAGAGTATTTAGCTACAAATCACACACAAAAATTAAAAATAAAACAACCTGTAAAATGTTGACTACTTACATCATGGTGAGTTGTTGGTTGGTCATAGAGTTATAAGTTCTTTTTTGTGTGTGTTCTTTTTGCTTAATTTTATTTTCTTATTTTTGAATAATATTTAGATATCGCCTTTATAATAAAAAAGAAACACTTGATTCCAAAAGAAGTAAGCAAACTTAACTTATACCAGTTGAATCTTTTTTTTTTTTTTTTTTAACGTTTATTTATTTTTGAGACAGAGAGAGACAGCGCATGAACAGGGGAGGGGCAGAGAGAGAGGGAGACACAGAATCGGAAGCAGGCTCCAGGCTCTGAGCTGTCAGCCCAGAGCCCGACGCGGGGCTCGAACTCACGGACCGCGAGATCATGACCTGAGCCGAAGTCGGACGCTTAACCGATCAAGCCACCCAGGCGCCCCACCAGTTGAATCTATGAGCCTCAAAAGTTAACAGAGAAATGAAAAGTACAATAGTCATTTTCTTAGTTGTTTGTTTTACATGATGACAAAGATATAGTTTGGGCATCAAGAAGTTCAGAACTTAATTTCTTATGTTAAATAGCATTTTTTAAAAATTCTGGGATAATTGTTGAAAGTTATGTAACTGTAATAAAAGTCACAACTCTTATGAAACAATATTCCTTTCATTGTTGTATTGGCACAACAGTGCTGAGATTTCTGTTTTGTGTGATCACACTCAAGAATCTGGAAGCTCTCCTATAGCTTTGCTGTCATGTCAAAACTGTTTTCATATCAACAGAGCAATGAGTCAGTGAAATCACAAACAGAATACTCTTTTCTTAACACTTTCATGTACATCAGGATATTTTTTACCCTTAACAATTTTATGAGTCGTTTTCACAGTGTTATACATGAATACATTTAGGATAAGCAGTAAACTAGGATTAATGTCGTGTGTGTGTGTGTGTGTGTGTGTGTGTGTGTGTGTGTGTTTAACATTCAATCCATGTTGGGGTAAGACTGTGGAAGATCCTTCTTAGGAAGGTAGGGGAATTTAACTTAACTCTGAAAATGATAGGAGATTATTCAATTTTTCTGAATAGGAGAATAACTGTGGAACTAACTTGAAAAAGATTGATCTGTGATGATGTAGTCTATATATTAGAAGAGGAATCTTGGGGTAGAAACTAGTTTGGACTGTTTCAGCAACAGAGGTGTGGAGTCATGAGGGCCTAAACTGTGATGATGATAGCCGTGGTAGTAGAGAGGAAAGGACAGCTGAGAGCATTGCTCCAAAAGAACTGATTGTTCGCCGTAAAATGGTGAAAACACCAGAATGTAAACTCCTCGAGAGGAGACAACATGTCTGGATTTTATCACTGTATATTCCCCATGCATAAAATCATGCCTGTTACATGGTAGGCCCTTGGTAAATGTTAGTTGTGTAAATTAAAATAAAAACAAGTAGGGGCACCTGGGTGGCGCAGTCGGTTAAGCGTCTGACTTCAGCCAGGTCACGATCTCGCGGTCCGTGAGTTTGAGCCCCGCGTCAGGCTCTGGGCTGATGGCTCAGAGCCTGGAGCCTGTTTCCGATTCTGTGTCTCCCTCTCTCTCTGCCCCTCCCCCGTTCATGCTCTGTCTCTCTCTGTCCCAAAAATAAAATAAACGTTGAAAAAAAATTAAAAAAAAAATAAAAACAAGTAAATGCAATAGAATGTAACAGGTGCAGTGACGGAGGCAGAAAATAAGGCCTGGTAGAAGGAGAGATGCTAGAATTGTGTCTGGTGGATTAGCTAGAGTGTTCCAGGAGGACAGGGCAGAAAGGACACCAAGGCCAAGAGGAGAGGCAGATTCTGAGGCATGGAGCAGCATGGTGTGTGTACAATCACCAGAAGGTGGCCATT
Source organism: Lynx canadensis (assembly GCF_007474595.2). Lineage (NCBI taxonomy): Eukaryota > Metazoa > Chordata > Mammalia > Carnivora > Felidae > Lynx > Lynx canadensis. Next base: position 106,062,677 of record NC_044307.1, read on the forward strand.
TCTCAAGGGTAACATACAAGGTAGGAAGGGACAGCAGTTGATACTGGACTTAGAGAGCCTGGGCATCAGGATAAGGAGTTTTGACTTACTGCAGGTTTTAAGACAACCAAGTAACGTAAAGAGGTTTTTATTCTAGAAATACATCAAGTGGAAGCGAGCGGAAGGCTTAGGGAGACCTTCTCTACGTTTGAAATAAAATGAGAGACCAGAGTCAAATTAGGAAGCTATCGTAACCATCTATGAAAGAGATGGTAAGGGGCCTAGATTAAGAAAATAATAACAGGAATAGAGATCTTGGCAAAGTTCTGAAAAAATTCAGGAGTTAGAAGATAACAGGTAATGAATTAAAGGTGTAGAAGGGTGAAGCAGATGGTAGAGTCGAAGACGAATAGGAGGAACCTCAGGGTTCCAGTGAGTCCACATGTGGTACGACATGCTGAGAAATGGAAAAAAGGAGGAGGAGCCAGGAGAAGGAAATGATGGATTGTCCTTGATAAGTCAAAATACAAGGGACAGTAGGTGGGCTGGTTAGAGTGACCTGGACCAGAGATGTGGTTTGGGGAGTTATCTAAGGCAAAGTTAACATACGAAGATGGATGATATTGTAGTGAGGGAGTATGATTTAGACTGAGGGTGGAACTCTGTGAATACCCATATTCAAGAGCCACATGGAGGAAGACACATGGTCAGGATGCCAGAATAGAACCAAAAGAGCCTTTGCATCAGATTGAAGACTCTTGAATAATTGAAAGCTTTAGAAAATCATGTAGGGAATGAAGGAGGAGAATTTCAAGGAGGAGGAATTATACCACAAATGCCTATCAGATTCAAGGGAGGTCATTCAAGTAAAAATGACCATTGAATCTCACAGATAAAAATTCACAGGCAACTTTCTCTGAACTATTTTGGCAGAGTGGTGAAACTAGAAGCCAGATATCGGTAGTTCAGTGGGTCAAAAGTCAATAAGGACACTGTTCCTTAACATTCAGTTGTGAAGAGGAGGGAGAAATAGGGTTGTAGTTAAAGAGAATGTCAAGATTGGAGACAATGCTATTTTGTATGTTTATCTGTTTTACAAGGATGGGCAGCATTGTGAACATGGCATTCAAATCCTCATCACCCGCCCTGACCTACCCCCTGAGCTCAGAGTCTTAGATCCGTATGAATGCTTGATATATCTTGAGATTACTCTAAACCAGTCTTTTTCCTGCACTGCACATTTCCTTCAATAAACCAAACTAGAAGCTTATACTTCATCTCTCACCAACTATTTCAGGTAAATTACCACTTCTTATATAGCAGAATACATATTCATATTCTTTATTTCCTGGTGTAGATCCTAATCCTATCCCAATTAGACTCCATCCTCTACCCTATATTAAAGTGATCTTCCTAAAATGGGACTTTGAACCTGTCATCTTTCTGCCAGATGCTTTTATGACTTTCTTACCACAAAATAAAGACCTAAGTTCCTTACAAAAGAACTCCACAGATGCCTGGGTGGCTCAGTCGGTTAAGCATTTGACTCTTGATTTCGGTTCAGGTCATGAACTCATGGTTCATGACATCAAGCCCCTCATTGGGCTCCACATGGGCAGTGTGGAGCCTGCTTCAGATTCTGTCTCTCTTCTCTTTCTCTGTCCCTCTTCTTCTCTCTCTCTCTCTCTCTCTTTAAAAATAAATAAATAAACTTAAAAAAATAACTCCAGTCTATGGTATTCATTCATGATGTAATCTCTACATACAAAAGAAGACTCCTCTCTAGTAATACTAAATGACTGTACTCCCCCTGGCACACCTTCTTGACACACTTCCTGCTGCTGCTCCTTGCTTTCCCCCTTTTTCTAGAACAGCTTTCTGACTTTCTTTGATTAGCTCTTACTCATCTTTCAAGACTCCCCCTAAACATCATATACCACATTTAGCTTTCTTTGAAGCTCTCTCATCATCCCCCAGGGTGGCTAAGTACCCCCTTCACTATCCTTGCACAAGACAATCATAGAAATCCCCACACTCAAATGATGATATCTGTATGTGACTGTCTTCCTGGATTTTGAACTCCTTGAGGTCAGAAATGATGCTTTGATCCTCCTTGTACTTTTGTATTTAGCATGTCACCTGGCTCATGGTAACTGATCAAATCCTTGTTCAACTGAACTGAGCCCTGGAGGTGGGAAGATAAAGATGCTTAGGGCAGAAGGAGGACCCATATGAAAAGGTCTGAGAAGAGGAGATAGAGGACACAATGAGCATGATATATGATGGGCTAATTTCAAATAGAAAAGAGACCTTTAACTATGTGTCTAAGAAGAAGGAGATAAAGATGGAGACAGATGGAGGTGATAAGGAATGAAGGCATTTCCAGGCTGAGGATACTATTTTCTTTGTTAAAGAAGTGGTTGGACAGAGGGAGTGTTCAACCAAAAATTGGTGAACACGGTGGCAGTGAAGAAACACATAGAATATATTTGTTGGGAAACAAATGCACATTTTAAACACAGAGACCCTGGAGACATTTTATTCCAGAGCATGCCATTTCTTTTTTTTTTTTTTAATTTTTTTTTTAACATTTATTTATTTTTGAGACAGAGAGAGAGACAGAGCATGAACAGGGGAGGGGCAGAGAGAGAGGGAGAAACAGAATCTGAAACAGGCTCCAGGCTCTGAGCTGTCAGCACAGAGCCCGACGCGGGGCTCGAACTCACGAACCGTGAGATCGTGACCTGAGCCGAAGTCGGACGCTCAACCAACCGAGCCACCCAGGCGCCCCAGAGCGTGCCATTTCTTAAGGACTCCTTCAAATACTTGAAATTCTTTTCCGAGGCCAAGTTTTAGACAAACTTGCAGCGTTTTCTCTGTGTGTGTGTGCAAATGCCTGTGCCCGGATATCCCTGCTTTCCTGCCAGGCTGCAGGCCTGCCACCGGAGCTGGGATTGGTCGCTGTGATGTTGCTGCTAGAGGAGTCCAGGGAAATGTGACTCATGGCAAGGCTGCTTGCGCTGTGGGAAGAGTAACTGTAAATCATCTTGAGAAAGGCAGATTTTGTGTTAGTCTCTTGCTTATAAAGAATAACATAGCATTTGGGGAAGAATGTGCAACACAGGATCCCATAGTTCGATATTAAAATAACGATAATCTCCACAGCTGGTAAATATTTACCAAATGTGGTAGCATAGACGGGGACGAATGTGATCCAAGCTATGAAATAAATGAGCATGCCAAATGTTATGAATTTGGCTTCATTGTAATTCTCGGGTAGTTTCCTGCCTTTGAAGGCAAATATGAAGCAAATGAAGGCCAGGATGGCAATATAGCCCAGCATGATGCCAAATGCAAGGATGGATCCCTCCTCACATTCCAGGATAATGACTCTGGGCAAGGAGACATTCTCTTCCACAGCAGGTGCTGCAAAGATTAGCCAGATTGTGCAAATGGCAACCTGGATACCTGTGCAAGTGAAGATGATGGGGATGGGTTTATAGAGGCACTTCAGGAAGTTCTGCAACTTGGGGTCGAAGCTGAAGGCTAGCAGAATTTTCAGGGACTTCACCAAAATGCAGGAGATGCAGAGAGTGAAGCTCACACCAAAAAACGTCTGCCTGGTTTTACATGTGAAGTCTTGTGGTTCTCCAATGAAAAAGCCTGTGCTGGCAAAGTTGAGGAAATGACAGAGAAGGATCACATAGCAGACCAGCAATCCCCCGGACGATTTCACAACAGGCGTGTTCAGGTTTCTTGTAAATATTATGCCAATGGCCAGAACAAACATGATTCCTAGTAGGGAGAGGGCCAGGAGCAGTATGGCCAAGGAGTCATTCCAACTGAGATACTCCACTTCCTTTTCAAAGCATGCTGTGCTCCTTACAGGGGCCCACTGAGTTTCGTTGTTACATAAAAGGCAGTGATCCATATCTAAAAGACAGAGATTCAGTTACATTGCAAACATTTAAGCCAGGTGATTGATTGTCCACAATGATGCTACAAATGAGACTCCTTCTTAGTAATAGTGCGGACTATTACTAAGGGATATAGATAATTGTCACATTGGTTGACAGAACCCAAAAGAACCCAAAAGAAGTTGAGAGAAAGTGTGAGGGTGAGGGAAGAAAAAGAGGGGAAGAGAAAGCAAAAACCCAGCTGGGCTGTGAGTCTTAAGGGAATCCATATACTCAAGATAGATGCCAGCCTCTTATGAACCTGCTATTATAGGTGGCAGTTCAGGGACTCTGTTAAAAAGGGCTTTGAAATATGGGCACCTGGGTGGCTCAGTTGGTTAAGCATCCAACTTTGGTTTCAGCTCAGATAATGATCTCAGGGTTCATGAGATCAAGCCCCGCGTCAGTCTCTGAGCTGACAGCACACAGCCTGCTTGGGATTCTCTCTCCCTCTGCCCCTTGCCCTCTCAAAAATAAATAAATAAACTTAAAAAAAAAGTAAGGGCTTTGGAATCAAATGTATCTCAAGTCCCTTTCTCTATCACTTATAATTCCCTTAATCTTGACTAAGTGAATTGAACTTTCTGAGTCTATTTTCAAATCTTTAAAAAAGAAAAAAAAAAAAAAAAAAAAAAAAAAAAAGACTCTGCCTCACTGGGGTGCTGCATTCGATGCCCAGAATAAATGTAAACTTCTTTGTGTGGAGTGTTACACATAGTAGACACTAAATGTAGTGAGAACTGCTATTATAAATAAGGCTGCAGTTCTTTTAAAAGCAGAGAAAATATGGCTGGGTCACCCTAAAAGCTCTCTAAAAGTGAGATAACACAGGATTGTAACCACTTCAGTTGATGAAAAATTAAAGTTTATTTTTTTTCTCTAGGAAGTCAGTAAACTTGTCAGTAAACATGTCAGTAAACTCACATGTGCAGTGATAAGCTTAAAACTGATTTTGGCTTATTCTGATGGCAGAGAAGGAAGAGTTGATATCAGAGTGGAGTCCCTGGGAGTGTGATTGCATTTGCTCTCCATTTTCACCCCTTAAAGGTGGGGTCCCCCGTATTGCCAAAAGGCGCTCCCTGGGCATCCATCTGAGAACACTCCACAGTGCCCATTCATTTTTATAAAGGGCCTGCGTTCCCTTCTTCGTTAACCTCAAAGTCAGGTTGTGTTTCTGTTTATGAACTTCATTACCTCTCCAGCCTCTTCCTCTTTCCAAACCCTGTTTCCCTACAAAAGCGGTTCTTCTCTGTCCTCCCCTAACTGCCACTGCTGCCGTGTGCCATTTTCTTCGCTTGTTTGGCGAACGTTTAATGGCCTTGTCTACCTACAAGAGCTGTGTGCTGGAGACATAGAGAAAGACAGGAGATGATGTCTTTTCATATCACCCTAAATCTTTGCTTTTCCTCCAAAGGAAAAGCAGTCTTCTACACTTATTCTTGCCTTGGTTATCAAAAGACAGCCCAAATTGTATTTTGAAAACTCTGTGTGTCTTTATGGGAAATAAATGCGACACACTCTTCCAGCATTTTTGTTTATCCCACTCTGCAGACAGTTGGTAGACATTGCCTGGAAAATCTCTCTCCCCCCACAATTACCTAATTGTTTGCACAGCAGAGCCCATCTCAGGTTAGGAGAAGCAGCATTTTTGTGAGATAGCCACAGAACAAGAGTATTGGAACGTTTATATTGCGATACTTCTCCCCTTGGAGTCAGTGAGAAAAAAGAGTAAGCATCTGAGAGCTGCTCCACTTCTCAGGTTCACAACTTTTATAGATGAGTAGGGATGCGACAATAAACAAGGGAATACGATGCTTTTAAAGTATGGATTTTGAAGTCAAAATTTGACTCCAGGGAAACTGCTGATTGCTCCTTTTAAGACCCTGAGGCTGCTGACCTTGTTCTTTACTTTGTATATTTTGCACTGATCTTGTGAAATTGTTAAAGACAGGTTAGGCAAATAATCAGTTAGTAGCAGCTCATCTTTGTTAATAGTTTATCCCCTTGTCTCACAGAAGGCTTTTTTTTTTTTTTTTTTTTTTTTTTTAGGCTTTACTGTTTGCTGCCTTTTGGTAAGAATAATGAGATCTCCAGGGTATGCACACCCCTGGGTTTTTATCATGCTCAGTTTAGCTAATTCAACACTTATTTAATTATAGTTATTGTGCCCCAGTTACAAGACCGGCATGTCCGTGTGGGGGATAAACGGACAAAAATTGGTGGAGAAATCACGTTGTTTTGAAAGATGCAAGAGAGGAAGTCTAGTTGAGCAGATGACATCTTCCCTTGGAAGTGAAGTTACTTTTATGTCTCTATTAGGTATTGGTTGTGCATCTGCTGATATAATAGAGCAAATTCCAAGATAAAATGAAATTTTACTGGAATTTAATCTAGCAAGAGCATGAGATACTTTTTTTTTTAAATGAAAATGTAAGCCAAAATAGGATTCATGTAAAAAAAATAGTCAGCCTAGGAGAAATGTTTCCGGTGATTCACTGTACAAGGTGTAGTGACTATAATTACCTGTCTGGTTACTGTAGTGATTTTCAGGACAGTTCACACATTCATAGCAGCAGATATGTTGACTTCTTGTAGTTTTCTTCATTTGCCCAGGACTGCACTCCTTGGAGCATTTAGACTGAATTTGCTGCAAAGTGAAAGAAATTTCAAGTATATTTTTAAAAGATTTATTTTCCTAACTAACCTTGATTGATTTAAAGATACATTTACTAACTAGTATTTTGGTCTCTCCCTCTCGTGTTTAAAAAGCACAATAGAATTGTTTTGTCGTCTGGAGGCATGTGAACAAGTTTAAAAAGCAGAAGATACTTCAGGTAGTGAAGCTGCCTTAGGAAGAAGTACTTTTGTCACCTTAATAACTTCTGAAAGCAAATAAGGGAAATTAGCTCTTTCAGAAAGTCCCTAGCAGAGGAACAAATGTGTAGTGATGGAACTAAAGAAGGAAATCATGGCCTGGAAATTTCTAGTCATGTGTTGTATAAAGAGTTCAACTATATATGAAAAATAGTAACTTAATGGACACTTTTATATTCTTTGGAGGAAGGTTATTAATCATGCTGTCCAAGGACTTTGTCCAGTCTAAGCTTAAAAACAAAAGAGTGGAAATTTTGAACTTAAAGCTATTAAAGTATTAGTGAAAAAGGTAACCCTAGATATATAAATAATATTTTAGGTTATAATTAGGCATGTCACAATGTAAATCATATGTAGCATCCTAATTTTACTGAGCGCTCAGTTTCCAATTTAACTAATAATTCTTTGTACTTCAGCTATGCTTTTTTTTTTCCATTCACAGTCCCTTTCTCATGCATAACTTGTGAAGTAAATCTGTTACTGTCTTACCTTTCAAGATACCAAAGCAGAATGGGTAAATGAAGCTTTCTCTAGATTCTCTTAATAGCTATTTCTGAGCCAGGAACACAATCCAATGACTAAGCTAACTGGTCTTTTCTCTGGGAGATGAAAATGATCTGGCTGGGAAAGAAAAAGTAGCCAAGATTCAGTACCCCTGAGTCCACAATGGTGGTTTTCTTCTTCTCAACACAGTTATTCCTGATCTGGGTTGTCAGTAGGCAGGACATCACTGGGGGTAAAGGAGAAATATTCTCTTCCCTTATCATAAGATACAGGAAAGACATTCTAAAGTCTGGTATTAATAACTTTGGGATAGCAAAAGATTTGGGAGTATCTGATGTTTTGGACTTGAGCTAGGAGAAAGGAAGGTACATATGGAAGAGCAAGAAATCTTGTGGGGTTGGAAGAAGAGGCAAGGGGGAGGGGAAGGTAATAGGAGATGAGGTCAGGTAGGTCCTGGTGGCAGGTCATGTAAGGTTTTTAAAGATATTGGCTTTTACCCTAAAAGAAACAGGATGTATGGGAGTGTTTTGAGTAGAGTATTATAGTTTATAGGATTGCTCTGTCTGCTGCTTTAAGAATAGACCACAGTGAGTAAGAGTGGAAACAGAGAGCAGTTAGAAGACTACTGTCTTATTCTGGGTGACAGGTGATTGTAGCTTGGACTGGAGTAGTAGCAGTGGAGTAGAGAACAAAAGGTGGTAAGATTCTAGGCCCATTTTGAAAGTGAAACTTAGATTGGATATGAAGCATGACAAGGATTCCACCAGGTTTTTCCACGAACAACTAAAAGGAAATTGCCATTTATTGAGATGAGGGTAGGTTTGGGAGCTGAGTTTTGGAGGTAATCAGTCAAGATGACTATTAGACTCCAAGGTAGAGATGTCAGTTGCACAGTTGTATATTTATTAGGATTGAACTTCAGAAGATAAAAAGCTGGGAGTCATCTGCCTTCTCTATTAATGAATGACATTATTTAAATCATGAGCCTGGATGAGATCACTAAGGCAAAGTGTAGACCCAGGAGAGGAGCAGTTCTGAGCTCTGGGTAAGCCAATATTTATAGGCAGCTGGAATGATAAGGAGCCAGCAAAGGAGACTAAGAAATAGTGGCCAGAGACAGAGGAAGAAAATCAAGGGACTGTGGTGTTGTGGGAACAATAAAGAGCATTTTACAGAGAGGAGAATAATTAATTACTAATAATTAGTGAGATGATTTTTGGATTTGTTAACATTGGTGAACTAGATAGAAAGAATTTTGATGGATTGGAAAGAGTTCAAAAGAATTATGGGAAGAGAGAAATTGGGGCCAGTGAATGTATCTAAATTTCTCAAGGAGTTTTGGTGTCAAGAGAAATAGAGGAATGGGCAGTGCATAGAAGGAGAAGTGGAGGATCAATGGAGTTTTGTTCTTTTTTTGGAACACGGAAGGAATAACAGCATATTTATATCACTATGTAGATAATGGAGAAGAGAAAATACTTGAGGATGTGGGAGAGAGTGGAGAATTGCCAGAGCAGTATCACAGAGTAAGTGGTAAAGAGTTGGGATCCAGAGATCAAGGGAGGAGCTGACCTTGGCCAGGAGCAGACAGCCCATCCATAGTGCTGGATGGAAGACAGATGTGGTGGCAGGGGAACACTGCTGTTCTCTTCTGAGTGTTTCACTTTTGTTAGTGACATAGGAAGAAAAGTCACCTAAAAGTGAAGATGGGGAAGATGTGTTGGATCAGAAAAGGGAATAAAAATTATGAAATAGCTATCTAGGAAGGTAGGTGAAGTAATGGAATAAGTAAGGTAATAGTCTGATTGCCCAACAGTGCTAAGGGCCCACTGGAAGTTAGAGATCATGACTTTGAAGTGAGAACAGTCAACAAGGTGCTTTTGGCTTTGTTTTTGTTTTGCCAAGTTCAAGTTCAGCTACATGGGGGCTCTACTGATTAGGCAAAGAGTTGAGTTTAACCAGCATTATGCTCTAGTCAAATGAGTATGATAGAGCATGTACAAGGGGTGACACACAAGTTGACCATAGCATTTAAGGAGGGAAGATGGGGACAGTAAACAGGCAGTAGGATCACTGGAGGTCCTGGTGGGGTCAAGGACTTTTGCAATTGAGGTAGTAATTTGATTTGAATGCTATAAGCAGCCTACCGCAAAATTACCTTAAGATTTCTGAACTCATTTTTTGTTTCTTGGTCTGTGATGACGAAGACATCATTCTTCAGATCATATTGTGCTATCTTGGTGATAGTCAGGTGACCATCAATCTCCTTCCAGAGCACAACATCATATCCAGTATTCATATCCCCATGAGCATCAAAATGAAATGAATTCCCTTCATCAGTGAATGTCACATTTTTTAGTGCATCAAGTAACTATAAAATAGAAAATAGAAACAAACATGAATAGAAATATGCATCCATTATATCCCAATTATAACACTGCCTTATATGGAATATCACTTAAAAGTAGAAAAAGGACATTCTGGATCAGTGAGTATGGTAACTAGTTGAGAAGGTTCTTAACTATCTGGCAACAATTTGACAATTCTAGCCTTATTTCTGCCAAAGTCTTGTTCTGTGAATCTGAGAAAGCAAGTTAATGTTTATGGAGAGTAGCTTCTCTAGCCTATAAAATTGGAATATGAGGATCTTCATTTTTTCACGTTGCACAATTTCAGGATAGGTCCTCTGGGGCAGTTGCCTGGGCTCTAATACAGGTTCTATATCTCATTAGTGATGTGGTCTTGACACTTAAATTTCTCTCTAGGTCCAGGTTCCCCATCTGTAAAATGAAGTAAATGAAACCTACCTTATAGGGTTATTGTAAGGATTATATGTAATTAAGCATATAAGGAGTTTATCCCAGTATTGGGGACAGATTAAGATTAGTAAAGGGTATATTAATATCTGTTAACACTATTAGTTAGCTAATAAGGACATTGTGCAAATAAATAAAAATATTTTGAGTCTATTAATTATGTCACCTGATGTTCATATATTACTTGATAATACTCAGAAGTGTGATATCCTTCTTCTCCATAACAACTCAATGAAACAAGTGAACAGAGATCATCTTCCTCCTTTCTTAGGTGAGCACCATCAGCAAAGAGGTGAGTGGACTTAATCTGAGGACACACATTTTGACTTTCAGGTCTTTCCATTGCACCTAACAATATTTTAATTCAAGTCCTCCATATTGTATTTTCCATCTGACTCAAAAGCAGTTATCGATGTGTCATCTGGAGCTACCGGAGGCAGGAAAATTCATTCTTTCCTTCTAGTCACAGTTGGATCCTTGGCCAAGCCTGAGTGGGTAATCCAAACCAGTAGGTGTTATGCTCACCATCCGCAAAATGAAGGCTAAGGGGACAGACATACAAACATGGGACAGTCCAGTGACAACAGCACCCTGTTCTCAGGACATCTCCCACCAGAGAGGTTTAGCTCGGGGTATAAGGTACTGCCAGTACCTGCATTCTAAATACATCCTTTGTTACTCATTTGGTTGGAGGTACGGATATTATTATCTTCAGTGGTTTTCAAATCTGTTTCAGCGATTGAGTATAAAGTGACCTTTCCAATGTAATTCACAAAATGATTTTTTTTTAATTTCAGAGGAAAGAAATGCAATGAAAAATTACTTGTCTTGTTACCGAGTTCGTACATGAGAACTTGTATGTAAAACAGCTAGGACAGGAAATGTTTTACTGACAAATGAGGCAGCTGTATTGAGATTGTGCTGCAGAGGAAGATCGCTGTTCTGGGAGAGAGAAAAACACTGCTCCGCCATTAACTTGATATATAATCACGGCTAAGTAAATACCCTTTCTGGACACACTGGGCCTACTTACCTAAGTCTATGATGTTATGTGGTTCTTGTTGAGTGCAAAATCTGGAACGAGGCAGAAATTATTCTATTCGAATAGAATTATTCTTCTATTCCTTATCAGTTCATCTTTTATGAATGTTTCTTTCCTTCAATTTTTGTTTTGGTCAATAGACTATAAGAAAATCAAGCTATATTTTAAGGTAAATATATTAGTCACGATAGGCAGGTCAGTGACCAAATGTCACGTTAGTAAAATATATGAGTATATGTATTAATTTTATTATATGTTTCCGCAGATTTCTTAGTTCTCTTAATGAATGTAAAATAGTTAGTATTACTTTAAAGAAACAGGATATCAGGGGCACCTGGGTGGCTCAGTCAACTAAGCATCTGCCTCTTGGTTTCGGCTCAGGTCATGATCTCACAGTTCGTGAGTTCCAGCCCGGTACTGGGCTCTGAGCTGACAGTGCAGAGCCTGCTTGGGATTCTCTCTCTTCCTCTCTCTCTGCCCCTCCTCCACTCTCTCTGTGTCTCAAAATAAATAGACTTAAAGAAGCAGGATATCAGATTTAACATGGTGGAATTAACCAACAAAAGCTTTTTCTAGCAATTGCCTGGAAGAAAAAATATGAAGGGAACAAAAATAGAAGAGGAAGTAAGGACCCACTGTGACAGTGTTTCCACCTCCACCTGTGTGTTGATTTTTTTTTTCTGTTCCCTCCTTAAGCAATACACACATAAACCCCAGTAACTCGGTTCTTTAGGAAGCATATCCTTTTCCTCTTTTGAGTTTGAACTATAATTTCTACTTGTTTTTTCCTGCACTTAATTAGGTTTTCTGGCACATATACATTCTGTAAATAGCGATAACGGTGTATGAAGTACCTAAGCCAACATAACTATGCTTGTTCTCACAGGAGAGAGGGTGGAGGCAAACAAAACAGTGCATTCGTTACCTGTTAATTAAAACAGAACGTTTGCTCTGGATTAAGGTAAGTTTTGAACATTAGTGCTCTGGTTACTAAGCTCTTAAAGGCTTTTTCCAGCACTTATTTATTTATTTTCCATGGAGACTCTGAAAGTCGCTATAAATTGACACCATTAAACAGTAAGATTTGCGTTTCCATGATTATATAACTCATGCTGTGTATGGCAATGACCTGTTTTTGAGAACACAAAGCCAGGGGGCCACACCAACTAAGCTGTTGTTGGTAATGCTGTTTTTCATTTCCCTGACTGCTGCAACGTCCACATCTTCCTAAGAAAGCTGTGCTTGTGGATGAATTAGAGAGAGCAGAGGAAGCAGCCTTGCATCCCTGTCTGGTGCCCAACCCATGTCTTTTTCTTCTGTGAAATTTTCTGTACCGTAGCAGAAAGCACCCTGGGCTAAGGCTGGGATAGTCTCACTGCTAACTGTGTGGGGGACCGTGGGCCAGACCCTCATTGTGGAGGCCCCGTCCGTCTCTAAACTGCCACAAGTCTCCATCACTGGTAACATTTCCTCTTGCCACTTCTTTAAGATGGAGTGTAAGAGGGGTGCCTGGGTGGCTCAGTCGGTTAAGCGGCCGACTTCTGCTCAGGTCGTGATCTTGCAGTCCGTGAGTTCGAGCCCCGTGTCGGGCTCTGTGCTGACAGCTCAGAGCCTGGAGCCTGTTTCAGATTCTGTGTCTCCCTCTCTCTCTGACCTTCCCCCATTCATGCTCTGTCTCTCTCTGTCTCAAAAATGAATAAACGTTAAAAAATTTTTTTTTAAAAAAGATGGAGTGTAAGAAACACAAACCTGTGGACCTACCAGAATATTATAGAGGTTAGAGATCATATATGTCAATGCCTGGTATAGTCGCCCTCAAAAATTGTTAGTTATTATTTTCCTTATCACTTCAAAATCACTCTCTTCTCAGCACACATTTCTTCCATTGCTACACCTGAATGTCTCATAAGTTCTTCGAATTCAACATCTCCAAAACAGAATCCTTAATACTTCTCCTCCCCACCAAACCTCCACATTTTTATGTTTCCTTCTCAACAAAGTCATCAAATGTCCAAATGTGGAATCACTTGCAGCATCTTTGCTTCTCTTTGCATCTTTTACACCCAGTCTATCTACAGATGCTCTTCATTCGTCCTCTTACACAACCATGTATGCATCTCCATCCTCACTGTCACACACAGTGCTTGTAGTACTTATACCTGGAGTGTAAGCCATCCTTATTTTGTGACTGGATTACCAAATTGATCCTTCTGCCTCTAGGCTTGTGTCCCTCTGAGCAGTGCACACCACAGTGGAAATGAAATGCTACTTCTGCAGTGAAAAGCAGATCAGAACACTGTCCTGTCTCAAAATAGATTTAATTGGCTCGCTTTGCTCTATCAAGTCCAAACCTTTAAACATAGTTTGCAGCCTTTCTATTGAAACGATGGTCCCTGGACTAGCAGTGTCAACATCACCTGAGAGACTGTTAGAAGTGCAGACTCTCAGGTATCCCCCCACAGAATTAGCAGATACATGATATGAGATTCCCAGGCCATTCAACTGCAAATCAAACTTTGAGATGCTCTGATTCATTAGACCCTGATGTTGGATCCTTCCTCTACTTTCATTTACCTGTAGTTTCCACGAGAAACTCCAATTCTGTGACACTATTTACTTACCCCTGAAGATGCCATACTTACCCTCCCTTCTCAGATCTTGCTGGAGCATTTGTGTCCTAACTCCTACCCATCCATCATATTCTCCAGAGACGTATGGTCTTTGGAGAATGTTTTCTGAATTGCTAATACTGGATTGGTTGCCTCAGTTAAGTGCTTCGCTGCCATTTTGTGTCTCTATGAAACATAGTAATGCATCATTCTGCATTGTAATCAACTCCTTAATTGGTTGATTGTACACACCAGTGGACAGATGACTCCTTCAGGAAGAGAATTGTCTTGTTTTCCCTAATATTTTCAACACTCAACATTGGACTAGAGCATTGCGACATCCAATAAATGTTTGCTAAATATATGTACACATGGGAAGTTTGACTATAAGTCTGTCATCTCACATGCATCACTTACTACTTTCTATATCATCATAAGTAAAGGAAAACAAACAAACAAAAACCCAAAATCACTGTTTACAACAAGGAGGTGGTATCCTCATGCACATCTGAGAAACATCAAAACTGTATTGAAGTAAAACAATCCTGACTGTGCTTTTCCTGAATACTTCTCATAGGTGTCACCAAATGTGGAGCCAAAGTAAGAACTGTCCCCAAATATTGGGAAAAACTCCTTTAAAGTTATTTGAATATAAAATTATCTAGAAAGTAATGTTTAGATATTAGTGAATCTTACCAGGGGACAAAATAATCTTTAGGAATGTATCTTTGATTAGTGACCCTAGATACTGCTGATCTTTTAAATTTGAAGTCTATGGAGATTTCTTCATAAAAATTATTTGCATTGTTTGTCCTACTGAATCTGGCACAGATGTGGTTCACTCATGTTGTGATCAAAAGAGCAAGTCACTCACATGTTCTTCCTTTCCAGTCTATTTCCTGTTTGTTTCTAGGTAACCAGGCTCCCAGAGGGAATAAAGAATAACCCCAGGCTCCTACTGTTTAAACAAAACATTTTAGAAGACTCTGCTTAGATTATACTTTCCCAAGTCTTTTCCTCAGAATGTTTGAGATTCATTCCTGATTTAAAATACTTTCCCAGATCTTTAGTGGATAAATAGTCCTTGCTATTTTTATCTATCCTTCCTTAGAGACTCCTTATGTCTCCTCCCCTTTATCCTGCCTCTAGGATTGTCTAATTTCTATTACTCTTTCTCAACCTCTCATTCTTAAAATTTCATGTAGTGGTTTCATTATTGTGGTCCACTTCATTTGTAGTTTTTATCAATCCCTGATTTAAGTTTTATATTACAAAGAGTATGCTTTCAAACAGACATCTTAAAATAGCTAGGCATAGATATATATATTTTAGATAGTTTTAACTTAAAAAATCCTAATCTCTAGTCTTACCTCCTTATTAGTTTTTTTGCCTTGCATTTACAAGATCAAAACTGGTTTTAAAATGAGAAATTTAAAACACCCTATACCATCACATGATCCACCCAAATGTAAGTGGATGACCTTAGACCTTGGAGCTTGTGTTTGGGACTGTTTAAAGTAAAAATGACAAAAGTAGAAATAGTCTGCCCTGCATACTCACGTATATGGTAACACTTGAGTCTTACTTCCTTTCACCTTCTTTTCCCTTACACATTTATAATAATATTTTTGGGACATGATTCTGCATCAAAACAGACAAGTTTGGCTTTGGGTACACAGTATTGAGAAATCTGTTTTTAATGAGTAAAATTTATCATCATATAAGGCAACAATTTGCTTTCAAATGTCTTGTTTATCGGCATTTAAAAAACACAATGGAAAATTTTACTAAAAAGAGCCACATTAAGTTTAATTTGAGTTTCTACAAACTAATCAAAGAGAAGAAATGAAAAGATGTCTTTTACCAACAATTAGTGGTTCATTTCCACTGGAGATATCATAAGAATTGTTATGATTTATCTAACAATGTTCATTTGAAAAGACTGGAGTCCTAAGGAGGTTGTTCTAAGTAAAAGTCATAACTGGAGGCTTTAAACCAACAAAAACCAACTATAAACCAACAAAATCCCATGGAAAACAGAGGGCACGGAGGCAGAAGATCCAGACAAGAGTAATATTTCTAGTGTTTCTAGTTTTAGTTTTTCAACTGATAATATTTAGTGATAATAAAAATGACCGTTAAACATGCCTGGTCTTGTGTTTGTCAAGAGCACTAAAAGAGATAATTCATATGAAGCACTGAAAAACTACAAGATCAGATACAAATCCATATACTCACAAAAAATAATACTGCCAACTGGATCTTCTTGGAAAATAAAAGAGCACTACTTTAGTGGGTCAGAGTAGTGAAGGTAAAATAACAACTCTATTATCCTCAAGAACAAAGAGCTAATGAGAGAAATGCATGTTATTTGAACACTTAATGTATCTACCTTCAAAAGGAATACGATTGAGACAGTTAATATAAATACTTGAAAACTGAAGCAAGGAAAGGAAGGATGGTAGGGGAATTTTCTTGAATGTATGAGTCAGTACCTCCCATGGTTGAAAGGCGTTGGGGTTCTGACAGTCGCGAGCTTGGCAGAGATCCCGAATGGCATAACCAAGAGCAAGTACTGCAAGCTGGATACTGTGAACAAGGCCTGGCTCAGTGTAATCCCACAGGAAATCATTTCTCAGGGAGAAGTTCCTTTCTATATCCTTGTTAACCTTGTAGGCCAAAGTCCCCTGAGAATGGTTGGAAATGCACTGACTCAAATCACTGTCCTTGACATATGCACAAGCAGACAAGAGTGTGGCATATTCATTTAAGACCTTGTTATTATCACTGGGAAATATATGCAGCTTTTGAAGAAAGGAATGGAAGGAAGACATATTCCCTCTTCTAAAGGTAAACCCTACAACTTTGCCAATCCTTTTAACATTAGGAATGGTTGTAATCTTGGTGGCCGTTGACCAGTTATCACTGGCAATCCATATCTTATTTATATTCCTTTCTAGAGCTTTACTGAAGAGATTGAAAACATGGAATTGCCTCAGGAATACCACAATGACATTAACCTGGGCTTCTGCTATGATTTTCTCAAGTGTCTCATTGATCCTGACTTCGATGGTATTATCTGAGAGGAAGGCTGGGAGAACTTCTTTGAAAGCTATGCACACATTATTTGCTGTGGTCTGAACTGCAAAAGTGTTGAGGGCCATTCGTCCATAGTCATCATCTGTGGCTATGATGCCAATCCAGTTCCATCCAGACTTCTCAATCAGGTGGGCCATTGCTTTAGTTTGATAGAAGTCACTGGGCACGGTCCGTAAAAATGAAGGAAAGCGAATTTTGTCACTTAGGATTTCTGCAGTTGATTCATAACTCACCTGGAAATTGACAGAATCTTTTAGTTATGGTGCTGATGAACTCCACGTGGCTGTTCATACTGGGTGTTCCCCTCTCATTTCTGTGAATTTCTGTAATCTTTTCCTAAATTCTCTGGTCTTTTATATTCTTCCCCTTCAATGAACTTCTGCTTTAGAAACAGTGTAAATCATGACATTTAGTAATTGTGTGCCAACTCTTTAGAGTCATCGCTCTTCAGTCATTTCTATTGTGTGTAGTACAAGCTCTCTGAAGGTTCAGGCTCTATCTTATGCTTCCATCTACACTTCTGTATCCATCTATATCTATCTTATATCTCAGGCCAAGGCCAATAGTGGATATTATTTAAATACTTAGAGATAAATATAGAAAAAATGCAGCTAGTCAAATAAACAGAATGCATTTTTAGGACACCCAGTATGTTCAACATTTTGTCTAATTGACAACTTTGGTGATTTTTATTCTAGGTGAAATAAGTCAACCAGCCAAATAATCGTCTAGTCTAGGGGTCAGCACACTTTTTTCTGCAAAGGACCAGGTGTAAAGTATTTTAAGCTTCGTTGGTCACATATGGTCTCTGTCATATCTTTTTTTGTTACAACCTTTCAAAAAAATGTAAACATCCTTCTTGATAGCTCAAGAGCCACATTTTATCTACATGCTATAGTTTTCTGACCTCTGATCTACTCAAACAAATAGCATTTTGAGATACCTACCTAATGTGTACAGAGTTTTGCTTGATTTACAGTTCTGGTGATTTTATTCTAGGGAGAATTACTACCTGCCACAGCTGCAAATGCACTGTGTCACTTGCTGAGTCTTTTTTTTTTTCTATTACTTATAGCAGCCACCTGGTATGATGGAAAGTCAGTAGGCTTTAGAGTCAGACAAACTGTCAGAATTCTGACTTCAATAAATTTAGGGAAGTTAGTTAATACTTCTTTACGTGTGAAATGATAGGATTCTTGTGAAGATTAAAGGAGAAAATTGAAATGGTTATTAGCACACAGCGGACAGTAACTAAACTTTAGTTTCCTGACATTGCTATGCTGGCCTCCATTTTGTACCTGGCATTGCTGTGCTCATCTGTATTTTGAGACCTGGGTTTCTGTAAAATCAGTGTCCCCTGCAGTGGGCCCCGTTTCCTTTTGTGTTGTCTGTCATGGAAATTACCTTTTTATATGAAATAATCATTGTTAAAAATAATGTACTTTTCTCATAGCATTATACATAGTCTAGACAATTTGAGCCAAAGCCTTATCTCTGAGATATTTAGGGGAATAATTCTGGTTTTTTTTTCATTATGGATATAAATTTTTTTTTATCAACTTTACTAGGCTATATAATGGAACTCTCAGAGTCTTTCATGGATACAAGATCTTATTTACTCTAACTCCAGAAAGTTATATATTTTAAATTCTTATGCACATTTAACATATGATTTATATTTTTCTATCTGTTCACTTCTATCAGATGGCCATTTCCTGATAATCTGATTGTAATTATTTTTGCTTTCTAACTGTTGGCTTCTAATCTTCCTTGAGCCTAGAAAGCAGTGACCTAGTGAGTTACAGAGCAATGTATTGAGAGTGAAAGCCAAGGCGACTTGCTTGACTCTGAGTAATATGCAGGACCTTGGTGAAGGGCTTTCAGAGGGCTTTTTGCTTACTTCTTGATTATTTATTGGCTTGCATTACAAGGACATATGTAGTTCCATAGTCTCTGCTAAAAGCTTCCCACCATACTCAGAAGAAAATGCAAATCCTACTACAGCTTACAAGATGCTGAATGACCAGCCCTTGCTTATCTCTGCAAATGCACTTCTTACTGCACTCCTTTCTATACAACTGATAGATCTGATCTTTTGTTATTCTTTGGACATTTCAACTTTGGACTTACTGCTTTCCCAGCATAGATATTGTCCTGCCCTCCTTGTCTTCCCTTGGCTGTCCTTTCTCATTCAAGTTTCAGGAAGTCTTCCCTGACCTCCATGTCCCTTTACTTCTCAGTCTCCTCATAGCACCCAACTGGTGTTATTTCAGAAACAAGGCAGCTGAGGCCCTCAGAGATTTCCATCTTATCCGAATCTCACTGAAAACTATCAGAAACTACACTTGGCAGGTGGAGGGGCGACTATAGTCCCTTAGTGCTCTATCCACTATACTATCCATAATAGGGCACATACCTTTCTTTAACTGAAGAAAGAGAAGGTTAAAGTAAGAGCAACTCCCCAGATAGTTTCCTGGGTTACCCTGATCCCCTCATAATAAGGAATAGGATCAAAACCAACCAGGGATAAAACAAAACCCACCTGTGGCATAAGCTGTAAATTCAACATCCTGGAGACAGCCATGGTTATTTCTGAGTAGCCAGCACCTATGACAGCCTTAACCCTTGGCATGTAGCTGGAATAGTCACATTTAAACTCCATGATTTCTCTGGAGCTGTTGAACTTAGAAAGAAACCTCAGAGCAGCTGCCATTGCCACTGTGACTTCTGTACAAGTGTCATAGATTTCATACCCCAGTTTGATTCCAGATAATAGTGTTGAATTATTGATCATCTCAATGCTGTGAATCATGGCAAGAGTTTGAAGAAAAATTGATATTTCAAACCTGTTGAGAAACAAATTTTTTAAAGCAATCAGAATAGAATTCTTCTCTAGACATGATGGTAACTCATTTGATTCACATCTCTGCCTTATAATAGACAATTTCTGGATCAGTGAGGCTCAATTCTTAAAGGGCCTAAATTTTATTTTAAAAGAGTTCTTGATGGAAACTTTTCTAAATGGTATATAGTTTCTCAAATGGAGTCTGTGGAATAGAATTTAACTTGTTTCTGATTAATTTGGGGATCATTTGAATACTCAGTTTAGTATTCTGCAGTATGGAGATATGTCTGATTTTTGCTCCTTTTTGTAGTTAGATGTCACCATTTTATCACCGTCCAAGTATCTGCTCCTTAGACTCACTAGCCCACTGTCTTTTTTTAATATAATCTGTTGTGATTGGAAACCAGTTTAATAAGACCTTCAGAATTATATATAAAATAGACTGTATAAGCTCAGTAGCTTTCTCCTAGATAAATGCACTATTTAAGTTCTGAAATATAGCCATTTACTCTTACAGTGGGTTTTCCCAGTTGACTTCTTGATTTGTGATTACTTCAGAGGACTGAGTTGCTTGATTACTGCTTTGCTGTTAAGTTTATGTCATCCACCACTGTATACAAAAGGTTACAAACAGTATCTAATATAAAGATTCAATTTTTTAATGATTAAAGGACAATATTATTATTATTATTTTATTTTAATTCCAGTATAGTTAACATACAGTGTTATATTAGTTTCAGGTGTACAATGTAGTGATTCAACAATTCTATACATTAGTCAGCTCATCAAAATAAATGTGCTCTTGGGGCACTTGGGTGGCTCAGTTTGTTAAGAGTCAAACTCTTGATCTCATCTCAGGTCATGATCTCATGGTTCATGGGATCAAACCCCATGTAGGACTCTGCACTGACCGTGTGGAGCCTGCTTGGGATTCTCTCTCTCCCTCTCTCTCTGCCCCTCCCCTACTCTTACACACACTTTCTCTCTCTCTCTCTCTCTCTCTCTCTCTCTCTCTCTCTCTCTCAAAAAAAGATAAGTGTATGCTTAATTCTTTCAACTTATTCAACTATCTTCCAACCTACCTTCCCTCTGATAGTCATTAGTTTGTTCTCTATAGTTGAGTCTATATTTTGGTTTGTCTCTATTTTTCTTTTGTTCATTTGTTTTGTTTCCTTTTTTTTAAGTTTATTTATTTATTTTGAGAGAGAGAATGTGCTCTCACATGAGCAGGGGAGGGTCAGAGAGCGAGGGAGAAAGAGAATCCCAAGCAGGCTCCACCCTCAGCATGGAGCTGGACAGGGGGCTCAATTTCACCACTAGAAGATCATGACTTGAGCCATTACCAAGAGTCAAATGCTTAACCGACTGAGACACACAGGCATCCCTTGTTTGTTTTGTTTCTTAAATGAGTGAAATCCTACAGTATTTGTCTTTCTCTGACTGATATACTTCACTTAGCATTATAGTCCCTAGACTCATCCATGCTGTTGCAAATGGCAAGATTTTATTCCTTTTTTATAGATGAAAAATATTCCACACATATGTATATATACATGTTTATATACCATGTCTTCTTTATCCATTCATAGAGGACAATATTATTGTTCAGGGTTTTGATATTTTTAACTTTTCTTTTAATTCACTGAGTTACGATAAAGTATTTGAATGATACTATTTGTTATTGTAGACTATCTAAAAGCAAAGTGTGGCAAATCAGCATTAAGTTTTTAATTTGAAAAAAGAAGCAAAAAAGAGAGAAAAGGTAAAATAATGAATTGTATGACAATATGTATAAGATTGCAGGGTCCCCACATGCTAGCTCCATGAAAGTCTAAACTTCTTTGGTGTATTCACTTCAATATCCCAACACCTAGAATAGGGCCTCATTAATGTAGGCACTTAATATATAGCTGTTTGGGGCACCTAGGTGGCTCAGTTGGTTAAACGTCTAACTACTGATTTCAACTCTGGTCATGATCTCACAGTTCATGAGATCGAGCCCTTGTCAGTCTCTGCTCTGACAGTGTGGAGCCTGCTTGGGATTCTCTGTCTCCCTCTCTCTCTGCTCCCCACAACCCCCCTCCCCCCTCAAAATAAATAAATAAACAAACAAATAAATCAATAAATAAATATTTTAAAAAATATATATGTATAGAGCTGTTTGATGCTAAATGAATACTGTTTCTTTCAGGGATTGTCAATAAGGTGAAAAGATATTCAATTCAGTAATTTTTTTTCAGAATATATTTTCTTACTAGATCAATGATTTTTTTTAGTAGTTTTTATCCTTAATTGTTAGCCTATAATTGCAGGTCTGCAGTCATTTTTTGAGTACCGATTTAGTGCTCTGAGCATCTTCATTAATTATTTTGAGGTGTTCACTGGTATTCCTGATAATCAACATTTAAGGAAACAGTAGCTCAAAGTGCCCAACTTCTAGGGAGAATGCCAGGAAGGAATCTTAGTGTGATGTGGGACCACATTTTATCTGACAGCATTCTTAGAGCACTTGGTAAATATGTTCTGATAAAGAAAGAAAAAAGGAGGGGGGGAGTGGGAAAGGAGGTTAAATTTACATACAAGAACATCAAGATAGAAGTAAGATTTCAGAGTTGGAAAAAAGCATGTTGATCAGATTGCCATAGCAACAGAAGCTGATGCTGCCCATGTCCCTAGAAGTTATCCGGGAACTTATTTTACAAAAGAGAAAATTGGAAACTGTGACTCAAAGAATTTAAGTGATTTGCCCAAGTCTACAAAATGAGTTTGTCCCCAGACTGAAGTTAGAATTCAAATATCCTGCTGTCCTTAAAGAAAATCCATTTGTAACATCCTCTGCCCAGCTTTACTTTTCCCTAGTACACTGTGACACATGTCTTTTTTATAGCCAAGCTTTCAGCCGAAAGTGTTCATCAAAGAAGAAGGAACATTAAGTTGAAGTAGGATCCCAATTTATCATAAGAGAATTAGATTATTTCAAGAATGAAATGAATGCAGCACTGACAAAAATGCTGGTGTAGAGAGATTTTAAATGTAGCCTATTTTAAACAAAGAACTAAATAAATAATAGATGTATGTTTAAAACAAAATGCATATTGTAGATGATATAAACATAAGTAATACATAATAGAAATAATGTAATGTAAATTAATATATATTAATTTTAATATATTTATATTATAATATAATTATATAATATAATGTTAATATATAATTATATTACATTATAATATTAATATTATATAATCATATAATACTAATATAATTTTAATATATAATAAACATACATATATTTATAATATGTTTGTAATATGTTTATAAACATTATTTATAATAATATAAATATAAATGTGCTCTGTATGCTTGCAGTGGACAGGCTACAGTGTCTCCAGATGGTTTTCTCAAGTGCCTTCAGGGAGTTTTTTAAGGCAAAATCCAAATAGATATATTAATGGAAAGCATTCATTGCCTCTGCACTTGGAGGTCGACTATACATATAGTGCTGATATATTTCTCTTTTAAGGAAGGATCGCATGACTATATGTAACTTAAAAATATATTAGTGTACATTTTATTAAAATAATTTAAATGTTAATACAAGTAAATGTTTACATGCCCTAATCTCATAGTGTAATCTTGAAATTTAAATGTGTTCTTTGAGGCTTTACTCACCCAACACACTTCTGGATTTCTGGTCGTCTGGGATAGTCTTCTGAGGACAGCATTTTTTCATGAATGGCGAATAAACCTCCAATTATGACATGCCCTGGAGAAGTGGCAGCCACGAAGTCGTCAGGGGTCTGGCAAGTCTGGGAAGTAGCAAGAGGAATCACAAAACAGGTAATCAGTGTAATCAATAGTGCCATGCTTCTCTCTCATTTGCTCAGTTCATGTGAGTTCTTAGGAATCATTAAGCTCACAGAGTGCCAACAACATGGTTCCTATTTCACCTGTAAACACCATGTAAGGTATAGGGCAGTGTCAAAGGCCGGAAACATTCAGTTTTCAGATGCTTGATGATAGTCAAAACAGTTCTTCACCAAGAAGAACATATCAGAGTCTAACACTCCATTGTTGGAGATGTATGCTAGCAGCAACGCTAGGAAAAACATTATAGAATTAGAAACACAGGTCCTCGCTGGGATAGCACTCTTTTGCTTCACTGGTATGTCAAGGGCTTTGGGTCATGTTGGCATTTCTTCTGAAGTAGAATATAGAATCTTCAAGAGGCAGCAGTAAGGGAAAGTGTTCCCCCTTCAGGAATGGACAGTTTTACATTTCCAAAGGTATCACATTCAAGGCACAAAAGCTTCAGCGTAGTTTATAAACTGTTTATTTTTCCAGAAAATCTCTATTTTTAAAAAATGAAATTCAGTTAGTTTTAGGTATTTAGCACTTCCAGGTTACATGTGTTGGAAATAGTTTTGGTGGTAATGGTCAAAACTAAAATTGGGGTGCCTAGGTGGCTCAGTCGGTTAAGTGCCCCAACTTCCGCTCAGGCCATGATATCATGGCTCGTGAGTTCAAGCCCCGCCCAGGCTCTTTGCTGACATATCAGAGCTTGGAGCCTGCTTTGGATCCTGTGTCTCCCTCTCTCTCTGCCCCTCCTTAGCTCACACTGTCTCTCTCTCTCTCAAAAATAAACATTAAAAAATTAAAAAAAAAAAACTAAAATTGAGATATAACTTACCTGATACAGTGTTTGGCTTTGAACAAGAAAGGTCTGTTATAGATCATTGACATTGCCACAGTGTGGATTTTATTTGTATAAATTTGGAACAAATTTTAGTCTACATGTTCTTAAATGCTTAGGAATATGAACTAACATGATTTACTGGATATCTTCTGGAACTTAACAGAGGATAGACAAACCTCAGCAACTTAGGCACCATTAAGAAAAAGTTAAAAATTTTTAACTTTACTTTTTAAAATCAATCTTTTTCAAACATTGGATTAAGAAGGGGTATATCATGGGCAAATAGTTCCCAACCCAATACATCCAGATGGTTGATGGGTAGCGGACATGTTTAAAGGAATTTCAGAAGATAAAGAGTATAATAGCTACTATGGTATTTTTCATCATCCAAATTAGCTTTAGGTTCCACTGACATGGGGTTGTGCCAACTGAAGAGTGGAGAAGTCACAGCTCTTCACATTTTTACATTTTTCCCAATGGCAGGATTTCTTTTTCGGATCCAAATCAGTTAACTTCAGTTGTTCAGAAAGTTTAATATACATGAGTTTGAAGTCTCTTCAAATGTACAGTATTTGCATTTTGCCCATCTTAATCTTATTATTCATTTGTGTATATATATGGGTGCAATTAAATATATTTGTTTTTATGAGTTTAGTCATTTTGTTCAGATAACCTCCAAGGTCTACTGTAGTTACAAGTTCAAAGATGATTTTGGTAAAGATAAAAATAATAATAAATTCAGGTAATTGCCCAGCAAAAGTATATAATAGGTAGTAAACAACTCAGAGTGATTCTGAAGGTATGAATGACCCTCATGTGACCATATTACTCAGAACTGACATTTATTTGAAAAATCGGTGACAAAGTTATACTAATGATTCCTTTTAGGTTGCAATTTTAGCAATATTTAGGGACTTTGTTATCTGACAAAAATTAAAGATATATCAATTTTTTTAATTTTATTATTATTATTTTTAAATTTTTTTTTATTTTGAGAAACAGAGTGTGAATGGGGGAGGGGCAGAGAAAGAAGGAAGGAGAGAATCCCAGTAGGCTCCATGCTATCAGAGCAGAGCCCCACTTGGGGCTTGATCTCACAAACCATGAGATCATGACCCAAGCCGAGATCAAGAGTTAGATGCTTAACTGACTGACCCACCCAGGCACCCTGACATTTTCTTATTTTATTTTTTTTTTACAGTTATTTATTTTTGAGAGACAGAGACAGAGCAC
The DNA here is from genome assembly GCF_007474595.2 of Lynx canadensis. Classification (NCBI taxonomy): domain Eukaryota; kingdom Metazoa; phylum Chordata; class Mammalia; order Carnivora; family Felidae; genus Lynx; species Lynx canadensis. Next base: position 106,088,330 of record NC_044307.1, read on the forward strand.
AAACCAGGGAGGGGCAGAGAGAGGGAGACACAAAATCCAAAGCAGGCTCTAGGCTCCGGCCTATCAGCACGGAGCCTGATGTGGGGCTTGAACCCACGAACCATGAGATCATGACCTGAGCCAAAGTTGGATGCCCAACCAACTGAGCCCCTCAGGTGCCCCTGACATTTTCTTATTTTAATAAATATAATCTAAGTTGGGAAATCTATTTCTGTAAGGGAGCCTTCCAAAGATGAGAGAAAAAAGGTTTTGAAAGCCCTTGTCCTATAAAATGCAGTGTCATGTGGCAGAAAGGGCTGAAACTTTGGACAGACTGGTTGGCTCTGCCCACCACTTGACCATGAATGAGTTACTAAACTTTTCTGAACAATAATTTTCTCATTTATAAAATAGGTAAGCTATTCGTTATCAAAGGGACATTTTGAGACTTGAACTGAATCAGTTTGTACAGCTCCTATATTCTAGTAGGCATTCAGTAATTAGCTCCTGTCTCAGTCCATTAGGACTGCTATAACGAAAATACTGTAAACTGAGTGGTCTATAATCAACAAACATTTATCTCACACTTCTGAGGCTGGAAAGTCCAAGATCATGGCACCAGCAGATTCAATATCTGGTGAGAGCCTGCTCTAATTCTCACTTGGTGGAAGAGGCCAGGGAGCTTTCTTGAGGGTGCTTTTATAAAGATACTAATCCCATTCATGAGCGCTCTGCCCTCATGATCTAATCATTTCCCAAAGTCTCCACCTCCCAATACAGCAACCTTTGGGGTTCCATTTCATTATCTAAATTTCGGGAAGACACAAAATATTCAGCACATAGTAGCTCCCACATTTCCCTTCCTAAAACCAAATCGAAAGTTATTAATTCTTAAATTTGGAGTGTTTTCTACAGTTGGCATTGGTCAGCGCTCTTACTCAAACATCGTACATGCATGCCTGGTAGAAGTGATGATGTTTATAATAGTACCACTAGTTGGTCATTGTCTCCCTAGAAGGTAAATCGTTATTGAGTTAAGCTTGAAAGAAGATACAGAGTGTATTAATTACTTCAGAATTCCACTGGACATATTATCTTCACAGTTGTAGTTTCTGTCATTATCAAGATTTAATTTTGGACTAGGGACAGCACTTTTAGCCATAATTTTCACTCTACAGTTACTACATATTTCTGCTATTTAAAAGCACTTACATGTGCTTGACATGTAATGGCAACAATAACTGTTACAATTCCAAAGATTTTTTTTAAAACAATAGTTTTTGAAGGATAAAAACTCTTGAAATTTTGAAAGATGAATTAACGATGGCAGTGGTCATCTCCTCCTTTTGATCTCAAGGTTCTTTGTAACTATCTTTATGTGAAGATATATCTGGTTAATATTATTATTTTTTTTTAATGTTTATTTATTTTTGAGACAGAGAGAGACAGAGCATGAACGGGGGAGGGGCAGAGAGAAAGGGAGACACAGAATCGGAAGCAGGCTCCAGGCTCTGAGCCATCAGCCCAGAGCCCGACGCGGGGCTCGAACTCACGGGCCGCGAGATCGTGACCTGAGCTGAAGTCGGACGCTCAACCGACTGAGCCACCCAGGCGCCCCTGGTTAATATTATTTAAAGGGAAAAGTATGGAAGTGATAGCATTACCCACATAATTCTCATAGAGACACTACCACCCTGCTTAGACAAGTACAGAAGGGACATATACTCAGTGAGTAAGGATGCTCTGTTCTATCATCATTTGTTTATAGCACTGATGAAGGAATGACTCCCCCACCCCAGCCCCATGACAAAAGGCTGCAGTGAAGACTACTAGGTCAGGCTGGAAATGGCCCTCCAGGACCAGAGTGTCATAGTATGGCATCAGCTCTCTAGGAAACTTTTCAGCCAGTGAGCTTGACACTTGTCAGCTTTTAGCATGCTAGTTTTCTGTTCTGTTATCATAGTTTCCCATCCACCCTCCCCAACTCCACACCCCTCTTTCATACTTCATTAAATTCCATACTAATAATGACACCACAAAGTTGTTTTCAGTGTTTTTGCATCTGCAGTGGGATTTTTAAAACAGAACCATCCTCAGAATTGAAGGAATCTATTTAAACAATGGATTTCAGTTATCTGCAAGAGAAATTGCAGGGAGGCCCATCACGGCATGGGGAACTTCCGGACCACACTAGCACACAAAGCCAGCCAACAGAACAGCTCAGAGCGCTGAGTCTGAAATGAAAGAAGCCAACACCAGTGTTATGAGAGTAGAAGCCAGTATCTACAGCCTGGTGGCAGGGGGTGGGGGGAGATAAACAGATCTTAAGAATTATTTCTGACCCATCAGTCCACATTGTCAATTACCTTTAGTTTCTTTTTTTTCAGGGCTGCACAAGCAAAAATATATTTAGCTAAAACAGCAGGTATTCAAAGCACAATATCAAAACTATATTTTATTTGATTAACATTAAATTTGAGGGCATGTTTATGTCTGTAATGTGCTCCCATTTCACAAGAACCTCTTATCAAGTAGTTGTAACAGGAGATTGCAGCCTAAAGAACACAACTCTAAGGACTGAGTCAGGAATCCTATGATTAGGCACTTTCAACTGGCATCTATTGTGCTAATGTCTTACATGTTTACTTACTCTTCTTACTGTTTCGTAATTTTTTGTGTGCGTAAGTATTACCTCTTCAACTAGATGGACACTTTTTATAGGGCTGAGATAGGGTTTGATAGGTCTTTGTATATCTCATAATTTACAGTCTTTCTAAAGAAGTATAGTTTTGTGATGTGTTTAACAACATTAACATTGCAAATGTGTTGTTCAGTTTGATATTTTTAACAAGTCTTTAGTAAGCTCCTAGTAGAGGAACCCCACCCAGTAAACTAATTTGAGCTACAATATATACTTGATATGATCTGCATTTTTATAGTCTATTACTATTATCATTCACTTGCAAAAATCAAAATATCAATTCATCTTGCATAAGCAGCAGTGAGTGCTAGAAGAATATCATTGTACTACCAATCACAAAGTTCAGTAAAACTCCATGGTAAAGGGAAATTACATGGCAAAGGCCTACATGCCCAATAAACCCAGTTGACTGCATAGCTAAGTAATTTTTTTCATTTAGTTGGATTTCAAATATATCAGTAAGATCAGAGATGGTGCTTAACAAGGTTATAAAATAGCAGTCAAGTTTTGATACTCTTGCAATCTTTCCCCTATCAGGTACCCTGTTCTCCTGTATTTACCATTTTTCCCCAGTATTTCATCCCTATGCTATTCTATATTGTCATTTATCGCTGCAACGCTTCTGTTACATCATACATCATCTTTTTTGCTGTGTTGGTGTCTATAATTAAAATTTCTCTCCTAGCAATTTTTATTTACTATATAGTTTTAACATTAGGTAATTAATTTCCTTTATTATGCAGCATAAGGGATATTATCCTATTTAGGGCTCTGCACCCCTGTAAGTCTATGAATGGAATTCTTAGAAGTCTATGAATCCCTTAAAATTGTGTAAAAATTTTGAGTGAACATGCATATGTGGATTGTTTTAGGGAGAGCATTCAGTGATTTTATCGGATTATCAAATGGGTGTGTTACCCCCAGAAAAGTTAAAAACACTGTCTATTCCATTTAAGCCTTGCTTCCCAGGAAACACAGGAATGTTTTCTGAGATAACGATCCTGCCTTTGTTGCTACCCATTTGTAACTCAGATCATCCTCGCTAATCTTCCACCAACAACTTCATCATTTGTTTGATACACATCATCATTTGGTACTACCAGTCAAAAGATTATGTGAGCAAAGCACTATTACCCACAAGTCACTGCTCATCCATCGCAAAGAGAACACAACTAGATCACTACCCTAAGAACACCGGACCTACTTCCCCTACTTACCACAAAATGAAATGAACTTTTTGGTGAAACTAAGCAGCAGAAGCAGTCTGTAGTGTTTTATTTGCTCAGGATAGAACAGGCCAATTGTTCGTTTTTCAAAGCTAGCTTCATTTTATTTTTTTCACAAATCCTATAAAAGATACCATTATTAAAATAATTGTTCTGTTGTAACTTGGTGTGTGTGTGTGTGTGTGTGTGTGTGTGTGTGTCCCCTACTTCTGAAGGGAAGAACTTGAATATTTTAGGTTACCATTTAGGTCTATGTTTTATAGTCTCACATGGAACTGTAATGCATCTCATTACATGTAAACATAACATGTACATGTTTACATAACATGTAAAGCATCTCATCATCTTTTCCCTTCTGATATTATTATTCTACTTTCAAAAGTACTTCTTTTGCCCATCTCATCACTAATTAGAAAATAGGCAAGGAAATAAAAATCCTAACAGATCTACTTCAGTGTCCAATCTTTGCCTCAACCTTGTTTTTATGTATTGAGTAACTCATATTGCAAACCATATTTTTAGCAGAGTTATTAAAAAATAAAAGTTTTTAGTAATTTGCACAAGTTTCATATGCTTGAAAGCCATTTTAAAGCACTTTAATTCTGTTGATACAGTTTGTTGATTGAGTGAATGTCTTTTCAATTAGTTTTTTGATGTGTTTAGACATGGTGCAAGTCAACCACTTAGCTCTCTTTTCTCTATGGTAAATAAACAATGCATAACTTGTAAAAAAATTTTTCAGAAATTTACAAAGTGTATCCCCATATCCCCACAGTCCCTAGTAAACATTCTGCACACAACAGATGATTACACTGGCAAGAAACCTGTTCCTTCTTACCCAGTTTGCTGTGTTGGACTCAACGTTGAGAAGGTATGAAGAAATTCTTTTACCCTGTAGATGTTGATACTAGAGTATTTCCAACCTTCTTGTGTTTGATTTTGGCTTCAATGTCACTTCCTTAGTGAACGTATCTGTTTTGTTCACAGCATTCATTACTAGCTGTTGCTCTTGAATGTTTATCTGTTTATGCTCCATCTCTTCTGTTATATTTTAAAGCTCTATAAGGACAGAAATTATGTCCATATTTTTACTTGATTACGCCCAGTATCTTATACAGTGCCTGGCCACATGGTAGACACTCACTCACTAGTTGTTGAACAAACGAATGAGTAGATCGGAACAGCATAGAAATGGGTGATCACAGCGCAGACTGCCCTTCTTAGCTGGATGGATGTCACTTTGAGAACCTGCAGCACCTGGAGGAACTCTGAAAGCTGAACATTGGTGGAGACCATTCACAAGACAAAAGCAGGAACTCCAAGTTCACATTGGTTTTCTCCAGTTTGTAATGTCAGAATGATGACTTGTTTCGGGAATCAGTGACACCTGCTTCCCTATCTATTCATTCTCTCCTCTCCACTCCGCAAGAGGCAGCATAGTAAGCACCTGGCTGATTGTAGGCCCAACAGACTGTTCACTACCAACTTGTTATTTGTTTTCAACCTACTCCATGAGGTTCACAGTTCATATTGTGAGTGTCGCATATTTGTGTTTTAAGGATAAATAGCTTTTTATATGTGCCATACGTGCAGCTCTTAGTTGCAGTTCAGTAGCAAGAAACAGGCCAAGGTACATGATAGGTAATTAGACAACAAATTCGGCAACTCTGTCATATGAACAGGTTACCAGGGCAAAAGCTGCAAAATTTCTCAGGAAAATAATATTTGCCTCTGTAAGTTTCACATCAATCTAAACAAAAATAAGAGGTTGGTGATTTGGAGAGGGAACTAGGACATTGTGTAAGAGACAAGCTCAGGTCTTCTCCCTTGAGATTCCAGATAATCAACACGTTTAATCCCTCAAACAAAGGCAGACAACTTTGGTTAGACTAGGTTGGTGAATTATTGCAGATCTGGCTGCTGCGGTTGGTAAGCACTTTTGAAGTTTTTTACAAAGCTTCTTGTACAAAGAGATAATAAAACTCTTGAAAACAAATGGGTAGAAACCTCTCTATTATGAATGAAAAAGGTAGTGTAACAGATAACGAATTTAGAAAGCTAATTCTACTTATGACTGCTTTATAGGATCTTAGTTGGTGAGATTCAGTTGACCAGTTGTTTCAATGTAGCTCTTTGAATCCATCAATTTGTCCTCAAATACTGTACAAATAGATGTATGTAATTCTTTAAATCTGTGATGTAGAAAATGAAAGTTGGAAGTAAGAAATGAGGTTGAGTCATATATATATTTGTGCTGATAGACTATTATCAAATGTCCACAGGTACTATCTAAGGTAAACCAATAATGTAGCAATTCAGTGCTTTAGGGCAGGGAAGAAAGAATTGGATTATTATACTTGCAATTCTATTCTGAGGTATGCTTCATCTAAATGAGCCTCAGACAGTTAGCTGGCAATTGGTCAAAGTTACTTTTCATTTGCCCGTAGATGCTTTCCTGTCTTGGGAAAGAGGTATATTAAACTTCACCTATAGTATATTTATGTTAAATAAATAATGAGTGTCTACTATGTCTATGGCACTGTTCTAGGTGCTGGAAAAACACCCATGAAGTTTACATTCTAACGGAGGAGGCAAACAATCATATAAAAATATATGTTTTATCATATATTAGAAGGTATTAAGAAAGTTATGAAGAATAGTAAAGCAGGAAGGGACATAAAGTGTTCCAGAGTAGGATTGGAATTTTGGTCAGCCAAGCTAGTCCATCAAGGCCTTGCAGAAAAGATGACATTTGGGGAAAGATCTAAAGGTGGGGAGAGAACTGTGGATGTGGGAGGGAAGAGTCATCCAGGTAGAGGTGAATGGCAAGCTTTTTTGGAGAAGAGAGAAGAAGGGGGAAAGTAGTAAGAAATAAATTGGAGAAGTGACAGGGGACCATATGAGGACCTTGCAAATCATTGTAAGGATTTTTCGTTTTACTCTGAAATGGGAATTTATTGGAAGGTTTTCAGTAGTAGAGTGATATATTCTGAATTACACGCTTAAAGGATCATTTTGTCTCAGTGTTGAGAATAGATTGGGGGTGAGTTGGTTGCAATGATTTAGGCAAAATGATGCTGGCTCTGGTTAATCTGGTAATAATGGAGAAAGTGAGAAGTGGTCAAATTTTCTGGATATATTGAAAGAGTAGAGCCATCAGAATTTCTGATGTCATTACTTAGAAAAACTGCCGCATTTAAAATTCATGTATTTTTTCTTTCTCAGTTTCCATCCAGAGATACACTAAGGATACTGAGACAGATTGAAAAGGTCATGTCACTTGGCTATAGAGACTGTAATCTGAAGTAGAAAAAAGTTCAAGGAAACTATATAATATTTCTCAATATTGTTGTATTATTATATTTATCCCAGGATATTCAGATATAAAATGGGATAAAAAATAAAATGCAAACCATCTTTTCTCTTACTAAATGTCTAGTAAATATAATTCTTAATGAGGTGTGGATGAAACATTGAATTTGGTCTTCATGATCTTTGTGTTTACCTAATAATAACAGAATATGTCCATCTTGGAAAATGAAAAGATCAAAGAGTTTCTTCATTTTGCTTCAAAGACAGTAAAGGGAAAACAAGAAAAGAATAAAAGCTGATATTTTTCAAGTTTTGAACTCTGTTACTATCTCTTACATTTCACTTTCTTGGTTAGTTTAAAACCACTATAATTTACTGTGGTAAACAAGAGATGATGAAAGCATTTTCTTGTGATTATAAAGTAAACCAAAAACTCCATTTCAGAAAAAAAATCTTTCAGGAGATACCAAAATATTGATGTTAGAATTTCAGTGAATGATGGAATCCTAGCAAAAGAGAGGGGTCTGATGGCTTCCTAGTATAGGTGCTAGGAAAATCTGAAAGAGAATTTTATGTGAGCTACTAGTAAAAGAGAAAAAGAATAAAATTTCTAGATCATTGTTTCCCAGACTTCCTTATTATGTTATTAATTGTCCTTTGATAAAAAAGGATCTTTTTAATCTAAATAAAATGGGATACACTGGGTTGAGTTAGGTAGTCAGACCCATCCTTTCTCCCCCAAGCACCCAGGGTTCTCAATTCTTAGCCTTTATTCACCCTAGAGAGATATGGCCACAAAGAAATACCTTCCACAAAGTGCATGTTCTAAGTGTTTTGCCCAATTGAAAACCAGGTTTGTCCTTTTCCTTATGGATTTGAAGAAGTTCTTTATAAATTCTGCTAGACATACAAATTTAAAATATTTTTTAGCATTCTGCTTCTTGTCTTCTCAAATCCCTCTCTATTGTTAGTCCCTAAAGTTTCAGAGAAAAATAGTGTCTCATTTAGGTCAGAATGACAAGTTCAAGGAAAGAACTTTACAGGTAAGTTTGGAAAACATTGTTCTTTTGTTTCTAAACTGGCAGCTTCCACAGATGCCCGCAAACCCCCACCATGAGACTGAAGCTGCATTTGCTGTTGAGTGCTGTAGTTTGGACGCTGGGCAGGTATTATCTGCTAGTTTCACTTAACCTTTAGGCTTTTTTTTATAATTTTTAAAAAATGTTTATCTTTGAGGGAGAGAGAGAAACAGCATGAGTGGGAGAGGGGCAGAGAGAGAAAGAGAGGGAGACACAGAATCTGAAGCAGGTTCCAGGTTTGGAGCTGTAAATGCACAGCCTAATGCAGTGCTTGAACTCACAAATCACAGAATCATGACCTGAGCTGAAGTCAAATGCTTAACTGACTGAGCCATCCAGGTGTCCCATGGGCTCTTTAGTCAGAACTGACTTCTAGGACAAAACAGACAGGCCATCAATTAGATACTTAAACTGAATTATGACCTACAACACACATGCTTAATTTAGTTTCTTTTTTAAAAATCAATAAATCAGGGCGCCTGGGTGGCTCAGTCAGTTAAGCGTCCAATTCTTGATTTCGGCTCAGGTCTTGATCTTGGTTCATGAGTTTGAGTCCCACAGGGGTCTGTGTGCTAGCATCATGGAGCCTGCTTGGGATTCTCTCTCTCCCTCTCTCTCTCTCTGCCCTTCCCCTGTTCATGCTTGCTCTCTCTCAAAATAAATAAATAAATTTTTAAAAGATGATTAAAAAATCAATAAATGAAGTTTGATGTCTTATTGGGCAGACAAGAAACAAAACATGAGTCAACTGAGGCTAAGTTAAAATTCTGTCTCCATCATCTAGTAGTTGAATGAACATAGTCAAGTAACTTAATTTCTCTCAGTTCCCTTATCTGTAAAATAGAGCTAATAATACTGACTTCCTAATGCTTCTATGAAAATTAAATGATACAAAATATGGAAAGCCTCTAATTTAGCACCTGGAACCTGTAGTCACTTAATAGCTATTATTCATAAAAAAGAGAGTAACTAAAGTCACATTTTAGGGGCGCCTGGGTGGCGCAGTCGGTTAAGCGTCCGACTTCGGCCAGGTCACGATCTCGCGGTCCGTGAGTTCGAGCCCCGCGTCAGGCTCTGGGCTGATGGCTCGGAGCCTGGAGCCTGTTTCCGATTCTGTGTCTCCCTCTCTCTCTGCCCCTCCCCCGTTCATGCTCTGTCTCTCTCTGTCCCAAAAATAAATAAACGTTGAAAAAAAAAAAAATTAAAGTCACATTTTAGTATTTTCAGTAAGTGAGTCAGACACAGGCACTTATTCATTATTTGTATTTTGTAATCCACTCATAAAGCACTGAGCCCAAAACTGACATGAGATATTGATTTATCGTCCACTAAGCCGTCAAGAGGTAAGAGGCTGAAATGTTGACCTGTTGCAGTGAGTGAGAGTCTCTTTCTATTGGAGCTCCAGGGTTCACATTCTAAGCTGTATCCAGACATTTTTGTCATTATTTTGAAACCTTTAGAAAGTTTTTTATAATTTTGAAAGAAATTTCATTAAAAATAGATTATGCAACATAATAGGACAACTGTTTATTCACAGGCCTCTTTCTCTTTCTTTCTTTCTTTCTTTCTTTCTTTCTTTCGGCAGAAACAAGTCTTGTAACAACCTAGAAAAATATTGTTCAACATCCCCACCTACTGGTAAGTCTAAAGAATGATACTATTCAATTAGTGAACGAACTGAAAATTCCTAGTTTCTAAGAAATAAATCACTACTAATAATGATAATGATTAACATGCACTGAGCATTTACTTGGTGTTGAAGACCTTTTCAAGAGCTTTGTGACATGGTAAGTTACAGAATAATAAAGTGTGTTTTGGATTGAGTCAATATAACGAAGGGAAGAAATCATTTTCATTTTCAACATTACCATTGGGCAAGAGAACAAATCATTGAGCCGGTTCAAAGCAGGATCTTGGGTCCACGTTATCGTAAGTCCAGAGGCCTGAACAGTAGCCTTGTCAATGGTGTCTCTGCCTCCAGTTTTCCTCCAAGCCAGTCCATTCTGCACTGTGACATTTTCTCATGGTGATTAAACAGAAAGAAAGTGTTTATGTTTCTGAATAGGCTCTAAAAAAAAGATTTGAAAAGTTTTTGCAGAGACAACAGTCTTAAAGCCAAAACTTCCAATTGATAGGGTTGGACTTGTGAGACAAAAGCATGTGAAGAGGAAGCCCAGAGGCAATGGAGCATGAAGTATTTGCCTTGTAAAGTTGATTTGAAAAAAATATATGAGGATGTCAAAGCAGATTCCCCACCCTAATTACATAAATATCTCACAGGTTGGGGGAAGCTGAAGATTGGGCAGGGTTGTGATCTAGACAATGATATCCTGGACCTGAGCCTGAAGCTAGTGGTATAGGAGAACGTACATTTTCGGATTTGGGGGAGGAAGGAGTTTATTTTACAAGTGGGAGGAATATAAGTAATTTGTGGTCAGAGAATGGACTGTAGAGAAGGCCATAAAGTCTTTGGCACTTCTTTCTTAAAGAGACGTGATATGTAATGTGTGGCCCCTCTTTGGATTTTGACTGACTCTGTAACTACCTTGATCCCTACAATATCACAGAAGTGGCACTATGCCAGTTTTTAGGCCCAACTCTTAAGAAATGGGCAGCTTCCACTTTCTGACTCTCAGAACAATCAGGGAACCTGGCAGCTCTCTGCAAAAATCCAGGGTCTTTCGGTCCTCTGTGGTGGTGAGGCCACATGGAGGTACTCTACTTGACAATCTCAGCCCAACCTTCTGAAACACTAGACATGTGATGGAAGCCATCTTGGACTCTCCAGAACAGCTCTTCCATCAGCAAAATACCACTAACTGACCTCAACTGGTGGCACATGGAACAGAAGAATTACCCAGATGAGCCTTGTCTGAATTTTTGACTCATAAAATCAAGATATAATAAAATAGTGATTGTTTTATAACACTCTTTTGTGTCAGCAATTGATAACCAGGATATTCCTCTGTAGCCCATTCTCAACACAGCAGCCTGAGAGAATATTGAAATGTAAATCGGACTTTGTCCCTTCTCTAGTCAAAATTCTGCAATGGGTAAAATCCAAAGTTCTTACAGGGGCCTTCAAGGCATTACATGATCCAATCCCTATTACTTATTTAACTTCATTCTCTGCTACTGTCCCCTTCCTCATTCACTTCCTGCCATACTGGCCTTCTGCTCTTCTGGAAAAAAGAAAAAAACCAAAAAACAAAAAACCTCAGCATGTTCCTGCTAATGGCTCTAGCAGTTTCCTTTGCCTAGAATACTGTCCTTCCACATGGCCGCTTGGCTAACTCCCTCACCTCCCTAAAGTATTTGCTTAAATGTCACCATCTCAATGAGGCCTATCCTGCTGATCTTATTTAATGCTATTAATTATCCTCCCCACCTGCCTCCCTGGTACTCCCACCACCCACAGCACTCTGATCTCATCCTGTACTATTTTGCCTTTTTCCCATACTTATGTCCTTTTAACCTGTTATATAACTTGTTTATTCACAATTTTATTAAATTGTCTATCTTCTTGGCTGGAGTAGAAACTCCTTAAAGGCAAGATCTTCTTCTGTTGTTTTGTTTTGTTTCCACTGATGAATCCCTAGTGCCTGGTACATACTAAGTACTCGGTAAATATGTTAGATATTGGAGTCGATGAGATTACTTTGAATTAATAGGGTTACAGTATCTACCAGCGAGCTTATATAGGGCCTCCAGAGGTAAGTTTGGTTTAGTTTTAGAAAAACATGTTAAACCTTAGCTCACTTGAATTTTCTGAAAGTGCAGATATCTTCTCTACTGTATTTTTTTTTTTTTGAGCCAAAGACAGTAGGCAAGACTCTGAATCCTGACAACAGTTTTCCGAATAGAATATAATCACCATCATCGTTATCATCACCATCATCATCATCCTCACCACTTTTGTGACTACTTGCAAACCCAGATTGCAAAGTAATTTTACCAAGGCAAGTCCTTTTGTGAGACAATAGGCAAAGCATTGCCTCAACTATTTCTTTATTTTTTTTCTAATCATTTCCCCCTTGTGGGCCCAATTAAATCCCGTCTTTTCCTTGTGTGCTGATTGCTTTTACCTGAATGGGTGCTGAATTATGTCAAATGCATTCTCTGTGTTTATTGAGATGTTTGTTTTTCTTTATCCTATTAATGTAGTAAATTATGTTGATTGATCTTAGAATGTCAAAGTATCCTTGCATGCCAGGATAAAAGCTCTTTGTCATAATGTATCACCCTTGTAATATCTTGTTGGATTCAGTTTTGCTGAGGATATTTGTGTCTTGGCTTACAAGGAATAGTCTGTAATTTCTTTTCTTGTAATGTCTTTGCAGCTTTTGGGAGTGGGATTTTTCTGACTTTGTGAAATGATTGGAAAGTATTCCTTCCTCTTCTATTTTTTTGAAAACTTGTGTGACTGATATTATTTCCTTCATTAAATATTTGATAGGAATCCCTAATGAAAACATTCAGACCTGTAGCTTTCTTTATGGAAAAGGTTTTGATTGTGCTTTCAATTTTTAAGAATAGAATAGAGCTGGGGCACCTAGGTGGCTCAGTCAGTTAAGCATTGGACTTCAGTTCAGATCCTGGCTTTGGGTGAGCACAAACCCAGCTTCGGGTGAGCCCTGCTTGAGCCTCGCTTCTCTCTCTCTCTCTTCTGCGCCTCCTAGGATTCTCTCTCCCCCCCCCCCTTGCTCACTTGCACCCTCTCTCTCTACTCTGATTTTCCATTGCTTGTTGAGTCAGTGTTGAGGACATGTGTTTTGGAAGAAATTTGTCCATTTTGTCTAGATTTTAAAATTTATTGGTCAAACGTTGTTCATAAATACTCTTTTGCTATATGTAGACTCTATAATAATGTCTCTGTTTTATACTTGAGGCTGGTCATGAGTGGTTTTTCTTACTCTTTTAAAAAATTATTCTTGCTAAGGATTTATAAATGTTGCTAATCTTTTCAAATATTCGACTTTTTGAATATTCTTTAATGTTTGTTTTTTATTGAAATGATTTTTCCTCACATTCTTATTATGTCTTTCCTTCTACTTACTTAGTTTTAATTTTCTTCTCTTTTGCTAACTTCTTAAGATGGAAACTTAGATCATTGATTTTAACCCTCTTCTTCTTTACTAGTATAGTCATTTAAAACTATAAATTTTCCAGTGAGTACTGCATTAGCTGAATCTCACCAATTTTGTTCAAAATCAAATTTTGATAGGGTATGTTTTTATTATCATTCAGTTAAAAATGTATTTTTTGTCTTGTGATTCCCCCCCCCCTTTGACCCATGTGTTACTTAAGAATGTATTATTTAATTTCCAAATATGTGGGGGTTTTCTAGGTATCTTTCTTTTGCCAATTTCTAATTTAATTCCATTCAAAATAAGCCCTGTAAGATTTCAACCTTTTGAAATATACTGAGATTTGTTTCTTTTTTTTTTTAATTTTTTTTAACGTTTTATTTATTTTTGAGACAAAGAGAGACAGAGCATGAACGGGGGAGGGGCAGAGAGAGAGGGAGACACAGAATCAGAAGCAGGCTCCAGGTTCTGAGCCATCAGCCCAGAGCCTGACGCGGGGCTCGAACTCACGGACCGCGAGATCGTGACCTGAGCTGAAGTCGGACGCCCAACCGACTGAGCCACCCAGGCACCCCAGAGATTTGTTTCTTAATAGCTTAGTATATTTGGTAAATGTTTTACACACACTTGAAAAGAATGTGTATATAATTGCTGGGTACAGTGGTTTATGAATATCAATTAGATCAAGTTGCCTGATAGTTTTTTTCAGATCTTCTATAGCCTTACTAGTTATTTGTCTACTTGTCCTACTAATTATTAAGAGATGAATTCCAAAATCTCAATGATTATGGACTTTCTATTTCTTCCTTTAGTTCTCTCCAGTTTTGCTTCATGAATTTTGAAGTTTTGTTATCAGATGCGTACATGTTAAGATCTTAAAGAATTGCCCCTCTATCAATATGCAGTGTCTCTATCTCTGATAATATTCCTTATCCTGAATTCTTTTTTTATGCTAATATAATCACATTTTGTATAGAAATTCAACAATTGCTTACTATTTGAGAAAATCACATTACTAATGGCAGTACCTCTTATGTATTTTAGTTACCAAAAAAACTCTCTGCATGTATAAGTCTTCTATTATGGTGATTCTATGCTTACATGCAAACATCAGATTTCTTAAAATGTTTTAGCAATGTCATGCCTGAGTATGTATCCATTGAAATTCTTATTACGTATTAATAACCTTTCTTTACTCTTTACATTAGAGCTGGTACATTTCATTGATTAAATATATGTTTGGTTATCTGTGAATTTCTTTTGGTGTAGTAAAGAGAATATTAGAAAACATTTACTATAAAATAGGGGTGTGGGGATGTGGGTTGGTAGGGCTGAGAACCACTAGCCCAAGCATGTATGAGACAGACTTGGCCCTTGTGTTGGTATGGGTGTCCAAGAAACTTCACATTGTCCTGGTTAAGATATGAACCTTTAAATCAAGCAGGGCTGAGTTCACTTTATTTCCTCATTTACCAATCATGAGATGTTGGGCAAGTCACTTATATTTTTGAGTCTCAGTTTCTTCATCTGTAAAAAAGTCATATTCACACCTACCTCATAGAGTCAGTGAAGGTAAATGACATAATGTATAAAGTACTTAACATAGTGTCCAGCATATAATGTGGTTGGTATATGATATGTTATTATTAAAACCCAATAAGTTAATGAATTCCTATAATAAACTTTATGAGAAAAGTGTTATATATAATTAGTAATATAGATATTAATAAACGCTTCACATTTATTCTTTCATTCCTGAAGAACTCGCTCCTTTATTCTAGCTTATAGGATTCGGTGTGCGTTATTCTACCATGTATTTTTTCTAATTAGGTCAAATTCTACTCCTTTCAGTTTATCTTGGTTATTTCCTTTGGGTCTTGAATTTGCATTCAAATATATCAACACTTAGCTTTTGAGTTTTTCCATTTCCCTTTGTCTCATTCTCCATATTCTTACCACCATTTCTTATTTCCCTGCTTGACTTCAGGACTGTACACAGGTGAATGTGAGTTCCAGGTCTCTCTGGATGTCCTCCGCCTGTTGTGCAGAGATGGTTTGCTGAGTGAAGCTGGGAAGCCTGATTACTCAGCAAGCCTGGATATATTCTTCTCTCCCTACAAGAGTTAAAGTGCATCCCTGACAGGGAGGAAGCTCCACTTCCTGCAGGGAACTTTCCACAAAGTTTACACTACAGAAAGCACATCATCATCATGCCTACTGCTCACCAAATGAAGCAGTGAAGATATCATTCATATCGTTGTATTCTCTGGTGCAGTGACTCTTAATAACATTGGAATGTCGTGAGTTTTTTTTTAATCACTTTATAATCTTAACTTTAAAGTTAAACTCAGGGGCGCCTGGGTGGCTCAGTCAGTTGAGCGTCTGACTTTGGCTCACGTCGTGATTTCAGGGTCTGTGGGTTTGAGCCCTGTGTTGGGCTCTGTGCTGACAGCTCAGAGCCTGGAGCTGCTTCGGATTCAGTGTCTCCCCCTCTCTCTGCCTCTCCCTTGCTCGAGCTCTGTCTCTGTCTCTGTCTCTCTCTCAAAAATAAACATCAAAAAAAATTTCAAAGTTAAACTCAGAATTTCATTATCTATGACATGCATTTATATTTTGACAGATTTTCATGAGTACTAATTTTTCTAACTTGATATTTGGATTCATTCACATCAAAGTGGGTGATGAAATAATTGGAAGTCTAACATATGCCGTATGTCAGCACTGTGGAATTACTTTTTCTCTCCATAAGCTTTTAATTACAAATGCACCAGAGCAGGGTCAGAACAGAAACCATCCTTACCATGACCCTGGCTCAACTAAAATTCTATTTACCTTAATCACTTCCTGTCTCAACTGTTGCAATTTCCTTTTTTTATAGTCTTCTTCAATTTTCTTATTTCTAACTCTAAGTGAATGTTGAAGGCAGCTGGCAATCCATAGATTATTTCATGGAAATGTCGTAGGAGAATTTTCCATTAATCTAATGTTCCTTATATGGTCCACCAGCAAGTCATATAATGACCTTGATAATTGCCCTACTATCTCTGGAGGGACCAATTAACTTTTATGTCTCTCATGTCTCCCTTCAAAATGAACTCATAGTTAGATTATCAGCCACCTTTTTGATGTGATTTAAGTTATAAATTAGCACTTATAACAGCTATGCTGTAAGGATGAAGTAGCTATTTGTCCAGTTCATAAAACTGAAGCTTACTGCACATTACTGTCCATTGATGAATAGGCTTAATATGCAACTTGGTTTCACATCTGATGAAGTTGCCCTACGTGTCAGTGAGTTAGGTTTCTGGAGACATGAGCAAACAGAACTTAAAAATAGATCTACCCAAAATGTGTAATCGTTACGTGTTCTCCTTGTTAGTGTAAATGTTACTATAGTTTACTTCTAGTACCGTGTGCCATTTAATTTTTTAATTTGGTGCATTATTTTCAAAGTTACATATTCTGATTTACTTTGATGCATCCAGTTAATGTTGAAAGATATAATGTTAAAATTCAACTTAGTTTGACATATATTATGGAAACTCACATTGTTAGTACTACAGAATTTAGGAAAATGATCAACAAATATTTTTATTTGAAATATTAATCATTTGATGTTTTTAGATATTTGTGGTTTTATAAAAGTTAATAGCACACCTGCTTTTTGACTTCTCTGTCTCTTATTGACTCCTCCTCATCTTTATTTTTTTAACCTGGAATATAGGATGTTTTTTTCAGATGCCAACATGATCAGCAAATAATTTTCATCTAAGGATAAAAATAAGTTCTATCACCTTTCTATATATTTTGCACTTTCTTATTTTATATTTATATTATAGTTTCATATTTTATGTAACATAATAAAAATTCTCTTGAAATTTCACTTAATATCATCATAAATGGCTAACTGGAAAGACAAGATATGTAAATTGTACGTGCCTTCTAATACAATTAAATTATTTCATTCAAATGTAGTACACACGGTAATCAAGAAAAATGTTCTACATGTAACACCATATCCACTTAATAGTATTCCATAATTGACTGTGGAGATGGAGAAACTATACTATGTCCTTATTTACAAGGATCTGGAAAATGGCCCAGCAACTTCCTCCCTATTCTTCAAAGTAGAGAAGATGAAGCCAGTGCCAGACGTTGGTAAGAGCATATAGTGATGAATACTAGCAAAAAGTGATGGATGTTCCCTGGAACATTTTCCCAACAGGGTGTCCATATGGAGATGGCACTGGTCCCCTGTCTCTTGTAGTTCAGAATCTCTGGTCAGTGTATCTCTTTCTATGTGCAGGCTCATCTATTCAGCCCAGTATGGTATAGAGACATTGCCATTTTCTACATGAGCTGTGGTGTGAAAAGCCAGGAAAGCACCACAGAGGCTACTGAGAAGTTGTTATCACCTTCTCATTCTTCAACCTGCCATCTGCACTCTCCCCTACTTTTTCCTTTGACTCTCTCCTCCCCACTGCCTTTCTGAATGAGGCATAATCTGGCTGAAAGCATTCTCTAAGATTTTAGACTATGACTTAGGCTGAGGCACATTATCCTTCCTCATGTCTTCTACAGGCCAGTTTTCTTTGTCTTGATGTCACAAATTTATAACATGTGACACTATTTGGTAAATTCCATTTTATGCAGTGATTCCCTGGTTCTGAGGTGGGTATCTGTTCACATCTTTTGATAACTCTGATGCAGATGGTCCAACTTCAGGAAGTATCATCTTAATCCTTGTGTTAGATATGACCAACTATCTTTTCTCTTGACCTAACTTATTATGCCCTTCTATGATTATTTATCCCCTAGAGGTACCCCAAAGCAGTAAGTTATGGAAAGAGTAGCATTTACTTAGTAAACTCCAATTGATAAATTGTTCAGTAAAGATGATGCATTGAGCTCAAAAGCTTTCAAACAGGGTGAGGGATGAGGAATAAATGCATTGCACACATAATCTTAGAACCACAGCCTGGAGTTAGTAGGCAGAGTGATCCATTCCACTCAGTGACAAGTTACAAAATTAATGATTTAAACAAAACTAATCTTGTATAGCTTGAGGAAATTACATGAGTTCTGAAAAGCATTATTGATTTCAATATTGTATTTAAAAAGCAATGTATTTGTCAAAATTACTTATAATTATTAGTCAAATTATTATATACAGCAAAATGATTATAATAAGCATACTTACATGTCCCTTTTATAAAATACAAAAAATGGAAAGCTGAGAAAAAATAAAAGCTACAATCTTCAATATTTATGGAACAGGATTCTAAGTAAAAGAACCATTTAGAGTGTATTTCACAACTAAAGGATGATATACAGAAGTATGCTGAGAAAAAAAAAGAGATTTGAAACCAGCTATTGATTACAAAGTATTAAAAATCAAATGTATGCATACTTGCCTAAATTTTAAATGACCTGGTTTCTTCTATATTATCCATGACAGTAGATAAAACATGCATAAAAATTTATGCTTCCAATGTTAAGTCTTCTAATTTCAATTATTTGCCTTGTTATGCTAGGAATATTAAGGCTGAGAAGCATTCTGGTCTTGCCCATTTCTCCCAAGTGAACACTGATATGACATGAAACAGTTTATTGCCTTCATCTCGTGGGCTACACATTATGTGTTGAAATGAAGTGCTTGATAAGCTCACATATCTTGTTACATAATTTGTTATTTGGAGTAATAGGCACCCCAGCCCCAAAGCCACTAGGAAAATATGTGGTAAATACAATACTGTAACTAAAAAGTTCAAAAATAAAGTTGAGTTTGTTTAGCCTTAAACATGCTTAATTTATTTAGACAGTTTAGGGTTCACACTTGTAATATCTTATTCTGTTTACACCCATAACATGTGTCTCTATGTGGACACTTCATTTTGAAGAAGCAAGTGCACAATTCTCTGGGTTTGGGAATAGGAGGAGAAGTATGTCTGTGAAAATTATACCCTGCCTATAGTCAGAAACTTTAGTGAGCTGTTTTAAAGTGCACTGTATGTATATAACCACTTGTGTAAATTCCTAAAGCCAGACAGAAAATAAAGTATGTAGAATCTACACATATACAGATTTATAAGGTGATAATTTTTCATTTGTCGTTTTGGGTACATAATTGCATTTGATATTTACACGAACTCTTTGAAGTAAGTTTTATTATTCAAAATTGTTCTCACCTTTGAGTTCTATTCTTCCTTACCTAAAAAAACAAAAGTGAACAAAAAACCCACCCAAAATGAACAAAATCACTCCACACTCATTTTTCAAACTGCTTTTCCCGCTAGCTCTGCTACTCTTATGTCTCTAAAGTTCAACCAACTTTTTGTGGCATTCAAGGCTATAAACTATAAACTAATCCATTACTGTGTCAGTCAGCTTTTGCTGTGTAACAAACCATCCCCAATATTAGTGGCCTGAAACCACAATTATTCATAAGTGCACAGTTCTGTGGGTCAGCAATTTAGACTGAACTTACTCATGAGCCTCACTCATGGTGCTGCACTCACCTGGCAAGTCAGCCAAAGGCTGATTATTTTAGAATGGTTTCATTTACATCACTCACGTGTCTGGTAGTTGGTTTTAGTAGTAAAATTATTGGTTAGTTCTAGCTATCAACTAGAATAATGGGTTTGACATGTTTCTAGAAAGCTATCCTGGGCTTGGCCACATAGCGATGGTCTCAGAGTTTTCAGCCTCAGTGAGGGAAGTGAAACCCCAATGCATAAGTGCTTTTCAAGCCTCTGATTGAGGTCTGCTAATAGCCACGTTCAGAGTCTACATAGGATGGGATTACCCAATGGCATAAATAGAGGATGCATGAATCATTGGGGGAGCCAGTACTGTAAAAATCTGTTACAATCACCATACAATCCTTAATATGTTCTTGAATCACTTCTTTTTTTTTTTTTTTCTATCTTCACTGCCAAGCCTTTGTCCAAGCCTTTGTTTTGTTTTACCACATGGTCTTCCTAACTATCTTCACCACAATCCACTCATTCTTTATACTTTCCTCCTAAAACCCCTCAATGATGTGTTATTATTTGTTATAAGATATATTGGTTAGCTTGAACAGGCCCTCAAGACCTGATCTCAACTCATGATCATTCACATTCCATGATGCTGCTTATCCTCCAAATGCACCCAGTAACTGATTCCTCCAACCAGCCAGGTTCTTTCTTAACTCTGTGCCTGTGTACATTCCACTCCTTCTGTCTCCACCTGTGATTGCATACAAATCCTTCAAGACTAGTTCACATATTATATTCTCTAGGAAACCTTCTGCGTCTCTTTCTTGGGCCAAGGTTGTCTCACCTGAGCTGGTCATTCTTTGCTCTGTGTTCCTAGACAACCTTGTGCATACCACAGTTTTGATATCTATCACGTTGTATTCTAATGTGTCTGCCTCCTCCACTAGACTGAGAATACTGATTGGAGAAAAATCATGTCTTACCTGATTTTGAATCCTCTGGTCATGATAAATTATTTTTGGTTGAATGGGGAGAGGATGGAGAGTCGCCACCATTTTCCACTCATTTTTGTAACAAATATTTGGTAGATATCTACGATGTATCATTTGCTATCTAACATATGCATCTAATATTTAATTTGATTTGCAAGTCATTTTTGCTATTTGCTATATTTATTATAATACATATAGTATATAATGCAATATAATGTTCTCAAATACACATAAAGCCTCACATTATTTACTTTTGTACACAAACTAACCTAGCCTATTTCTTCACTGTTGGAAACATATAATTAGTTTTAGATTAATCTAAAAAAGACCATTAGACTGTCTTTTATTGGAAACGGAGGAAGAGCTAACTGGTTATTTGTATGTGAAGGACAAAGGTTACTGGAGACACTGGATGTAAAGGTTGAATAAAGTAACTTTAAATAAGAGATAGAGTGACTTTAGCTATGGAAGTGAATATTACAATATTTTAAATGTACTCTCTGTTTTTAACAACATTGTATTAAAAACAAATATTTCCTTTGCTTTAATATATTTGATGTATACATATGCACCCCTAGAATTATGTAAATATCTTTTTTTTAATAAACAAGTGTAGGTCAACTTTTACTAAAGATAAAATGCTTACTGCACTTTTAAAATTTTATTTTGAAACAATTTTAATCTGAAGAAAAGTTATGAGTGTAATGTAACAAGAACCCAAATACTCTCCATTCCGGCATTTCTATTTTTCTAAACAACACATAGAATAACAAAATAAACACATTTGCACCAGTCACTCTTTAGGATTTACAGTGTGGAGAGTTACAAATTAAGAAGACTATCCCATCACAGCTCAAGGAAAATCTGATGACATGTCTAGACACTGAAATGGATTTCAGCAGCATGCTCTCAATACAGACACTTCTGGTTCAGGGCTGAGTTATTAGCTCTGGGCCCCAGTTCCGGCTAAAGTCCCTGTTCTGAGCTTAACGCACATGTCTATTTTTGGAATGATAGTGGTAAAAGAGGTAGCTGTTATGCATTGTCTGTCTGGTAACATTGTGTTTGGCAATGACTGTAATGAGTTCTGGTGCAGGATCAGAGCCACTAGCTGAACAATTATTTTACATGAAAATTACTTATTTTCCCTAATAGCTCCTAAAGACTGCAATCTGGGAAATAACTTTTCTGTTGCATGCAAGACCTGCCCATTAGTCACCAGGAAGTGTTGATTCTTCCTTCAAATAACCTTAGGGCCTGCCACCCACTCTATTTCCAACCAAACACTCCCTTTCCTAGCCCTGATCACTGCCCAATGTAATCTGGCTGTAGCTTCCTAGACAACCCCTTTCCTGGATTTTCTCCAGTTAATTTACCTTTTACATTGATCTACAGTTATGGAAAAAATGGTTCCGCCCATATGGAGACTGGAGCCATCAGCTTGGTATCTTAACTTCTAACCAACCAGATGTATTTTATCTTTACCTTTTTTATTTTGCTGACTCCTTCAATGTAATCAATCATTTCTTAACACTTCCTTTCCTTTCTCCTCTTCATTCTCCATTTCCCACTCTTTCTTTCTCACCCTACATGCAATAAACTCAAAAGAGAGAGAGAGAGAATTAAATTAACATGGCACAGGGGCACCTGGGTGGCTCAGTTGGTTGTTTGTGACTTCGGCTCAGGTCATGATCTCACAGTTCCTGAGTTCGAGCCCCACATTGACAGCCCTGGGGCTGTCAGCACAAAGCCCAGAGCCTGTTTTGGATTCTGTGTCTCCCTCTCTCTGGCCCTTTGCCCACTCGTGCTCTTTCTCTCTCTTAAAAATATATAAACATTAAAAAAAATTTTTAATTAACATGGCACAACCAAGTTTGAAGGAGGAAGAAATGAGACTTGAAAAAGGAATGGAGACATAATCCATTGAAGTTTATAGGACAATAACAAAAGTAATGGCTCATATTTTAAGAATAAATCTGTGAAATTTGTCCAAACCAGTGATTTTTATCTGGTAATAATGTAGCAGATTCTTAAGTTGTTTCTTTATAACCTGACCTTACTTATTCAAATTTTTTTTCTTTATTGAGATAAAATTCACCATTTTGACCATTTTGAAGCATACACTTCAGTGATCTTCAGCTTACTCACAATGTTATGCAGCCATCACCACTAATTCCAGAACATTTTCATTACCCAAAAAAGAAACTCCATATTCATTAAGCAGTTGCTCCACATTATCCTTTACCTCTAGCCTCTGGAAATCACTAATCTACTTTCTGTGACTATGGATTTGCTTATTCTGGACATTTCATATAAATGGAATCATACAATATGTGGCCTTTTATATTTGGCTTCATTCACTTGCGTGATGTTTTCAGGGTTCATCCATATTAGCACATCTCAGCCCTTCGTTATTTTTTATGGCTGAATAATATTCTCTTTTATGGATATGCCAAATTGTATTGATCTGTTCAATACAGACAATACAGTTGATGGACATTTGGGTTGTATCTACTTTGACTATGATGCATAATCCTTCTATCAACATTTGTGTTCAGACTTTGTGTGAACATATGTTTTCAGTTCTCTTGAGTATATATACCTAGGAGTAGAATTACTGGCTCTTATGGTAACACTATTTAACTTTTTGAGGAACTACCAAATTGTTTTCCACAGTGGCCGCACCATTTTACCTTCCCACCATCAATGTGTGAAGCTTTCAATTTCTCTACATCCTCACCAACATTTATTTTCTTTCTTAAAAAAATTACAGCTATTCTAATCCTAGTGGGAGTGACATGTTATCTCACTGTGGTTTTAATTTGCATTTCTCTAATGCAAATGATATTGAGCATCTTTTCATGTGCTTATTTACTGTTTGTAGATCTTCTTTGGAGATATGTCTATTCAAATCTTTTGCCCATTTTTAAGTTGAGCTATTATCTTTTGATTGCAGAATCGTAAGAATTCTTTATATATTCTGGGTACTAGACTTTTATTACATAGATGACTTTCAAATATTCTGCCATTCTGTGTGTTGTCTTTTGACTTTCTTGATAGTATCCTTTGACGCTCACATTTTGATGGAGTTTAATTTGTCTATTTTTTTCATTTGTTGCCTGTGCTTTTAGTGTCATATTTAAGAAATATTTGCTTGACCCAAGGGAATGAAGATTTATACCTACTTTTTCTTCTAAGAGCTGCATAGTTTTAGCTCTTATATTTAAGTCTTTGATCTGTTTTGAGGAAATTTTTGTATGTAGCACAAAGGAGGGTTAAATTCTTGTGGAAAAGGGCTTTTCTTGCATGTGGATGTCCAATTGTTTCAACAACATTTGTTGAAAAGTTTATTCTTTCCCCACTGAAGGGTCTTGGCACCTTTGTCAGATTCAGTATTTGCTTCGTGTATTTTTGGGCTGTGTTGTTAGTTCGTAACTGTCCTTACTTTTATCTGAAAACAGCAATGACATGAAATTTATTACCTGAAGGCAGAATAAAAAGTACGTTTTATATTTAAAAAGTAATCTTGGTGAAAAGAAAAAAAATTAGAGGAGACGTGTGCTTTTACAGAAGAAAGTTTCATAGTTTGTGATCACTCCAGATCATACTAAGCCCAAGGAATAGCCTAGGTAAGAAGAAAGATGTTTCTCAGAATCATTTTGCCATGAAAGAAAAAAAATTTCTTTCATTGCCTCTGAGCACTAAAAGAGATATAAGGTTGTAGAATAAAATATTAGATACTTTTTTCTAAGTTTATTTATTTCTGAGAGAGAGAAAGCATGAATGGGGAGAAGCAGAGAGAGAGAGAGAGAGAGAGAGAGAATCCCAAGCAGGCCCCTGCAGCAGAGTCACCAGGACTCAAACTCACAAAGCCACAGAGCCCAGGAATCCCTGAGTTCATGACCTGAAGCTCATTAAGTCGGAAGCTCAACCGACTGAGCCATCCAGGCGCCCCTATTAGATACCTTTCATTGAGAGCTTGCTGTTCTAGGCATTGTATTAAGTTTGTCTTTATAATATTGCATTTAATGCTTACATAAGCCCTATAATGTGATGTCTTTGTCAGCAGAACTTGAGTTAAGTAGTCATCTACAAAAGTGATTTAAAAATTTTTCTTTAACATTTATTTATTTTTGAGAGACAGAGAAGAAGTGGGAAAGGGGCAGAGAGAGAGGGAGACACAGAATCCGAAGCAGGCTCCAGGCTCTGAGCTGTCAGCACAAAGCCCTATGCAGGGCTTGAACTCACAAACCGCGAGATCACGACCTGAGCCGAAGTCAGACACTTAACCGATGAGCCACCCAGGCACCCCGAAGGTGATTTTTAAGGAAACGTTTCCAGAAGAAACAGGCAAGGGAACAGAGGTAGCTAGACAGTGAAGAGGAAGAAAGCAAAGTAGGATGGGATTTCAGGAATTGTCCAGCATGGATGCTTCAGCCTGATTCCACAAAGAAGCTCTGTGTTGTAAATTGGAACTCAGATTTATCTACCATGAAGTCAAAGAATTAGGCTTTTATTCTCCCTAGTCATCAATCATTGGCTAAGGAATACCCAGGGTACCCAGGGAGTGGACAGACACTCTTGGGCTCTCTTTGCCTGTGGGCATTGGTGGTCTGGTAGCCAAAGGCAGTCCCTGCTCTCAGGTGGTGGTGGTGGAGCTGGGGACTGGAAACAAAAGGAGTTGGAAGCTGGGGAAATGGTGCTCAGAAAACTTAGGGAGAAGGAAACTAAGGTTAAGGACCCAGAGTCACAAACAGAATGAGTGAAAATGTATGTGACTCCAAATTCCTTTTCTTTCCCCTTTAATGTGGTGCCTCCAGTCACAAAGATACTGTCATTGGGGAACTACCAAGAATCTCCTGTTTCAGATGTCATTATACCCTTTTCTTAAAACTGAATTAACTTTCTCAGATTTTTTAAAACCTGGGATCTGACAAATTGCATACAAAATTTTGTGTGTAGGTATGTGAGTGTATTCATGGGTTCCCACACCTGCTCCCCTGGGGAGAGAGTTTATGGCTTACATAAATTTCTTAAAGGGAATGTAAAAAAAAATGTTAAGCATCACTATTTAAGAGATCATTCTCCATATTTAACTGTTTTCCTGCCTAGGATCTTATGACTTATCATTATTACATCTTTAAAATATTGGCTTCATGAGCTCAGATTAATTATAACTACAAGTAAAAATTTAGATAATGACATTCCCCCCCCACCCCCACATTGAGCACTGTTCTTACTGGTTCTCATAAGCTTGAGAAGAATTGGCATTAATTCTTTTTTAACATGTATAATTTATCAGTGAAGCCTTTTGTCCTAGGCTTTTCTATGTAGAATTTTTTTTTATTACTGATTCAATTTCTTCACTTGTTATAGGTCTATAGTTTATATTTCTGACTAGAAGCACAAAGAAATTACATGTTATTTTGTAGGGCAGATGGTTTACTTAAAACTAAGACAAAAAAGTTCATGGAAGGCATTCAATGAGCTTGGTTTGTTTCCTTCGATTAATTCAGCTGGATAATTGCCAGATATTCATTTAGTGTCTGTAACACACACACACACACACACACACACACACACACACTTAGCCTGGATATTAAGTGGTCTGTATTTTTAAAAATTCAAAAAGAATTCCCAGTCATTTTCCTGAATATTTTCTTTTCTGATTATGTGATATAAATAGCAGAGTCTTTTTGCATACACAGAGTTAATCTATGTCTGAAGGTGTCTCTATAAAAGGGGAACATTCTAAACTGTAGTATTGTAGAGCTAAGCTCCAGACACTGAGAAAGTTCTTTGGCCTTTTAAGGCCTAGGTAGAGGAAACTGATATGCAAAGTTGTCCCTTGGTTGGGAGGTATAGCCTCCCAGGTTTGGGTGCATGAATGGGTGGGTGGTTCCAGCCTGGACCCAGCTGCTGGTGGTACCCGGTAGGGAGAAATCCTTCAACAGAAAAGTGATGCCTTTCCCAACAAGTGGTGCTAAAAACAGGGAAAGTTTCAAATATATCCATAATCTTGGGTGCCTAAGCAGGTTAATGCTCTTAGATCATATTATTCCTGTCTATAGTTCCCCCTTCAGCCATCCACCACCTCGAGTCCCATTTTGGTTTTTCTAAGTTAAATTTTGATGCAATGTAGTTTAATATTAAATTCGGGTTAAGGGGTGATTTCTCTTTCTAATGCTCCACAAGAAGATGACAGGTTGTTGGCTGTGGCGAGGCAGTGTGAACCAAAACAGCTTCCTTGCTTTTTCTGGGGAGCACTAGGCATAGAGTAAGCACAGCACATATTTGTCGAAAGAAGAGAAATGGAAAGAATGGAAGATTATGTGGCAGTCAGGCAACACACACCCCCAACTCTCTACTGACTTCTGAAAGAGAGCACAAGTTACCTTTTCTTCCACCCCACATGACTCCCTTGCCATTTTAGATTGGAAATGAAATGTGGCGGCTTCATTTTTCATCACAGCAACGTCCACTGCACTACCCGTAGGTACAATAGGTGAGGAATTGTCAGGGATGCTTTTAAGTCACAAAATATTGCAGGGAACAATTGAATCGTTTCCTCCATGCTGAAGGTTAGATCCTCGAAAGAGGCGAGGCTTGGGATCAGAACCCTCGAGGGTGCACCCTCGAGCAGGGAAGTCTGGACACGTGTGTGATGCGATGGCGTCCGTCCCCGTCACTGAGATTAATCCGAGAATCAATAAACCCGGCCCAGGTTGTGCAAAGACTGAGTGGTGCTCTGGCCTCGCAGATTCAAGGCTGCGGGGCCAGTGCGTCCTTTAAGTCTGACGAGCGAGTTAGGGATGGAGACAGTTGCAGTAGCTCTTCCCTCGGGAAGAGAGTGGGGTTTTCTCAGATCTTTCCGGGAGCTCCGGGTGTGAATGTGAAAAGTGCCCTCGGGCCCAGCGCCAGACGTGAGCAAGGGCGGAGAGAAGGGGGGAGATGTGGGGAATGGGACTCGGGGGAGAGAGGCGCAGGTGAGGAAGGGAGTCCGAGCTGAGCGTCTGCCGGAACCGCGGACAGGTGGAGAAAGGCCGTCCCGCCTCGGTCCGCGCAGTCCCTGCGCAAGGCCTTCCTTCGCCGCGACGCCTCGGGGCTCGGGAGCCTGCCGTCTCCGCCCCCGCCCCCGCGGCCGCAGGTCCCCAGCCCCGCCCCGCCCCGCCCTGGGCTCTGGGCTCCGCGGGCCGCGGGCCGTGCGGCTGGTGCCCAGGTCTCCCGCGGCCAGAGGATGGCCAAGGTCCCGGAGCTGGACGACACCTTCCTGCAGGCGCAGGCGCAGCCTTCGCCCCAAGTTTCCCCCGAGGCCCAGGAGGAGTGCTGTGGGCCGCTCCTGGGCAAGGGCTTGCTCATTTACCCCGAGGAAAGGGTGTACCTGGCGGCGGCGGCCGGCGGCGCGCTGGGCAGCGCGGAGAGAGGGGAAGACCCGGAGCTGCCGGCGGGAGTTAAATCGGGTGAGTGCTCTGCCCCCTCGGGGGATGTGGCTGGGAAGGGGATGAATTCTAAGAAGGGCACCCCACAGGAAAAGTAAACACACCGCAGACATAACATACATGGAGAATGTTCCGTCCTGATCTTTGTATTTTCCCCAGGAAAACGTCGGTCACCTAGAAATGAACTCTAAGGGATTTGGCTTAGTTCCCCTCTCAACCCCCTGCCCACCCCCTTGGGCTACCCAGTTTGGCACCAGTTTGGTACTTTTAGAGGCTCCTTCACTGATTTTGCATTCTGATTGTCTTTACCACCCTTTCAACTTGCAATCAGAAATGCGTTTAAGCAATGGTAACGTTTCCTCGGAAGAAGAGGATGCAGACAGTCACGACAGCAAAACCAAAGCAGCCGATCTACACCTCTCTCAGAAGAAAACCGTCACGCAGATGATGAAGGATAAAAAGAAGCAGACTCAGCTCACCCTGCAGTGGTAAGTCTCCCACGGGGGATACTTTTCAGCACCCGTTGAGTTTTGAAAGTCAGTATCTTCAGAATCTGCTTTTCCCAATTTGCCTCTGCCTCAAACTTTGGGGGCAAGTTTAAGATACCAAAAGAAAATGAATCTTTTTTTTTTTTTTTTTTTTTTAATGAATGTTTGGTTTGGAGACATAGTCTAGTCTAGTGTTGATGAAAAATGATCTGCAATACAAAAACCCATCACTTTATTCACTATTGACATAAACTATAATTTCATCAAATGTCAGCAATAATGAATGCTTTTTATGACTTATTTGCTTAACATGCAATCAATTCGGTCCTTATATACTTGTTATTTGATTGTCTTTTTGTTTATAAAACATGATTCTTCAAACCACCTTAAAAGGAGGAAGGATCTTAAATATTGCCTTTATTCATATGAGGGCAAATTAACAATTGTATACTGGTCAGTAGGTGAAATGCATTTGAACTAGAAGATGTTGAAAATTCAGTTAAAATATCTCTATTAAATAAATGTTCAACTATTTTTATAGCACCTGTCATATATGATTTATTGTGATGAAATATCATGAATTGGATTTTATGGAAACTCTTTTAAAACCAAGAGTTTATCAGTAGGTTTTCTACATATGAAGAGCATTTTGTAATATTGATCAAAAAGGAAGAGGGATCTAAAGTAAAAACTCTAAGCTTCCCCACATAGTGTGAACAGGAGTATATATTTCCTTCCAAGTTACAAGTAACAAGCAAATAACTTAAAAGGTTTATTTACCGATTGGTTGTATAATCTGTATGTATGTAAGGTATGAACTAAACCTTAGAAAAATACAATAGAAAAAAATAATGTCTACAAATCTAGCAAAAAAAAAAAAAAAAACCCTAACTTTTTTTCAGCTATTTAAACCCTGAATTACAGTTTGCATATACTAAATTTTTGTGATTATATACTTACACCTTTTCAAATATTTGAAATCTAAACCAAATATTCTTCTAAAGTTGTGGCTTAACTATTGAAGTTGATGTCACACTGACTGGTTAAAAATACACTGGGGCAGTAAATATTTGAGTTAATTATCTGGAATATTTTAGATACAGCTATTTTATTAGTATAATTGGGGCAGTATTGCTTAAAGATATATTGTGGAGAACTGCTGAATTATCACTTTCAGTTTTTCCCTCAAATGAGTGAATGGGAACAAACTTGTTTTTTTTGCTTTATAAATATGAGTGATTGCATTATAATTAAAGAAAAACAGGTTATACCCCAAATTAGCCATATTCATGGCTGGGATTATCCAGTATTTTGAAGATAAAGACAATGCCTGCAACAACATTAAATAGCCACATGAACAGTTGACATTTTATGCATGCCATTAAAATATAATTTTTAAATAGTTGAATGTTTTCTTAGTGATTTTCATTTTTTGAAATTTAAAATGCTATACTTTTGTTTGAACTTTCCACCCCTTTCCTATAAAAGAGTGTTACATAGAGTTTTCTAGAAACTGAGTGACTTATTTGTACTTCGAGAATTTTCCCTCATGGTTATATAGATTATTGGGGATATTAAAAATTGGAGCTGAAAATTAAAATGAAAAACCTAAGTAACTCCAGTTTTCAACCGTCAGCTAGGTTTAGTTTTGTGGATACTAATCTGACTGGGTTTTGTTTTGTTCTTCTTCAAAGAAGTATGAACATCTGATGCTTTAAAGTCTGATGAACATCTCCTTTAGCTTTTATCTCATGCATTTAGGGAATATGCTAAATCAGAGATGTGACTAGTTTCACTCAATTTTAATCTGAATGCATGCTCAATATTGTGTTGTTCCTATATAGTAATAATTACAATTTTACTATACAGAAAATGGGTGTACATAAATTTTAGTCAATATCACCTACTGAATTGTTAGGAAAATTGGGAATACAATCTACAAGTTCTGATTGCTCGATTGCTGTTTAGATATTAATAACACTTGAGTATACATTATTACATTTATATAAATTGTGTTTAATTGCAATGTAGACATTCAAATTAAACAGAATTGTGTCTAAATTTTCAAAATTTATACAATGGCATTTGTAACAGAGTTGAATTTGTATGTCCTATTTGGAGACATCTATAGAGAAGTACATTATGTTTCAAGTGCATGGTATGTTTCAGGCAATTATGGTACTTGATCACAGCAAATGGCATAGGGTAGAAGTAGATCAGTACCATTTCAGACTTCAGTGAAGTGAGTTTACTCTTAGGTGTTTTGCAGATAAATGCATCATCATGCTTCCCTAACCATTTAGGGCTCAGGACTAGTTTGGGAATGAAAGTAAGAGATTGTAGGCATTTGCCAGCCTGAAACCTGGCAGCCCATTAGTGTTGAGAATAGTCTTTTAAAAAGCCATCTCCTTCAATTTTACCATTCATACATATTTGCATCTCACAGAGCAAACCATAATGAATAGTGAGGATTTCCATAGAAATAAGACCTATTCTTTGAGATACAGACCAGAAAGGAGTGGTTTTACATTGACCAGGGTATTTTAACTCCACTAGCAGGTATTCATTGGGGTTCTTGTTCTTCTAACATTAATTCTTGTGATCTGACTGTTAATAATATCCGGAATAAAGAAGGTCTGCTCATGTCTGCTCATGAACTCATTGTATAGCGTCTGTATTCAAAACAGTCCTTAAATCAATGTGAAAGGGGAAAGGAAAGGAGAAATAAAGAAAAGGTTTGACCTAATTTTCTGCCTTTTTTTTTTTTTTTTTTTTTTTTTTTTTTTTTTTTTTAGGCTTGAAGAGAATTACATTGTGTGTGAGGGAGTTTGCTTACCACGGTGCATCCTTTATGCGCACTATTTAGATTTCTGCAGGAAAGAGAAATTGGAGCCAGCCTGTGCAGCCACCTTTGGAAAGGTAAATGACACATATTGGCCATACTACTTTACTGCTAAAGTCATGTCTGGAAGACAGTATAGAAACAAATGCATCTAAGTAAATTTTTTTTACAGAATTTTAAGAAATTTGTTTCACAAGCATTTTATCTTGATTTTACCTACTATAGGTTTTACCTGGAACTACTATATGTTTTGAATATTAGAACCTTAGCTATCAGATGATTTAATGTGATATTAAAGGAAGCTCCATTTGGGGTGCCTGGGTGGCTCAGTCGGTTGAGCGTCCAACTTTGGCTCAGGTCATGATCTCGCGGTTCGTGAGTTCAAGCCCCGCGTCGGGCTCTGTGCTGACAGCTTAGAGCCTGGAGCCTGCTTCAGATTCTGTGTCCCCCTTTCTCTACACCCCACCCCTGCTTGTGCTCTGTGTCTCTCTGTCTTTCAAAAATGAATAAACACTTAAAAAAAATTTAAAAAAATAATAAAGGAAGCTCCATTTGAGCAGTGACATTTCCCTTCAAAGAGGGATGCATTAAAGAGTATGGTATAGCCTGTATTGAGAAGTAAAATTAAGTGGTGGTGACAAGTATCTTTTTAATGCAACTGGTGATTGTGTTTATTATTTAGCTAGTTCAAGTATATGAGTTTTTAATAATTTTTACTTTATTTCATGAAATAGTTCCCTTGATTCTCCATTTCACTCTGAGTATGTTTATACCCCAAACTCTAAAATGTTGTGACAGAATTGGTGAAGCATTGCTTATTTAAAAACATTCCTTTCTACCCAACTGTATGGTTAGGATGGGAATCTGTAGAATTGGCATTATCATATTTATGTATGTTGATGTTATTTTGAAAATCAAGACAGGATATCAATCTCTTGGGAAAGTTTCTCCTTCGAGATTCTTTTCATGCTCTGCTAAGAACTTAGGATATAGGAAAACTATAGGAAGCTTAGGGCTCAAACATTGCATCTCATATAAACTGAAATCTAAATTCTAACCTGTAGAGGGACTCATTGTCCAGAAAATAATGAATACTATAGTCGAGCTTCTCAGTTTTTGAAAATCAAATAATTTAGAAATTTATTTTGAAACCTCTCTGCTTATGGGATTTAGTGTGATATGGTGCATGGTAATCTCATTATTCAGGTTCTGGCCTAGACAGTGACAAATTTGTTGTGAAGCCTTTTGAAAAGCACTGAATTTTTTCAAAACTCAGTTCACTTATTCCCTAAAATGAGCAAGTTGCATAAGACAACTGCTAACGTCCATTTTTGCACTGTTTTGTTCCACCTTATGGCAGTAATCTTAACTGTTTGGGTAGTGATGAAATATCTTGAGAATCTGATTAA
This sequence comes from Lynx canadensis, assembly GCF_007474595.2. Classification (NCBI taxonomy): domain Eukaryota; kingdom Metazoa; phylum Chordata; class Mammalia; order Carnivora; family Felidae; genus Lynx; species Lynx canadensis. The sequence goes on from NC_044307.1 coordinate 106,121,363, forward strand.
AACTACAGAATTGGTCCCCAAGAAACTGACATATACAAAAAGTTTGCCATGGAGCCCCTTAGGAGATCATACAATTCCTGTTATTTGTAGAACAGATTTTGTTCTTTAATTGGATGCTAATTTTTAGCAAATTTTTGAGAAAGGGACATAGAAAAGAAACAATTTAAAACACTGCTGTGGATATCTGGAAGGAAGGAGAAAGTTTCCTGTGTTTTTTCAGAGTTGGAGATTGATACTTAATTTTGATAAATCTCTGGATAAAATTATTGTAAAGACACTCAAGTCTTTCCTCTAGGTACATAAGGTAGTAAGCAACATGAAGCAAAAGCAGATACTGGTATGATTCGCTTTGGAAATTGAGACGGGGCAGTAAAACAATCTTATTAAAATACTATGTGGCAATGAGAAAGAATGAAATATGGCCCTTTGTAACAACATGGATGGAACTGGAGAGTGTGATGCTAAGTGAAATAAGCCATACAGAGAAAGACAGATACCATATGGTTTTACTCTTATGTGGATCCTGAGAAACTTAACAGTAACCCATGGGGGAGGGGAAGGAAAAAAAAAAAAAGAGGTTAGAGTGGGAGAGAGCCAAAGCATAAGAGACTGTTAAAAACTGAGAACAAACTGAGGGTTGATGGGGGGTGGGAGGGAGGGGAAAGTGGGTGATGGGCATTGAGGAGGGCACCTGTTGGGATGAGCAGTGGGTGTTGTATGGAAACCAATTTGACAATAAATTTCATATTAAAAAAAAAAAACTACTTCCCTGCCTCTGCTGGTGTATTATTGCTTATCAATTGCTTGTCAGTGTATGTAGAATATTACTTCTTCCAGACTAAATTTTACCCAAAGTTCAACATTTACTTTCTTGAATTAACTGGCCACAAGTTGCTTGCAACAGAACCACATGTTTCCTAAAAACTAAAGTAATTGATTTTCTTTTTAGACAATTCGCCAGAAATTCCCCCTCTTAACGACTCGGCGACTTGGAACAAGAGGCCATTCAAAGTAAGATATGTTAATGAGCATAGATATCAGATCTGTACATATGATACCCCGTATAGGAGGATTGACACGTGTAAAATGAGTATTGTTTTTATCAGTGAATGGAATCACGTGTTCTTTTCTTGATGAAGCAGATTTTTTACCAACTGTAAGAACTAAAAAGAAAAAAAGTAGATTTTGGAATAATGTTTAAAAAGCAAAATTTATACTGAAAAATCATAATATCTTATTTCTTCTGATAAAAAAAATCATTTTTACAATCTTAAATCCACTATTGAAGGCACTGGTGTCCTGAAAGGGTAGTATATATGGCTAAATAAGTGGCCAGATGGAACCACAGCACTCCCAAAGAGCAAGGCCAAAGTCAGGAGTTGAAGCATGGTTCAGGTTCTTCCTTTGGTTTTCTTTCCCAGATAATAATTTCAATATCCTCTTCTTTTCCCTTCAAGACAAATGACCTCCACAAATGACTTCTTTGGTCATCTCTTAATGTAAACATAAAGTTAGTTCTCTTGATAATTTTAGCTTTTCTCTTGTGGCAATCTCTGTAGAGTTACATGTTACCCATTCTTACTCGTCCATTATTTCCTCTGTCCGCTGTGTTTTCAGTTTTTCCTTTCCTTCTGCCTGCAAACAGATTCAGATCTCTTTTATGTTGATAAAAACAGACGCATCTCAGACCTGCTGTACTCTTCACAATTGCTCTATTATTTTCCTTCTCATTGCTATTCCTCGAAAGAGTAGCTGTGCTCACTTATCTTACCATTGTTCACATGGTAACAGTCCATTTCTTTACATAGACAAAAACCCTATGGCTCAATTTTACTGTTACTCATCCTCCTTGGCACCTGTCTAGCATGTGAACCTGCTGACAGTGCCCTCTTAAAATAAATCAATATGTAAAACTTCTATGGTTTCTCTGTCACAGAACTGCCAGGCCCCCTTCCCTCTTCTCCCATTCATTTTCTAGCTCATCCAATGTCTTCTTCCGTCCCAACATCTAGTTCAGCATTGCCCAATGAAATATAATGCAGCCACATATTTAATTCAAAAATTTCTAGTAGCCACATTAAAAAAGTAAAAAGGGACAGTTGTTATTTAATTTTAATATGTTTTATTTAGTCCAATGTATCATTTCACCATGTAATCAAAATTAAAATTATTGAGATATTTTTCATTCTTTTTCCCTACTAAGTGTGTGTTTTATTCCTACAGCACATCTCGATTCTGATTAGTCATATTTCAAGTGGTCACTACCTACATGTGGCTAGGAGCAACTTTATTGGCTAGCTCAGCTTTAGTCACTTGCCAAAAAATAAATCTTACTTTATGAATTCTCTTGAATTGGTCTCTCTCCATTCTCACTTGCATAATCTGGCTTTCACTGTATCTTTCCAGTCCTTTCAATACAGTTTTTCCAAATTGGACTTCTAAAAGTTTTAATTCAATTGTATCTCTGTCATGCTCAAATTTTTCTCACTTTGACATTCAGGGTCCATTATGATTTAGTCCCAAACCATTTTCCTACCTTATCATCTACTCACCTCTCAGCATGGAGCCTATGTTCCCACGAAATTAGTGCCCAGCACCCTTTGTTTCACCTCCAAATGTCATTCTTTCATCTATGCTGTCTTCTTCTCTGGAAAATGCCTTTTCCCTACAGGTATTTTGAAAGCTTATCCATTGAAAAGAAAAGAATGTTTCATAAACTTCCTCTTCTTTTGAAATTTTTCTTATTTCTTGATTTCTTGTAGGCTCTTTCTTCATAGCCTCACAGCAGTTCATTGGTTCATTCTTAGTATGTAATTAGCTTATCTCTTCCCCTCAAAAGATAATATTTTGAGGATAGAGACTTTGTCTCATTCATTTTTATATCCTTTCTGTTGTTGGCTACATAATTGATTACCAATTAATATTTCTTTAATTGACTCCTATTGGTGTTAACAGTATGTGGTGTGAGAAGGAGGAATGAAATGCCAGATTGAAAAAGAGTGAATTGGCTCTTCCCCTCTAACTTGTTTATCAAACTTGAATCACGTTAACTGGCTGATTTCTACTGAATTTGATTCCTACTGAATTGTGTGGATAGAAGAAAGATGAGATAATGTTGGAAGTAGATAAATAGTAGAAAAAGAGGCAAAGCAATGCAGAGAAATCCCCTTCACAGGATCTACAAGAAGGCAGGCAGGCAGGCTGCTGGGAAAGTCAATTAATCCTAAAAGGAGCCTTTAGGATTAGGGATGAATCATTAACCCTGTCCATTGTGACTCTGTGAGGCTCAAGTGTTTAGGTTTATGGACCAACATGTGGTAATTTCAGGAAATTTGTTTGATATCTAAAAGCAGATGTGCCCAAGAGCAAATTATTAAAATTTGAATTTGTTTTCCTTCTTTCGCAGTATGACATTTGCTTTTTATAACTTGCTTGTTATATTTTTTGATATTTTGATATCCTGGGGAAAAAAATTTTCATACATAAACAAGTATGTTGAAAGATAGGGCAAGATGGAGAGTTTGTGAATCTTGCAGTTGGCAATGGTTTGATGTAATTATTCTTTTGTTGTTGTTGTTATTTATTTATTTATTTATTTATTTATTTATTTACTGGGGGGGGGGAGAGAGAGAGAGATAGAGAGAGCAGGTGAGGGGCAGAGAGACAGGGAGAGAGAACCCCAATCAGGCTCCTTGCTGTCAACGCAGAACACTATGCGGGGCTTGAACCCACGAACCATGAGATTGTGGCCTGAGCCGAAATCGAGTTGGAGGCTTAACCAACTGATCCACCTAGGCGCCCTTTAATTTTTGTCCCAAGCATTTCTTTATCTTGGTATATTATCTTCACATTCATCATTTTTAATGGCTATTTAATATTTTAAAAATGTACATCTTTATGAAAAATATTTTATGTCTATAGAAATATGAACAATCTGTGAAACAGAAAGATAAATGAAGAAAGTTAGCATATTTTGGAGAAAGAGAAATTTATAATTTCTCCAAATTTTACTATTAATTTTGCAAAACTTGTTGGGGTAGTGTTTATTCTAGTGCCTTAAACATACTATCACTAAATGTTTATTGAATTATTTGAAAAATTTAAACTAAGTATTAATTTATTTTAAGTTCTGTGGATCATTTATTAAAATATATTGACATTATATAACTGTTTAGTGATGGTTATCTAAAAACATAAGCTCTCAATTGTTGCCAAATTCTCATAGAATAGCTAGAGTATATCCAGTCATTTCATTTGAGTCTTTCAGAAATAATTGATTTTGATCCTGATGAACTCAAAAAGTTCTTATGTATTCTGGACACAAGATAGCACCACTATTTCTAAAACCGTCCCTGGCAGCCTTTAGGGTTCATGGAACAATGTTACTTTTCAAATTTTACTCCATGTAGGAAATCCAAAAGTTTGGGAAACACTGATCTTTGTGACAAAGAGGTGATTGGTAGGATCTAAAAAAGAAGAGTGAATTTTGTGTCTATTTTCAAGGTTTTTCTCCCTAAGTTCTGTCATAACTGGTATTAAAATGATCAGTTCTCACAACTCACCTTTATGCAGGTGTTACTTTCAAGGACTTCACGAACATGAAAGATGAAAACATGTAACTAAATAAAATGAGGCAAAATTTATTCAGCCAAAAGGAAGAGATAAAATATTTAAAACAGATATGTTAAAAGCAAAACAAAACAAAAATCCAAATGGACAGACTACCTAGGTAGATATCACAGATCACCAGATATCATGCACTGTCAAACTTAGAAACAATTAAAAATTGAAACATTTGTTTCCAGGGGCAGGTCTGACGTTCTCCATAAGAAGCCAGTAGTGCCAAGAATTCTGGAAAAAAGTCTTTAAAGGTTAACTCTTGGGGTCACAAAGCCTCACCCTAGAACACCTAACCTGAGTGTGCCCTGGGGACAAAGCCAATCAGTTTACAGGGGCATTAGCAGCTCAGCTTTCTGTCCCTTCCTTCACTGTCACCCTCCCCTCCCTGCCAAGAAGCCCCAGTGACAGATTCTGTACATTCTCAACACCCAGATAAAACTGTGTTGTCTTTTGAGTTTTTTTTTTTTTCTTCTTTTGATTTACTACCAATGCCAAAATATACACCTGTTTTTTTTTTTTTTTTTCTGGGCAGTATTTTTAAATTTGGATTTTGAAAAAGTAAAAATGAAACAAAATCATATAGGCACAAAAGAGTAATGCAAAGCAATTTTTGTCTATTTTATGTTATAAATGTGTTATATCAATAATCAATCCACTCATATTTATATCAATGTACAGAGCATGGTGCTAAAGAGGTTTTAATATGCAAATAGCAGGATAGGATATACACTATCAAAAAACTTTCACTATTAAGCTTCATTTATTTAATAAGCATTTTATTGAGTGTGCTGGTACTTCCTAGGCCCTAGGGATACAGTGATTAAGAAAAAGAGCCTGTATCCCACCATTGCTCAGGATTGCTGATAGTCGAGACCACCAAGTAGATTTCATGTACGCAGTAGACTGTTTGATTTGAAGTTACATTTTAATTTCTCGTAGACTTTGATCAGTCAAATCTTGCTTTTCAGACATGATGGACAAAAGCTATTATCTTATTTATTAGTAGTGATTTAGTGGGTTAATAAAACTGATATGGCAGCTGCTCTTATCACAGTAAGTTATTGCAAGTCCCTGAACAGCTTAATCCCATCATTTCCTTATCGGTCATCATTCGTGTAGTGTAAACTAACATCAGGGCTACCAGCTCAGTAGGAACATATGTTTCAGGAATTCTATATAATGATTGAAATAGGAAAGAAGAACTATAGGTGCAGGTAGAAATTTATCAGCAAGTGAAGAAAAGTGTTAGGTGCAATGTAAATATTTTAGCAGCAAGAGTAGCAATAATTTCATTTGTCCTATTAAAAATATTTTCTATTTTATTAAATGTTCACTTTAAAATGTGGACATAAAAATTAATAAATCTTCCTTATTCCTAAAATGTAAACGATCTATTATTTGATATAAGACTAAGGAACAGTTGACACTAATGAATGAACACAATTTGCTGGATAATCACAAAACTACTTGTATTATGCTAACATTTTCTCAGAGAAATTAGCTAGTCATACCCAAGATTTTAAAGCAGTTTTCACATATCATTTTTAAGCAAAATGGGTAAAAATTATATAGAGAGAAAGAACTGTGCAATGTTTGGGAATCTATTCAGAGTAACCTACAGAATAGGCATTGGGTAGTGGTATATAAATAAAAATAACTAATTAAAACTAGTTATCCCACACTTATGTAGACAGTGCTTTTTATTCAGCATGCACCAACATAGGTCTTTGTAATACTGGAGTATTTCTGGCAAATATTTTGCAGCAAACTTATTTTATGGGAATATATTAACAGTGAAATAATGCTATAAAATGTAAGGATTGAGATGAAAAATCCATGTATATTTTACATGAAATTACTCTTCCTAGTTTTATGAGGTTTACCTTTAGGAGGACAGAGCTACTCATTTATTATCTCTTCTCTGTTCTCAAAGGCATGAAATCATCACTCAAATGATAACATGTATCTGGAAGATTAAGGAGTAAAGATTTATTTTATTAGTTCCAGAAGAAACTAGATAGGAGATGTGCTAAAGCATTACAATGATCATTGGAAAATATTAAGATTTCTATTCCTAGCAATCGTCTTTCTACTTAAATATGCTAATTTCATGCCCTTTGTATATATTGTTTAGTTATACAACTTTTATTCAGCCCCAATATTTTACTGGTAACCTGGGAATAAACAGTGCTACAAAGAAGTTATTGAAACTATTGGCTTTAAGAGAATTTGTGTTTTATCAGTGTCTAAATTTCTAGCAGGATACATTGATTCATCCAATAAATGAAGATTTTTCTATACAGTAATTTCTAAGGAGGAAATCAATGAAGGAAAAGATACAATTCTCTTCCTCTAAATCTAAAGTTTAGTAGGAGAGGTAAGCCACATATACACTCACCAATGGTATGAGATATAAACTACATAGGATAAATGACCAAGAGAGGAGTTCAAAGGGCATAGAGGCCTTAGATTCCTGAGAAACCAGGCAAGCTTCATGCATTAAAATTACAATGCCTGAGCTATGAGTAAGAAATGAGGACATGAAGGAATAAGGGCATTCCCCATGAAGAACTCAACAAAGAGCACCAAGGTGAGAAAACACGTTATTTATGAGAACAAGTAATTGTGACAGTGATAGATAAGTTCAGACTGTGTTTGTGGTAGGGTTAAAGGAGTTAGTATATTTCCTTATATCATGTTAGACAAGAAATCCTTTGATCTCTACCAAATTTAAAATTGTGCTGATATATTTAAGTATATGATACTATACGCATGCCTTTAATTGAAAAAATCCTGTTTCTAAAGTGTTCTTTATGACATATTATTATTTCTAACTTTTTCCATGTTATTTATTTATTCAACAAACGTTTACTGATTTCCTATTATAGGGAGCTTACATTCTAGAAGTCCTTGTTTACATATGGATCATCAAATAAGAAAAATCCAGATCAATGGTATAGGTCTTAATGATTCTTTTTAGTTATCAATGCTTGCTTAATATGATTTGTGCTGAGCTAGAAGAGGAAGTGTTTATACTGAGTGCAAACATATTCAAAATATTTTCACTTAGGAATTTCTAAACACAAATAAAATTGAGATACAAGATTATAAAAAAGATTTTGCTTCTCAAGTACAGAGGCAACATGACCCATTGAAACAAAGAGTGCTCAGTGCATGTCTGGGTTGATAGCATTTACATTTAGCCTACTAATAAAATACATTATTTTAAAAAGATTTTCTTTTGCTGGGGGTGGGGTGGGGCCATAAGATGTAAACTCTTGACTCTAAATGTACTTAGAAATATTACACACTTCCATTTTTAAAGATGCTTTTGCCCATTATTGGAAAGAAGAGGGCAAAATAATACAGTCATTTTAGAAAATAAGGAACAAATGAATTGTGTAATCAGAATACCCTTTCCTTAAAAGTCATAAGTAAGAAAAAATTACAAATTCATATTATTCAGGATTCTTGAGTGCTAAAGGATGTTGCAGTTTTTACAGAACCTGATCATCAGGTGATTTTTAAAAATGAAAGTAAAATGTGCCTCAGTATTGGTCAGTGTGGTCACTGTTCCATGACTGGCAAGTGGTCGGGCTCAGGAATCCATGAACAAGGGTATAATTTCCTGCCCTGATTTCCCATGTCTGTTTTTTCACCGTATTGACATCTAGCATAGTTGTCAGGACACAGTATGTCTTCCAATATTTGTTGAACTCCTGGTCATCCCTTTGACTTGTCCAGTGAATTTTGTCTACCACCGGGCAATGTAATTTCTTCTCAAATCTGCATGACAAACCACTTTACCATGGTATAATATTATCTACATATTGAAAAAAGATTATAGATGAGAAACAAAAGATCAACGTTCTAATAAAGGAAAATTATCAACTTTTAAAGCAATGTTTAACATATATTGCTTCAGCAAGTGGATAAAATATAGTTATTTAAACTATAGCCTCTAGAGAATAAATAGAAAACTTTGCAAGAGAAAATAAAATTACAATATATTTACATTGTAATAGATCTGCTTGTTCTCAAACATCTTTTGCTATATTTCTTCTAATAGAAAGAAATTCCCTTTGATATCTTAGTTCTATATCTTGATTAAAAATATTAATATTTATTTCAGACTCAGGTTCATTAACTTTTTATAATAATTATTAATTATAATACACTTGCCAAATATCCTCTAAATCTGCTCATTGTTTTCATGGTTTTTAGGTCTTTTCCTTATCTATTTCTGTTAATATAAATGCTTTTGGTAAGGTCTTTATGACTTAAATAAGCTTCCTTCTTTTAGTTTCTCACTGGAGACTTAGTCATTTCCGTATTTTGGGGTTTCCATCACTTTTGGATTTCCTCCATTTCCCCCTCTGTTTCATTATACCTTATGGGTTTTTTTTATTCTTCTTCTACTATAGGATTATTTTCTGTATTGTAAAACTTGAGCAGTTATAAACCTCCTCTGTTTGGGGCACCTGGGAGGCTCAGTCCACTAGGCTTCCAGCTTCGGCTCAGGTCATGATCTCACAATTCATGAGTTCGAGACCTGCATCAGGCTCTGTGCTGACAGTGTGGAGCCTGCTTTAGATCCTCTGTCTCCCTCTCTCTGTCTCTCCCCTTACCCCCCACCACCTCAAAAAAAAAACAAAAAAACAAAAAACAAAAAACAAAAAACAAAAAAAAAAACCCACCTCTTCTGTTTCAGGTTAACAGGCTACTTACTGCCCTTGTATTGAAAACTTATTCCCAGTGTGCAGCAATCAAAATATCACCATTCACCTTGATCACCCCCCCTTACTGTTTCTCAAATATAATAGCTCTTTCTAAAAACATTTATATAATATGTGTAATTTTTTGTTTCCATATTTAAAAACACTTTTCTCTCTATCTCAAATAGCCCAGGGTCATCAGAGGTGACTTCTTTGCCCTTAGAACTTAACGGGAGAGAACCCATCTCTGGGCCTCACAGTTTAGGGGGCTCTATTCTGGCCCTCCTCCAGCATTCCTCTTCCCCAGGAGACAAAGGGTCCATAGCCTGAATAAATGTGTCCATCGAGAGACCACATCCTCCTTCCAGCCCACGTTTCAGGTCCCCAGAACCCCAGAATTCTTTGTCCAAAGAGCCCAGACTTGCCTTCTCCCTCTTATGTGGGGCTCTTTCCCCCCATCCATCCTGAGAAGGGTGCTATGTTCCACCAGTATACATAGACTTGAGCCACCAGAAGGTAGCTCTTTGGCGGTGGTGGTTGGAAGGTTGGATTGATCTTGGACATGGAGGCCGTGTGTTCACAAGAGTCTCCTCACAGTGAAGAAAAGAGCAGGGGCTGTGAAGACAAGGGCTAAGGGTGGCTCTTCTCCCACCGCCATGTTCACACATGGAAGAATTGTAGATTCAAACCCACCTACCAGATTAGTATGGAGGAAAACTGTCAAGCTAGGAGGACAAGGTTATTTTATGTAGTAGTTTTTTAGCTTGATTTAGATTTGAATATTTAAGTATATGGTATGTGGGCTTTCATTTGTACTCTTGTTCTGGGCCTTGGGAATGTTTAGGGGTGGACTTGTTCTGCCAAGTCTTTTTTTTTTTTAATTTTTTTTTTTTTATTGCTAAGATCAGAAAAGGGGCCTTGAAACTTAGATCTGCACTGTCTTGTCCACTTTAAACTCAGATGATGATGCTAAGTTATGAAATTCTAAATACGGTTACAGCGGAGTCCCCTGGCAACCCCTTTATTCACTTTTATTTCATTCCTTGCTTGATTTTAGATGAATGCAAATTGAAACAATAGGTAACCAAGTAAATGGTGCTGCTGCGTGTGCTGGGCTGGGAAGGAAAGGGAAGGCAGAAGTCAGGCTTCAGCCAGCCTTACTGAATTCCCACTGTTTGATTAGCTTTTGTGTAATATAGTGTTTGTGCCTGGGTGTGTAATAAGTCAGGAGTCTGCAGCTTAAGAGAATGAGCTACAACTTGAGAACTGATGAAATGCTATACTTGTGAGTGGCTCAGGATCCATAGACACATTTATAATAAAGTATTTGTGACGCTGTTACATTCCATATTTCATATTTCCATTGATTCATGGTACAGTTTTTTTCCCTCATTGTTGCACAAAAGTTTGAAGTGAAAATGACAGTGAATTGGGCTTCTCATTCCTCATGAGGAAAATAACGTTTGAAAGATCACATGCTTCATATATATTCCTATACACGACATTAATATCTTCCTCCATACAATGTCATACTTTTCTACTCCATCCAATAGATATACTATAAAGGAAACCTATCATTTTCTTTTTCAATTGACTAAATTCAAATTGGACTGGTAATTAGCAGAATGACACTTGATATACTTGGAGCCAGTGCTGACATTTACAAATTTAAGTGGTTACATTTAAATGTCTACATTTATGAATTTTTTTGGTTTTGAAGCCTATATTTTAGAGGTTAGAAGGGGATTGGCTGTTCTCCTTTTTTAATCCTAGAGCCAGAAATATGACCATAAGTAGGACTAATGACCATCAAAGCGATTTAGCACATTAAGATGCTACTTGAAAGAAAATCAGGAAAGGAAGGTGATCAGAGGGTTGCAGTTCTTAGCTGTTCTTTCCCTCGGCTGTACTTTTAGCTCCTTCTCCCCTTCCAAAAACTCCTTCATTAACACAGAGCTGGTTCCTGTCCTTGCTCTAGGTATCATTATTATGGGATTGGCATCAAAGAGAGCAGTGCATATTACCACTCCGTTTATTCTGGAAAGGGCCTGACAAGGTAGAGTTCTACTTTCTTCAAGACAAATTCTTTGCATTTCCTGAAATATGCATAATAGCAATTGAATAAAAGACTTTCTCATTTTGCTTATTGAAATGTTTTCTTTTAAGCATCAGACCTTAATTTCAACTTTGTATGGACATTTACAATGATATGGTCTAGATTATTGGGTAATTTATGTAATTTTTGATCATTAATGAGAAATTAATAGTGAACAAGGTATACCAGAGAGATGAAAAGGAAAAATCAAGGAAGCAGAATTGTTTTTAAATTAGTATTTACTCACAAGGCTGAGTCTGTTTTCAGGCTGGAATCAATAAAATAAGGGCAGAAAATGTATGTTTTTCCCCAAGAAATAACCTGTTTTAAAAATCTCTGTCTTTGGGGCACCTGGCTGACTCAGTTGGTAGAGCGTGAGACTCTTAGTCTCGGGGTCATGAGTTTGAGCCCCACGTTGGTTATAAAGCCTCTAAAAATAATATAAAATACCATAAAAATCTCTGTGCTTCATCAGTACCTTACAAAGATGAAAAGTTTACGATAACTCATCACTAATAATACATGCTTTGAATACCAGCTTACCTTAAGTGAGATAAAGTTACTGCCCTGTTTGAGTCTCTGTGAAAGGGAATACACAAATGATCATAACACATTTCTCTAACCTGCCATTAACCATCAGGAGGAGGTCGTTATTGGGGTGATATCCAATAAAACCAGTGATAATATACAATTACTATTTTTCATATACTGGAGCTCTTAGTAATTAAATCTGCATCGGAGATTGCCTTATAGTATGATTTACCAAGAACTCCTCTTAGCTCTCAAAAGAATAAATTTTTTTGAAAAGTAAAGTGACATGTGTAAAAAAATAATTTTATTCACCTGAGTCATACTAAGATGAACTCAGACATGGTGAAGAACATAATGGCAGCTTATTGGCTACAACTAACTGCAACATGAAAATACAGGCTAGAATACAAATGAATATTTAATATCAAATGTTCTTTGCAGATCTTATCAGATTTCCTTAAATATGCTTCATTTACTTTTCCTTAATAGATTTATTTTTTTAAGTAAGTTGATAAGAAGGCTTGGGTCTCTTTGAAAATCAAGCAGATTTCTCCAGGTTTCTTTTGCTAATCATGATCCAAAGTTACCACTATTGTGGGTCCTCTGCATTTCCTTGATTGCTATAACTGTATATTTATATGTTAACTAATGGAAAATATACTGATTTTTAAGGTTTTCTGGAAGCAAGCTGAAGAATGAGGTAAGAATTACTTTCATTTCTATTTTATCTGCTATAATATGTACTACAAACTAAATAATACATGCTAACCGTCCTCATTGGCAAATATAGAAATAAATGTTAATTTATTAGGAGCCCATTAAATGATTGAGAACTTCAGAGAGAGCTGTTAGATTTGGGGCTACTGATTATTCTTTACATGGACCTACTGGACAATTTCCAATTAACGTAGGAAGGGTAATTTTTCAGTTATTCTCACCTAATACCAGATACTTAAGAGATTGCAAAAAAAAAAAAAAAAAAAAAAAAAAAAAAAGACCATTACAGATCTAAGACATTTCCAGTTGAATATAAACAAAAAGTCTAAAGCTGAGGATATGGAAGGAACTGGTATTCGGAATATACCCATTTAGACAAAACCTTTAAGAGTTATCAAGAAACCCAAATGTTATGCTGTGGTTTGTTTTAACCACTTTGTGTGAGTGTATGTGTATGTATAGTCAGTTTGCTGACCTCTTCTGCAGTGTGGAGACAGGGTGGATGGTGGAGGAGGGAACTAGGGAGAAAGGGTACATCTTTCTAACATACACACACTCACACACTTTCTCCCTAGACACCCCTTCCACTCCCCACCCCCAACCAAAGAACAGATCAGCAAACTGACTTTATCTAAATGAGTTAGACTACCATTAGGGACTGCATGGCTAATTAGGCACACGATAAGGCCCTCATTATCCTCAAGTTATCTAATCATTAAAAAGAGGTGCCACAGAACTAAGGGCACATGACAATGTGTTGTGTGGTAAATCTGGACCTGAGGTTGTAACTCCATTAGTTTGGTGAAATGATGCAAGCATATTATCTTAAGAAATAATAGAAAGCCCCCAACCCTTTGAAATGACCAATTTCTTCCCACCAGTGCTTTTAATACAGTTAATGGCTAATTACATAGTAAAATCCTCTAGATTGCTCTTTTTATCAATGAAATAATAGCTCTTTATTAGATAAACAATTGTGAAAGTGCAAAAATATTGACTTAGAAATACACTTCAGTTGACTGAAGTTTATGTCAATAGGGAATTTAAGTAATTTCTCTCAGGTGTTCTTTCTACCACTTTGATGAGGTTGGTGGTACTTAGTGAGCCATCAGCTATTACGGCATGTGTATGGCAAGGCTCATTTTACAGAAAAAAAGAAAAAATGTTTCTCCAGTGTACTGTTTCCTCCTTAGAAAAGTGCACTACAAATTCGGGTGTAGATCTTGTTAACAAATTCAAACTAAAATATTTTTGTTAGGCTGTCATATAGCTGACATTTCCAAAGACTGCAGCAGCAATAAAGCATCATTATTATGATGATTATAGAAATTAGCACAAGGGCTTTCTAAAGGCTCGGAACTACTCTAAACACTTAAAAAATAATGGAGTTTTGTTTAACAAAGCTGACATTTTATTTATTTATTTTTTATTTAAAAACATCTTTTTTTTAGTTTATTTACTTATTTTGAGAGAGAGAGAGAGAGAGCACAGCAGGGGAGGGGCAGAGAGAAGGAGAGACAGAATCCCAAGCAGGCTCCATGCTGTTAGCACAGAGCCTGATGCGGGGCTTGAATTCACGAACCTTGAGATCATGACCTGAGCTGAGATCAAGAGTCGGACACTTAACCGACTGAGCCGCCCAGGCACCCCTCAAAGCTGAGATTTTAAAAAATTACTTGGTACCTGAGTGATCAACCATCATAGTTTGCTTAGGACGTGAGACTTTCAGTGTCAACTTGCATATATTACAGTTCATTTGAACACTACTAACTGTGAGGTAGGGAAAATTGTTGTTAGCATTACTAACTTACAGCTAAGGAAACTGAGGCTGAGAGATGTGTTTGCTTTTTTCAAATTCTGAATTAAGTTCTACTTTTTAAAACTCATGCTCAAGATATTAATCGATAGATGGAGTTACAGATACTAAGGAACAAAATAGTGAATGGATAGAATTTCTCTTTTACAGTGTAGCAGGAAAACATATCTTTTAAAGTAATTATATGCAATTATAAGGGGTGTCATGGGTATCAACCTAGTTTAAGTGGTCAGGGACATTTTCCATAGGAAGTGACATTCAAGGAAAGAACTGAGAATTAAGTGGGAATTTGGAGTGGAGCAGGGAAAAAGAGTAACAGTGATGGAATTGATGTAACGTTATAGGTTAGGGTTTCTCAAACTTGGTATTACTCATGTTTTGGGCTATATAATTCTATGTTGTGAGGGATGTCCTGTGCACTGCAAGATGTTTAGCAACATCATGGTATCTCTGGCTTCTACTCACCAGATTCCACACCCTCCTCTTGTGACAAGCAGAAATGTCTCTGATGTTACCAAATGTCAACCACTGACATATGGGAAGGCAAACAAGGAGCATCATGTTATAGATTTGGGGATAAGTCTGGATGAAAGAATATCTGGACGAGGATGATAGCTCTAGAGATGGAGAGAAGTGCCTGATTTTAGCTGGGAAACATTGGTAGTGGATTGTAAGATGGTTCTATTTTTAATTTTTTGAGGAACCTCCATATTGTTTTCCACAGTGGCTGCACCAGTATGCATTCCTACCAACAGTGCAAGAGGGTTTTTTTTTTTTTCTCTACAGCCTCACCAATCTGGTTGTTTCTTGCGCTTTTGATTTTTGCCATTCTGACAGGTGTGAGGTGATATCTCACTGTAGTTTTGAGTTGCAGTTCCCTGAAGATGAGAAATGTTCAGAATCTTTTCATGTGTCTGTTGGTGTCTGTTCATGTCTTCTGCCCATTTTTTCATTGGATTGTTTGTTTTTTGGGTATTGAGTCGTATCAGTTGTTTATGAATTTTGGATTCTAACCCTTTATCAGATATGTTATTGGCAAATATCTTCTCCCATTCAGTAAGCTCCTTTTTAGTTTTTTTTTTTAATGTTTATTTTTGAGAGAGAGAGAGAGAGAGAGAGAGAACATGAGTGGGGGAGGGGCAGAGAGAGAGAGAGACACAGAATCCGAAGCAGGCTCCAGGCTCGGAGCTGTCAGCACAGAGCCCGACGCGGGGCTCAAACTCACAGTGAGATCATGACCTGAGCCGAAGTCGGATGCTCAACCCACTGAGCCACCCAGGTGCCCCGCTTTTTAGTTTTGTTGTTTCCTTTGCTGTGCAGAAGCTTTTTATTTAAATGAAAATTTTAAATGAAAAGACATACCACATGAGTGGCTAGGTATGTTAGATATTATAAATGGGCCGATTCTTCCTAAATTAATTTAGACATTTAATACTCTAATAAAAATTTGAGTGGGTAATTGATTCTTGGAAATGATTAAAATGACTATACATTTAATGTAGAAGGATATACAGAAAGTAATAGTTAAGAGAAATGTAAATAAGAATAGTGAAAAGGGACTTGTTTGGCAGATATCAAAATATTATGACACTATGATATAAACTCAACTGTAGGTAGAATAGATCCATAACAGAGATTAGATACCTGAAAAAAAAGACCCTAGTATAAATAAGGATTTAATGTATGATCAAAGAGACATTACCACCAATGAAGGAAAATTTTTTTTTCAGTGAATTGTCTTAATTGTTTTTTGGAGGAGGATGTAGTGTCAAATAAATAAATAAAATTCTTCATAGCATGATGTTAGAAAAATTGACCATTTTGGAAAAAAATTATGCCTCATGAATTTCATATAAATTATTAAATATAAAAACAGTACTTAGAAGGGAACATTTTTATCTACTTCATTTCTGGATAAGGAATGATTTTCCCTTTTTTTGGTGCAAAAAAAGGTGATTTTATTAAAGCACGGGGACAGAACCTGTGGGCAGAAAGAGCTGCTGGGAATGATTTTTTAAGACGAAAACCATTTAAGAAGTCAAAGGAAAAATATAAAGACGAAAACCATTTAAGAAGTCAAAGGAAAAATATAAAAATTGAAAACTATTTTTGTATCAAAAGCATGATATATAAAATTTGAAGTCAAAAGAAAGACTGGAGAAAATATTTTCAGCAAATATGACAATGGGATAATATTTCTATTAAGTGAAGAAATCCTATCAATTTATAGAAAACTATGAAGATGACAATAAGCAGTAAAAGACATGAATAGAAAATACACATAAGGAAGAAAAGGGCAATAAATGCATGAAAAATGGACTGCCCAATAAATAAAAAATAAATAAAAATTTGAATTCTGTAATTATCAAATATTTAGAAATTAATATGATGATGTTGGTGAAGTTCTGGTGAGATAAGCTGTTTCGTATCCCTCTGGTGAATACTGACCAAACTCCCTGGATAAAAAGTTGTAAGATCTGTATCATATCTTCAAAGTGTTCATGCCTTTTCTCCCACAGTTTCACTTTTGCATGAATCTCATATACAGAAATAACAGAAAATGTTTACAAAATATTATGCAAAAATTGTAATCGACAACTATGAAAAACTGTGTAACCTAAATTACTACCAATAAAGAAATGGTGACATCATTTTTTAAAAAAATATTTTTATTTATTTTTGAGACAGAGAGAGACAGACCACAAGCAGGGAAGGGGCAGAGAGAGAGGGAGGCACAGAATCCGAAGCAGGCTCCAGGCTCTGAGAGCCTGACGCGGGGCTCAAACTCACAGACTGTGAGATCATGACCTGAGCTGAAGTCGGATGCTCAACCGACTGAGCCACCCAGGTGCCCCATGGTGACATCATTTATAGGACTTTTATGGGACTAAATATTATGCCATTTATTAAAAATCTCTTTTAATGACATGGAAAAATGTTAATTAAGAAGAAAAGAGGACACAAAAGCAAATATATGTATTTGTGGCTTCAAATGTAAATAAAACTGGATATTTACATGTCATATATGAGTGACAGGATTAATATATATAGGTGTGCTGTACAATATAGTAGCTATTGGCCACATATGGCTATTAATTACCTACAATTTTGTTTCTCTGTCACACTAGCTACATTTCAGGTCCATAATAATCATATACAGTATTGCAGTGTAGACAGAACATTTTCAGCATCACAGAAAGTTCTGTTGGGCGGCACTATTTTAGAACATGTAAAATACTCAACTCCATGATAAAAAGACAACCCAGTAGAAATATAACATGGTATATGAACATGCAATTCATACAAGATGAAAAATAATAACTGCAAATAGTATTGGTATTCATGGCACCCCTCCTGACTGACCATAACATGGGGTCAACAAATATTTTGGATACCATTCCTGCCAAGAAACATGTGAAAAGTGCTCAAGTTAATCAGAGAAGTTTTCATCGGGGAAATGCAAATTAAAACCATAACAAATGGTCATGTCACTATTTTTTGAATAACAATAGTCAAAAGTCTGAAAATAAGTGTTGTCAGACATGTGGAGCAAAGGAACGCTCGTGAACAAGAGAGGGGACAATCACTAGTCAAGCTGAAGGTGCCGTATGACTGTATTCCTAGAGAAACCTTCACACGGTGCACAAGCAGGCACATTGCGGTATTGTTTGTAATCTCAGAATGCTGGAAAACAAATGGCCATAATGATACAGTGGGAGAATAAATGTTAATATATATATACAAGGTAATACTATACTGCTTTGGAAATGAATGAACTATAGCTACAAGAATTCAATTAGATTCATCTCAAAAACCTAAAGTTGAGTGAAGAAAACGTATTGAATGTAGAAGGATATATACCGTATTATACGAGTTTTAAAGCAATAGTATATGTTGCTTAAGAGTATGACATATGAGATAAATTTTTAGAGGTTTAAATAGGAATGATATAAACTAAATGAAGAGCATTATTTCTTGTGGGTAAGAAGGTAATAAGATTAGGAAAGGCTACAGAGACTGTTTTAATATTTCAAATTTGTAATGTCTCAATCTGGTTAGTACATGGCTACTTAATACTCTTTATCCACCCCCTTTTTGAGCTTTAAATAGTTCATACTATACAAGAAAACAAAATGAAAATAAGAAAAGTAAAACAAAAGGACAGGAGGAAGATGGTAAGAGTAATTATCAGCTTGTGGTATGAATTTTGATTATTTTACATTTTTATTCATAAATGTAGTGATTCAAATTTCAGAAATGTCTTAGAGAATGTTTCAGAATCCTTTCATCCTCTGGAATAAAACTAACAAAACCTACTCTCAAGCTTTGTCCTGATCAAAGAAAGCCTTTCTTTTCCTGTGAATCTTCTAGTGTGCACCAAATTTTGTTTTAACTAGCTCTAGTAATGAAGTTGCCATTATTTCTTAGGGAGCCAGCCCCTTTGATTTTTTTCATTTCAACCAGGAAGTCTCTCTGAGCCTGAATTTCCTTCTCCTTAACATCGACCATTCATGGCCATTTAACAACTTTGTACCAAGATAAATAACAAATCCTCCCTCCTTGGTATATGCTTTGCAAATATTTACAGACTGTTATCATGCTCTCTTTTGGTCATCACTTAGCCAAACTGTGCTGCTTAAATCCTTTAATCTTTCCTCATAAATCAGACCCTCTTGCCTTCTAATCATATGGTTTCTTTTCTGCAGGTTTCTTCTTGTTTTCTTTTGGAAATAAGACTTAATAGTTTACCCAAGAGTACTGAAGTCATTGGTTGAGGGGAACACCCCCCCCCCCCCACACACACACACCTCCCAGACCTCTGTAACTGGCCTATGACGGGCACCAGTTTTGGTGCAATTAAAATAGCAAACATATTAGTGTAATTAAAATGATCGTGTTTTACTTTTTTTCCCAGATTACCAATTGTTTCTTTCTTTTTGTGCTACATGTTTTGGACTGCACATTATTTGATTTATACCAACTTTGCACACCATTGTTAACATATCCAACAAATTTAATTTTTAAAGTTTTTCTTTCGGCACTTTTGCCTCCTGTTGATTCCAAATGTTGCTGGCGTCTATTACACAAAACTACTATTTATCAAGATGAGAGTTTTAAACAAGTATTTAAATATAATAGATATACTTTGTTCCTTAATATGTGTTTCCTTAGCACTCTAACATTTAAAAAAATTTTTTTCATGGTTATTTATTTTTGAGACAGAGAAGAGACAGAGCATGAACAGGGGAGGGTCAGAGAGAGAGGGAGACACAGAATCCGAAACAGGCTCCAGGCTTTGAGCTGTCAGCCCAGAGCCCGACGCAGGGCTCGAACTCACGGACCATGAGATCATGACCTGAGCCGAAGTCAGACGCCCAACCGACTGAGCCACCCAGGCGCCCTTCTAACATTCTTTTTATTTGGAAATGTATTGTTCGTAACACACACATACACATTTTATTTTATTTTTTTATTAAAAATTTTTTTAATGTTTATTTATCATTGAGAGAGACAGAGTGTGAGTTGGGGAGGGGGAGAGAGAGAGGGAGACACAGAATCTGAAGCAGGCTCCAGGCTCTGAGCTGTCAGCACAAGCCCAACGCGAGTCTCGAAATCATGAACTGCGAGATCATGACCAGAGCCAAAGTCGGATGCTCAATGAACTGAGCCACCCAGGTGCACCCATGCATTTAAAAAATAACCTAAGATAAAAATTCAAGATCTACCCCACAGCTTAATGGAGAGAAGTCCTCTCTGTGCCCCCATCCCAATCACCTACCAAAAGATACTGCTGTCCAAAATTTGGTATTAATCACTACTGTGTTTTTCCTTAAAGTTGATCACTTATGAATATATACCTAAACAATGTGGTTATGGCTACACAACAATATGAATATACTTAATACCACTGAACCATATACTTCAAAATGATGAATAATTCTATGTATTGTTTTATTACCCTATTTATTATTGCCAGTGTATTGTTCATTATGTGCCCTACATAGAATGGATTCGTTTTTTTTGTAGACCTTCTGGTTTCATCCAGCATTAGATTTTGTGATTGATCAATGTTGATGTATAGGTAGCTTTAATACCCTTATTTGTGCTGCTGTGTAATATTCCACTGTGAAAATATCACAGTGCATTTATTTATTCCATTGTTGGTGTACTTTTTTCTTTTCTTTTCTTTTTAAATATAATTTATTGTCAAATTGGCTAACATACAGCATGTAAAGGGTGCTCTTGGTTTTGGGGGTAGATTCCCATGGTTTATCACTTATATACAACACCCAGTGCTCATCTCAACAGGGGTGGACTTTTTTTTCTGAAAAACTAGTGCATGAACATCCTCCAGGCACACATGTGCAGAAATGGAATTCCAGGTTCTAGGATACGCTCATGTCTAACTTTACTAGTTAAGATGAAGTTGTTTTCCTAAATGGTTATATCAATTTATATCTGCCCAACTATGTGTGAGCATTCCTTTTGTTCCACATTCTCACTGATACGTGGCATTGAATGACATTTTAGTTCTTGCCAATCCAATGGATGCAAAACGGCACCTGTGATTTTCATTTGAAAATTGCTTTGAATAACTGCATCAAAAATATAAGGTTGCATTTTTTAGGGTTTTTATTGGCCAGTTCTCTTCTTTGAAATATTTCCCTAATGATTAGCAATATTGAGTATCATTTCATGTCCTTGTTGACTAATGTATATCTTCTTCAGAGAAATGTCTGTCCACATCCTTTGTCCATTTTTGAAGCAGGTTGTTTGTTTTGTTGTTGTTAAGTTTTACAAGTTCTCCATATGTCCTGGATATTAATCCCTTATCAGATATATGATATGGGAATATCTTCTCCCATTCCATTGATTATCTTTTTACTCTGTTGGCAGTGTTCTTTGATGCACAGAAGTTTTTAATTTTTAGCAAGTCCAATTTGTCTGTTTTTGTTTTTGTTCTCATATCTAAGAAATCATTGCCAAATCTAAAGTTATGATGATTTTTCCCTATCTTTTCTTCTGAGAATTGCATAGTTTAGGTCTTATATTTTGAATATCTGATTCATTTTGAATTAATTTGTTACATGGTATTTGGTAAAGGCTTATCTTCATTCTTTCACCTGTGGATATCCAATTTTTCCAGCACCATTTGTTGAAAAGACTGCCCTTTCCCCATCGAACGCTATTGGTACCTTTGTCAAAAATCATGTGGCAGTTTTTGTGAGGGTTTACTTCTGAGTGTTCTGTTCTGTTCCACTGTATGTTTGTCCTTGTGTCAACACTACTCTCTTTTGATTATTGTAGCTTTTTAGTAAGTTTTAAAATCAGGAATTGTGACTTCTCCAACTTAGTTTTTATTTCAAGATTGTTTTTACTATTTGGGGTTCCTGAGAGTCCATATGAATTTTAGGATGGATTTTTCTATTTCTGCAAAAACAATCATTAAGATTTTGCATTGAATCTGTGGGTTGTTTTGGGTACTATTGACATCTTAACAGTAAGTTTTCCAAGTAATGAACATAGGATGTCTTTCCTTTATGCTTTAATTTCTTTGAGCATTATTTTATAATTTTCATTATATGAGTCTTTTACCTCCTGGGTTAAGTTAATTCCCATGTATTTTATTCTTTTTAATGCTATTGTAAGTAAAATTGTTTTCTTAATTCTTTTCATATTGTTCATTTTTATGAAAATACAACTGAGTTTTTCATGCTGACTGTATCCTGTTACTGTGCTAAATTCACTTATTTCTAACAGGGTTTTTTTGTGTTTGTGCAATCTCTATGGATTCCTACATATAAGATTGTATCATCTGCAAACAGATAATTTTACTTCTTTCTTCCCAATTTGGATGCATTTTTGTTCTGGCTAGGACTTCCAGTACTATGTTGAAAAGAAGCAGTGAAATGGGCATTCTTGCCTTGTTCCTGCTCTTAAGGGAAATACTTTTGGTCTTTCACTATTGAATATGATGTTTGCTGTGGGTTTTTGATGTGACTCTTATTATGTTGAGGTAAATTCCTTGTTAAGTATTATTTTGTCAAATGCATCAATTGAAATAATCATGTGTTTTCCTCTCTTTATTCTGTTAAGGTGGTCTATTACACTGATTGATTTTTGCATCCAAGGACTAAATCTCACTTGGTCATGGTGTATAATCTTTCTAACATGTTGCTGAGTTCACTTTATTAGTATTTTCCTGAGGATTTATGCATGAATGTTCATAAGGTATATTGGCCTGTTTTGTTTTTTTTCCCCTTGTAGTGTTTTTGTCTGACTTTGGTATCAAAATAATGTTGGCCTCATAAAATGAGTTAGAAAGTGTTCCCTCCTCCTCAATTTTTGGGAAAACTTCAAGAAAGTATGGTGTTAATTCTTCTTTATATGTTTGGTACAATTTACTAGTGAAACCATAGGATCAGAGCCTTTCTTTGTCAGATTTGTGATTACTAATTCAATTTCCTTGGTTATAGACTGATTCAGATACTGTATTCTCTTTCTTTGTGATTCAATCTTGGTAGAATTTGTGTTTCTAGGAATTTATCCATTTCATCTAGGTTAAACAACTTGCTGATGTACATTTGTTCATGTATTCTCTTAAAATCCTTTCTCGGTAGACTCAGGAGTTTTTCCTTTTTTTATTTTAATCATTTGAGTCTTCTCTATTCTTTCTTTTCAGTCAGTCTACCTATGAATTTGTCAATTTTGACCTTTTTAAAGAACTAACCTTTGGTTTCATTGATTTTCTTTATTGTTTGTCTATTCTCTATTTCATTTTATCTCTGTTCTCATCTTTATTATTTCCTTTCTTCTGCCCACCTTGGGTTTAGTTTGTTCTTTTCCTAGTTCCTGAAGTTGTTTACTTAGATTGTTGATTTGAGATTTTTTAATGTAGGCATTTATAGCTATAAATTTCCTTGGCACCACTTTCACTGCATCCTGTAATTTTGATGTAGTATGTTTCCATTTTCATTCATTTCTAAGAATTTTCTAATTTCCCTTATAATTTCTCCTTTGATCTACTGGAGTGCCTGGGTGGCTCAGTCAGTGAAGTGTCTGACTCTTGATCTCAGTTCTGGTCATGATCTTACGGTTTGTGAGATTGAGCCTCATGTCAGGCTCTGTGCTGACATTAGAGACTGCTTAGGATTCTCACTCTCTCAAAATAAATAAACTTTCAAAAAAGAGTATGTTTAATTTCCACAAATTTGTGAATTTTCCTAGTTTTCCTTCTGCTTTGATTTCTAACCTCATGCCATTTTGGCCAGATAAAATATTTTGTTTTATATCTATCTCTTTAAATCCATTGAGACTCAATTTGTGGCCTCACATATGGTGTAACCTCGAAAATGTTCTATGTGCACTTGTGAAAAATGTGTATTCTGTTGTTAGGTAGTGAATATTTTAATTCCCTGCTCATTTGCTTTGGTCTATATTATGCAACTAATTTCTTTTTGGCTACCATGGGGATTACATTTATCATCCCAAAGTTATAGCATTCTAACTTGAATTTATACCAGCTTAACTTCAATAATATACATAACATTGCTCCTTTCAAGTTTGGTCCTTACCTCTTTCAGTTATTGATGTTACAGAATTACATCTTTATAAATTGTGTGTCCAAAATACATATACTAATAGTTGTTTTTTTAATAATGCATTAGTCTTTAAATCATGTAGAAAAGAAAATGTGGAGTTACAAACCAAAGTTACAATAATACTAGCTTTTAGACTAATTGTTTTTTTTTTAAAAGAGACATAGTGGTCTCTTAAATCATGTAGAAAACAGAGTGGAGTTACAGCTATTGCTATAATAATACCAGGTTTTATAATTGCCCATGTGTTTACCTTTATTGGGATCATTATTTCTTCATATGACTCCAGGTTATTGTCTAGTGTCCTTTCATTTTAACCCACAAGACCGTCTTTAATATTTCTTGCAAAACAGGTCAAATAGTAATGAACTTGCTATTTACTATTAAGTATGATATTTGCTGTGGATTTTTGATAGATTATTTTCATATTTTTTATTTTTTGATATTTTGATAGATTATTGAATGATTAGGGAATTTTTTTTCTGTTTCTAGCATAGACAGAGAGGGAGAAAGAGAAGTGAATGGTGGCTGGATTTTTTTTTTAATGTTTTTATTTCTTTTTGAGACAGAGAGAGACAGAGAATGAGCAGGGGAGGGGCAGAGAGGAGACAGAGAATCCGAAGCAGGCTCCAGGCTCTGAGCTGTCAGCACAGAGCCGGACGGGGGGCTCAAACTCACGGACTGTGAGATCATGACCTGAGCTGAAGTCGGACGCTTAACTGACTGAGCCACCCAGGTGCCCCAATGGTGGCTGAATTTTTAACAAATACTTTTTTTGGATCAATTGAGATGATTACATATGGTATGCTACCCCCCACCCCGCCTTTTCTTCTGTCAATGTAGTGTGTTTAAGCTTGACTTGGTTATTATCATTCTTATTGACTGTTGGATTTGGTTTGCAAGTATTTTATTTGGTACTGTTTCAAGTATGATAATAACCAGTATTGGCCTATGACTTTTCTTTCTTTTTCTGTCCTTGTCCAGTTTTGGCATAAAAGTTTTCAAATGAATTGGAAAGAGGTTCTTCTTTTCCACTGTCTGAAAAAAAAAATCTTTTAAGTTTGAAATATCTGCTTTCTGAATGCTTGATAAAATTCACCTATTAAATCTTCTGAGCCTGTTTTTTTTCCCCTTGTGGAAAGATTTTTGATTATTAATTATATTTGTCAATGGAAATGAGACTATTCTCATATTCCTAACTTAGATTTAATACAACACATGTATTGCCATTGTTTGGTTTCTGTTTCTCTATCTCTCTTTTCCAATCTCACCGAATTACATTTTGGGATGAATAAACATGATTTTCCACCCATGAGAAAAGGCATAAGAAAACAATGTAAACTTTCCTAAAATTAGAATTTAAGTGCATTTTTGTTATGTTTATCTATCAAATGTTAGTTTCATATTCTTTGCCAATTATTTTTTCCCCCTTTTAAGATTAAATTCTTTACTTCTCACATCCTATTATTTTCCCAATTTATTGACAATGCCACTATTTGACTGTACAATGATGATTCATGCTCATATATGACAAATCCAAGCATCAAAAATATTTGAAATATATCTTGAATTCTTAAGACTGATTAAATAGAGTGGATTGGGATTAACTGTGCTAATATATCAGTTCATGATAGTTAATCATTTATATAGTAGTTCTTTATTAATTTCTTAAGAATTAGGGGCGCCTGGGTGGCTCAGTCAGTTAAGTGTCCAACTCTTGGTTTTGGCTCAGGTCATGATCTCATCGTTCATGAGTTCAAGCCCTGCATAGGGCTCTGTACTGACAGCATGGAGCCTGCTCGGCATTCTCTCTCTCCCCCTCTCTCTCTACCCTTCCCCTGTTCCCTTGCACTCTCTCTCAAAATAAATAAATAAACTTAAAATTTTTTTTTAATTCTTAAGAATTATTTAATCAGAATAATTCTTTTCTATCCATACTTGAAAATAAAGCATAACAAGGGTGAAAACTAAAACCTAATCTGAAAGAAATAGATTTCTACTGCACTTTTAATAAAAAATTTTTGAAAGCTGATATCAAATCCGTCAATGAGAAATCAATGTTCTTAAAATACCTGCTTTGAGGACTGAAAGTCCTCCCAACTTCTTAGTGATTTAACATGTAAGTCTGTAATAGTCTACAAATGTTGGGAATGATAATTCAGGGTAGGAACCTAACCTGTATAAGCAATAAATCTTCAATATGACAGAGACAAACAAAGAAATACAAAAGCTGTAGAAGAAAATATAGGAAAACTATGGGAAAGAATGAAATTTTGTCCTTGCCAGGAATACTTTCCTTCCTATTCTATAGTCACAATTTCATTCTTTGCCTAAACTTTTTATTACGATCCATTTTGCTAAAACTTTGTTTGAGGGGCAGGAACAACTAGTTATGACCTGGGAGACGGATTTGCTGAGGCTCTGGTTCCATCACAAATATGCATTCTCTCTTTCTGTGTGGATTTTTTGTAAGTACATCAACCCTGTGGCATTATATATTATTTGTTTTTTGTCACTTTTTCTAATTTCTGAAGACTACTAGAAGTGTGCTATTCTCCAAGGGATCAAAAGAAGAACACATATGTAAATTCAGGGTGGGGTAAGGTTGAGATGAGAAAGTCCAGAGTACCAATTTGGGAATGAGAAGACTTAAGCTCCACTCCCAAGCTATCACTAATTATTTCTGAAACTAAACAAATTAGTTAACTTCTTATCATCTTGTTTACACAATCCATAAATGGATTTGGTAATTCTTGATCCTCGTAGAGTTCAAATTCAACAGTTCTAAAAGTAGGTCTTTCAAAACTTATGCCATTAACAAATGTGAACTAAAATTAAATTTCTAAAAGTTGTATAAACTGACAAATGTTCAAAACTAAAATCCAAAATAATAGGGAAAATATCCTGACTATGAAATTATTTATGATTTGGAAACAACGATTCTGCTGACAGCTCTTTTTTTGTTCAATTGAATGATCTGAACAGTTTACCAAAATCTCTTAATTTGTCATCATTTGCAGGATGAAGAAGAATGATATTTTATGGGTTTCTATTTTATTAGAATGGTATTTCAGAGCCAAATAGTTAATAATGATTTATTTCTTTTCATTTTTCTAAATTATAGGGTGGCTTCACTCGTAAATACTCACTAAGTTCAAAAACTGGAACACTTCTTCCAGAATTCCCCAGTGCTCAACACCTTGTGTACCAGGGATGCATTTCTAAAGAAAAGGTATCAATTAAAGATACTTCTTTATTGATTTTCTGATATGTTGGTTCCCTATCGCCATTTGCTGGGAATCTCATGGCATTTGCAGGAAGCAGTCAGAAATCTGCATAATCAAACATAATTGACTGATTTATAGGAGGGACAAATGTTTACTAACATTGATTAAACACTTTCCAATTAATTATTTACCATCTCCATGATAGTATGTAGTCAGAAGTTGGCAAAATAAACCTCAAAATACTAAAGATTATTTTTTATCTAAAACTCAATATCAAGGAAGAAAATATGAGAATGTGTCTCTCACATGCAGTTTAATTATAAGCTTTATGTTTTTGATTAGCTTCATATAATTTCAGCAGTCATCAGGCACTTGTCTAGGACAATTTGTTCCTAGCACTGAGGGGGCAATATCTAGATGAATGACAAGGACTATACTAGAAGTTGACAAAGCTTCCTTTCCATTCTAAAATTCTGTGTTCCGTTATAGTTGCAATTTTTTTGAAAGTTAAGGAAGAAACAGTTTCATAGGATTCAGTTTATAAATAATCCTTAATGTGACTTTTCAATGCTTATGTAGTAAAATCTAAGAGTAAATCCTCCTCTATTTCTGAACTTCTAAAGTCATTTGCTGAGTTCCTACTGGCTGACTAACGGCAGCATCCATTATTAAATCAGGGCATAATGATTTCTGCATTTTTTTTCAACCAAAGTTCATTTCTTATTAACATTTAAGGAAAATATCTTTTGTTTTAATTTTTTTAACATTTATTTATTTTTGAGAGAGAGACACACACACACAGAGTGTGAGCTGGGGGAGGAGGTGGGCAGAGAGAGAGGGAGACCCAGAATGTGAAGCAGACTCCAGGCTCTGAGCTGTCAGCACAGAACCCAACGTGGGATTCGAAATCACGAGCAGTGAGATCATGACCCGAGCTGAAGTCAGATGCTCAACTGACTGAGCCACCTAGGCGCCCCAAGGAAAATATCTTTAACAGTATGTTAAGTCAGTTCGTATTCTTGAGGTACAAAGACAGAGGAATGTGATTAACTAATGTCCAGCTGACTTAGTAGTGGGTTTGTGTAGAAACTGGAAATAAAAATAATGCATTGATAAAAAGATCTATTGACAGATAAGTAGAATTGCACAGTCACTTCCAGGATTTATTCTGATGACCTACTATTCCTGTTAAGAATAGGCAAAATATTGAAGATAATTCTCAGATGCTGATTCCAAGCAGGTCCCCTGAAGTATGTCCACTTTCTACCATTCTCCTCTCCCATCGTATTTCTTGAGATTATCACATCATTTTTTTTTAATCTTGTAAGGTGTGATATTATAACTTTAGACTTGGATGCCTCATGTGGCAGTCTGTGGAGAAACCTGTGGAAATCAGTGGGACTCCAGGGAACATGGTTCTTTGGAGGAGAGTATTGTTGGGTCCCTTTGTGGAAAGAATTGCTTACATGTAAGCATATCATGAAGATGTTTGCTGTGTAAGTAAATCTACCTGGTGAAAGAGAGGGGAATGGAGAGGGCAACAAAGAAAAAAAAAAAAAGAAATGAGAGCATGTTTCAATAGTTAATTTCAATTTCTCTGCTAGCTTCCAAGGAATTCCTTACCTGTCAACTTGAAACCCTGGTCTGTAGATCATTTCTTACTCAGGTATCAGGATGCTTAAATAACCCCTGGTTTCTAAGTTCATTCCCAGTGGTCCTCATCATGAGCACTAGGGACTGACATCCTCTTTGTCCCTCGAAAACAGTTGGATGCTGCTTTTCACCTTCTTAGCCAGTATCCCAGTTCCCCAAGTAACTTGTCAGTTTCTAGAAAGAAGGGTGGGGCTGAAGCTAAGCACTTTAAGCACCTGCTTTCTTGAGACAGAAAGGATGGGACTTCCCAGTGAAAAGTTGATCCCAGTGAGGTGGGGGTTGGCCAAAGCTGAGGGACCACTTTCTGCCTCATCATGGTGTCACTCAAGGCAGTTACCACCCTCACCACATACTAACTTTACTGGAGATAAGCCTTACCTCTGCTCCTGCCCTCTATAAGGTGGTGTGTTATTCTCAGAAAACTGAGCAAAATTATGTTTGTAAATAATGCAATGCTACAATAAAAATTTACATAGTCCGAAGACTATGTGAATATTAAATAAGCAAATGTAGTACCAATAGTAAGATTAAAAACTTTAACTGATTTGTGTACAAAAGAATACATTTGAACACATAAGTGGAAATACTTGTGAAGAAAGAAGCTTATTTATATTTTAGGAATCAAAGCTTATTTATATTTCAGGGATCAAAGGGTTAATTTTTTTTCAATATATGAAATTTATTGTCAAATTGGTTTCCATACAACACCCAGTGCTCATCCCAAAAGGTGCCCTCCTCAATACCCATCACGCACGCTCCCCTCCCTCCCTCCCCCCATCAACCCTCAGTTTGTTCTCAGTTTTTAAGAGTCTCTTATGCTTTGGCTCTCTCCCACTCTAACCTCTTTTTTTTTTCCTTCCCCTCCCCCATGGGTTTTTGTTAAGTTTCTCAGGATCCACATCAGAGTGAAAACATATGGTATCTGTCTTTCTCTGTATGGCTTATTTCACTTAGCATCACACTCTCCAGTTCCATCCACGTTGTTACAAAGGGCCATATTTCATTCTTTCTCATTGCCACGTAGTACTCCATTGTGTATATAAACCACAATTTCTTTATCCATCCATCAGTTGATGGACATTTAGGCTCTTTCCATAATTTGGCTATTGTTGAGAGTGCTGCTATAAACATTGGGGTACAAGTGCCCCTATGCATCAGTACTCCTGTATCCCTTGGGTAAATTCCTAGCAGTGCTACTGCTGGGTCATAGGGTAGGTCTATTTTTAATTTTTTGAGGAACCTCCACACTGTTTTTCAAAGGGTTAATTTTTGACAACAGTTGTGAATTCCTTTCTGTATTTCATACTGTCCTTATCCTTCTTTTTAAAAATATGTCCTGGAAACCTATTTAAAGATGTAATATCATTGACTAAAATATGAACCATGTCTCAATTGCATTAATGGTGACATATTCTGCTAGAGGTGTCCTGTAATCAGCATACCTCCTTGCAGGGATATTGGTAATTTGCATGTCATCATTTTACAGCTTTGAGCTGAATAACAAAGATGTGTGCTGTCACTAGGCTGTAGGGATAAATATTGGAGACTGGAGGGTTACAGTGGGATACCCCCATTGCCATCACCACCCTAGATACTGTTGGGATAAAAGTAAATCTAATGGTCAGTCTCTCAGCATGTATTATGGGTTATTCCAACCACTTTGCATGTGTTCATTTGTTTAGTCCTCATAACAACCCTATTGGAAATGTACTGTTATTATCATCTCTATTTTCCAAATGAGAAATTTAAAACACACAAATGTTAAGTAGCTTGCTCGACATCATACAGCTAGTAAGTGGCAGGTTAGAGCTAGTATTCAAATCCAGGTAAAAACTCACACCTGTAACCTCTAAGCCATGTTCTTGTTCACACAGACTACACAACCAGTAACAGGTAGTGATATTTCTAGCTTGTAAAATACGGATATTTGACTATTATTAATCTATTAAAATATTATCTAGTTCTAATCCATTACAGATTTTAGAATACATTTAACATGTTTTAACTATGCAATCCAAATATCTGTGGTAACATGGAAGCAGAGACTTTTCAGAATGGGCATTAACTATTCAAATATTTTTTGGGTAAATTTATGAGGCATTCGATATTACTAATTTCGAGTAATATTTAGTGAGATCTTACTGTGTACCAGGCACTCTTCTATCTGCCTGATATTTTATTTAATCTTTTTAATACCGTGTGGGTAATATGTTATTACTATCCTACTTAAAGAGAAAAAGCTTAGGTTTCAGAGACAAAACAACCTGTGCAAAGTAGTGCTGTTGAACTGGGCACTCAGTTTAACCAATTCCAGACCCCAAACTGGAAACCGCTATGCCACACTGCCCACCACCCACTTAATAAAACGCTGTGTGGACACTTGATGTATTTTACCATTTTGTGTGTATTTCTGCAGTCAGAGGTAGTTCTCTTCTTAGGTAGAAAAACACAATGTTGCTTTGGCCCAAAGCTCCTTGCTCAATCAGCTTTTCATTGTTCCTATGATACTATACGGTAATTGTCTATTTGCTTGCCTTTCTCCCTTCACAAGGCATTAAGTTCCTGGAAATAAGAACTGTACGTTTGTTTTTGATTCCTTGACATTGAGCACAATGCCTGGTCCATAATAGGAGCTTAAAAAATGCATGCTGGACAAACGAATGCATAAACAAATGAAGGCAGTATTGAAAGGATTCTTTGGTTAAGCGTTTTCTTCCTTGAAATAGGTTGATACCCTCATAATGATGTATAAAACTCACTGCCAGTGCATCCTGGACAATGCAATTAATGGAAACTTTGAAGAGGTAAGGACGACAAAGAATGCTTTGCTGATCATATTGTGTATACTTTCTTGTCTTGTTCTTTATGAGTTCATGTAAAGGAAGAATCTTAATGTTTATACTTTTTGCTTTATAACTAGATCCAGCATTTCTTATTACACTTTTGGCAAGGAATGCCTGATCATCTTCTTCCCCTGCTTGAAAACCCTGTTATCATTGACATTTTCTGTGTTTGTGACTCAATTCTTTATAAGGTAAGCTCTTTGGGGTGTCTTAAACACAAACCGCATGTTTTCTTTATAAGTATTCTATCTAAATTTTTGCATTGTATGTTCAATAAATTTGTTATTTCTGGCTGGAGAGACAGTATTATTTTTTTCTGATGAGAAACCAGTATTTAATAGTGCATGTGTTATGGTTAAATTTACATTGAAATAAAATCAATCTGTTTACAGTTAATGATTCAAAATATGACATGCTCACTAATACATTAAATTTTGTTAATTTTTATTACCTGTTTAAGGTGTTTTCAGAGTGAATAATATGATGGCTTTTTTACCGTCTGTTTCTGGGGGAAAAGCAGAGTTAAACACTCTTATGGGATTAACAACTTAAAAATATTGGAAATCTCTAGGTTTAATGCATTAATATTCATTTCTGTTCTAAAACCAAATAAGAGTATTCAGATGTCTACAGAAAGATCATGAAGACATTACAAACAAAGATGAACTGGTTGGCCTTCTAGCCAAACATTTATCTGGGAAGAGGGAGAATCTAATTCCCTGACAGTCAGTTCCTTAGTTAGAGCAACAGCAAGGTCGAGGCTGAGAGAGAAAACTGTGTTACAATCTGGGTACTTTAAAGTGAGTTTGGCTGCACTTACCTGTTCAATTGTCAGAAGGAAAACAAAACCTTTCCTTTCAAAACATAATCTGAGTTTGCAAGAAAACCCAAACTGGAACCCTGTTAAGCATTTAGAAAATAAAATCGTCCTAAATTGGTTGCTACTATTAGGTTCTCAGCAGAAGCTAGATGAACTCAGACTGGAAGCAACTTTGCACACCAAGAAGTGGTAGGTAGTCTTGAGCCAGAATGGGAGAGCCCATATTTTCATCCTCTGTTAAGTTCTCCCTATCACAGGATAAGAGGATGGAGCAAGTGCAGTATATTCTCTGCCTTTAGTTCAAATTCACGTTGAAGAGGGACAAAGGAGAGTGAGGATTGTCTCATTTTTCTGGGTTGCATATGAGTATCATTATTTAGAGGGAAAAGGTTTAGTTTGCAGTAACTGATTGCAATGTTTAAGACTTGAAGAAGTAAGCAGAAAAGGGAAATAAGGTGGCTCCAAGAGAGGGTATAAGAAAAGCCCCCGGGTCTCATGCATACACACTTACCACCATCAAAGTAAAGCTCTTTGGAACACCATTCAGTACCTCCAAGAAATACTCTTTTAAAAAAATTTTTCTTTTACATTTATTAATTTTTGAGAGACAGAGAGAGACAGAGTGTGAGCAGGGGAGGGGCAGAGAGAGAGGGAGACACAGAATCAGAAGCAGGCTCCAGGCCCCAAGCTGTCAGCACAGAGCCTGACGTGGGGCTTGAACCCACAAACTGTTGAGATCATGACCTGAGCTGAAGTTGGTCGCTTAACCGACTGAGCCACCCAGGTGCCCCAAGAAATATTCTTAAAGCATATTCTTTCTTTTTTCTTTACAAATGGTCTGTTTTTTTTTTTTTTTTTTTTTTTCAGTTCAACACAAAAGTCCTGAGTTTAAGTACCTCTAAATGAATTGAGTTTTTTCTCCTCATAGTGGACCCAGGGAGACACAGTAAGCATTGTAAATAGAGCAATTTACAATTCTCATTGCAGAATGAGTTTCTGGAAGATCTTCATTCCTCTCAGGAGAGTGGTCAACTTTTAGTCCATAAAACAGTACATGATTACCAAGTCCAATTCTTGGTAACTAACATACTGGGCATATACAATATTGTCTTATACACATGGAATACATGTACATTTTTCTGGTAGGCTACATAGGCCTTTGAAGATTAGGGTTTACCCACATTTTGAAATATCTTCTCCTCTTGGTCCTTTTCCTCAGGCTGGACCACTCAGTTTATCAGTCAGCTTAATGGATCTGCATTGCTCATATCCTATTTTGTCCCCTCTTTCTTTATTCTAGTTTTTCTTGAGCTGGGATCAGTCAACACTATCTAAATTCTTCTTTCTACTAATTCTCAGGTCCTACCCACCTCATCCATGTTTAGGGCTCAGTCTAGCCCTTTCTTTCAGTATTCTTTTCTTTTTAATTTTTAATTTAAATTCAAGGTAGTTAACATACATTGTAGTATTGGTTTCAGGAATAGAACCCAGTGATTCATCACTTACATAGAACACCCAGTGCTCATCCCAACAAGTGCCCTTCTTAATGCCTATCACCCATTTAGCCCATCTCCCCCATCCACCACCCCTCCAGCAACCCTCAGTTTGTTCTCCATATTTAAGAGTCTCTTATGGTTTGCCTCCCTCTCTGTTTTTATCTTATTTTTCCTTCCCTTCTCCTATGTTCATCTGTTGTGGTTCTTAAATTCCACATATGAGTGAAATCATATGGTATTTGTCTTTTTCTGACTGACTTACTTTGCTTAGCAGAATACACTCTAGTTCCATCCACGTCGTTGCAAATGGCAAGATTCCATTTTTTTTGGTCACTGAGTAATACTCCACTGTATATAGATATATATCACATCTTCTTTATCCAGTTATCAGTCAATGGACATTTGGGCTCTTTCCATAATTTGGCTATTGTTGATAGTGCTGCTATAAACATTGGGGTGCATGTGCCCCTTCAAATCAGCATTTTTGTATCCTCTGGATAAATACCCAGTAGTGTGATTGCTGGGTCATAGGGTAGTTCTATTGTTAACTTTCTGAGGAGCCTCCATACTGTTTTCCAGAGTGGCTGCACAGTTTGCATTCCCATCAGCAGTGCAGAAGTGTTCCTCTTTGCCCACATCCCTGCCAACATCTTTTGTTTCCTAAGTTGTTAACTTTAGCCATTCTGACATGTGTGAAGTGGTATCTCATTGTGGTTTTAACTTGTATTTCTCTGATGATGAGTGATGTTGACCATCTTTTCATTATTCTTTGTGTTCTGATAATTAACTCTCTGGACCCAGGCTATTAGTGTTCCTAGGCTAACCTAGGATTGTAATGTTTCTAGATCCCCACCCCTCACCTTTCTTACACATGCACCTCACACATACATTCATTTTAGAGATAAAAGCATAACTTCCAGAAATGAGTTAGCATATTATTCTCTAGAAAGCTAGGAATGAAAAGTAATTGACAAATAAGTGTCTTTCTACAAAAATACTAAGTAAGGATTTATGTTAATTCTCTTTTGCTGTGATTAAGGTTCTTACAGATGTACTCATTCCTGCAACAATGCAAGAAATGCCTGAAAGGTAGGTTCAGTCAATAAAATGTGGTAGTTTCTTAATGTAGAATTTAACCCTATCCATTATATTAAAGGAAAACATTAAATAACAATTCGTTTGTTTATAAAGATTACTTTCCCGCTCCTGTCCCTTTGTATTAGTTAGAAGATGTGCCTCAATCCTTATACTCAAACTTCACTGAGCAAAATTGATAGAATAATCTTGAAATCCTTTTAATATGAGAAATGTCCAAGTGAAAAATAAATATTTAAGTGTACTGACCTTTGAAATACTGAGAAGTTCTTCAATAGAAACTGGCTACAGGAAAATAAATGGGGATAATTGATGGAAAATAAACCACAATAATAAAAATTATAAGAAAAATTATTTTATCTTTGTTATTAAAGATTACTTATTAACATTATTATTTATTATTATTGGCCTTAACTGCAAAATCATAAAGTGGCATAATGGAATTACCATCTTCTTTTAACAAAGGAATAAGATCTTAAATAGACTGTATTCCCCATCCTGGGAACATTATACCTTTTGATCCCTTTCATCCATATTGCCCCACCAGGACCCGCATCCCCTCTGGTAACTGATGACAGATGGTAACTGGACTATGGTGGTGATGAGCTCACAATGTACACAAATGTCAAATCACTATGTTGTACACATGGAACTAATATAATGTTGTTTGTCGATTATACTTCAATAAAAAAAAATCTGAAATTGAAATGGTACCTGAAGATTTTTCACAAAAACTTTCTGATGTGTGAACAATAAAAACTCAAAAATAAAAACGAAAATTTTTCTTTGTAAATAAAGTCTAATGAAAAAATGAAATTTATTTTAGTATTTGAGGCACAAATACACGTAGGATGGACGTAGTTGATGCTCAATATATACATGATGATTGACAAAACAAAGTTTATTTTTGATTTACTTTTTCCTGTAGATCGTTTTATTTATTTATATAATAGTATTGTACAGACCAATAGTTTCTTTTAATTATCAATATGTTATCTTTAAACATCTAATCTGATCTCTGAATTAAGTACACTTAACATTTCTGTGTCACAACAGAATGGTTGTGATTATTAGTTAATAGTAATTAACTATTATTAGGGGCAGGCATTATTAGTTAATAGTAATAATAGCTGACCTTTATTACTACAACATGGGCTTTGAGACTACATAAATTATTTTACTTAATTTTACAACTGCCTGAAGCAGAATATTTATGTATTTATCTCTTAAATATGCAAGTAGTTTATTGTAGAAAATGAAAAACATACATAAATGCATTAAAAAATACTCCTGATCTCTCTACATTAATGTCTTATGTTATTATCCCATAGACTGTTTTTTTTCTAAGAATACCTGTAAATATACACATTAATAAAATGGAACCATAGTATACATACTATAATTGCAGTATATAGTGAAAATGTTTCATATCAACAGATCTGGATCAACATTATTTTTTAAATTTTTCTTTTTTCAATTTTTTCTTTCTTTGTTTCTTTTTCAATTTTTTCTTTCTTTGTTTCTTTGTTTCTTTCTTTGTTTCTTTGTCTTTCTTTCTTTCTTTCTTTCTTTCTTTCTTTCTTTCTTTCTTTTTCTTTCTTTCTTTCTTAGAGAGAGAGAGCAGGGCGCCTGTGGCTCAGTCAGTTAAACATCAGCTTTGGTTCAGGTCATGATCTCACAGTCTGAGTTCAAGCCCCACGTCAGGCTCTGTGCTGACAGCTGGGAGCCTGGAGCCTGCTTTGGATTCTGTGTCTCCCTCTCTCTCTGCCCCTCCCACACTCACACTCTGTCTCTCTTTCTCAAGTAAAATTAAAAAAAAAAAAAAAAACATGAAAGAGAGAGAGAGAGAGATTGAGTGTGAGCAGGGGAGGGGCAGAAGGAGTAGGAGAGAGAGCATCTTAGGCAGGCTCCATGCCCAGCACAGAGCCCAGTGCTGGGCTTGATCTCCTAACTGCAAGATCATGACCTCAGCCGAAATCAGGAGTTGGACGCTTAACCAACTGAGCCACCCAGGCATCTCTCAACATTTTGTTTTTAAATGGCTGCATAGCATCTGAAAAATACTATACTTCATTTAACCAATTTCTTATCATTGAACAGTGGATTTTTTAAAAAACACAACTTGTTAGACTATTCCCCAGTGGCTGTTACAATCCCAAATCCACAAATGAGGAACCTGGCAGCAGAAAGAAGTTAATTTATTTGCCTAAAGTAAGTTAACTAATTAAAAAACAGAGTCAGGATTTTAAATTTTTTTTTTCAACGTTTATTTATTTTTGGGACAGAGAGAGACAGAGCATGAACGGGGAAGGGGCAGAGAGAGAGGGAGACACAGAATCGGAAACAGGCTCCAGGCTCTGAGCCATCAGCCCAGAGCCTGACGCGGGGCTCGAACTCACGGACCGCGAGATCGTGACCTGGCTGAAGTTGGACGCTTAACCGACTGCGCCACCCAGGCGCCCCAACAGAGTCAGGATTTTAATTGAGTGTCTGTTTAACTCCATTTTCTATTCTTTTTCCTGTATTATGTCACTGCTTGCCAATATGTAGCACCATCCCAAATATAAATTTAGATCTTTTTTGTTGAGGTAGAATGTGTAGATTATTGACTGATTTTAAAATTTTTGTGTTTCTGTATAAATGTTTGTGCACACACACAACCAACATTTGCAAGTTTCTATATAGGGTTCTATAGTACATTTTTGATCATGTATCCCACTATCCCACAGTCATATTTGGATTGTAAAAATATATTACTAGACACTAATAGTAAGTACCTGAAACGACATTATGATCCCTATGCAGTATCTCTCAAGAAGTCAAGATGTGCAAAATCAAGTGCATACTTACATTTACCCAGAAATATTTTATCAAAAATGACTGAACCATGAGTTAATATTAACAATAAGGTATTATTTGTTGATTACTCTCTGCATGCCACATTTGACCAGAGAAATCTCCATGAGTTATTTTATGTAGTCCTAGTAATAATCCTGTGACATAGATACTAATCGTGTTCCCATTCAATAGATGAAGCCAGAACTTGAGGACATTGAGTATTTTGACCAAGGGGGTAAATGGCAGACCTAGGCTGAATCCATCAGACTTCAAAGTCATGTTCTTGGAATCACAGAATAATAGCATACCTCCATTAAACTACATTTATTTAATGCATTTTGAACAATTTAGCATTTAATACATAAGTCTTTTTGTGTGTGTAGCTTATTAGCAGATATAAGAAATTTTGCTAAAAATTGGGAACAGTGGGTTGTTTCATCTTTGGAAAACTTGCCAGAAGCTCTAACTGACAAGAAGATACCCATCGTGCGAAGATTTGTATCTTCTCTCAAACGGCAAACATCTTTCTTACACCTTGCTCAGGTATGTTGGTGTCTGAGTCACCAGATTAAAAAAAAAAACCCTCTGGTAGCAAAGAGCAAGAAATTTTCAGAGATTGAAGACTAAGTAGACAGTTAAATGTAATGTGAGACCCCAGAGTGAATGCTAGAATAGAAAAACGACATTAGTGGGAAAACTGATGGAAATTTGAATTATGTCTGTAGTCTATCTACCAGTGTTATACCAATGTTAATTTCCTGACTTGGGCAATAAACAATGGTTAGATAAGGTGATAACAATAGGAGAAGGGGGATAGGGAGAATACGGAAATATTCTGCACTATCTTTCCTTCTTTTCTGTAAATTTAATATATTTCAAAATAAAAAGTAAAAAAATACAAAATTTCTGAGTGCAATGTAAAATGCAAAGTAGTTCTTTGCATTATGAATCCAGTTAATAAAAATTAAGGTTGTGGGGAATGAGCCCATGTAATATTTGATGTGAAACCCACAAACAACACATTTTAAACTACTAATTTGGATCTCTTAAATAGGAAGAAAAAAAGTAATTCTTAAATTAGGATTACAGGTTTGTATATTGTTAAAAAATATATTTCCCCTCCTCTCAAATGATTGTTTGCTTTGTGGAAGTTTTTATCCCCCTAAATTTTAAAAGACTTGATTGGGCTAGTTCCAGATAAGAAGCGTAACATTGTAAAATCCTTCTTGTATGACCGTGAATTAAAAAATTCATTTTCTAGTTCCAAAAATAGTTTTTAAAGCTTTAACAGAGATGGTCATGAGTCTCAGCTATTGCTTTTAGTTTTAAAATAAAGCATTTGTGATACTTTTGTCTCAAGGAACTATTTCTCTAGAAGCCAAAACTTATCTTTAGATAGACTCTTGATAATATAGTTTAGTGTCTTTTTTACTTTCTTTATGCAGATTGCCAGACCAGCTCTCTTCGACCAGCATGTTGTGAATTCTATGGTATCTGATATTGAAAAGGTTGACTTGAATAGTATTGGATCGCAGGCCCTTCTCACCATTTCTGGCAGCACAGACACTGAATCAGATATCTACACTGAACGTAAGTCTTCTTCCTGTTTAGAGCTGGGTCTGTCAACTCCTTGGCACAAGTGACATCTTGGTTTCAGCTCAGGTCATGATCGCCTGGTTCGTGAGTTTGAGCTCCACATCAGGCTCTGTGCTGACAGTGTGGAGCCTGCTTGGGATTGTCTCTCTCCCTCTTTTTCTGTCTCTCTATACTCTCTCTCTGTGTGTGTGTGTGTGTGTGTGTGTCTGTCTCTAATAAACAAACATTAAAAAATTTTTTTAAAAGAAATAACCAAAAAAGTAAAAAATAAACGAAAGAAAAAAAGAAATAACTTGGCAATAATGAACATGTTTTTGAGTGTTGTGAGCTCTCTTCCAACTTTATATGCATACACATTTCCGTGTGTTTTACACTCTTAGCATCATGTGGTATATGATGCATATCAAAATGATGTCTCAATATAATACTGTTTTTCAAAGCAGAAATTACCTGCGCAGGTTTGGACAATCTGACAGAGTTAGCAAGCTAATATGTGTGACTAGACTACCAGGTTCTATTTTCAAGGGACAGCAATCCACTATTTCCCCATCCTCTCTCTCCAAAAAGACAAAGTGTAGCCTCTGATAGGCTGTTGCACAAGTGATAGGCTGCTCTCTGGGGTGGTCCAACATCAGCCCTGCTTTCTGTTTCCTAGTATAAAATTGTATTACCCTTTGGGGTTCAGTAAACTTCAAATTCTTTAATAAACAGTAGTTCTAAATGGCCTCTTTAACTTTTATAAGATGAAAGATTATTCATGTAAGTGGCTCAGTTCCACAGTGCAGAATTTAATTTTGGCTAAAGATAAAAGTAGTTCAGAAAGCAGGAAATCAACAAGTTTAGCTTATTTCATTCATCAGCTTTCAATGACGCTGTTGCATTTAATGAAAGCTTTGGACTCAGAATGAATAATCAACTATACTGACAACTTACTCTTCCCCAGTATATACATGCTTATATAATACATAAGCCTATATTTCAATATGTGCCAAAATACATACACTTATTATTAAAATGTTGAAGAGTAAAAACTAAGGATTTTTTGCTCCTTGTTCTCAGGATATGAAATAATTTGTTTAACACATTTAATTTATTCTGTCTTTCCCTTTTATGCTACAAAATTCTTAAATGATTCCTAGTTTTAGGTTTTCTCTTGAGTTCAAAGTAGAGTAATATTCTGCTTTCTTTTTTCATTTTAGATGATTCTATCACAGTGTTCCAAGAACTGAAAGATCTTCTTAAGAAGAATGCCACCGTGGAGGCTTTCATTGAATGGTTGGATACCGTGGTAGAGCAGAGAGTTATTAAGGTATTTTTCAATGACAGATTCAGAAAATAAAATTTTTCTTAGTAGTAAATGCTAAACTGGTAATTCCTTGAATGGTGGGGGAGGGGTGATAGTCTGTGTGTAAAAATGCCTTGAAAAGCTCTTAAAGACTTGCAAATAAGGTGGCCCAAATATCAAAATTCGAAATAGACCAGATTTGAGAGTGTTGGGCATAGATTCTATTCTATTCATCATTTCTTGACAAAGAACTACAAGACACTATGCATTCCCTGTCAGTCAGTACAGTTACAGCTGAGTAACATAGGTGGTGAAAGATAAAAGCTGAAAAGATCTGGGACGCCTGGGTGGCTCAGTCGGTTAAGTGTCCAACTTTGGCTCAGGTCATGATCTCACCGCTCATGAGTTCCAGCCCCGCATCGAGCCCCGCATCAAGCCCCGCATCAAGCCCCGCATCAGGCTCTGTGCTGACCGCTCTGAGCCTGGAGCCTGCTTTGGATTCTCTGTCTCCCTCTCTCTCTCTGCCCCTCCCCTGCTCACACTTTCTGTCTCTCTCAAAAATAAGTAAACATTAAAAAAAAATTTTTTTTAAGCTGAAAAGATCTGACCCTTCTCTAAAAAGCAAATTTTCATAAATGCTGACAGAAAATGTGGTTTTAAGTATTTGCATTTTTAAATTCTGGGAGTGCAGTATTTTGTATTTTCTGTGTTTTTTCAACTCTTCCAGTTAACCTGCAAGTCAATCCATCATGAAACAAGGCAATAAGAGCA
Source organism: Lynx canadensis (assembly GCF_007474595.2). Lineage (NCBI taxonomy): Eukaryota > Metazoa > Chordata > Mammalia > Carnivora > Felidae > Lynx > Lynx canadensis. The sequence continues at coordinate 106,163,080 of NC_044307.1, forward strand.
AATATATCCATCACTAGTTGGTGTTAGCCATTCTGTATCAAGGAAACTGGTTATATTGTAGGGACTTTTCTTTTCCTCCTGGAAGGAAAACAGATTATCATTCAGGACCAGAGAAGTCAGAGTTAATCATTCACAGAAATATATAACTCTTCTTTCACACTTCACCTTCTGTTCTTTTTAAAGTTCTGTCAAAGGTAAATGAAGAGATGAAGTATTTTGTAAATTATTTCATTGTGTTGTCTGATTCTGCTAGGTAAAAAAACCATACAGAATAAAGATCTATCAACCTTAAAAATGACAGCAAAGACAGACTAAAATTAAAATCCCTGGACAGATCATCATATCTGATAAAATAAATTGCGTGTCATGCCATCTGTCCATTTGTCAGACAGCTTATCAACCTCTTGATTTTATGCAGGATGCATGTAGTAATGAGATGACGGATTTTATAGTTTCATTTTGTTCCTTTTACTTGTAGACCAGCAAACAAAATGGAAGATCATTAAAGAAGAGGGCTCAAGACTTTCTGCTCAAGTGGAGTTTTTTTGGTGCTCGAGTAATGCATAACCTCACCTTGAACAATGCATCCAGTTTTGGTATCCTAAGTGCTTTATAAAGCTCTTCCTATCTGAATACATAATTCACTTTCCAGTCACATTTCCTATCAGTTTTTAAACGTGTGGCACTGTTACTGCTCAAATCTGACTGTCGAGACATAGAGAATGGTAGGTAGGAGCCTGGGTTTTGGAGTCAGACCGCATGCAGAGTTAAATCCTAACACTGCTTCTCTCTGGCTTGGGTTTTTATCCCCCAAGTTGGTCGAAGAGGATGAATATTCCTCTTGCTGGGTTGTATTGGCACTTTAGTGAGACAATATATATAAAAACACAGTTAGTACCCAGTGAACACTTCTAGAATGGCAGCTATTATCATTACATCCCATCAGTGCTTGGATAATTTTTTTTTTGTTAGACAGGCAAGTAAACAGTAATTAGTACATGATTTTCCAAAGGCACCAACTGTAATATGGCAAATTTTTGCATCTTTTTCAGGAACTGCATAGCTGCAGTCAAAGAGCAGCTGAGAAGACATGCTTTCATATGTTTCTGAAACCTCTTTCCTGATTGATTTGACTTGTGAAACAAACTGAGTCAAGTTAGCTCTTTTAAAAATTGAATATCTTTCTTTTTCTAAAATTTCTGGGATTCTTAGTTTGCAGCTATAATGCTGTCTTGTGGACAGTACTCCTGCATTTAGCTTTCCAAGAAATCTTTACATTATAAAATAGGTTACAGTTTACTAAGTTGTTTTTATTTAATCCTCAGTGGAATTAGATAAAATCAGTGAACTTGTATTGAAGGATGAACAAAATGTATTGAGCCTATTATTTGAAATATCTTGGTTTTGTGTGATGTTTCTTAAAACATACCACACTGAAGCCTGACTTTATTATGAAAGCAGACTTTTGTTGGGAAATCTCTTCAAAGAAGTTTAAGGTTTTCCAAGACAACTTCCAAATGAAAATAACTCTCTTGGTTTTTTGAAACCAAAGGGAACTTTGTTTCAGGCTAGAAAGACATCTTACTTGATACTTTTTTCAGACCCATGGTGGCCATTGTCTAATTATTTAGTACAAAGTCAACAGAAATACAGCAGAGTAGAGCTCATTCTCCTCAGGTTAAAGCTTATCACACTCCAATGTGTGCCCTCTTAAAGCATAAAGCATGTCTCACTTTCATCCGTATTTTCCTTTGATGTAATTAGCGGCCAAAGAGCTGGCAGGACAGTATACACAGTGAGCTGGGCAGGCGGTACACAGAAAGATTAGAGACCCAAGTTAAGCATGTTGGTCTTAGCAGGTCATTTAAAGTCCAACAAGTATTTGTTTATTTCAGTTGCTCATTGTAAAGTGTTGTGAGATGGTCACAAAGATAACTTGACTTCTCTCTTTCTCTTTCCTTCTCCTTCTCTCCCTCCTTTCATCTCACATTGTCCTCTCCCTCTTCCCATCCACAAACAAGGTTCTTTCCATTTGATCCGAATGCTTCTTGATGAATACATTCTCCTTGCCATGGAGACCCAGTTCAATAATGACAAAGAGCAGGAGTTACAGAATTTATTGGACAAGTATATGAAGAATTCAGGTAACTTAAAATGTATACTTTGTTTTACGTATTTCTGTATTTAAACCCAAGTTCGAGAATTTGTAAGCACACATTGTGTGGGGCTATAACAGTCTCAGAGTTTTTTCCCCAGGCGTGTTACTACTAACACAGTATATTAACACCATTGGAGCACTATTTTTTCTCTCCACCATTTATACTTAGAGTAGTCAGAGGAATTTACTGGAAGTTCTAAAGGATATGAAATCAATTAAGGTAGCTAGGTGATTAAAATAAAAAAAATAATCAGAATTAAAGACAACACCTGTGGTACACACCTTATAAATAATGTAGAAAGAAGTTCTATGGGAGCTTAAAGAAGGAAGAGAACATGTCCATTTGGGATGTGATGACTTGCATTTTGACGACTGTCCACTCCCGGGGCGGGGGCGGGGTGGTGGTTGGCGCCCTTCAGAACACGCCTCACACTCACAAAGGTACAGGTAGCAACAACAGCAAAAATCCGGCACCACTGCCAAGACCAGAGATGTGCCAGCCTTGTTTCCCATGGCACATATTTCCCCGGAGTTTCCAGCTTTGTGACATGACCCTAGAGCGTTTTCAGTTTCCTTTTCTTGGGCTTATATACTAGGAATATGGGAATGACGTTAGCTTTCCTGTTAAGAAAAAAAAAATCTTTCCAGATGCAAGTAAAGCTGCCTTCACTGCTTCTCCGAGTTCTTGCTTTCTGGCCAACCGTAATAAAGGGAGCACTGTTTCCAGTGACACTGTGAAGAATGAAAGCCATGTGGAAACACCCTATCTTCCTCTATCATCCAGTCATCCTGGAGGCTTACCCTCTGCTCTACACCCATTTCCTGCTGGGAATACAGACACCATGCCGCTCACAGGTACATTGGGAAACATTTGGGCTTCAGTGCATCTCACAGGAGCCTATTCCTGTGTGTTCTTCAAAACTGGTGACCTTCAGGCATTCAAAGAGTAAACAAGACTTGTCTTACCTAACTTGCATGAAAGCTTTGTAAAGTTTCTGTGATTTTCAACATTTTTCATTCACATTGTTATCAATGCCATTATTAACATAGGTACCACACTGTGACATGCTCTCTCAGTTATATCAGAAATACGAATAGTTATCTTCATTAAGTGGAAGAAAAAATTAGATTAGGTACACATAAAATCCTGAAGATGCTTTGGGAGTCAAAAAACTGGGCCTCTTATTTGTTTTTGGCTTTTGAGGAGACTATTTCTCCTCCATTAAAAAGTAGATTTGGCCATTTTAGAAAACCATTACAATAATTTTCATCTTTGGTCTAGCATCCCCTTTGTATCAATCCGAATGTTAAGTGGCTGGAACTCACTACTAAATAATATTTTACGTCTGCTTGTTGCATTATGTCTTTTCTGAAATATATAACTTCATTGGACACACAGAATTTTAAACCTGGGAGGGCCTTATAGTTCAGGGGCCCAATTCCACCAGTGGAAAGTCAAACACCCTCAGAGTGGGTGACATTCATAACTCGTTGTTGATCAGGGGTGTTTGCGTGATGTTTTGAATTGGCTTGCTTTGAAGCCATGGGCATTTTGACACTATTGCCTTTTCTGTTATCCTAAAAATCAAACCATTTAACATTCAGTTTGTTTTTTTTAATTATGGGGAATTGTGAAGAACAGATCCCTTGAGTTTCTCAAGCTTGAGCTCTAACCATCTTCATACCCATGGAAGCATGAAACCATCGCAGACTTTTGTTCATAGTGACTAACTTCAAAACACTTCACTATTATTGCTTCTCGGCCTTTTGGCCAAGATCAAGTGTAAAACACTTCAGTATTGTGAAATATACATGTATTGTCATGGTGTCTTTTATTTATTTGTTTGTTTATTTTTTTGTGATGGTATCTTTTAAACCTAGGTTTTTAATGTTCCCCAGTTCTGTAATTTTTAGAGAGTAAGAATGAGCCATTTTTTTTAAAAAAAAGCATATTGATAAATCTTTTGAATAATTTTTAAAGATATGCATCCATCTATTTTTATATGCCACTTGTGAAGGCTCTGGTAATTTTTTCCAGGTCAAATGGACCTTTCCCAGAACACTGGTCATCTGATGACACCACCCATTTCTCCAGCCATGGCGAGCCGAGGAAGCGTCATTAACCAGGGACCAATGGCAGGAAGACCTCAAAGTGTGGGCCCAGTCCTGTCAGCTCCACCCCACTGCTCAACATTCCCAGAGCCCATTTATCCTACTCATCCTCAAACCAGCCATGACTTTTATGGGACCAACTCTAACTATCAGACTGTGTTTAGGGCACAGCCTCACCCCCCATCAGGAGTCTATCCTCATCGCCCAGAGCATGGTCGATGCATGGCCTGGAGTGAACAGCAGCTTTCTAGAGACTTCTTCAGTGGCAGCTGTGCTGGGTCTCCGTATAATTCTCGACCACCTTCCAGCTACGGACCATCCTCACACAGCCAAGATTCACACAGTATGCAGTTTTTAAATACAGGAAGCTTCAATTTCCTGAGCAATGCAGGCGCTGCCAGCTGCCAAGGAGCAACATTGCCTCCTAATTCACCGAATGGTATTGAAATTTTTAAAGAATTTTTCCTGGCTTTTGAGATGGCAGTAAGACAAAATCAGACATTGAACTGAGCTCCACCTCTCTGAGTAGTATGCCATGCCACGTAAAGTTTCCAAAGATCATGGAATCTTAGATACTTGGAGCTAATTTCTTCCAGATACAATTCTTGTGGTTTTTTTTTTTTAAGTTGCCCTTTTAAATGCCACAAATGATGAAAAAAATACTATGTCAAACTGTATGTTTGAGATCTCCCTTAATAAGCCCAAAAGAAGAATGTTCTATCCATTTTATTTGTAGTAAATAATGTTTCTTCCGGAGAACTAGCAGCAGATCATACAGATTAGGACAGAAACTGTGCCCCCTATTAGTCTGATAAAACACTTAAAGTTTAGGGAGTTGGAAAGGTCTGTGGACTTCTTTCTTCAGCCACCAATGCGGGTTCTGTGTCCTCTCTTCTAGATGTAGACCAGTCCTTCTCCCAGTAACATAAATCTGTAGATAAAATTTGACAAGTATTTGACAAGTAGTGTAATCTTTGTGAGAAGTTAGTAGTGCTTTTTTTCTTTATAGGAAGATCTTGTTAATTTAGATGAGGAAAATATGAGAGAGGTGTAGTCTTACATCTGAAAATTAATAATAGGATAACTCCTTTGTATTTTTTTTTAAAACAAAAAAACCCAGCAGAGTGAAGCATATCCTTATACAAGCACAAATCCAACTCTATAGTAAAGATGGATGTGAATGTAATATTTATAATATGGCATCTTTAGGCCCCTCCCTATTATCTTGTCCCTTTTTTCATTCCTGGAATATTCTTTGTAGTACATTAACAATACATTCCTGACTTTTTCTGTTGTAGGATACTATGGAAGCAACATAAACTACCCAGAGTCTCATAGACTCGGATCAATGGTGAACCAACATGTTTCTGTCATCAGCAGTGTTCGCTCACTGCCTCCCTACAGTGACATCCACGATCCACTTAACATTTTAGATGACAATAGTAGAAAGCAGACCAGCTCATTTTACGCAGACACATCACCATCAGTTGCGTGTCGAACTCCAGTAGTAGGTAAATTATTTTAGTAGTTCTTGAAAACATTTTAAAGGCTGCTGACCTCAGGTATGTAGTCTTACTTTGGAGGGTGACTATTGAGGTAAACCTGGAGGTCATATTCCTACAAGTGATTCATCACTTTGGATCGAGTCATATTTTTGTGTCTGTTGGTAACAGTCTCCCCTTTCTCAGTTTGTTGGTCACTCTGCAACCCACTGCTAAATCTCTTATTCTTTCAAAAAAATAGCTGGCACCTACTATGTATGCAAAACATGAATATAATCGGTCAAATGCAGTCTAAAAGACTTTAAGTTTTTTATTTATTTTTTTTAACGTTTATTTATTTTTGAGACAGAGAGAGACAGAGCATGAATGGGGGAGGGGCAGAGAGAGAGAGAGACACAGAATCTGAAACAGGCTCCAGGCTCTGAGCAGTCAGCACAGAGCCCGACGCGGGGCTCGAACTCACGGACAGTGAGATCGTGACCTGAGCCGAAGTCGGACGCTTAACCGACTGAGCCACCCAGGTGCCCCTAAAAGACTTTAAGTTTTACGAGGGCAGTAATGATGTCTTTTTCTCACTCTCTCCTGTTCACGGTTGGACCCAGGGACAGTGCCAAGAGGTATCTTTGGACCCCATAATCTCCACTAGTACCCTAAAACCACTCCAAGTTTTAAAAAATGGTGATTTGTGATAGAGTTTGCTGTCATTTTCTCAATTGTATGTAAAATGTGATTAGACAGCTCTGTAGAAAATGCTGCTATTTTTATTGCTCTGTTACATATAGTTTAAGTAAAAATGAGCAAAACGGTGTGTTTGCCATAAAGTCCCCTAGCATCTTTTTCCAACCAGGTTGCTGTCCCTGGGAAAATCCTGCAACTTGTACTTGTACAATTTGTACATCAACAGCACCCAGCAAAGTGTCTGTCACATGGTAGGAACTCCATACATCAGTGAGTTGAAAAAGGGGGCAAAAATATATGTATAGATTTAATTTCCAATATGGCTAATAAGGGATCACAGGGCAAGTATATATGCATGTAAGTATCAAGGCAGAGTGTTAATGTTTATATGAGATGGTTGAAATCTTCCAATGGAATAGATTTCAAGCTAGCTGGAGTAAAGGCCATTGACACCCAGCTGGAGCATAAGGGAAAATAAGATAAATTCCATCTCTCCTCTCTCAGTGTGCTTTTCCAATAACTCAATAGGAAGCACTTCTTCCCTTCCCGTGACCATCACAGATGCTCCCTGAGCAGAGTCTAGCAGCTCATCTCATGCTATCTGCAGATGGTCATTGCTTCTAGGTTACTCTAATGAAGCAGAAAATTCCACTTCAGGAAGTTTCCTCACCATGAGACTAAAATGTACTGTGTTGCTATTGTTACTATTAGTTCTGTTTACTCGTAGAGATAGTGGAAGCTTTGATGGAACATAGCTTGGGTGTAGGATGGATTCTAAGCTTTAGTTGTCAGAGCTGGCTTACAAGTAAATAGCAAAGAGGGCTTCTGAGTGAAAAAAGGGAACAGAGTAAGTGGGTAAGTAGTGCGAGGGAACTTAGGACCCACTCTATGTTTCCTTAGTTAGAAAACCTAGCTTCCAGGGACAGAGAAGATGGTAGTTAGAAAAATGAGAAAAACAGCAATGAGAAGCCAGCAACCATACATGAAGGAAATGTAGTGTCAGAGAGCCAGGTGGTCAAATTTTTGAGAACCAACTACTGTGGGCCAAACTTCATTCTAAGTTTGAGGTTATGGTGGTGACCAGACAGAGTTCTTGCCTATAAGAAGTTTACCTTCTAGGAAGGAGAGATTGAGGGATGATTATATAGACAAATGCAGAAAAAAAAAGATAGTGTCAGGTACTCTGAAGTCAGTTAAATAGGGTAAAATGACACATGGTTATGGAGAAACTGCTTTTGGTAAGATGGTTGGGAAAGGAATCCTGAGGCAGAGATATTAGAATTGAAAGTTGAGTGATTAGGAGGTGATGACTTGAAGGTCTGATGGTGGAGTGGTGGCAGAAGAGATGACAAGTGCACAGTCTCTGAAGTGGGAACAAGGAAAACTGAGTGGGCAGCAAGAAGGCCAATGTGCTTTGAGCATGGTGAATGAAGACAGTAGAGTAAAATCAATCAGAAGGCAGAGACCAGTTCACAGAAGACGTCGCGAACCAGGGCAAAGAGCTTGGATTCTATTCTAAGAGTGGGGGGAAGTCTTTGTAGAGTTTGAGAACAGCAACAATTTGATGTATACATCAGCAGCATTATCCTGGCTGTTCCCTGCAGAATGAGAGGGTGGGGCAAAGGTGACCGTCCTAAGACTAGTTAGGAGGTGGCTGTGTGGGTCCAGATAAGAGAACACGGGGGTTTGAATAATTGAGGAAGTGTGGATGGAAAGAGGAAGTAGACTGGGGATATATTTTGGTGATAAAGTTGTCTGAATTTAAGTTTGAAATGGAGTTTTCTTTGTGAAATGTGTAGAAGTCAAAACAATTTGTAGGAAAATAGCATAGATATGGGTGATAAATGCGAAAATAAATACAGGAGGCTTAAAATGAGTGGCACTTGGAAAGGAAAAAAAATGTCAGTCAATATTCAATTGCTGATTACATTTTCCCTTACAGCATCCAGCTTGCAAACCCCAATTCCTTCCTCCACATCCCAATGTATGTATGGAGCTTCCAATCAGTATCCAGCTCAAGAGACCTTGGATTCCCATGGAGCAAATGGTAGAGAAATGGTGTCCTCTTTACCACCCATCAACACTGTGTTCATGGGAACAGCGGCTGGAGGCACTTAAACCAACAATGTTGAATGAGGATTGAAACTAAGAATCTCTACTGCTCAAATATTGTTCATTCAGATTGCCATCAGGGTAAAGAAAATTGAATATACAGTGGCAGGACATTGTTTTCAAGTCACTGGTACAAAACTATGGACAACTCCATGATGAATGGAGATACTTGCAGACTTTGCCTTGCACGCAAATTGTTTAAAATGTGATCTCGTTATTAATTATAGTTTCAAACATTATCAAATTGAACCACTGGAGCTTTGAAGATGCAAACATTTCAGCTATGAAGATTTAATATTTTGCTTCCTAATTTATTGAAAATCTGTGTGCTGCTTCATCTTTGGTCTATAAAAAGAAAAAATTATTTAATACCTTTAAAATACCTTTAATTTATTAGGGTCTCAGAATCATTGTTTACTATCCCTTATTTGACAAAAAGTCAAGTGTGTGTGTTCTACCTCCTGTGGAAATGTTTACAAGGTCAAGACTTAATTCAATTCAGCCTAGACCAAAGTTGCTTGACTTTCAATCCTGTGCATTAGTGTGATGAGTTCTGTTACATAGCAGTATTCCAATTCTATGTAACTGAACGGAGATTATGAATGCTTTCCCTCTTTATTTAAGAAAGGTAAGAAGAAATGAAAGAAATAAAGTATGAAAATATTTTTAAATCCTTGACTGCTCTTAGAACTGTTACTGTTTCTGAAGAATGCTTAGGATTCACAGGCAAAGTTCCTTTGGATACTGAATTAAAGAGTAAAGCTGGTTGGTGAAAACATCATAATTCAAGAATATTTTCATATCATATCCATGCATATAAATATAAGGAAATTGTGGCTTATAGACCATTTGAACTTCTAAAGATTTAGAAGCAGTCTTTAATCAAGTACTTGGCTTATAAACTAAGAATGAATGAGTGTTCAAGGATCATTTGAATGCAAAGAGAAATTCAGAAGTGAGGAATTCATTCCATATGAGTTAATAGAATTTGATACACCATCTATCTAGGTCTGTTTCCTTTTCATTTTTGTATATCTTAGCTGAACGGTCTGTTGCAAGACTCATGGCCTGTAATGGGAAACCTCCATTAACTTCACAGGCTTTTCCTACAGTCATATGACAGGACTTATATTATTTGTATTAAGGATTGGGTTATACTATGAGCTCCGAGTACATTTTTAAAGGATTTGTAAGCCCCAAATACCCATTATACATCGTGATGTAATTTGGTGAAGACAAACTGCAGATTGTTTTCAGAAAGCAATAAACAAATTAATTGTGGACTTCTCAGAGTGTTGCTACCATTTGCTTAGTAGCATGTAGTTTATGAGCTAATTAATTGAGCAGAAAATTCTGCAACAGTAACAAATGATGAGAAATAGGAATAAATGGTCTATGATTTGTAGTAATATTGTAAGAATACAAAGGAGAGTGAAATTATGAAGGGCTTGGACTGAAGTGAAAAGCAAAACAGCTTTAAGAAATGTTTGGACATAAGTCTTGAAAATTAAGAGCCAAATTTCCACCATATAGTAATTACATATATACTCAGCATCTATTTTACGTCAGGCACATTGAAAAATGCAAGTTGAAAATACGACTGTAAAAAAAAACCCCTGCCAATGCCTTTGGTAAGTTCTGATATGATGAAGAAGGGGTGATGCGATAGGAAGTAGAAGCTCATGGAAGATTTTTGAGTAAAAAGTAATATGGGACATGGTGTTTAAGGAACAGCCAGCAGCAGCTGGAAAGGGAGGAGGACCAGACAGGAGAGGAACTAGCCCAAGAATGGGCTATTTGAGAGGCTATTTCTCTCATCCAGATGTCCAGCAGGTAAGTGCAGAGACTACATGGAAGCAGAGTGAAAGGAGCAGGAAAAAGAAATTTCGAAGAAGCATAAGCATCATTTAGTACAATTAAAGGATTGGTGACTGAGGGAGATATCAGGAATTAAAAAGGAATATGTTAGGGGCGCCTGGGTGGCTCAGTCGGTTGAGCATCCGGCTTCGGCTCAGGTTGTGATCTCGCAGTTTGTGAGTTCGAGTCCCAGGTCGAGCTCTGTGCTGACAGCTCGGAGCCTGCTTCGGATTCTGTGTCTCCTCCTCTCTCTGCCCCTCTCATGCTCTGTCTCTCTCTGTCTCTCAATAATAAATAAACATTAAAAAATTTTTTAAAAAAAGGAATATGTTAGTAGTGGCGCTAAAGTTTTCTTTAACCCTGTTTGCAAAGCATTTCAGTATAAATAGTTGACCCTGGATTGATAACCCCTTCATAGATGAGGGAAAATTATATGGAGCAGGGAGAAGTGCAGAAGAAAAGTAAACATTATCTCTGGGTTTCATTTACAATGACAAGGTGCTAAATTTTGACATCAGGAAGACTAACTTGCTCTTTTCCCCAAGCAGTGGGACTTGGGTTTATGTCTATTAGACATATATGGGTTTATGTCTATTAGATGTATAACAGCGTTTCTTTTTTTTTTTTTAAATTTTTTTTTTCAACGTTTATTTATTTTTGGGACAGAGAGAGACAGAGCTGAACGGGGGAGGGGCAGAGAGAGAGGGAGACACAGAATCGGAAACAGGCTCCAGGCTCTGAGCCATCAGCCCAGAGCCCGACGCGGGGCTCGAACTCACGGACCGCAAGATCGTGACCTGGCTGAAGTCGGACGCTTAACCGACTGCGCCACCCAGGCGCCCCTATAATAGCGTTTCTTATTGTGGGCACTACTGGCTTTCAGGCAGGACAATTCTTTGTTTTTCAGGATCATTCTGCGTATTGCACAAGATTTAGTATCCCTGGCACTCAAACACCAAAGCACTCCTCTCACCCAGCCTTGCGACAACAACATCTATGTTTCCAAATGCCTCCGGAGAGGTGGTGCCATTCTTGCATGAATTAAAAGTGACAGCATCATTAATTTTACTTAGAAGGAGCTTGAGACATTTAATACCTTCCTGCCTTTCAGCTGCACTCATCATTCTAGAATTGCTTCCTTCATGGATCTAAAGCTTGGATGCTCAAGGCTTTTTCTGGTATTCTTCAGGTTAATTTTAATATAGTTAAAGGATCTTAGCCTAGCTTTCTAGTGTTTCTGTTTTTAAAAGTAAATCAAGTAATTTTTAGAAGTTGTGGACTATCAATTATAAAGAAGTGACCTGGGGGCACCTGGGTGGTTCAGTCGGTTGAGTGTCCAGTTTTGGCCTAGGTCATAATCTCAGTTTGTGAGTTTGAGTCCCACATTGGGCTCTCTGCTGTAAGCACAGAGCCTACTTTGCATCCTCAATTCCCCACCCCTACCCCTTCCCCACTCATGTGCTCTCTCTCTCTCTCTCAAAAATAATAAATAAAAAAAAGAAAAAAAGTGACCTGTTCAAGCTAATGCCTATGTGAAGCCCAAAATTAAGGGTAGAAATAAAAAAGATAGAGGTTTAAATACTCCGTTCTTGAAGTACTATCTTTCAAATCTTGTGTTTTAGTGGTTACTATAGATAAAAGGCATAAGGAAAAATGAGCATTCCAAATAATTCGGTGGACTCAATACAATTCAGAAACCAAGAGTTTATTTTATAACAGCTTGAAGAAAAACTAAAACCCAGCTATGTCATTAACATAGAATTACAAATCAAAGGAGATCTGATTTATTTTCCTCTCTCCAGGTGGTGGAGAAAAGTTAGAGCTCTCCTCAGTTACATGTTCCCAAGTATGCTTTCAGGTTAGAAAGGATTTTTTAAAAAATTATTTAAGCTAAATTCTAATTACAGTTGTGATGTAAAATCTTTCTCTTTGTTTCTGCTTTGAGAGAAAAAAGTCCGTGAGACTCTCGGGGTCGCCCATGTCAAGAACCCATTTTGGAAATGGGAAAGAGAATATTTTTTACTCACATGATACCTAAAGACAGCCGGTGGGTGCACTGGCATTTAGTGTCAAGACCAGGGATGTTAATATCTTGCAGCATGTGGGACAGATTTGCACAGTGAAGAACTGTGGCAAGAAATAAAGCGAGTAACACTTCCATGGAGAAATGGATTAGGCTGTGAGATGAATGTCCCCAAACTCTGACCAGTAATCGCACTCTACATTAAATAGGATCCAACTAACCCAATTAGATGATTTCTTCAGCTACTGTGACTATGAAACTCCTACACATAGCTTAGAGAAGCCAACAAACAGAAAAGTAGGACTAGAAGCAGGGAGAAAGAGAGGGAAGGAGACCTAGAGACCAGCTTTGTGAGAGGGGTCCAGTAGGCAGCAATGGGTGGGCCCCTCTAAGAGGACACTGAGGCCACAGGTGCCTGGACCTAGACTCTAGAACCCCAGAGCTGAGACTGTGCCATCCTGACCAGTGAGGCACAATGCCCAATTCTCTCCTGCTCTCCCAAATTTACCCTCGGAGCCCTTCTTGACATGGTCTCCATTTAGCCATTCAGAGTACAGCTTCCCTGACTACAGTCACCAGTCCACAGCGCATGTTCCGCTTCTTCAGAAAAACATGATAAACATCAAATTAGATAACCAGCAAACATGATAAACAGCAAACATCACCGGTGATGTTTTCCAACCACTGAATTTATGCTCATAAATTTATGCTCAAACGCAGTCCACAAAAACAGGACAAAGAATACTGCCAGGTAGTGCATTCCCCCCCCCCTGAACTCCCCAAAAAAGAAAAAGAAAAAAGAGAAAGAAAGAAAAATGCTTTGAGGTAAATGAATTCTGAAACCCAAACCCAAAGTTCCAATTTTTCAAAAAAGCAGGAGATAAATGAGAGTGATATGTATGAACTCCCTGGAAAGAGATATTACAGGTACTCAGATTTCTAGTATAACAGGAAGCAAAATTAATTGTCCTACAAGTTTCACAATAACAGCTTTGAACTCTTATAAGGACTGGAGTAGCAAACTGTTCATACTGTATTTTGAAGGCAGATTCATAATCCCAGGTCAGTTAGAGAAATTTAAACAAAAACCTTCCAGAAAAGTAAACAATGGTGATGATGGCATACAGGACATTTTGTGCTTTGGGAAAGATAAGAAATGATGAGTTTATATAAAAGGTTATTGTACTATCTCATTCAATTATAGAATTCTAAATTAAATCCTCTAGTTTGTAAATGGCAGAGAACGCAACTTGTCTGTTCCAAAAGCACACTGCTTAAATGAAAAGAAAATAAATTTCAGTTACTCCTTGATTATAGGTGTTAGCAATGGTTGGAAATGATTGGTAGTTCCAATGAGTAATCTATTCAGTAATTTTGAGATATTTGATTACAAAATAAGGGCTTATCTCTGTTCTGTTTGGTAAAAAGGTTTTCAATTAGTTTTCTAATACCAAAATCTTATAAATAGTGCTTAATTTTTCTTCATCTTGGCTATATGATATTATGGTAGAAATGTTTCTTCTTATAAAAATAGTCTACTTCCAGAATGACCAAAGTAATTTAGGGTTTTTTTGTTTTGTTTTGTTTTTTGTTTGTTTGTTTTTGTTTTTGTTTTTTGTTTTCTGGCATCTAATCCAGTTGGAGAGATCTCTGATTTTCTTCTTTAAAATTCTCATGTAATAGGTATTACATGCAGATGTTTATGGGGATAAAATTGACCACTCATTAGATTGACTGTTTTACTTGTCATATCTAGAAGTTCTGTCATAACTAGAAAGTTCTAGCTCTCTGTTCGTTCAATAGGATGGGAAGCTTTGGACATACATATAAATGTAGAATACTTCTAGATTCCTGTTCCTATTAAAAACCTTATCTCATTATTCACAAATATTTCATTTAATCTCAAGACTTCTATTTATTGAATAATTGAAATTATTGAATTGAAATTGAAATTATTGAATATTTTAATGAAATGTTTTGGTCATGTTCTTAGCCTTGGTTAGCTTTTTGTTAAGGAGTTAACATGTTGAAATTTCCAAGAGATATTCAATTTTATCCCACTTTAACAAATATGTCTGCTCACGCTGATAACAAGGATAAGGTCACCCCCCACCCCATGGATCTTACGGTTTATGAGGTAAGGCAGACACTAACTGTAACATCTACACAATTGACATTGTGAAAAGAAGTGAAGGTGGCTCAGAGAAATAATAATAAGAGTTGAGCCCATGGAGATGCCTCCAGGGCAGGGATGGGGTGGGGAGAGCTGGTCAGGGAAATGTCTTGCAGGAAGTGACATACTGAGACTAGAAGAATAAATGGAAAGCAGGGGATGTTGGGGAAGGAAGTGGTGGTGGGCGGGGGAGGGCTTGGCAGGTGGGATGAGTGTTCAGGACAGGAATGCAGCCTGTAAGGAACCTAGGGTTGGCAGAAGAGATGAAAAGATAAGGAGCACAAAGAGTTAGGAAGAGCAGCCAGAATGAATCTAGAAACTCCTGAAGCTTTCAAACTTTAATGATAATCATAGTGATTTAGTGATGAAACATGAGAAACATGACTATGAAGATACACAAAGTATTAGACAAGGCTGGTAGGAATGTCAAGCTGAGATTTTTATAAACTTTGAAATGCTAAAATATTTTCAACAAACACCATTGTTTTCCTAGAATCCACTACTAAAAATAGGCTTTAAGCCCCTTTTATGTCTTCTCTGACAACACAAAATTAAGGAGATTCATCTTTTGGGGTTTTTTTAACTGAGATATAATTGACATGTAACATTGTATTCATTTTAGGTGTTGGTTTTCTTCATGAAGGTCTTAATTTGGTTCTCTTTTTAAAAATGATGATTTCAGCTAATAAAATAATGTTTAATACAATTCTCTATTCCTTTTCACAAATTGAATCCCAGACTTTCTCCCATGAAAAAGGTATTTAAATATCAAGGAAGAAAAAATTTGTTAATGCTTTCAAATGCATTTTCCTGTATTGCTGATGTGACCCTACAATTGAAGGGAACTAAAGGTGAAGAGAAGGTCAAAACCAAGATTCTCAGTGTGATGTGGTGACCTTCTTAAAATAGATGTCATAGGGTCTTTAAGTGAGAATTGGGTGAGGAACACATTTACGAAAGTGAAAAATTAACTACTTAATATGATACCTGCCCTAAAGTAAAGAGAAACCATTGTTTTTATTAGTTAAAAACAAGGGTGTTGTTCTTACCAATCAATAGTCAGAATGAGGGTCAGGGATTTACAGCCTTCAAGCATCTTTAAACACACCGAGGCAAATATGAGCTTTGTGGGTAGTTTGTTAATCAAGATTTGTCATTTAGCTCTGTGTGCTTTAGCTTATTAATGCTCTCTGCATGATCCCTGTGGAAAATAAAACTGTTACCATATTTTATGTTACAAAATGGCAAGATTTCTTGCCTGTCAATTTGGGGGGTAATATGTATGAACTGTTTGCCATCCCTTCTCCCCACATATAGACTGTTTTATTACTTATTACTCATTGTCTGGGTACCTCTACAATTTATAATATCATTTCAACCCTCCACTAGAAAGTGTGCCTGAAGACAGTACCTGATGTATTTTGACAGGAAGCTGAGTATTCACTTGCCGGAGCCTGGGGAGGGGGGGAGGGGGGAGTGAGGGGGAGAGTTGTTAAGGGTACTTGGGCAACAAACCACCAAAGAAACCCCTCTGAGAGTGCATGGATCCTTTGATGAAAGATAACCCCTTGGCACATCAAGAGTTCTCTCACATCTTAATGCTCCCAGCGAATATAAGGGAAAAGTGGCCAAGAATGGACTAGCAAATTCAGGAAACCCAAAAGAATGGCCTGTCCCTGTCAGAGGCTTCAGTTCTAAGTGGCTTGCCCCAGTGAAACTCCTTTTCAGCTTTTCCTGGACTCTGCATTTGAAAAGATGAGACCATAAAAGATTCAGATAGGATGCAGTAAGGACTAAGAAGCATCAGGATGTTGTGAGCTAGTCTTAAGTTCTAGGAAAGGCACCACCCCAAGAGCCGCAGATTTGCCTTTATATAACAGCTTTGAAGTGACTTTTCAAGTTTCTGCTAAAATATGAAGATAGGATGGGGCACCTGGGTGACTCAGTTGGTTAAGTGTCTGGCTTCAGCCGAGGTCATGATTTTGCCGTTCTGAGTTCAAGCCCCACATGGGGCTCTGTGCTGACAGCTCAGAGCCTGGAGCCTGCTTCAGATTCTGTGTCTCCCTCTCTCTCTCTCTGCCCTTCCCCCACTCATGCTCTGTATCTCCCTCAAAAATAAACATTAAAAAATAATAAAATAAAATATGAAGACAGAATTAACATAAACTATGATTTCAAAGTAGAGACACACACAATATGTAGCAATTTAAAATGTTTAGTACAGTCAGGCAAATCTATGTTTAAAACCACATTATCTGTGTGACAAATAACTTCTCTGAGACTCATTTTCCTCATCTGTAAAATGGGCTTCATAATACTACCTACCACAAAAAGTTTTGTGAGTGTTAACGGAGCTAAGGTTTATAAAATATTTAGCAGGATCGTTTCTGTCATATTGCACAGGCTAAACAAATGGTAACTGTTTTTAATTATCACTATTCTTCAGATCCCAATGGAATCAGTAATGTTACTGAATGCAGTGCAAACTGTTCTTGTGTGCCTTTATGTGTCATGTAGACTGCTATATTGGTAGAGTTGTCCAGCAAGATAACCTAAACTGGTGTAATTAAATAAGAATTTATTATGTAAAAGTAAAGGAAAAAAGCAAAACGTAGTAAATCATTAACCACGCCAATATGGTTACATAGAAGTGACACTCACAGGATACAATATGGTCTGATTGTTAGATATGAAAACATTATTGCAAGCAATATTTAAAAATAATTTGTGCTTATATATATTTCACTGGTTTCATACAATGATGCAAGTCCTTCCTCGATTAATCAATAATTCTGGGAGTGAGCTATCAATGTTTATTTCAGTCTGATTGTCTTTGTTTTCAAAGGCCTGTAATAAGCAGCTATAAAAATAGGTGATTTTCCCGTGGAAATTTATATTAGGAAGACAATATTTTCATTGATTAGTTTTTATTCCCCTTTAAAAGTCAATTAAATTAGTATTTTTAAAAATAGAATTGGCGACATTTATAATAAAAAATTATTAAGTGTTGGACATTCCTAATGCCTTCATAACTGCCAGGTTGGGGACAAGGTTCTTTCTGTTCTCTTTATTATTACTGGAAGGAAAACCTTTACCTTAGCCAAAAGCACTCCTTCACGCCAGAAAGCTGAACGTCGGTTGATTACTGGGCGTCTCCTCCAAGATGTTTTGCAGGTACCCTAAGCTCAGCATGTGCAGACCAGGAGCCACTTGATTTATTCTCAGATTGTGTGCTCACCGTGTTTTCCCTCTTGTCGTTACAGTGCTCCGGAAGCCAGAAACCAGGAAGTTTCCCTAACCTCTCCCTCCTTGCCCCCTTTTCCTTCACATTGTTCCTTCTAATTATCTTTCTGAGCTCTCATCTCATCGTCCTCATCCTCATAGACAGCATCCTCATGCACACTCTCATCTCTTTCCAGGATGATGGTATTAGCCCCAACTCAATCCATTTCTCTATCACTTCCAGAGGGATTTTCCTTAAACCCGCTGCTCAAGACCAGCCTATGGCTTTTCTTTGACCTCAGAACAAGGCCCAGACTCATTAAAATGGGCCTAGGGCATTTTCACTCTTCCTGCTTGGACCTAGTATTAATCAATATAATGCATATACTCTTTGGAATTTTGTCTGCAGATAGAAGATTCATAAGATTTTTGATGTCAAAGGTAATCACTGTGTAGGTACTGGGATTTCCTTTATGTTTTATGGTCAGAGTAAAACGTGTAGGAATATTAATGATAAATGGTCAATAGAGATAAAATGCTTATAAAAATCAATAGCTTTAATGGATCTAAAATATTTCAGGACATCAGGATTTGACACAAACAACATTGAAGGAAGCCTTATTTAATGGAAAATTTTGGCTCAATTCTGAGTCTTTCTAATGTGTGACAAAGTGATATTGAAAGACTGAGGAAATAGACCTTGCTAGACCTCAATGACGTACAGGCTGATAGAGGCTTAATTGAGGCTAAGGTTGAGATTTAAAACAAGTTAATAACACAGGAATTCAATAAACACAATAAACTCTCTTCTTTTGTCTTCTGCCTTTCCTGTGTTTGGATGATTTTTACTCAATCTCCCAGTACAGACATTGCATTGTCTAAGAAGTTCCCCTGGAAACCCCAAAGTCCAGGTTGGTGTCCCTTATATAAGCTCCCTTGAGATCCTATACTTTTCCAACATGACACTGAACATGTTATTTTTCTCTCTTGAACTTGACTGTAAATTCTGGGGTGGCTGAGGTGATCGTTAGGCTTATTGGTGCATTCCTACAATAAACACATGTTTAATGAAAACTGCATGTAAGGAACACTTTTAAACACAGAATGAATAATCACTCTTGGGTTCATTGGTCAGGATGCTGTATACCAAATAACACAATGAAGCAAGAACCAGGGTGAATCAACAGTCACTGTTATCTAATAAGGGACTAGAACTGCACAAAGTATGAAAATTCACTGAAAATGGGCTTGCCCTGGCATAGTCACCAATCTGAAACATTCCTTGGAGAAGAAAGTTGTGCTTTTTTTTGTTTTTTTTAAATATGAAATTTATTGTCAAATTGGTTTTCATACAACACTCAGTGCTCTTCCCAACAGGTGCCTTCCTCAATGCCCATCACTCACTTTCCCCTCCCTCCCACCCCACATCAACCCTCGGTTTATTCTCAGTTTTTAAGAGTCTCGTATGGTTTACAATAATAGTCACACTTTTTTGTCTTTAGATTTGATTTTATTTTGAATCATTGAGTGGAAACGCAATTCTGTTCGTAAAAACTAAGTTCTAGTTATTTATCTTAGTAGAGTAGGCCCTCAGTGAATATTGATTAACTCACTGATTGGTTGATTGGAGAGGACTGGAAAATGCCTTTGAAGCCATAAAATCCAGATACACACCCAAAATACATGCTTGTACTTTTGCTTAAGAAGACAGATGGTTGGATGTTAACAACACTATTTGCAACAGAAAAAAAAATTAGAATGAACTTAAATGACCATCAATAATTGGATAAGAAAAAATTCACGCAATGTAATACTATAAACAAAAGTCATGAATTCAAGTTACATATATGAATAAGAATAAATTATAAGATGATCATATTGAGTGGAAAAAGAAGTTTAAAAGCATAAGTAAAATCTAATATTTATGTAAATTTAAAAAATCATATCACAAAGTATTTATTGTTTATATATAAATATGTGGTAAAAATATAAATATATGGTTGGGTGGTGTATATATTTAACCCTTGAACAATACAGGTTTGAACTGCACAGGTCACTTACGTGTGGATTTTTTTCTATAAATACAGTGCGGTATTGTTAATGTATTTTCTCTTCCTTATGATTTTCTTAATAATATTTTCCTTTCTCTAACCTACTTAAGAATACAGTGTATAACACATATCACATACAAAATAATGTTAAATGACTATGTTATCAGTAAGGCTTCTGACCAAGAGTAGGCTATTTAACATTAGGCAGGTTAAGTTTTGGGGAAATCAAAGTTATTTGTGGATTTTTGGTAGATGTTGGTCCCCCTAACCCCTGTATTGTTCAAGGTCAGCTGTATGTATCTTCATTATAATGATTACCTTGAGGAGGGAGGCAAGGTAATAATACTGAGTAAAGGTTCAATTTTATCTTACACACTTTATTTCTTAAAAAAAAAGATATGAAATACATCTGGCAAAATGCCAGATGTGTGTGCCAGTGTGGTGATGGATTCATTGGTGTTTATAGTGTTATTCTGTATACTTTTTAATAAATTTAAAGATTTCATAATTATTTCTTAGATTATAATAGAGAAAAATAAGCTATAAGAGGGAAGAGTCTATTCAGTTTAAAACATTAAAACTTTCGGGGCGTCTGGCTGGCTTAATTGGAAAAGCATGTGGCTTTTGATCTTGGGATCGTGAGTTAGAGCCCCACGTTGGGTGTAGAGATCACTTAAATAAATTTTAAAAATATTTAAAATATTAAAACTTTACCCATAGATATTAGTTCAGCAGTGCAACAGTGAGTGGAATAAGCCATATATTATTGGGAGTTTAAGTCTCATTAGCAAATGTTCATAACTCTGGGGAGACAACTAGACAGTAATAAATGGTTTTGTTAGATAAGATGGGGGAGAATATTTTTCCTTTATAGAAATTTGCTAATCTCAAAAGCAAAAGATGCCCAGAAATGCAAAATAAAGGGGAAAATCCACATATAATCCTACCTCTTACAAATAAAATCTATACTTTTACACACATGTACATACCTGTGTGCATATGCAACTTAAGAACATCTCTCTTGTGTATAGTTTATGCTTAGTATTAGATGATGTACATTTTTTCTGTTATTTAGTTTCCCTTGACAGAAGATTTTTAATAGCTATTAGAATTTCTTCATATGGATATATTGTAATTTACTCAACTAACTTTTTACAGTTGAAGATTTAGTCTAAAAAAAGATGTTTAGATCTAAAACAAAAAGGGTGGCAAGGGTGCTTGAGTGGCTCAGTCCGTTAAGTGTCTGACTCTTAATTTTAGCTCAGGTCATGATCTCACAGTTTGTGAGTTCAAGCCCTGACTGGGCTCCGTGCTAGAGCAGAGCCTGCTTGGGATTCTCTCACTCTCTTCCTCTGTCGCGCACATGCACCCTGCTTTTCTCTCTCAAAACAAACTTTTAAAAAAGGGGAAAAAGGGGCGCCTGGGTGGCTCAGTCGGTTAAGCGTCAGACTTCAGCTCAGGTCATGATCTCTCAGTCCATGAGTTTGAGCCCCGCATCAGGCTCTGTGCTGACAGCTCAGAGCCTGGAGCCTGCTTCAGATTCTGTCTCTCTCTCTCTCTCTCTCTCTCTCTCTCTCTTTGCCCCTCCCCTGCTTATGCTCTGTTTCTCTCTGTCTCAAAAGTGAATGAAAACATTAAAAAAATTTTTTTAAAAAAGGGGAAAGAGATGGCAATTTCTTTATTTTTAAAAATAAAGTTTATTTATTCATTTTGAGAGAGAGAGCACAAACAGGTGAGGTACAGAGAGAAGGAGAGACAGAATCTCAAGCAGGCTCCTCGTTGATGACTGTTGTGGGGTTAACTCATGAACTGTGAGATCATGACCTGAGCCAAGACCAAGAGTCAGACGCTCAACCGACTGAGCCACCCAGGTGCCAAAGAGATGGAAATTTCTTGATTCACTGAAAATAATACGACCTAGAATATTTTCTAATCTAGCATTGTTTTCACTGAACCCCAACATGAAAACACACACACTTGATTTTTGTTTTAAACATATGAAATCATCCAGATGATGAATTAAATTTCCCAGGTACTTTTGGCATGTCTGATGTCCAGGAGACCAAACTCCTGCGACACCTTAGTCAGCTATTAGCATGTCTGGGAGTTGGCATGCCTAGACAATGGATGGATCTCCACACGATTTTGACCTGCTTACTTTGGAAGTGGGGCAAGGGGATGTCACCCTAAAAGTGTTTAAAATTAAAAAAACTAAATATTATTTAAATATTCTTAAATGGGAATTATTTGCAAAATATTAATAATACTAGTAGTGGATATGAACTTTTAATCGTCACGACAACCCTAAGGAATATTTTTGTTGAAGTGTATTTCTAGGACCAAGATGGAGCTTCTCCTATCCAGGGCACCATGTCAGCAAATAGAGATTTAGATAACTTCTGTGTTCCTGTAAGTGCTGTGCTTCACCAGAAATATATGATAAACAGTCAGTCCCTAAACTCCAGGCCAACTCTGGGCTTTTTTGCTTCCTTCCTTGTTCCTTATCCTTTATCCTATAAAAGCTGCCTGCCTTCCGTCCCATCTTGCAGTTCTCTGACTGGAGACTGTTGTTTCAGGAAGTGTTAAATAAAGCTTGTCTGTGTTACCTAAATTGTCTTCTCTAATCATTTTTTAAACAAATTACATTAACATCTATGCTGGATGTAAAAAGCAACTGCTTTATGATTCCTTTAGAATAGACCATCACAAAATAGTCTTGTCGGCCTTCACTGCCAAAAAAAGACCTTCTGACACATGAATATCCATGTTCACATATCCCTGAGGATATGACAGTAGTCTAGGTAAGAGAGGATGAACACAATGCCCAATGGAGAGCACAAGCAAGTAGAAAGGAAGCAAGGTAAATCAAGTGAAATTCGGGCACTGTGGAGATTATGATTTGATCCCCTATCAATGTCAATGTCACAATTCATTCTTTCAAGTTCAGTTAATATTGAGGAGGTTATAAACACATGGCTCCCTCCCTGGAAAGTATTCATCCATGCAAACATACCTCTCAATAGCCTAGCAACTCATCTGTCTTCTGTTTTCAAGGCTGGTGTATTACAAATTCCCTTAGATAAAAGGAATGATTCAGACAAATCTTCCACACATCCCCATGAAGGAATAAAATCCAATTTTCCACCCAAGGTCAGTGCAAACAGCAACACTCAACAATCAAGGACTTTTCCAAGTTATTTTAACAAAACCAGTTTGTGTTTGGACTGTTTTTTTGAGGCAGGTC
This sequence comes from Lynx canadensis, assembly GCF_007474595.2. Lineage (NCBI taxonomy): Eukaryota > Metazoa > Chordata > Mammalia > Carnivora > Felidae > Lynx > Lynx canadensis. The sequence goes on from NC_044307.1 coordinate 106,186,212, forward strand.
TATGCGTTCGTGCTTATGTTGGAATACAAGTAACTCATGCGACAAAGCCCCATGTGTCATATAAAAGCTGTGCCCAAATTCTTTGGGTTTCTACAATCTGTATACTTACCAAGGAAGATTCTATAATATTCCAGGTATAAGTCAACAGGTTACAAAAGAGAGGAGACAAGACTTGATTAATTGGCTGTGGAGGATGGACATGGTGGGCAGGGCGATAGGAAAGAACAGCTGACCTGGAGACTTGGTTTGTGCTGATGTCAACAACTTATTAGGAAATAGGAGCAAGTATAGCATTTCTGTGAGGGATACATGGGTGAAGAGTCACAAGAAACAATCATTTTATCCAAATTAATTCTAAGGTGCCTTGGAAGTATGCCTGGATAGACCTATTTCTGGTCTAAAACTCAGGGGAACTACAAAGGCTGTAAATTTTCACTTGTTGGTCTTTAAGATAAGGTGTTGGTTAAAACTGTAAGTATTAAAGTTACTGCCCAGGGAGAATTCATAGGTAGGCAGAACAGTGGGCCAAAAGAAGATCCCTGAGAAAATCTTGCACTTAAAGAGAAGACAGAGAGAACCTTCGTGAAGGAGACCGATGGTCAGAGCTGAGAACAGAAAAAGGGGAAAGTTATGATCTGATGTCAAGGAGAGTTTCAAGAATATGTGATGGTCAATAGAGGCAAACATAGTGTAGATGCTCTATAAGAAGAGATTTGGAAGATACTGCATTTGGTAATGTGAAGACCGGTGGGATGTGTGAGGGCCATTTGAGTGGAGGGTTCTGAGCAAAAGCCAGCTTGTATGGGTTTGGACTGAGCTGTAAATGGAAAGTGAGGAAAGGAAGACCATGAGTATGGGACATTCCTTAAACATCTTTCCTCTAGAGTTAAAAGAGGGCTGCTTGTTTTCTTCATTTTGACTGGGAAAAGTTTAAGCACGGATATGGACTTAATCCATGGATATGGATTATGGACTACAGGAAAACAACTGGTGGCAGAGTGGGTGGAAGGCACTGAAGGTACAGGAGAGATGGAGGTAATGAAGGAGTGACATACTAGAAGAGTGTTCTTATCCAGACTTGGCTACATCACTGGGGTGTACTGATTGTTATTGTTTTTCTTCTCACTACCCTGTGCTAACATTCTCTATTCACATGCTGTTCATGATCTATTCACAAGCTTTGGCAGAATCTGCAGCGAGTCTTGTTCTTCCAAGCCCTCCTGCAAAATCCTGGCAGAAGAAAAATGGGATGGACCTGGTGATCGGTGAGTGAGAGCAGAATCTAACCAGAAAGACTTCTCTACCACATTGTGTTCTTTCCTAATTGCTCCACAGTAATGAAATGACCTCATCATTTGGCTTTGCTGATTCAAAAGACAAGCTCGGTTATCAAAGCAACATAGCCACAAAACCTTTATGATGAAGCACAGATTTCTGCAAAATCCAAGTTAATGGTCAGTCACATCTCATAGAATTCCCTGACTCTCTGAGTTGAATTAGGGTAGGTTTTAAGCCAATGCCTTGCACACACAAAGAGAACACACAAAGCTATGTTATTCTCCTGGTCCTTAGGTGAAGCAGAAAGTTCTGATATAGGAATAACATGCCATAGACACATTTAGGCCAGTCCACAGGTGAATATTAAACTTTCAGCTTTTTAAATTACCTAGTAAAACCTAGTAAAATGCACAGTAGATATCCTTACTCCATTCCTGACCCCCAGCCCACCCCTCAGACTCACTCCTCCATTTCCATGTGCGACCTGGAAGACAGAGTGAGGATTAGAAATGTGGGGAAGCTGTCCTGCTATACTTATAATGTGGTAATTCTTACAACCTGGGAAGTTAATGCTTTGTCTTTTTAATTTCATGAATGCATATAAAATTTAGAATAGTCATACTGTGAAGATAGTAACATCAAAAAAGTCTTGTAAGGATGACATGTGACTTTTCTAGATTCCTTTGTTCTATCTTCTTCTCATTCCTAATAATCTCACTTTCTACCAATGACCCTTTTCTGTTTCTTTTTCCCCGTTTTTCCCACTGAGCCTCATAGCAGACATGACAATTCTTTTTTTTTTTTTTTTTTTTTTTTTTTTTTTTTTTTAATTTTTTTTTTTGTTTCAACGTTTATTTATTTTTGGGACAGAGAGAGACAGAGCATGAACGGGGGAGGGGCAGAGAGAGAGGGAGACACAGAACTGGAAACAGGCTCCAGGCTCCGAGCCATCAGCCCAGAGCCCGACGCGGGGCTCGAACTCCCGGACCGCGAGATCGTGACCTGGTTGAAGTCGGACGCTCAACCGACTGCGCCACCCAGGCGCCCCAGACATGACAATTCTTTATCCACTGCCCTCACCTCACAGCCAACTATCACTACCTTCCAATAGCAGTTCTGGAAGCCTTTTATGAAGTAATTAGTAGGTCAATCAACAAGCCTTGTTAAGCACCAAGCACTGTTATCCTGAGGTGTGGTAACATGAGGTTTCTAGAGCCAACAGCCATTGGCAGGAATGCTTCATTTTATTTTCTGGTGCTTGTCTGAACAGAGAGTAGCACTAATAATTAAAATCTGAGTCCTTTCTCTTAAAAACTGAGAACAAACTGAGGGTTGATGGGGGGTGGGAGAACCAACTGAGGGTTGGTGGGTGATGGGTATTGAGGAGGGCACCTTTTGGGATGAGCACTGGGTGTTGTATGAAAACCAATTTGACAATAAACTTCATATATTGAAAAAAAAATCTGAGTCCTTTGCCCAAGAAACAGCATATAGAATCCAATATGGGCAAGAAATGTGCTTATAGCATCAGAATGGCCCTGAAACCCAATGGTGTTTAACAAGCTGTTACATTAGAAACTTGGGAAATCTGACGTGTTAACATCACTTCGAATGACTTGTATTTGAAAAATAGTCAAGATTCATAGGAACTCCAAGATACTGTATAAATTTTCCTCAAGGGCTGTAAGAGACATACTAATATAGCAAATATTTAGAAAGCCCGGGAATGAATTCCCCTACTTTGTCTTTCTTCACAAATGAAGACCATTTGTTCTGGAAAAGATGATTAGCAAACATATAACTGCATGTTTTGATGTTTCTTGGTATAACCTGGAGAATTGTGCCCTCTGTTTAAAATCTAAAAAATAATGATCTCGCGGTCCGTGAGTTCGAGCCCCGCGTCAGGCTCTGGGCTGATGGCTCGGAGCCTGGAGCCTGTTTCCGATTCTGTGTCTCCCTCTCTCTCTGCCCCTCCCCCGTTCATGCTCTGTCTTTCTCTGTCCCAAAAATAAATAAACGTTGAAAAAAAAAATTTAAATAATAAAAAAAAATTAAAAAAAATCTAAAAAATAAAAAAGATAAATGCAAAAGACTCAAAAATGATGATGCAGGAGAAGAAAATTAAAATAAGCAAGCAAACAACAAAAACAACCCATCTGTGGCTCTTTCGAGTCACAGAAAGGAATAAAGGACACATTTCCATTCATAGAATGGGAGCCCCTACGTATGCATATTCAAATGAACTTCAAATATTCATTCCTGTTGTGTTCAGCCCCTTTATTTCTGTACATTTTTCCTTCTTGATGATGGCACAGATGGACTCACAATTGGAGAGCACGTAAAAAGATTCTCTTTCACAGGTGAACTAGGAAAGCTGGCCTACCTTCCTCTGGGCCTGGTTGATCATTACCCTTGATCAAATAAAAGGCCACATGTTCCAGCTGCCCTTATGCCCTGGTTACCACAGTGAGAGAAAGGAAGGAAAAAAAGAGAAACAGAAAGAAGGCATAAGACAAGATAGATATTCTTGTATGAATTTGTATATCATCTGAGTACAAGCACGTTCCATGCGTTCAAAGTCTTCATTTTTAAAAAGAGTTAACATTGGATGCAAGTGGTTCCCAAAAAATCATTTACTCTTGTAATGGAAATGATAATGTCCTGAAACAAATGCAAGCTTTTAAAATTAGAATCATCATAGAATGTGCACACAGATAAAAGAAGGAAAAGGGTGTGGGGGAAAGGAAGAATAGGGAAAAAGCCAGAGAGCAGTGACTCCTCATGACTTCACTGTGAATCCTGGTGGAATACGGATACCTAGGGACCCCTGCAACCACCTCTGCCGTCTGTCCATCTGCAGGATGAGAAGTCATGCTTTTCTCCATATTGTTTGAGCCTTTGGAAATGCCATCATTAAAGAGGATAAGATACTCACTGAACAATATCTTCTTGTTTTCCATTTGAGCTTAATACATTTGGTAGATATTTGGAGTAACTAGATATTTCTGAAAGCAAACACTCCACAAAATGGGGTTTTTTTTTTTCCTCCTCCAAAATGAGTTTTAAAACCTAGTGCTTTTCTGAAACACATGTTAACATGAAAACATTTCGCTGTGGTAGAAGACGAGGAAACAGATGGCAAATTCATATACGTGATATCACACTTTTCTTGAAAACATATATTTTGTGGGGGGCAGGTGGAGGGGGGAGAATAAACATAACTAAGAAAATTTGGGGGAGGGAGTTAGGCCTCATTTTGTTGATAGTGATTTTCTAGGGTGGGGAAAACTATAGGAGACTTTGTGTTTCATGATTTCTTATAATTATTTAATTTTATTGATTACTATTGTAATTAGAATAAGTATAAAATATCTTGTATTTAGGAGTTGATAATTAAAGGGTAGTTACAGTGGCTATCATTAAAAAAATGTTGAATATTTTGCTAGTGACCTGGAGCTAATATGTGTTTTCTTGAGAATTTTGCCACTGAGCAAGCCCTGTTTGAACCTGATGAACCGGATTTGTGGATAGAAAAACCCTGAATACTTGCCTTGTTTTTAAGGAAACTCTATACATTATCCCTTTTTTTTAAAAAAAAAATTATCTTTATTTATTTTTGAGAGAGAGAGAGACAGAGTGTGAGTTGGGGAGAGGCAGAGAGAGAAAGGGAGAGAAAATCCTAGTCAGGATCTGCACTGTCAGCACAGATCCCAATGCAGGGCTCAAACCCACAAACTGCGAGATGATGACCTGGGCCAAAATCTGACGCTTAACCAACTGAGCCACCCGGGCACCCCTGTATTATCCCTTTATATTGGTCCCAAGTCAAGGGGAAGTGATAGGTTGGTTGATAACAGATATGTACACAAAAAATTTTAGAGAAATTATTGCAATTTCCCAAGGCCAAGATGAAAACCAAAATACAGCAGACTATTTTTACCTTTCCAGCTAAAACCAGAATTAAACCAATAGCTGTTTGGACAAGTAAAAGCTTGTGGAGAATGTGTGTAGTGGAGGTAAATAAATAGTAAGCTCAGAAGGTGAGAAGCTCTCAAATTTGAATGGCAAGAGGAATGGCCAAAATGATGAGTCTGGAGAAGCATCAAGCCAGCCCAGAGTGACGTCACTGTGAGCATGAGATTGCGGGTCGTAAAGATAAGTGTATCTTCTTGAAATTTTTAAAGGGAAGTGAAACTGAGAAAGGGCTTCAGTTTTATTCATTAACTTTAAAAGATTAGACTAAGACGTTGAAGTGCAGCATGAAAGAAATGTGGTTGGAACTCAGTGCCATTTTATCTGACTTGTAGGGCTGCTGAGGCGGGAAGGGACTTGACTACAGGGCATTGTGCCCACCTGAACATGAAGATCAAACTCAAAGGTCATTCTTTTGACATTAACGAAGTCATTTGCTCAATTCTGATGGTATAATTTCGAATTAACAAAAGAAAAGGTCTTTGCACACTATGGCAACTGAGGCCGTTTATCTTGTAGTGAAGATTACTTTGAACTAAATTGTTAAAATGACATTTTTCTTCCCACAGTTATTGGCCGAAGTGAAATCAAAATCTCCTTCCTAAGTCATGGGGATAGCAAAGGTCAAAATGGATTTTTAAGATATCTGTCACATGCCTGCAAATTAACTCCCCACCATCTGATTCTATTATTGTAGCTTACTTTCAACAGCTGAGAGTGGATGTGTTCTGGGGAGAGTGGAGAATATTTAGCTGCCTGAGTATACCATCAGTCTTTGTAGTCACTTCTTGAAAATGCATCTATATGATTTTATGGCATATGCAATTTTTACTTCGTTGTTGCTGCTAAATTTTGTCTTTCTCAGAGAGATTTTGTAACTGTGATGAATACATGCCTTCCATTCCACAGTCACCTCATTTCTGGGACTCCTTGACACAAGCATATCCCAGATTAAAGAGATAGCTTTCAGAGTATCCATGGCTGGAAGATAGCTTTACTTCAGCATGGTATTGTCTGTAATCGGCCGTCTCCATGAACAGCATCTGCCACTGGCTTTGTCAAATAGAGTCAGATTGAGATCAAAGCTGTGGCCTCTGTGACCGGTTGACTAGCAAGATGAGGACAGTCATAGAAGAACAATCGGGTGGCTGATGCACAGCTGATGGGTTCCCGTGCTTTCTCTCACATCTGGTTTACCTCATTTTATCTATCCTGATAAGAAGAAGAAAAGTATTTGAACTGGACAAAGGCTAATGATAGCATGTTATTAATACATTCACATAAAAACCTGAAGGAACACTTGTAACCCCCCCAAGCAGTATAAGATTAATCTTCTGACTGTGATTTGTGGTGGACACACAGTTTTCCCTCCAGAAAGACTTCAGAGTTTGCCATCCTACCTCCCATGCTTACAGAGAAGGAGTTTGTCCATAGCTAAACACGGCACCATTGATCTGTTGCTAAGCTATTGTAGGAGGCCAGATGCTGGTCTGCGAAAGCACCCATTTCTCAACCAGGAGAAAGTTCCTACTCCATGGGAATTGTAAACCAGATTGAGTTTTAAGGAAATAGCACTTTCTCTGATATTCAGGGTTCTAGAAGGTATTGCTTTATGAACTGATTATGGAATGTGAAATGGGTTTTTTTTAATCCGCAGGATGTTCAAGCAGTAAGAAATCCCTGCAGTTGTCAAAATAATTTCCATTTCTTAACAACTCTTTTCCTCATGTTAGCTTTAGTTTCTTTTCAAGCCTACATACCTTTACTTATTTTTTTATAGATTTTCTATAATTTTTTACCAATTAGGACTGTTACGTATCCTAACGTGCCCTTATGAGTTTATGCAATACTTTTTTTATAAGTTTCAGAATTTTTTGGATTATTATAAATACTTACAAGCTTACCATGACAAATGACAAATAAAATTATGCATAGTTTTCCTAAACATAAATAGGATAAATTTTTATGAAGTTGTTTGTCTTTTTATTTCGTTTCTAATCAGAACCATCCTATGAACATTTTCTCACATCAATCGTTTCAAGGATCGACTACATTATTGATACAATTCAATTGAATGCACATTCCTTAAGTAATTTTTATGTGCCTACCATGGTGGGCCGCTAAATGTAAGTTACTCATCTCCCATTTCGGGGTAAAAAGATCATTGACCTATTGGTCATCTGACATAGGCATGGTTTTAATAATAGCTCCTATTGATATGGTCACAATAACCCTATAAAAGGAGATAATAAGCCTTGAGTTTGGGAGAGGATGAGCAAACTTATAAGGGAAATTGGATACTCTTAACTATTTCTGAACCTTCATGACATCAGTGGCAACTCTCTTATCTTGAATTCCAATGTTCAAAAGACAGTCATCACAAATTTATTACGGCATTCTTACAATAAAAAATCACCTACTGAGTGTCTGCTATGTGCTAGGCATCGTGCTAAATAGGTTATATGCATTACCTTGGTAAATCTTCATATCAGCTCTATGGGGTCGGTGCTTTTGTTATCTTCATTTTACAGATGAGGAAACTACATATTGGAGATGTTAGGGGGTTCCCCAAAGTCACACATCTAGTAAGCAACAGGGTTGAGTTAAAGAAGCCAGGCATTGTGAGGTTAAAGCTTGAATTCTGAGATTATACAATTCTGCCATTGTGCCCTGCTCCTCACCCCCATCGCACCCCTGTCCCAAGTGATAGTCAGTTATTGTTGGCTAGCTATGGGATGTTTAAGAAGAATCTCTGAATTGGGCTTTTTGCTCAGTCTCCAAATTATTTGGGGGAGGGAGGAATTATTCAATTAATAATGAATTTTATGATGGTTGGCAGTTATTTCTTTGTTTTGCTTCTCTCCCCAAATGAACATACATAATAGATGTCAGCCAAAGAGAACTATGAAATTGCTTTAAAAGTCCACTATTAGCCCACATATCCAGTTATCTCTATTGATGAACTACACTGAAACTTAAAGGTGAAATGCCTCAAGTATTTGTTTTCCAGTAGAGCAATTGATTGAGACCCAAAGAGATTTTCTCTACGCTTCCTACATGCCAGGCACCACGTGAGGTATTTTACCACATTATCTTATAAAGACCCCACGACAACCCTGTGACAGAGGTACTTTTATCGTCACTGTTTTATAGATGACAGGACATCAGGTTAGTGAGATTAAGTGACTTGCCCAAGACCGAAAGCTAGAAAGTGATAAAGCCATGACTTGGGCTCTGTTCTAACTCCACAGTTTGTATTTTCAAACCCTTTTTGCTACATTTCCTGAGTGCAAAAGGTACAATTTATAGTAGTTCAGACACTACTCACGTCCACCATGTGGGGGTGAGGTATGGGATTAATTTCCTGCCCTTTAAGAAGGTTTAACAGAGGGGTGCCTGGGTGGTTCAGTCAGTTAAGCGTCCAACTCTTGATCTTGGCTCAGGTCATAATCTCACAGGTCTGAGAGTTTGAGCCCCATGTCAGTAGGCTCTTTGCTGAACATGGAGCCTACTTGGGATTCTCTCTCTCCCTCTTTCCCTTTCTCTCTGCAACTTCCTGCAGGCGGTCTCTCTCTCTCTCTCTCCCTCTTTTTCTCTCTCTCTCAAAATAAATAAATAGACTTTTAAAAAAAGATTTAACAGAGGTGCAAATTAGGCCACTCTTCTGAGTCGTCTTTCTGGGAAGGGGAAGACACAGCCTAGATGTTCTACATCACTGCAAAGCCAATACATTTCATAAGCCACTTATTTGAAAAGTATTTTCCCCTTCCCGAATCATTCTGTTTGTGTCATGAGCCCTCCTTACTCACTGGAAAAAGAACCATGCTACCCACAGCAAAGGTACACTCTTAGAGTCCTGACAATATCATGACAAGTTAGTAAGGAAAATTTCCAACACTGTGAAATACACCAAAACCTATCTTTAATATCACCCCATTCATCCTCTGATACTAATAGCTCTGCATGTACAGGAGGAAACAGGAGAAGCAGGTATTTCATTTGCATTCATTTTGAGTTCTATGACAGCCTTCCTTTTCCATCACTCAGAATTTCCTCCATTTTTCCACTTACATGTGACCAAATCAAGGCCCTAAAATCAGGACTCAGAAAGTTTAAAAAAAAAAAAAAGCCACTGTAGATTTTTTCTTTACCTTGAAAGGAAAAAGAGTTTACCCTCTTACCACAACAGATGGCTTTAAATGCAGTGATTACAAAATTCTGAAGGTAAAATGGTTTAATTACAAAGTCAATACTGCCTCCAACCTGGGCTGAGTCTTCAGCGTAAAAACAACAGACGGAGCAGTGCAAACGCTGGGACAATGTTTAACCAGAACTTTGCATAGCTACTGAAGTAGGGTTTTCCATGGGGCTTTAGTAAACCACAGGGCACATGATTCTGTGTTCCCTATTCATTGAATGTCCTCAAGAACGAAGAGTTATATGCATCTGCATCTATTTCATAAAGCAATATATGCACATGCACGAATAAGACCTGAAGAGGTCTACTGGAACCCAATACTATGACACAGGGTTCAATTTTTGCAAAAATCAGCAATTAGAAAAAATTAAGAATACAGGGAAGGAGTTTGCTACAGGGATGCATTTGCAGTTCATTGCAAAAGGATGTCATTCTGAAATTATATGTCAATAAGTCATGTGTCCAAACATTACATTGTCAGTTTTGGCTTAAAACTCAAAGAAAAAGCAATGACATACCAAGAAATGATTCAATTGCTAGATGTTTTTGCAAAGTTAATTTTTTTAAAATCACACAAGAAAGAAAATTTAAGTTGACTTTCTTTACAAAAATTATCATCCTTTTTCCAAAACAGAATTAGAGGATCCAAAAAATTATTTGTAGATTAAATTTGGTGCCAATTATGTTTATAATACTGAAAAATAAAATTAAAGTGCTTGGTGAAAGCTTTCCTATATGCTTAGCAATATGCTCATATAATAAATGACTTAATTAGTGAAGTTCTTTTCATCTTATCCATTAAGTGGAATTAGAACCATCCACAAAAACTGATGTAAAGGGAAACCACATGCATTTTGCTTAAGCTGGTATGTTCTTGCCTCATACTCACTAAACATTTAATATAGGCAATTATAGGATAGTTGGGGTCACTGAGCTAAGCAGGTGTGGGAGGATCTAAATAGTTAAATAGAATAAACATCTCTGATGGTCTTATCTCTGCACCTTGTGGTCTTAATAAATGTCACCAGGATAACCTAAAACAACTCTTCTAGCAACTCTCTGCAGGGAATTAAAATCAGAAGCATTTTGTGATTTCTAATCTGTTTAGGTTGTTCTGGAAGGAAAAAATGCCTCCTTCCAGCAGGAAGTGCCTGGGATTGCATTCAGCAACATTTGGAAAGGTTGGTGTTGGGTTAAAATGTGAAGAAAAGAAAAATAAAGGGAAATAAGTACTCTGTTCTAAAAATAAAAATGACTAAAAAGGTGACTTTTGAAAACATTACATTAAGGCAGAAGTAGCTTTCTGAATCATAATTATCACACATTAATTTCACTTTTGGCAAAGCATAAGATTTAATTACCCAAATTCCAAAAAAAGAAAAAAGAAAAAAAAGATTTAATTACCCCAATTCTTAGTAACAAGACTTATATCTAGTTGCTTATGTAATTTCATCCTCCACCACACATTTTCTAAAAAGCCCTGAAGCAATGGTGAACAACGATTTACTCTTCTAAAACTCAGTAAAATTAAGAAATTCCTTGGTACTCCTCAGCAAGAAGTTCTTGAAAACCATACACTTGAAATTCGTTCATTCATTCTTTCATTTCCTCCCCGATAAGCAGCCGCTCTAATGTATTTAATGTGTAACTTAAGAAAAGACTGTTGAGGTGCTTGGCTGGCTCATTGGTAGAGCATGTGACTCTTGATCTCTTGATCTCGGGGGTTATAAATTCGAGCCCCATGCTGGGTGTAGAGATCACTTAAAAATAAAAAAATTAAAAAAAAAACTTTTATATTGCAATATCATAAGAATAGAGACAGTTATACTTCTCCTAAGCGTATAGCTTAGTGAATTTTCACAAACTGAACACACCCGTTCAGCCATCAGCCCCGTGATCAAGAAGCAGATGTTGCCAACACCCCACAAGCCTTTCTTGGGCACCTTCTAGTCACTGTCAGCTCAGGGGAGCCCCTATCCTGACACAGGAGAGATTAATACATTAATACATGATATAAACAGAACCATACCATTTTCACTCTTATGTATCTGGCTTCTTTAGCTCAACATGGTGTTTTTAGGATTAATTTATGTTTTTGTGTGTGACTGAAGATTGTTCATATTTACTGCTGTATAACATCCCAGCTTGTGACTATTTGCCATTCATTTCCATTCTATTGCCAATGGGATTTGAGTAGGTTCTGGTTTTGCATTTGCTGTTAGTGTTGCTGAGAACCTTGTAGTTCATCTTTTGGTGAACACATGTCCATATTTCCGTCAGGCTTTTGCCTAGGAGTGGAACTGTAAATCATAGTATAGAGAATATGTTCACCTTTAGTTAACACGGCTAAAGCCGTATTATAGAAAGTATTTGTGCTGAGCGCTGTTCTTGTATACTGTGAACTGTTGTTTTGCATGCACATGTTTTTTATACGAATGGTTTTACATTATACATCTCATTCTGTTTCCTACTTTTTTTCCCCACTTAGGATTAAGATCTGTGCATGCTGCTGGGGCTCCTGGGTGGCTCAGTTGGTTAAGTATACGACTTCGGCTCAGGTCATGATCTCGTGGTTCGTGGGTTCGATTCCCACATTGGGCTCTGTGCTGACAGCTCGGAGCCTGGAGCCTGTTTCAGATTCTGTGTCTCCCTCTGTCTCTGTTCCTCCTCTGCTCTCACTTTGTCTCTCTCTCAAAAATAAATATTTAAAAAAATTAAAAAAAAAGATCTGTGCATGCTGCTACGTGAACATCGAGTCTGTTGCTTCTAACAGCACATTAGCATCTGATGATGAATAGTGATATTTTTATAACAACAGAGGAATGGTTTCACCCAGACAACAAATATTTTGGCCTCCTTAAAACCATGCTTGTGAATACTATTTGATTTTGTGGGAAATATTCATGAAAATCAATACTAGAAAAAGAGGTATATAAAACAGTTTATAAAGGATGATCCAACTTTTATTTTTAAATGTATATATCTGAAAAGAAATACACCAGATATAAATAGTGTTTACTATGATATAGGAATTAGGCTGCTTTTTTCTTTATATTTTCTGTATTTTTCAAAGCTTTTACAACCAGGAAAAGGTTAGTGAAAATAAAATATGTAACATGAATTCTGTCTTACTGACATGAGTTAAAAGGTGTTAGAAAACACTCTTAGTTTTTTATGTCTCAATCATGTTTTCCCATTATAATTCACATCATTGTTTTTGTAATTATTATTTGCAGTTTAAGTGAACTCATTATGTAATCTCTTTAAATTATTACTTCATTTTAATATCTTTGTCTTCCTCTCTGTTTGGTCTTCCTCCCTGTGCCTTTCTTCATTAGAAAGACCTACTCGGGTGCCTGGGTGGCTCAGTCGGTTAAGCGTCTGATTTCGGCTCAGGTCATGATCTCAGAGGTTGTGAGTTCAAGCCCCGCATGGGGCTCTGTGCTGACAGTTCAGAGCCTGGAGCCTGCTTCGGATTCTGTGTCTCCCTCTCTCTCTGCACCTCCCCCACCCCCTCTCTCTCTCAAAAATAAATAAACATTAAAAAAGAAAGAGAGAAAGAGAGAAACAAAGAAGACCTACTCAAGAGGTAACTGGGTGACTCAGTCGATTGAGTGTCTGACTCTCTGTCTCAGCTCAGGTCATGTTCTCAGGATTCCTGCTTCATGGGTTCAAGCCCCAGGATGTGTTGACAGCATGGAGCCTGTTTAGGATTCTATCTCTCCCTCTCTTTGCCCCTCCCCCACTGGTGCAAGTGCACTCTCTCTCTGTCTAAAAAATAAATAAGTAAACTTAAAAAAAAAAGGCCTACTCAAACTCAGCACATCCGTCTCTTCTCAAGGGAACAGCAGCCTCTCCTGCATGCTGTTGATATTTTTCAAATTGTAGAATTAAATTATGGAAAACCCACATCCTGTTGCTTCATTTTAAGATGCCTTTTCTCTTCTCAAGTTCATTTCTTTTTTTTTTAATTTTTTTTTAACATTTATTTATTTTTGAGACAGAGGGAGAGCATGAACAGGGGAGGGTCAGAGAAAGAGGGAGAAACAGAACCTGAAACAGGCTCCAGGCTCTGAGCTGTCAGCCCAGAGCCCGATGCGGGGCTCGAACCCACAGACCGCGAGATCATGACCTGAGCCGAAGTCGGACGCTTAACCGACTGAGCCACCCAGGCGCCCCTCAAGTTCATTTCTCTTTTTTTTAATTTTTTTAAACATTTTTATTTATTTTTGAGACAGAGAGAGACAGAGCATGAATGGGGGAGGGTCAGAGAGAGAGAGAGACATAGAATCCGAAGCAGGCTCCAGGCTCTGAGCTATCAGCACAGAGCCCAAGCGGGGCTTGAATTCCAAACCGTGAGATCCTGACCTGAGCCGAAGTTGGTCGCTCAGCCGACTGAGCCACCCAGGTGTCCCAGAAAATATTTTAAATTATAATTGCTAATGTTACCAAATAGAAATAGGATCCGACATAAGACAGAGCCCTTCTACAATTTTAATCTGTATTAGAACAAGGATTCATGTTACTCAATTTTTCTTCTACTTTAACCTCTTCCGTGTTCTTGGCTACAAGCAGAAATGTCAGTGGGCATTCTCTCAAGCAGAAATGACACTTAATGATTAGGATCAGGAAACATTTTACAGTTTAGAAAGGACAGACAGTAGTGGCCATTGAATTACAGTGATGACCACATAGGTTGGGTGACCTTCCCAAACTTTCATAGCTGGGTAAGGCCTCACTAGGAACAAACTAGAGATAGCATTTTGGCTTCCTTTCCAAAGCTCTTTCAACCATCGTATGGTGCTTCCATTTCAGTCTAATTTTAGGGATGAGGTTATTCTTTCTATTGTTGTTGATGTCTAACCTAAAACAAGTGTTACAGAAAATCCACCTGCTGTAATTTTGTTTTAAGATGCCTTGTCTCTTCTTATGTTCATTTGCCAATTAACCAGATGATATCTAACCCATGTTTAGAATACTTTAAATTATAGAACAGGTTAAAATTTGCCAAACGGGAATGCTCGAGCACCGCTGCATCATGACTTTTAGGAGCCCGACGCATTATTTGTAGGCCCCTTCCTTCATACAAAAATATTAAAAATGGAAGAGCTTGACAATCTGAAGAGGTGAGGAAAAGAGACAAAGGAGATGACACGGAGACGCAAGGATGGGGTACATGAGAAGAAGGATCTGTCCAAGTAGCTGCCTGGGTAAGGGACTCCTCTATGGGCTGGGCCACATTGTTCCCTCCCTCCCTCCCCACAGTTGCTTCAAATTGTTCTAGGAAGCTTTTAGAGGGCCAAAACCCCATGTTCCCAAACCATCCTGCCTGTCTCAAAGAGCCAAAGGACGGCCTCTTCTGTTCTTTAGCTAATCCCCACCAGGCCCCTATTCTCTGTGTCTAGCAACCTGGAGCCAGGATAATCATATAAATAAATCTCCCTGAAGGTGCTGCACTGAAGGGAATCACCTCTTCATTCTTTTTTTCCAACTGTAGTAAAAAAAAAAAAAAAAAAAAAAAAAGAGGGGAAAAAAAAGCATGCTCTGATACTGACTTTTGAGTCTCTAAAATTGTCTAATCCATCTTGGTTGTCTGACTTGATGGACTGACCACACAACTGAAAACTCTAGACAGAAAGCAGAGGCTCTCCTTAGCAGACCAGTGTCCTTTCCATACATGGTGAGGCAGCTGGCTGGCCTCACCTGCACCCAAGGCTAAAACATCACCGTACAGCACTTCTATATTTTCGATCCATTGAAAAATAACTTCAAGGCAGTGTGCAAGCCAAGGGTAAATAAAGGAGAAGACCTATACATTTTTAAGCCTTCTCTTGGTTAACAACTTTTACTAATGATGGCAACAAAATTATTGGAGCCTGCAATAAGCCATCCAGTGTTCAAATAGGTCACCTTATGACCAGTATTAAGATTTAAATATCCTTTAAAATTAAACACTTTGGGGTTATTAATGTTTCCTTTCCTCTCAAAATTTTTGTGTTGAGAGGAGGTATGGGAGGAAATGTATTAGCAACAGTAGGATGTGGAGAATAACTCTAAGTACATTAAACATCTGTTGATGGAGCTATTAGCACAGTTTGTAGATACCGCCACCTGGCCCTTATTCCATTTTGCTCGAACTTTAGTGCCTGAAAATATACTGTAGCAACCACGTTCCACTTATATTAAATCTTTTACTACTGCATTAGGTGGAACATAAGTGTCAATCAGTTCTCCCTGAGAGGAAAAAGACCTACTTATCACAAAACTCAAAAGCCAGTAAGAAAATGCCAAGGGTTAAATATCACTTAGCATCTCAAGCTGGCTGTGTTATTGTCTGTACAAGAGGAAGTCTTTAAAACAGCACATGGAGGTGAAGGAGATAGTGTTGTATAATCACGTTATTCAGGTAGGAGAATTTCAGCTCCTTCCTCTGTCACTTCTATGGGTTATTTTCAAGTGAAACATCAGATTTATCATGGACAGAGAGCTAAAAAAAAAAAAAGTCTCCGATTTCCCCAAATGTTAAGCCTAAACTGATTGTTCTTATTTGGAAAAGGTTCTTATTTGTTCTGAAGTCTCATCAGATTTAGAGTCCAAATAATGGCATGAAAAGTTCTCTACTGAAAAGACCGTTGACTTGCCTGATTTAAGACCACTCATCTCTAGTCTTCTATAAAATAAGGTTTACACGCTACAAAAGTATTCTTCTTTCCGCCCTCTGAGGATGAACCAGGCTTCCTCATTGACTGCTATTTCAGCTCCTTCCATATTACCATTTTCTTCTCCACTAAGGAGATTTACCATTTGCAGAGGTGCCTCCAGGGACATAAGAGACCAGACTTTCATTTTCTAGTTCCTCTATTAGGTGCCTTGGTTCTCAGCGTGGCTATTTGAGATTCAAAGCCCTTGTCTATTAATGTTTATGGAATGGATGGTCAATGATGCACTTGAGTTTTAAAAGAGATCACCCTAGACCATCCTCACTCATGCTAAATTGTTTTGTGCAACTGCTTCTGTAATTCCACATACCATAGGTATGTAATGTTCCTGAAATTGTTCTCAGTTCGACAAGTGAGGAAGAGGAAGTGGCTGTGAAAAATGTTCCAGGTACCCTAGGAAGATTCAGGTGCTATGATCCCCTCCTTCTTGGCAGGGACTGTGAAAAAATCAACTTTCAATGATCTCACTCATGTATGTCTGAAGATCTTTATTTAATTTTAATATCCAAAATATCCCTAGATACAGATCAACGTTGACTAAATGCATCCTTCTTTTTTTAAACCAGCTCTCCCTCTCATCATGGTTCAATTCATTAAACTGATAATTCATTTAACAAAAATATGTTGAAAATCTGTCAAGCAGTAAGCACTATAGAGTAGCCATTCACACCTGTAAATTAGTACTACCAGATGACCTCCATAATACAATTCCTGACTTAGATCAATTAAGAAAATCACAAGAATGAAAAGGTTAAGCACATTTCTTCAGAAAGCAGCTAGAAAGTTTGTCCCAAGGTAGGAGAACGGCAGGGGTTGGGAGGCAGCAATGAGATGCTCAGATGGGGAACCTGAGAGCACTTGAACTTGGGCCAGAAGGGGAGAGTTCCAGTACAGTCACAGATATAATCTACTAGGCCCTGGATTTGTCAAGGTGAAGTTCAATAACCAATTTTTACCAGACTTTTTTTGTGCTTATTTAAAACAGTGAGATCCGCATCTGGCAAATTTGCAATTTTTACCATTCTTGGGATGATTTTTATGTGTGCTGAGAACTAGGCCAGCCATAGTTCGCCTCATTTGACAGATGAGAAACGGGACCCAAGAAGGTCCTCTTGTCAGGATCACCAGGTCGGTGAGTGGCAGACCTGGGGCTACAAACTTGGACTCAGAGTTTCCCATTGGGTGTTGTGTCCACTGCCCTACACTACTTGTTCAACAGAACCAGAGCCATGGTATCAATAGAAAAACCCGGTCCCAGTCCAGACGACCTAGTTAGAAGCCACAAACTGAGTTGAGCTGGGAGCAGGAACTCAGGACTTTTCTTGAAGCATAAACCAGAAATGATGCTGATAAAAGTAACTAAAAAGCCAGAGTTAGAGTAGAAGGTTGTTTCAGAAGAAGTCAGAGGGCATATACTTCCTCCTAGAAACCTCATGGAAGGGGCATCTGGGGAGCTCAGTCAGTTAAGCGGCCAAGTTCGGCTCAAGTCATGATCTCACAGTTGGAGAGCTCGAGTCCTGCATCTGGCTCTCTGCTATCAGGGCAGAGCCCACTTCGGATCTTCTGTCTCCCTCTCTCTCTGCCCTTCCCCCACTTTCTCTCTCTCTCTCCCTCTCTCTCAAAAATAAATAAACATTAAACACACACACACACACACACACTTCAACAAAGTTGGGCTGAGGTTGAGTCTGGCTAAGAATAATGTCCCCCTGTGGTTTGGAAATTACGACAACAAGGATAGGAACAGTATTTTGAACTGCTAAGGGATGGAAGAAAAAATTGTCATGGTCCATGAGAGGGAAAATTCATCACATGGAAGGTCACAGGCCTGGCTGGAACGTATTGAAGGAAACTGAGGTCGGACAGAGGACCAAAAAGTCATTGGATGCCAAGAGCAGGGCTGTGTTCACCTCCAAAATCTGCAGCTCAAGTTCTTACTGCTGGCTTGTGCTTCACTGAATCCAAGACCAGATATGATGTGTGATGGAAACCCTGACCGTGGTACCTCTGAACCTGGGCAGAGTTCTCAGGTATGGCAACCAAGGTACTCTCACTGCTTTCTCACTACACCGTTAGTCCTGGAGCAATTATAACCCACAGTGTGTTAGGAAACTTGCCCCCATCTTGAGAAAATAGATAGACCTGTAAACACTTTGAGATTCTATGGAGAATAACTGAAAGGATGTGAAAATATCCTTTTGTTTATGCAGGTACCAGTTGCTCGATCTCGTCTCAAGTTTGAAGTAAAACAATTCTGGATTGAAATTTTGTCTCAGTGACATTTCTCCTGCAGAAGCTGACCAAGGGTGGAGAGG
Organism: Lynx canadensis; assembly: GCF_007474595.2. NCBI lineage: Eukaryota > Metazoa > Chordata > Mammalia > Carnivora > Felidae > Lynx > Lynx canadensis. Next base: position 106,204,694 of record NC_044307.1, read on the forward strand.
AAGGCTGCCCAAACTCTTTGAGTTGCTGTCCTGTGTAGAGAGGTTAATACCATGTTCCCTCTCATTGAATCCGACTACAATCCGATGGGGTTGCTAAGAGGGCTTCCACTTTACCTGGAAGGAAACCAAGGCCAGGGAGAGGAAGTGATTTAGGCTTGGTAGCAGCATCGTTAGAAATCAATGAAAGATTTGGCCCAAATCCTGTGGTGGTCCAGGTTATTCAACTTCAAGAAGGTGAGACAGAATCGTCAGACTGATCTGGAACAATTGAAAGGAGGCTTAAAACTCTTTAAAGCTGGGGCACCTGGGTGGCTCAGTCGGCTAAGCCCTGACTTCTGCTCGAGTCATGATCCCATGTTCTTCAGTTCAAGCCCCATGTGGAGCTCTTTACTGACAGTGTGAAACCTGCTTGGGATTCTCTCTCTCTCTCCCTCTCTCTGCCCCTCCCCCACTCACACTCGTGCTCTCTCTCTCTCTCTCTTTCTAAAAAATAAATAAATATTTTTAAAAAGTCTTTAAAGCAGTGATGACGCTTTAAAGAAACTACACTCTTCCCATCTTACAACTGAAAGGATGTGTCATTGCCAGAAAAGTCAGGAAGCAAATGATTTCAGAATAAGAGGGTTTTCCCTGACAAGAAAGTATAGTAAATCATTTCAACAGAAATCTATCTAGTCCTCTTTTTTCTAATTTCCCCAAAGACAAATAAAATTTGTAAATTTGATCTCACCCTTCAGATTGGCTTTTATGAATCACTCACTGACTAACATCTCCCAGTGTTTTCTATTGCTGCTTATTTTCAAACTGACAATTTCAGACATCGTTTCAAGTATCGGTAAGCTCTCTATTTTCTATAAATGTATAAATATAAAATTTATAAATATATTCATATTTAAGTATATTGAATCATAATATAATTATAAATACATACAATATATACATATAGATACATGTGATTATATGTATATGTATACCTATGTGTAATTATACATATGTGACATTTTAAAAGATCTTTTTAGGGGCGCCTGGGTGGCTCAGTCGGTTGAGCATCTGACTTCAGCTCAGGTTATGATCTTGCAGTTTGTGAGTTCGAGCCCCGCGTCGGGCTCTGTGCTGACAGCTTGGAGCCTGGAGCCTGCCTTGGATTCTGTGTCTCCCTCTCTGCTCCTAACCCACTCGCATTCTGTCTCCATCTCTCTCAAAAAATAAATAGACATTAAAAAAAATCTCTTATTTTTTTAATGTCTGTTTATTTTTTGAGAAAGAGAGAGAGAGAGAAGAGAGAGACAGAGCATGAGTGGGGGAGGGACAGAGAGAGAGGGAGAGCAGGCTCCAGGCTCTGAGCAGACAACATGGAGCCCAGCGCAGGGCTCAAACCCACTACCGTGAGATCATGAACTGAGCTGAGGCTGGAGGCTGAACTGACTGAACCACCCAGGTGCCTCTACATATGTGAAATTTGTAAATATATTATATGTAATAAAATTATATGACTTTATAAAAATCTTTCAAAGGTAATACAAAACTATTCTGAGTCATCTGGAGGTTCACTTTCTAATCGAGATCGTCTAATTTTAATTGTCACTGGCTTTTGGTGCCTACAGCTGTTTAGATATCTGATTTCATGGCTTGTATCTTAATGAGAAAAGAATAAAAGCAGACCTAACTGATTCATTCATGCCAAGTGAAGGCCAAATGATGTGCATGCTAGGAATGACAGGAGCACAGCAGATCAAAATCCAAAAAGCACCGGGACACTGAGTCTCTGCATTGCGTTCAGCAGTGACAGCACCCCGATACAAGAAACCACACCCCGGCCATCAGCGTCCTTTCATGTTTCAAGAAGATGCTTGGTTTCATCAAAACAAAACCATCTGTCACGTTAAATTAAATGTTACTATGAATAGTGTTGGTTTTGTAATTTTGCTTATATATGATTTGAAATTTTATTTTGTTTATTAAGATTTATATCCAGTTTTGTGACTTTATATGCATAAATAATGTTATTATATATGAAATCAATTTAAACCAACGCTGGGAAAGGAGTCCTTAAGGGTAACTTTTATTTGTAATTCAGGTGTCTGAAGTGCAACTCTACCGTTTTATTTGACTGCTATCTTTTACCAGACACCTTACAGGTGATTATATCCCTTTACCTACATTTCCTATATATCCTATGCCAATCACCTTTACAGGTGGTTATATTCCAGTCCTGTAACTGAGAAGGAGGGGAACGTGGTATTACTTAGAGTGGTAGCAAAACATTTCTAAATTTGAAGAGGAGATTATCTTGTGTCGTGGTGGCTTCTTTCAATTCTGAAGAGTTCTAAACTGCAAGCATGCGCATTTCTCTTTATTGTGCTGTACGTTAATTGAATTTTTATATGTGAATGAAAAACATTATAATCTATTATATCTACTTTGTGGTAAAGTTCTTGTTTAGAATATTGACACTTTAAGAGTTAAAAGAACTGTTAAATTCAACCCCATCACACACACACACACACACACACACACACGCCCTATGTTTACCATTTAAAACAGACAAACAAGGCCTTAGAGAAACTGAATGACTTCTCACACAATTTTCTGGTAATTAAAATGAGCAGCGTCTGCCTTCCCCAGCGTACTCAGGGCTTTGTGAGGACAGGGATCTCTTATACCAGATTCCTTCTGTATCCACAATGTTGGGTGCATATTTCATGAGAAAGAGAGGAGGGGTAGGAGAAGGGCAAAACAATGAGATGGATACAAAAAAAAGGAGGGAGGAGAGAAGGAGGAAAGGAAGAGAAGAAAACAGAGCTAGGTCAGGTGTGCAAACTCCTAATCTATTCTTGTTAGTACACCATACTCCATACAAAACTGAAAATTTCCTAGATTTTTCAGGCTTTCCACTTGAGGTTTTAATTCTGCTGTCATACAGAAAGGCCCACAAGAACTGAAGCCAGCTTACCAGGAAATCATAATTGAATACAGCTGTATGGAAGCAAGGACCATGTATATTTTGCTAAAGCTATACTCTCAAGCCCAGCACAATGTCTGGCCTAGAGTGGGTGCTCAGAAAGTATCTATTGGATGAATACATGTAGGCATTTGGGGAAAGACTAGGGAAAACTGTTGCAGCTAGCCCATAAGAATCTGTAAGTCTTCAGAAGTGATTATCAATTTTTTCAAGAAAATCAAAACGCCCCTTAGGAAATGAATTACATAAAAATTGTCTTGAATCTGACAGTGTAACATGAGAATATGCATATTAAAAGGAGAATACAAATAGAATTAATCACAATGTGAAGAAAATAAAGTGAAATCCTTTAGTAAAACACTAGAGAAAGAAACCCTCTAAAATTAAGATTAGACAGTTGGTAAATTGCTCTAGGGGACACAGTGATCTCTCCCAACTAAACCAAATACAGAGAATGCCCCAAGAATGAATGACTGCTGTTAACCAGCTGTGTTGCACAAGGTCATGTGCAGATGCTGCAGACAAAGCAAGTGCAATGGAAAAAAAACTCAGTAGGAGGATCAAGCAATGGCTGAGGCTGGGGAAGCAAGCAGTCAGGGGATCTTACAGGGGGTCAGTTGTGGGGTGAAGGCTCTCATTATTGCACCATGGAGTGGCAACGACGGCTCTAGCTTTGGCATTGGTAGACTTGGTTGGGGACACTTCCCAACTGTGTGACTTTGGACAAATTACCTATCTTCCTTGAGCTTTAGTTTTTATATTAAAATAAGGCAATGCTATTTGCATTAGAGTGAATATGTATATAGTTGTTAACATGTAATATGCACCTAATGAGGTACTTTTTTTTTTTAATTTTTTTTTCAACGTTTATTTATTTTTTGGGGGACAGAGAGAGACAGAGCATGAACGGGGGAGGGGCAGAGAGAGAGGGAGACACAGAATCGGAAACAGGCTCCAGGCTCCGAGCCATCAGCCCAGAGCCTGACGCGGGGCTCGAACTCCCGGACCGCGAGATCGTGACCTGGCTGAAGTCGGACGCTCAACCGACTGCGCCACCCAGGCGCCCCTAATGAGGTACTTTTAAATCATCATCATCTCAGCATCAGAGATCTTTGAACACACGGAGGGAAAAATACGGTTACGCTGTTTCACTTTTGCATTTCTAACAAGTTCCTAGATCATGCCAATGGGGCTGATTATGGACGCACATTGAGAAGCCAGGTTGGACCCTTTCAGAATATCTGGTTGTCCTCCAGAACGGCAGTCCAACAAGATCTGCAAGCGATTCCTATGTACTCTAAAGTCTGAGCAACACTAATGTAGAATATGGATTTTCTGATTTAAGAGGGAAAGTTCCTCCTTCAAGAGACACTACGTGGACTAATTTCCATTGCCCTAAACAACAACAACGAAGTGATTTTAATGGGACACATTGTCTCGAGTTTTCTTCTCTCTGGGTCCTGTGGGAAAAACGGTCAATGAAGGAGGAGGCCGATGCCCACGAGGAGTTAAACCACATTCGTTATCACTGAGGCAGTTAAGCTGGTGCCGGTCTCTCTTGCTTTTTATAGAATGAGGATTTGATAGAGCTGAGCTGGTGTGTTCTTAGAGTGTTACAGCAAGGCCAAAGTGGATCAGCTGCTATCACGGCCCCTTTAAGCCTTTCTTTCTGTGGCTTGGTTCGTTTTCAAAGGCAAGGAGCGGAAAAGGTGCCAAGTGCCTCATCCTGTCCACGGAGCTACACTGTCCCACAGCTCTGCACAAAAAGTGCCCGTTATGGCCTCACGTTTGCTGACTGAATGTGCATGAAGAAGCAGCTATCCCACTTGTCCTGGGGCCTCTATGGGAAAGGTTTATCATTGGGGCATGTAAAGGGACACCTGGTTAGACACAACAGAACATGTTTCCTATCTGAGTGTCTGTCCTGAACCTGACGTGGACAGTACAAAAATAGGCTCCTGAATCACTATTGACCAGGCTTTGAGGAAATGGAAATAGAGAAGAGGAAAAGGGCATGGGAGGACTAGTTTAGCTATTTTAGCAATGGAGAACAAAGAAAGAAGGTAGAAAGAGGGAAATATTTTTAATACATTATGTTGTATCCATGGTAAGCTATTTATTCTTATTGTTTTTCTCTGGAAGTCCATTTAAATAATGCAATATGGCCATCGAAGCCAGCATGCCAAGAGCTCCATTAAATAAATGGATAGAATTAAGTCTCTGGCTCTGAAGAAGAATTAAAATCACACACAAAAAGAGAATCTTGGATTTATGTCCCCTGGCTCCCCATTATCTTACATGGGGAAGAATCTTATATGACTGTAGGGTAAGGACTGAATAGAATCTGCTTATGGATACTCACTCGCCAACCTGGAGCTCCAGCAAAATGGGGGTGAAGCAGGAAACCAGCGCCTAAGTGAACAGTTGTGTCTAATTACAATCTCCCATTGAAGTAGCCTCATCCTCTCTGGGGTCTGCAAATCCATGCTCACTGCTCCCTCTGCTGGATCTGCAAGAATAGAGGACCAGATTTATAAATTCCAACTCCTTCATTTTATGGGTCCTCTATGAATCAAGCACCTGCTCTGAAGTACAGAACGACATTTTAATGACATTTTAATGGGGAGAAAAAAGGCTCCTTACATTTTGCTGACAGTTCGTGTTACAGGATAGGAAAAATAAAGCACAACAGTATAAGTTATTCCCCAGAAAAGAAAAATATAAGGGCCCCAAGAAGAAATACCTTCTAGGGATACCTGGGTGGCTCAGTAGGTTAAGCATCCAACTCATAATTCTGGTTCAGGTCATGATCTCATGGTTCATGAGTTTGAGTCCCGGGTCAGGCTCTGCGCTAATAGTGAGGGAAATGCTTGGGATTCTCTCTCTCTCCCTCTCTTTCCATTCCTCCCTGCTTGTGCTCTCTCACTCTCTCAAAATAAATAAACTTAAAAAAAATACCTTCTAAATAGCAAAAATATAAATATATTATAAAAAATATCCCTAGAATGAATAAATATTCTCCATGTGCTAGTGAAACAACAGTTATGCAACTTCCTCTCCTCTTTTTCTTTCCCACAACCACCCCCAGCACAAAGAGGGGTTCCTTCTTCCTCAGAGCAAATGGCAATGCTCTTGGCATGCTGGCTTTGATGGTGATATTGCATTATTTAAATGGACTTCCAGAGAAAACCAGTAAGAATAAATAGCTTACCATGGACACAACATAATCTATTAAAAGTATTTCCCTCTTTCTACCCTCTTTCTTTGTTCTCCATTGCTAAAATAGTTTGTGATGAACATCCCTCCCCAAACTCTCCTATGCTAGTGAGGAAGCTTTTCAGGGGATAATTTTTTAAAAATTTATTATGGATAATTTCAGACCTATGCAAAAGTTAAAAAAATAGGACTCTCTTCCATATATTCACCATCCAACTTCAACAGTTATTAACAGAGGGCCAGTCCAAAGTGTCTGCACCCCTACTAATTTCCCTCGGTTGTATTATTTTCAAGTAAATTTCACACATGTTATTTCACTCATAAATATTTCAGTATTCATTTTAAAATATAAGGATGATTTTTTAAAACATAAATAATCATTTTACACCTCAAAATTATCAAGTCCTTAATAACAAGTATCCAGTAAATGTTCAAATTCCAACTGCCTATAACTGTCATTAATTTTTTACACTTTGTTTTGAATTAAGTTCCAAATAAGGTGCACACACTGTGCTTGGTTGATATGTCTTTTAAGATATTTTAATGTATACATTCCTCCACTGACTCTCCTTTTTCTTGTGATTTATTTTTTAGGAAACCAGATTATTGTCTTATAGAATTTTCCAGAATCAGGATTTTGTCTGCTGCATCTCAGTGGTATAGTTAAATAGGCTTGGGGGTGCCTTTGTGGCCCCCTATTTCTGCATATAGTATAACTATGGTAAGAATAAAATACTGCACGTTTGGGAAAAAAATATATCGGTAGTTGGACCTAGAGGCTTGCCAGGTTTAGGCTTAATTCTTTTTCAGCAAGAAGGCTTCATAGGCAGTGGGCGTGTTCTTCCATCTCAAGGCATCTAACACCTGATTATCATTCCTTTTGTTCTGTTCACAGTTGTTGATGCTCAGTGCCTAAACCATTCATTCTTTGTGGGTGGAAAAGTTATTATATTCTAATTCGACTTCTTATTCATTTGTTAATTGGAATAGTTCTACAGAAGTATACTAGAATTTTGTTACCCAGTGATAGAGTTTGGATAAGAAAGGCAAGAGAAATGACTATTATTTCTATTTGCCAGTTAGCAAAATAATGAGTTGGTTCCCTTGAATCCTCCAGAGATAACCAATTGGTTTTGTTTCTAGCCAGGTGTTCTTAAAGAAACTCTAAGGCTAGTCTTGAAATGGTTGGGTTTTGACATAATTCACATCTTTCCACAAATTAATTATCAATTTGGGTATTTATTTTCATTCTATCACTTTTTGAACAACAATATGTATTTTCAGTCTTTCAGTTGGATAGGTGTTTTCTTTCATTCAGCTTGGGTTTACCTCTTCTTTCTTGCACAACCTTGAACATTTATTTATAATCAGGCTCTCTCACCCTGTTTCACACATAAGTCTACTCATTCATGCATTTGTTCATTTATATGTCTGTGTTTGAAACAATGCCTGTTGAGTGACAACTGTATACCAAGCATTGTTCTAAAACATAAAAATCCCTTTCTTCTTGGAATTGTATCCGGATGAAGAAGACAACAAACACAGACACATACACAGATACATCTGCACAGAGAGACGTGCACAGACACAGAAACACACACACCAACATGCACACACAGACAACACACATGCACGCACACATACACTTCAACATACAGAAACACTTCCTCCTGTTTTCAATTTCAATGTCATCCTCTTATTTTTGTTCCCTTTTCTTGCCAAGGAGACTGGCATCAGTTTTAGAGCCTTCTGAGTTCCAGTACGAAGGCTGTGTTTTGGTTGGAAGTTGGCAGTAAGAGGAGGTGCAGAAGACGCAGTAGGAGGGACAGGCTGGCTTCTGAGACCGTGAATGTATACGTGTTTCCACATGCATGTTTGTATATCCTGCTGTGCATGTGTGCTGACCCGGCCGGTGGTTAATCAGGGAAATTTGGGGACCAGAAACTATGTCTCTGAAAATGCCAGTATGGAACATACTAAAGAGATCATATTCATGCGTGTGCTAAACGCTCTGGTGGCAGGGATACAACTTTTTCTAACTGTGAATACTTGAGTTCCGTGCCTAACTAGCATTTCTTAATATGATGCATATTCGAATCTCAGGAGAGCTTATAAAAATGACTGATGCTGGGCCATACGTGAATAAATAACATTTTTAGGGGTTGGGAATGGGCATTGTTTAAAAAGCTTCCCAAGTGATTCTAATGTGCAACCAGGATTGAGAACAGGAGCCTAAATTAACCAGCTTTGTGCTAGGTAATGAGAGTAATAATCAAATAAATGAAGTTAATTTCCTAATACTATCAGTAGAGGGCAGCACTGCCTCAATAATTAAAGAATTCAAACCTCTCGTATTAAACTGATAGATTTTTTTCCAGCATTTTAAATTAAATATTCCACTATTACAAAACTATTTTTTCTTATTCTACAACAATGTAAGCTTTAACTCTATTTTTTAATTCTATAAAATTTACATTAATTAAAAGTTTAAACCTCCGATCTAGATTCTGAACAGAATTTAGTAATTTCAACAATGACCCAAAGGCCATTTTAAATTGCATTGTTTTAAAGCAACATTATTTTAAACCAGAGAAGAAAAACTCAAAAAAGTTACCATAATAAATAACATGTATGTTTTTTGTTTGTTTTTTAAGTTTATTTAAAAGAGGGGGAACAAGAGAGAGAGAATGCAAGCAGGGGAGGGGCAGAGAGAGAGGGAGATAGAGAGTCCCAAACAGGCTCCATGCTGCCAGTGCAGAGTCCAATGTGGGGCTCGAACTCATGAAGTGCGAGATCATGACCTGAGCTAAAATCAAGAGTCGGACCCTTAACCGACTGGGCCACCCAGGTAGCCCAAATTTATGTTTTGATAAAAGCTAGAGAAAATATTTCTGGATTTGGTAAATTATATACAACATTTTTTAATAACATGAGTTGTCAGCATATGATTGGTTTTCAATCCTAGAAATTCAAAATACAAAATGCAGCAAAGAGATGTGGAAAGAATTCCTGTGAAAGTATTTCACAAAACTGCATCAGTTTCTTAGAATAATCAATAAATGTATGGTGTATTATTGAGATTCAGCAGGTGGGAGAATTCTTGAGCCAATAACGCAGTCTTTTTCATTTAAAGATTCCCATTTATTTCAAACACATGAAAATACATGACTTTAAAAATGCCTTTATCTCCACACTATATTTAACATGAGTGGGGCCTAATAATAATATAATAGAGAGGGTACTCGATCTGATAAAGAGTAGGTTGAAATTGATTATTCCCTAAATTTTCTTGGGGAGGAGGGGGATGTGTGGCTTGGTGGGTTACTCTTGGAGAAGCAGTGGTAGGCTTTCTTACACAGATGGCACCAAAGGGCTCTTCCTTGCCTCTTACCTTCACTCACTGTGAATATATAGTAATTTAAAAAGCGGGATCACTTCTAAAAACTAAAAAGTATCATAACAGAAGTCTAAAAATAAAGGGTGCCATTTTACAATGGGACCTGTTTTCTATCTCACGGTTCTGTCCTTTGTCACATTTTGGTATCATTTCAGGAGAATACTTAAAATGAATAAATAAATCTACTTTTTTGAAGAATTAATATAGATAAATTCCACGAAATTAACACTTTGTCATGTTCATAGACATACGGATATAGTCATTTGCATAGAGGACCCATTTTCCTACAGACACACGCACACCTTCCACAGCCTTCACCTGTTGACACTAGACTTCAATAAAATGGTGTCTCTAGTAAAATTTGGTTCAATTCATAGACTATACTGAAAAACTCGCATTCATGTAAAAATTGTCATTCAACAACACAGCCTCGAAATCCACATAAATTGCAGTTTTTTACCCCAGAGGTCTTGTCACATGTAAGCAAAACTTATAAGATGTTTCACTACATCCTTATAGCACTTGAAGAAGACAGAAGACAATAAACTAGTTCTACCCACATTTATGTGGCAGAAAGTTGCTTAGAGCCCAATAAGAAAGGTGAAAACCATCAAAGACAGCTCCTGTCCTGTAAATAATGTCTCTCTTTTTGAGCAATGTAACTTTGTACCTGATCCCTCTAAGAGAAATACTTCTCATCTCTAGAGATGCCAAATTGCCTGTCTGTGTACTTGTGACACTCATGTTTTAGCTTATAAAATGAAAACGAGATAAAAGACAATGCTAACAGACAGCAAGAAGAACTTCTACACAAGCGCACAAGGGCGATAAGCAATTATAATGGCACATTCAGAACACTCTGCCACTCCCAAGTCTGCTGGTCTCCTTTCCTACAGTCATGGGAGCTGTTTGGTCACTTTAGCATACAAGAGTCAACTGACTCCCCACTGCCTTTGCCACAGCCCTGCAAGCTTAGGATGGAAAACAATTTCGACATTCGCCACTTGGACTCCCGCCCTTAGCAAGCACATTTGTTGTTCATACATGGTCTTTTGGCTGCCTTCTCTCCCAGCCATCTGTTAAGAGAGGCATTGTGCCTGCTCTGATGGGATGGTGCCACTTTTTCTAAGAGACTCTCACAAAATATATGTCTTAACTACCTTGACTTCACAAATTTCAAAGGACTTTGTTTACTGACTGGAATTACATTTTAAAAGTCAGCAGAGCTGCATAATTAAGGACTACATTCTGTGTCCAGATAACTTGCGAGATTCCTAAAAGAATTATTCTAGACTTACTTTCAATGGGTGGACAATGAAATTGAATGCTGCATTTTCCATGATTGAATGCAGGATATAAATACAGCTGCACGCATCATTGCTTTCTCCTTTCATGTGACCAGCCCTGAGAAAACAACGACCATACACCTGTTTTCCCCTCATCCTTAGGGCCACACATGTCTCATCGATTACAAAGGTTGTTTATGTACTTGGAATATTTGATTTGCATATAATTGATTTTGGCTCAGTCTATGTGGGCCCCGATTGTCATTAGCAAGTCCGTGGTAGTGATAGTGGATTTACTCTCTGAAATCCTTAAGGACAAGACAAGGTTGGGCTGAGCCTTTTGCACATTTCAGCTAGTACATTTTCAAGTTCACCATTTCCCCTTGAGGTTTAAATATGCTTCTTACCAGATTCTTAAGCATCCGGAGTGGAATGTGAGCCCATCTCCGGGTCTATGTTATATTCATCTTTCTAGTAGATAGGTCATCATGTTTTGCAGCCAGATTGCATGTCCTTCCGCGTTTGCCTGGTAACCATTTCACATATCTACATCTGAATTGGAAAGCAACGCTAATTTGCGGAGACAGCCTAAAGAGGCCAGCCAAACACCACCCCAATGAACTCTAGCTCTGGATCATACAATAAATATTGCTGTTCTGGGGGCGCCTGGGTGGCTCAGTCGGTTAGTCGTCTGACTTTGGCTCAGGTCATGATCTCGTGGTCCATGAGTTCAAGTCCCACATTGGGCTCTGTGCTGAAGGCTCAGAGCCTGGATCCTGCTTCAGATTCTGTGCCTCCCTCTCTCTCTGCCCCTCCCCCACTCGTGTTCTCTCTCACGCTCAAAAGTAAATAATAAAACATTAAAGAAATACTGCTGTTGTGTATGGATATGATCAGATCTCATCATTTCAACGTCCTTTTCCTCCAAAATCCCAGTTAAAAAAGAGTGATTTCTTAACTGAAAGCTAACATCGAAAGAATTACCTAAAATCACCTATATATATATAAAAAAAATTACCAAATTTATAGTATCATGCTCCTGTTAAGGACTAAATGATTATTAGTAATTTGGTTTTATGTAGAAAGTGAATTTATGATTTTTTCCCCAAAGTGTATGGTGATGAAGATAAACTATCTCACTTTTATTCCAGGGAGGATTTGGGGCAGGTTATAGGCAGCATTGAGTGAAATAGTCGGTGTGGGGAGCATTCTGCACAGTGAGGTCATTCTGCAAGCGAGGTAACAAGGATCAAAAAGAGGAATATCAGGGTGGAAAGGGCAAACAGCAGAAGGAAGTTCTCATGAGCTGAACGAGGGTAATGGGATAGAAACACAGTGAAATGAGTTCACCGAATCGTTCAACGGAGTGCAATAGGAGCCTTATTACTGAGTGTAAGGAATCTGACCCTAAAGTCCAGAGATGGGAACCCACGTTCGTGCTGTGAACTGGGCTATGGTATGGTGATCTAGGCCAGGGTGAGCCTGAATGTAGCCTGAAGAATCAGTCACGGTGGGACAAGGCCTAAGCAGGCAGACAGCTGATTGCAAACCTGAAGTGTTCCAGCTAGAGAGAGGTAGGTATTGCCTTTGGCTCTGAGCTCTTTGAGTGGAAACAGCATGTGTATCTTATACATCATTGCATTTCCAGGGCTGAGTACAGAACAATAGTACATAGTGGGTGCTCAGTAAATACGGTTAACCAAATGAAGGTGTAAGAGAAAAGAGTTTTGGGTGATGGTTCGAAGAAGAGCACGAATTTTCAGCAACGGAATGGTTTTTATGTGTGAATGGTAGCTATTATCTATAACAAATATTCTTGAGTTGGAACCAGAGGTGGATTTACAACAAAGTACATAAGCTTAAATTTCAGGTCCCTTCACTTTTGTGCAGGTTGCTTCCAAGATTTAACCATGTGTGTATGTGTCATCTTTTTGTAAAATCATCAAAAGAAAGATAACGACAACAGGTGAGTCTACCATCCCCTTCCACTCTGACTTTCCCTCAATCACTCTTGCCTTTATACTGGGGTGGCATTGTAGAGTAGCTGTGATCCTTTTTGGAATCTGGCCAACAGGAAGTTGAATTGAAGATATGGTTAGCTGTGGTTTAGTGAGATACAGTTATGTGTTTGGCAGCCATTTTTGAGTGTAGCTAAGCTGTCCTAGGAAGACTCCTTCTGCCTGCTGGGACAACTCATCCAGTATTGTGACACAAAGGGCCAGGAACAGAGGAAATATCAAACAAAATAGCCTGCTGGCAGAGAAAAGTCTCTGGCAGTGTCCTGTAATAACCCCAATACCCAAAGAATGCACAGTAGAGGAGAAACAAGGTTTTAACTATTTTGAGGTAGAAGCTAGTTTTTAGAAAACTTTCCCTCTTATCTGATGTGTAAAATTATAAGCCACGTTCTCAATTTTCACCAATACCTAATTAAAAAAGAAGTTATTCCCCTGGAGAATGTGCTCAGTTATGTAGTACAGAGTACTGCAAATTCACCCCGTATTTTTTTCCCTTTTCTATGGGAATCTCATGAAATAGAATTTATCAGAATTTTTATATTGGTAAGGCATAAACTTTTGTCAAAAATACAGATAGTGGTATGTTTGTGTGTGAATTTACATATTTTATGTATCCCAATTATCAATAATCAAAAACTAAAAAAGATCTTTCACTCATCAAGAAGATGTAATAATGATTAGCACAGTACCTAAAAATTGAGCCCCAAAATAAAATAGACAGAACTGGAAAGAGATACAGACAATTCAACAGTTGTTGGATACTTCAGTATTCCATTTTCAATAATAGGACAACCAGATAGAAGATCAACAAGGAATTAGAGGAGTTGATTACCACATAAACCACTAGACTTAACACACATCTAAAAAACATCCCACCCCAAATAGCAGAATACTCGTTCTTCTCAAGTGCACATGGAACATTCTCCAGGAGAGAATATGTTATTTCCATAGAACCTACTCAATAAATTTAAAAGTACTGAAATCATTCAAAGTATGTTCTGTGACCACAATGGAATAACATTAGAAATCAGTAACAGAAAGGAATTTGGAAAATTCACAAATATGGGGCTTAAACAACATACTTTTAAATAATCAATGGGTCAAAATGAAATCAAAAGGATATTTAGGAAAAACTTCTAGATAAATGAAGTGAAACACAGTGTACCAACTTTTATGGGATGCAAGTAAAGCAGCACTTGGAGGGAAATTTAGCCATAAATGGCTATATCTTAAACCAAATGTTGTTCCTTTTTTTTCTTTATCTTAAAGATTTTTTTAAAGTAATTCCTATACCCAATGTGGGGCCTGAACCCACAACCCTGATAATCAAGTTGCATGCTCAACTGACTTTGCCAGCCAGGCACTGCATAAGTTGTTTCTTTGAAAAGATTAATGAAGTTTATACAAACTTAAGATTTATGAGAGAGAGAGAGAGAGAGAGGGAGCTCAAGTTCCTAAAAACCAGGAATGAAAGAGGCAACATTACTATCGACCTTAGAGAAATAAAAAGAATTATAAAGGAATATTAGGAATAACTTTATCAACAAATTATATGACCTAGATCAAATTGATAAATTACTAAAAAGACAAAAACTACTGACTAAAGAAGAAAATCTGAATAGATCTGAAACAAGTAAGAAGATTTAGTTAGCAATCTAAAAACTTCTCATAAAGAAAAGCCCAAGATCAAATGGCTTCATGGAGGAATTCTATCAAACACTTATTTTTTTTTCATTTTTTAATGTTTATTTTTGAGAGAGAGACAGAGAGAGAGAGACAGAGAACAATCATGGGAGGGGCAGAGCGAGGGAGACACAGAATCCGAAGCAGGTTCCTGGCTCTGATGCAGGGCTGGAACCCATGAACCGTGAGATCATGACCTGAGCGGAAGACGGACACTTAACCCAGGTGCTCCTATCAAACATTTAAATAAAAATTAATACCAACCTTTAACAAACTCTTTCATAATGCAGAAGAGAAGGGAAATTTTCCTAACTCATCTTATGAGACCAGTATAATTCTGATACCCAAACCAGACAAAGAAAACTACAGACGAATATGTTTTATAAATACGGGTGCATAATATAACAAAAACTCGGTAAAATTCTAGCAAGCTGAATTCAGTAACGTATTAAAAGTATTATATACCACGATCAAGTGGAATTTATTGCATGATTGTTAGGTTGGTTCAACATACAAAAACAATCAATGTAATACACAATTTTAATAGAATAAAGGACTAAAACCACATGATTATCTAAATAAATGTAGAAAAATGATCTGGTAAAGTCCAACACCCTTTCACAATAAAAACATCCAACAAACTAGAAGTAGAACAGAGTTTCCTCAACCTGATAAAGGCCATATAGAAAAAAAACCCTGGTAACATCATATTTAATGTGAAAATCTGCATGTCCCCCCCCCCCATATCAGGAACAAGACAAGAATTTTCACACTTGCCACTTATATTCATTGTTGTACTGAATGTTCTAGATAGGGCAATTAGGCAAGAAAAATAAATAGAAGACATCCAGCTTGAAAAGAAGAATCTCTGTTTACAGATGATATCATCTTGTACATTTAAAATAATAATCTACAAAAAATATTTTAGAATTTATCACCAAACTTTTCATCAAGTTTGCCAGGTACAAAATCAATATACAAAAATAAATTGTATTTTTCTGCAGTAGCAGTGAGCAAACTTAAAATTAAGAAAATGATTCCATTTATAATTTCAAAGAATAAAATGCTTAGGAATAAATTTGCCAGAATAAATTTAAGATTCATTCACTGAAAACCATAAAACAGCATTGAGAGAAATTAGAACAAATCTAAATAAATGGGACCATATCATGTTCATGTGGTGGAAGACTTAAAATTAAGACGGCAATAATCTTCAAGGTGCCATACAGATTCAATGCAATCCTCATCAAAATCTCAGCTAACTTTTTTTTCAGAAATTGACAAGATTTTGTAATATTCCAATAGAAATGCAAAGAACCCAGAATCGCCAAACAATCTTGAAAGAGAACCAAGTTGAAAAACTCAGGCTTATACATTTCAAAACCTATGATAAGACCCCTATAATCAGACAGCATTGTATTGACATAAAGATAGATACATAAATTAATGGACTAGAAATGAGAGTTCAGAAATAAACCCTTACATTTATAATCAATTGATTTTCTACAAAAACACCAAGACAATTGATGGGGGAAAGAACAGTCTTTTCAAAAAATGAAGCTGAAACAATTAGCCACATGAAAAAGAATGAATTTGAAACCCTGGCTCATATCATAATAAAATATTAACTCAAAATGGACCAGGCTTACACCAAAGCCAATCAACAAAACAAAAAATAGATAAATTGGACTACATCAAAATTAAAAACTTCTCTGCACCAAAAAAACACAATCAAGTGAGAATGTAACCTGCACAATGGGGGAAAATATTTGCAACCATACCTCTGATAAGGGGTTAATATGCAGAATATATAAAGAACTTCTATAAGGGGCACCTGGGTGGCTCCTTTGGTTAAGTGTCTGACATTGGCTCAGGTCACGATCTCATGGCTCATGAGTTCGAGCCCTGCGTCGGGCTCTGTGCTGACAGCTCAGAGCCTGGAGCCTGCTTTGGATTCTGTGTCTCCTTCTCTCTCTGCCCTTCCTCTCTCTCTCTGTCTTTCTCTCTCTGTCTCTCTCTGTTTTATCTCTTTCTCTGTCTCTCTCTCTTTCAAAAATAAATAAAACATTTAAAAAATTTTTGAAGACCTTCTATAACTCAACAAAGAAAACCAAACAACCTGAATAAAAAATGAGTAAAGGACTTGAAAAACATTTCTCCAAAGACATATAAATGGCCAACTAGCACATAAAAAGATGCCCAACATCACTAATCATTAGGCAAATGCAAGTCAAAAATCACAATGAGATACCCCCTTTTACCCATTAGGATGGCTACTATAAAAAAACCAAAACAAAACAAGTGTTGACAGGATGTGGAGAAATTGGAACTCTGGTGCATTGTTGTTGGCAATATAAAATGGTGCAGCTGCTATGGAAAACAGTATGGTATTTATCAAAAAATTTAATTGAATTACTATATGAACCAGCAAAAGAATTGAAACCAGACACTAATGTATATATTTGTACACCCGTGTTCATAGCATCAATATTTACAATAGCCAAAAGGCGAAAGCAATTCAAGTGTCCATAAGCAGATGAATGGATAAATGCAATGTGCGCGTGCATGTGCGCACGCGCGCGCGCACACACACACACACACACACACACACACACACAATTATTCTGCCTAAAAAAAGGAAGGAAATTCTGACACATACTACAACACAGAGGAATCTTGAGGACATTACGCTGAGATAAACCAGTCATAAAAAGCACAAATGTTATATGATTCCATTTAGATGAGGTACCTAGAGTAACCAAATTCATAGAGACAGAAAGTAGAATCGTGATTGCCAACGGCTGGAAGAGAGGAAACGAAGTGTTCTGGTTTAATGGGTACTGAGTATTGATGGCGCAAAATGAGAAGATTCTGGAGATGGATGATGGTGAGGGCTACACAACAATGTTGCTATACTTAATGCCACTAAACTATAAACTTCAAGTGGTTAAAGTAGTAAATTTTACATTACATGTATTTTGCCACAATTCAGAAATGAATCAGACTTAGACATAATAGCTAAAATGTTATAAACTGTTAGAAGAAAACATAGGTGTAAATGATCATTACCTTGGATTAGATAATGGTTTTTTAATATGACCAAAAGCAGAAGTGGCAAAAGAAAAAAATAGACAAATTAAACTTAAAAACTTTAGTGCTTCAGGATGCCTGGGTGGCTCAGTCGGTTAAGCATCTGACTCGATTTTGGCTCAGGTCATGATCTCACAGTTCATGAGTTTGAGACTTGCATCAGGCTCAACGCTGACAGTGCAGAGCCTGCTTGGGATTCTCTCTCTCCCTGTCTCTCTCTCACTCTCTCTCTCTCTGCCCACGTGCTCTCCCTCTCTCTTTCTCTCTCTCTCTCTCACCCTCTCAAAATAAATAAATAAACATTAAATAAAACCTTGGGGGCACTTGGGTGGCTCAGTTAAGGATCCGACTTCAGCTCAGGTCATCATCTCACACCTTGTGAGTTCAAGCACCACATTGGGCTCTCTGCTGTCAGCACAGAGCCCAATTGGGATCCTCTGTCCCCTTTCTCTGTGCTCCTCCCCCACTGGTTCTCTATTTCTCTCTCTCTCTCTCTCTCTCTCTCTCTCTCAAAATAAATAAACTTAAAAAAAAACTTTTGTTTCAAAGACAACATCAAAGAAAATTTGTATACAAACCACAGAATGGGAGAAAATTATTCAAAGAAAATCTTATATCTGATAAGGGACTAGTATACAGAATATATAAAG
Organism: Lynx canadensis; assembly: GCF_007474595.2. Taxonomy (NCBI): domain Eukaryota; kingdom Metazoa; phylum Chordata; class Mammalia; order Carnivora; family Felidae; genus Lynx; species Lynx canadensis. Next base: position 106,222,996 of record NC_044307.1, read on the forward strand.
AACTCTTACAACTTAACAATAAAAAGATAACCCAATTTAAAAATTGTGCAAAGAATTTGACTATATAATTCTCCCAAGAATATATACAAGTGGCAAATATGCATATGAAAGGATCATCATTAGTCATCAGTCATTAGGGAAATGCAATTCAAAGCCACAAGTACCATTGCACAAGCATTAGGATGGCTATATTAGTAAGATAAACAATAACAAAGGTTTGTAAGGATGTGGAGAAATAGGAACCCTCATACAATGTTTGTGGGAATGTAAATGATGCAGCCATTGTGGAAAACAATTTGGAACTTCCTTAAAAAGTTAAACAAAATGATCTAGCAATTCCACTCTTAGGTATTTGCTTAAGAGAAATTAAAATATATATCTATACAAAAAGTCGTATCAGATGTGAATAATTATTCATAGTAGCTAAAAAGTGAAAATAATCCAAATGTCTATCAACTAATGAATGGATGAACAACAGAATATGGTATATCAACACAATGATACTATTCAGCCATAAAAAAGAATGAAGAATAACTGTTATAAGATTGGTGAACTGTGAAAACATTATGCCAAGTGAAAAAAGTCAGATACCAAAAATAACATGTTGTATGACCCCATTCATATGAAATGTCCAGAACAGGAAAATCCACAGGCAAAACATCAATTAGTAGTTGCTAGGGCTGGGGGTGGGGAATGGGGACTGACTGCTAATGGGAACAGTTTGTTCTGGGAGTGATAAAATTGTTCTGGAATAAAAGATAGAGGTGATAGTTGCAAGGAATTGTGACTATACTAAAAATCATTGACTTGTACAATTTAAAAGGATGAATTTTATGGTATATGAATTACATCATAATTTTTAAAAATTCCTTTTAAAAATGTTGTTCCACTGTATTCTTTTTTTTAACTTAAAATTTTGTTAATGTTTATTTATTTTTGAGAGAGAGTGAGAGTGTGAGCAGGGGAAGGGCAGAGAGAGATGGAGATGCAGAATCCAAAGCAGGTGCCAGGCTCTGTGCTGTCAGCACAGAGCCCGATGTGGGGCTCGAACCCAAGAACTATGAGATCATGACCTGAGCTGAAGTCAGACGTTAAACCAACTGAGCCACCCTGGCACCTCAATTCTTTTTGTTTTAACTTTAATTCCAATATAGTTAACATACATTTTATATTATATTCAGGTATACAATATAGTGATTCAACACTTCCATACATCACCCAGTGCTCATCACAACAAGTGCACTGTCTTCTTACTTTTGTTTTATGAATGCAGTATATCTTTTTTTTTTTTAACTCTGTCTTTTTTTCCATTGGTATTAAGCAATCTGATTGTAATGTATTTTGGATAGTTTTTCATGTTTCTTATGTTTAGGTTTCATTGCAATTCTGGGATCTGTGGGTTTATTGCTTTTATCATCAAATTTTTTTTAATTTTCATGCATCAGTTATTCACAATTTTTTTCTCCTGTTACCCCCTCCCATTCTGGGCATTCTAATTACATCTATGTGACGCTGTTGAAAGTCTTTCCAAAGATCACTGGAGCTGTAGAGTTTTTTCAGGCTTTTGTTCCTCCTTAATTATTTTTTTTTTTAATTTTTTTTTCAACGTTTTTTTTTTTATTTATTTTGGGGACAGAGAGAGACAGAGCATGAACGGGGGAGGGGCAGAGAGAGAGGGAGACACAGAATCGGAAACAGGCTCCAGGCTCCGAGCCATCAGCCCAGAGCCTGACGCGGGGCTCGAACTCCCGGACCGCGAGATCGTGACCTGGCTGAAGTCGGACGCTCAACCGACTGCGCCACCCAGGCGCCCCTGTTCCTCCTTAATTATTTTTTAAATTATCTCTTCAAATTTACTAATCTTATGCAGTTTCTAACCTGTTACTAGTCTCATTCATTGTATTTTCATCTTAGACATTTATAGTATTCATTTTAAAAATTCAGTTTGCCTTTGAAAATATTCCCACATCTCTCTTAACATCCTTATGCTTTCCTCTTCCTTTTTGGACATAAGGACTGTAGTAATAGCAACTCTAGTGCCCTTTCTTATCCATTCTACCATCTGTGACATTTCTAGACCTATTTGTATTCATTGGCTTTTCTTATGAGTCACATTTTCTACTTCTTTGCATGCCTAGCATTTTTATTAGATGCTAGATGTGAATTTCACTTTATTGAATGTTAGATATTCTTGTATTTCATTAAGCATTCTGTCTCCATTCTGATATGCTCACGCAGTTAAGTTACTTGGAAATCATTTCGTCCTTTCAAGATTTGTCACTAAGCTTTGTCAGGCAGAGTTGGAGCAGCCTGTAGACTCAAGCAAGTTTTCTGCACTACTGAGGCAATACCCTTCAGAAGAGTATGCCTGATTCCACGTATATTATAAGGTTTTTACATTTTGGTTGTTGAACGTATACCATTCCCAATGTCAGCTCCTAGGATTGCTCCATCTGCTTCTTTTAGGACATTTCCCCCCAAGCTAAAGATAGTTTCCTTACATGCATATGCTGATCAGTCCTCAGGTGTAGATAGTGGGTGGAGGGACTCTGCAAATTTCCCAAATTCTGTCTCTGTGCAGCATTCTCCTCTCCAGTATTTTGTCTTGCAAACTCTAATAACCTTGGTATCCCTGAACTCCAACTCCATCTCTTAAACTATGAGAAACTACTGGGGTCTGCCTGGGCTCCCCTTCCCTGCAAGGTGGCCTAAAGACTCCCCAGGCATTAAGCAGGGCATGGTAGGGCTCCTCTAGTTTGTTTCCCATTTACTGAGAATTTCTATCTGTATGTCTTCTTTGGAAAAGTGTCTTTTCATGTCTTCTGTCCATTTCTTAACTAGATTATTTGTTTTTGGGGTGTTGAGTTTGCTAAGTTCTTTGTAGATGCTAACCCTTTATTAGATATGTCATTTGCAAATATTTTTGGATACTAACCCCTTATCAGATATGTCTTTTGTAAATATCTTCTCCCATTCTGTAGGCTGCCTTTTAGTTCTGTTGATAGTTTCCTTCTCTGTGCAGAAGATTTTTATTTTGAAGTCCCCATCATTCATTTTTGCTTTTCTTTCCCTTGCCTCTGGTGACATGTCTAGTAAGAAGTTGCTCTGATTGAGGACAAAGAAGTTGCTGCCTGTGTTTCCTCTAGGATTTGGATGGTTTCCTGTCTCACATTTAGGTCTTTCATCCATTTTGAGTTTGTTTTTGTATATGATGTAAGAAAGTGGCCCAGTTTCATTTTTCTGCATGTTGCTGTCTAGTTGTCCCAACATCATTTATTGAAGAAACTGTCTTTTTTCCATTGGATACTTTTTCCTTTGTCAAAGGTTAGCTGACCATATAGCTGTGGGTCCATTTTTGGGTTTTCTATTCTGTTCCATTGATCTATGTGTCTGTTTTTGTGCCAGTACCTTACTGTCTTGATGACTAGAGCGTTGTAATATAGCTTGAAGTCCAGAATCATGATGCCTCCAGCTTTGGTTTTCTTTTTCAGGAATTGCTGTGGCTATTCGGGGTCTTCTGTGGTTCCATACAAATTTTAGGATTGTTTGTTCTAGCTCTGTGAAAAATGCTGGTGGTATTTTGACAGGGATTGCATTAAATGTGTAGATTTCTTTGTGTAGTATAGACATTTTAACAATGTTTTTTCTTCTAATCCCTGATCGTGGCATGCTTTTCTATTTCTCTTGTCTTCTTCAGTTTCTTTCAATGAAGTCTTCTATAGTTTTCAGAGTACAAATGTTTTACCTCTTTAGTTAGGTTTATTCCCAGGTGTCTTATTGTTTTTGGTGCAGTTGCAAATGGGATCGATTCCTTGATTTCTTTTTCTGCTGCTTCATTATTGGTGATTAGAAATGTAACAGATTTTTGCACGTTGATTTTATATCCTGTGATTTTGCTGAATTCATATGTTAGTTCTAGCAATTTTTTGTGGAGTCTTCTGGGTTTTCTACATAGAGTATCATGTCATCTGCAAATAGTGAAAGTTTGATTTCTTCCTCGATGATGTGGATGCCTTTTATTTCTTTTTGTTGTCTCATTGCTGAGGGTAAGACTTCCAGATGGCTAATAGACACATGGAAAGATGTTCAACATCACTCACCATCAGGGAAATACAATCAAACCCATGATGAGATACCACTTCACACCTGTCAGAATGGCTAACAACAACACAAGAAACAACAGGTGTTGGCAAGGATACCACACTGTTGGTGGGATTGCAAACTGATTCAGCAACTCCAGATAACAGTATGGAGTTTCCTCAAAAAGCTAAAAATAGAACCACTCTATTATTCAGCAATTGCACTACAAAGTATTTATCCTAAGAATACAAAAATACAGATTTGAAGGGGTACATTCATCCCAATGTTTATAACAGCATTATCAACAATACCCAATCTATAGAGAGAGCCCAGATGTCCACTGACTGATGAATGGATAAAGAAGATGCGGTATGTATGTACAATGGAATATTACTCAGCAATCAAAAAGAATGAAATCTTGCCATTTGCAATAACGTGGATGGAACTAGAGTGTATTATGTTAAGTGAAATAAGTCCGTCCGAGAAAAACAAATACAGTATGATTTCACCCATATGTGGAATTTAAGAAATAAAACAGATAAACATATGGGACGGCGGATAGAGAAAAAAAACAAACCATGAAAGACATTTAAAGATAGAGAACAAACTGAGGGTCGATGGAGGGATGGGGTGAGAGATGGGCTAAATGAGAAATGGGTATTAAGGAGGGCACTTATTATGATAAACACTGGGTTTTGCAAGTGATGAATCACTGAATTCTACTCCTTAAACCAATATTGCACTGTATATTAACTAACTAGAATTTAAATAAAAATTAAAAAAAAAAAAGTTTTGCTGCCCTGTGCTGCCTGGTGTCCATTGTCTGAAAACAATTGTTTTCTATATTTGGCTTGTTTCTGGTTGTTTATGGTAGGCCAGTGAATCCTGTCCCTGTTACTCCATCTTGGCACAAAGTGGAAGTCAAGTTATATATTTTTTTATATTCCAAAATCTATGGAATGGGCCTGTTCCAGACTGAGTACTGAAAATTATCACACTAAATTGTCCCTCAGCTACTTCTGAGAATTTCTCAGGTGTTTCCTCTCATATGCTCCAGAATACATTTCTCAGGTTATTCATTCATTGATTCCCTTATTCACATAATAGATATTTATTGAGTGTTTATAATATTCCAGGTCTTATTGTCACTACTGGTATATGATGAAAGACAAGAAAGAACAATTTTCATGCTTTTAGCAGTTTACTTTTTGTTGGACGGAAGCCAGCATTGAACAAATATATTTCAGAAAGTAGCAGCTACCATATAGGAAATAAATAGAGAGTAACCGGACAGAAGCATGCTAATTTAAGTTAGGAGTTACTGAGGAGGTGATACTTGACCTGAGACCTAAATGACAAGAAAGTACCACTAATAGAAAGGACTGAAGAAAGAGAATTCCAAGAGCAACTAGCAAATACAAAGGGCTTGACATTGGAATGAGGAGTGTGTATTTGAGGAACAGAAAAAACAGTGTGGCTGGAATATAGACTGATGAGAAAAGGGGTGGGATATGAGATAAGAAAGGTATAGACTAACTTTTAATCTCAGTGCAAACACAAAGTAGGTGAGACCTACTTTGCTCATTCCTCCCAACATCCCCTTCTCTCTTGAAGGTCTAGCCAATTCTGTTCAAGTGTCTAGTCCTATCCCCAGAGTAAATGCTAATGACTATAAACCAATTATAGCAACCCAATCTATCTGGCTAGTGATCGGTTCAAGAAAAGACAAGTGACAGAGACCCACACAAAGAGATCTAAAGGGTAGTTTTCTGGGAAGGGTTCCCTTATCTATAAAAGGAGACTCACAAAAGGAGTTAGTTTCATCTTTCACTAAACCAGTGATTTCCAACTGGGAGCAATTTTGTACTCCAGGGGACATTTGGCAACATCTGGATGCTACTGGTATCTAGTGCTTACAGGTCAGGATTACCACTAAGCATCCTATAAGGCATAGAACCATACACACAGCAAAGAATTATCCAGACCTAAATGTTAATATTACCAAGGTTGAGAAACCCTGTATTAGACATTATTGCATCTAAATGTTATGGCTATCTTGTGACCAGGAAGTTAGCTAATGTGTTAAAGATGAAAAAGTGAAAAAAACATAAAGACTCTGAGGTTGTACTGATATCTTTCAGTACTAAATCAATCAACTTGTTACTTACAACAACTTTGCCTTAGGACTTCTTGTTATGTGAACTATCTGTTTGTCTATCATTTAGGCTATTTTGAGTTAGACTGTTGTATATGGGAGTCAGGAGTCTAGAGGATAGATGATCTATATTTGAGAGTCATCAACAAATTAATGAAATTTGAAGCCCTGGGACTGAAAGAAGGCATAGGTAGAGATATGACATCAGGGAATGCCAATGTTTATAGGTTAAGTTGAGTCAGCAAAGAAGACTAAGGAAAAGAAGTCAGAAACAGCTAGTAATAAAATAACGGCCAACATTCTTGCGCTGCATACTATACGCAGGGCACTTTTCTAAATGCTTTATAAATATTAGCTCATTATTCCTTATAACAACCCTATCAGTCAAATCCTATTTTCATTCCATTTTGTATGAGGATGGTTAGTTATAGGTCAATGAAAATTAATTTGCTGGGATCACAGAGTCAGTGAGTGTGTGAGCTGAGATTCGAACCCAGGCAGTCTGGCACCACAATCTAAATTGCCTTGTCATATGACATCTCCCAAATCAGAAGCATATGTCTCATAGAAGTTAAGAGAAGGAAGTTTTTCAGGAAATAGGGAATAGTCAGTTGTATTGAACACTTTGGTTAATAAACCAAATAAGATGAGGAGGGTGGTTTCAATTCGGTCTGGCAACATGGAGAACATTGGTGACCTTAACATGACCAGTTTCAGTTCCTCATATGGGAAAATCAGCTCATTTGTAAGGTTTGAAGGGTGATGAGAAGGTGAGAATTCTAGACTTAAATACATAATTGTATTTATTTATTCATGTTATAAGGAATCATGCATGTGTGTATGTGTGTGTAGGAATTAAATAAAATTCTATACTTAAGGAATTAAGAGTCAAAATGAGTAATATAGACTTTTGTAGTTAAATTAGTCAGATACCCACTAGTATATTTAAACCTGGAATAATTATAGAACGGGTATGTTTATTTTGCTACCCACCAAGCATTATTAATCTTTTTTTTTTTCAATTGACTTCTTCCCTAGATCTTTTCTTTCTCTACTTTTATCTTCTCATTTTGCCTGCTTTGAAATAGAGACCTGTGCCTCTGGCAGGAACACAGCCATGTCTGTCAAATTATGGCCCTGACTATCACTAAGGCATTGAATTCCACAAGTACGTGCCTCTTAACCTGTAACGAGCAGCAGGTTACTGTAATTCCGTGTGTGAATTTCTGGGATAAACATTACAGGCGTTTCTTTCGTTGTGATAAATATCTAGGAAATCTCACTGCAATCTTGGCATAGTAAATCTTAAATCCGAGTATATCCTAGAGTCAAACCAAATATATTACACAGGGATTATAAACAAATTAGATAACAGTTTTGTTTGCATCTACCAGTTTTAAGAAGGTATCTTATGGTATCAATGTATTCTTTAGAGAATTGGCTGGTGCTACAACATTCTGCTATATTTCATTGTTAAGTGACTGGTGGTTCAAATTCTTAAACTGGACTTTAAGCATGATGGATATGAAACTATACATCTAGTAATAATAAACTCATTTTTATGGATTAAGAGGAATATTCTGAGAGGGGAACCACAGACAATAAACAAATGAAGCATATTCAATTATTATTTCATCTGAATAATGTTTTCTCTATGGATAAAGTCATAGCCATGAGTCCGCTGACGTGGCATTATGATATGATGTTAACTGTGTGTGAAGTCCTGTGTTCACAAGGGCAGAATTATTACATTTCTATGTAAATAAAACATCATTATCCAAGTGTAAAGTGTTTGCCTTTGCTTTTGTTGTCCTACATTTTCATGTTAATAATCACAGAGGAAAGGGACACTAGGCTGCAGATGTACAGCCCAGAGAGAATGTTTGCAACTAACTAGTGGTATGATGTTAGCCAGTTACTTAATCCATCTGAGTCTCAATTTTCTCACCTGCAAACTGGGAATAATAATACCTACTTTGCATGTAAAAAGCACTCAGTAAATGTTTTCTAATCTTGGCTTTAGTAGGGCTGATATCACATTTATGTACAGAAATCAGCGTGCCATCAGTGTAACGATCCTTGCCATTTTGCTGGAATAGGCAATGGAGGGTAATTCTGGTCTGGAAATCTTTAAGCACACAGAAGATACTCATTCATTTGGACACATACCAATCTAGGCCTAAATTAAAAAGGACAAATTAGATGACTTGTGAGGTCTAGTTCTCTTTCCAACTGAAACAAAAAGATAAATATCTTGCATAAATAAATATTAATCCAAGTATGATGCACGTTGAGATAAAACTGTAGGAATTGCCTGACCATTTACTTGTTTAGTGTCCCTCACATCATTCAGCATGGCCTGACTCTTTGGCTTTGATTTTTGGCACTAATGATGATCTTTTTAAAAAGCCCATAAATTCATTTGAATGAGTATCCGTGGCACAGATCAAGTTTTGACTGGTAGAGCCAAGTCATGCTCTTTCCCTGTGCTTTTCCTTGGCTCCCTGTCCAATGTTCCCATTGCTTCTCCCACAAAGGACAGTGACTTGCTCAGTGTCCAGCCCACACAAAGGAAGAGGCTTATTAAAGTGCAGATACAGGTTTGTTTCTAACAAAACCAATGCCTGAAAATGAAGTATTCATTCCATCAGTATCTGATGACAGAAAACAACTGGTCTGACTAATGTTTTCATTATGTTAACAGGTGTTTAATATCCTGAATATAATACATGCTGTGGTTTAATAGAAAGAACATAAACATAGGAATCAGAAAGGCTGGGCTTAAAGTCAGGTTCTGCTCCTTATAAATGCCTCAACCTTTATGATCTTCATGTTATCTATAAAATTGGTGTAATTGTGCTCACGCCAAAATGTTTCATGAGAATTAAAATAGGTAGCATGTGTAAAATACTTAGGTTTCAAATAAAGGCAACCAAAAATAGTATGAAAGAGGAGAAGAGAATGGGAGAAGGGTCTCAGTTAGGGGGCTATTGTAATATATAAGTAAGAAATGATAAAGTGGTGAGAGATTTTTAAAAAACCCTCAATGTTTTCTGGGATCTACTCCAGTTGTAGGGATGATAGGGTGGTCGGGAGAAAATGGAGCAATAAACAGGAGGGCTGTGGGAGGAGCAGAGGAGAAGGAGAACACAGAGGTTTAAAGCTGAACTTGGTAAGCTGAAAATACTCAACAGACATCCACGTGGAGTTCAGGGAAGAGGCACAGGCTGGAAATACAATCAAGGGAGTCATCAGTATATAGACGACAGTTAAAGCCATGAGGCTAAATGAGGTTACCAAAGAAGTACATGGAAAAAGAGGAGAGCAGAGGACCACAGGCTGAGCCTTAGACAGTCTTGGGAGCACCAATGTTTGGAAGTCAGACTGATGAGGATGTACCAGAAAAGAAGACAAACTAAGACTAGCTCCTTTTCTGAATCTATTTATATTTTCAATATCTTTGAACATCATGGTGCTATGGCAGAGTAAATAGGGGTTGCCATAAATTATTCAGAAGAATCTAGGAAAGAAATAGCTATTTCACGGGCACCTGGGTGGCTCAGTCAATTAAGCATCCAACCCTTGATTTCGGGTCAGGTCACCATCTTACGGTTTGTGAGGTAGAGCCCCGCACTGACAGCGCAGAGCCTGCTTGGGATTCTCTCCCTCCCTCTCTCTCTCTTAGTCCCTCCTCTGTTCACACTCTCTTTCTCTCAAAACAAATAAACTTAAAAAAAGAAAGAGCTATTATAAACTACCGTATGGTAAATTAAAGGTATAAAGAATAAATGTGTGCATGTGTTTTCATAGTTTCTCAATTTATATTTCCTTTGGTGGCAAAAAAAGTTTAATTTACACAGAAGGTCAAAGGTACAAAGGATAAATCCTCAACATGTGCTTTCATATCTCAGTTTCTGTATCCTTTTATTTACAGCAGATGGTACACGAAGGCAAAAATTCACCCCAGAGTTTGTCCTCCATGGTATCTTAAAAACACAAAGGCGCTAATTTGTGTTTTGAAAGACAGGGTCTATTTCAACAATTTCCATTTTTCTAAGGACAGTCATTCAAAAAAATTCATATTGTATACAAGGAAGACTTTATGTAATATAATATTCTGCAGCAGGGTGTTCGGCTTGCTCTCATTCAATTCCCTTATTGGCAACTATTCGTAACACAAATGCTTTTTGTCCTTTCCTCCCTCTCCCTGCCACAATAGACCAAGTAATTAACCAAGTGAAGAGGCTGTCAATTAAACACTGATACTAATCTAGGCATAAAAGCTTCTTTAGGGAACATCGGTTTTGAACATATTTTCAGCATTATCAGCATTGATTTTATTCAATCCAATTCTCATACAATCGAGTGCTCCAAATGTTTACATGCCATCCAGGCAACGCTTGCAACATGGATGACCCACGCTGTAGAAACAGCGCTCACAAAGAATGTACGAAGAATAAGCTCTCTATTGTGCCTCCGAGGCCTATTTTTCCAGGAATAGATGTTCCATCATTAATTAATGTCGCACATCTTTAATGATAAGATTGTCAAAGACAATTAAGGAAATGATTACAAGTGTCCTTGGCAACTGGAATGCCTACTGATTTTAGCTTACTTTCCCTAAGTGTGGCTTAAAGGTCATTTCTTTGAAGTGTGAAGACTTAAGCATGCCTTGCATTGGTGTCATTATGTACAAATGTTACACAAAAAGGAGACATCTTTTTAGCTTGATTTCTTCAACATGAATTACAAGATATTTGAAAATAATTACATTTTTGAGCCATTGCTTCAGCCATTAACTTCAGGAATTGCTAGAGTTGTTACCTGTCTTGTTAACCTGTTTGATTAACTCACATACTGTGCACTGCAATTAGTTTCCTTTAAATAAATTAACTTGGGGCCCTCGCTGGCTATCAACGATTTCCTCCTTTCTCTGACTTTCACTTCAGTATGCATCCATTCAGACAGACTTGCCCAAGCCTGTGAGCCCTTGGGGCTTCATGAAAAGCCTCCTCTTTCAAATCATTGTGGAAAACTGTGGAGAGTCTGTAACTGTACCCTTTCTTCAAGCCAATGAGTTCATCTTCTAGCTTCACGGATGCACAGCAGGCAGCAGAAGCACCTTGGTTGCTACACTTCTCTTTATCCCAAATCCCATGCAAATGAGACAGGGATGCGGGTGGATGTGACACACAAAATGAATTTGAATGACAGCTAAAAGCCCCATGTGTAGAGAACCCTGATCTTTTATAATGGGCACCAAGCAAACCCATGTGATTTGTTCTAGAGGAAAAAACTGTCTTTAACATATTGGACAGGAAGTAAACCTGCCTTCTGCTCTAGAGGGAGACACTATCTCTCTATTTAAAGGCTTTCTCTTACACAAAAATCCGTGTAAAGATAAAGGTAATCAGCACCTCTAGTTGGAGGACTTGCAGAAACATGAGAAGCCGATGGAGAGTCTTTTCCTAACACCTATTTCTGCCAGACATTAATTATGACAGAATGTCTGGCAGAGAAATATTAACCATTATCACCTTTGAAGGAAGACTTCAAACCACACATGCTCCATTCCGGAAAAACATTCTAATGACCCTTTCCCCACCCACTCCTACTCCATTCCCCAAGCATGCCATTTTCCCTCCTGATATTAAGGCCTATGATATTTTCACTGGTTTTTCTTTGTGCTAGCCACACAAGAGTCATGTCTAATGCTCAGTCATATAAATCATGGCAATGCCGAACAATACCTTATTTGCTTCATCCTTCTTTCCCTAGCCCTATGCTTCCATTTGCTTTTAACATTTTCATTTACTTATAAAAGAACTTACTGCATATAGTCTGTATTGTAAACTGCCTTAAAATATCTTAGGAGAGAAGCTGTTACATATTTTAAAATAAATATCAAATAATGGAAAGATTGCACAGGCCAAAATAGTAGAACTATTTAAAAAAATTTCATAAACAGACCAATCACCAATGACCTCTTGAAAGATATTTCAAAGCACTTCTTCAAATTTATTCATCTCATAGCTATTCCCCAAAGTATTCTAAAATATCAGAAGAGGTGAGATAAGGGACATCAAAATAATGAATAAAACAGGCCTGCTAATTTTTAAATTCATATTTGTTACTGGTAATGATAGTAGCATACATTTATTGTATTAAAAATGTGTGAGATATAACAAAGAAAAATTAAATTGTCCACAGCATATCACTATCTAATATAAACAATGCTAACTTTTGTGTGTGTGTGCGCTATGCATTAGAATCACCTGGGGATTTCTTTCTTTCTTTTTCTTTCTTTCTTTCTTTCTTTCTTTCTTTCTTTCTGTCTGTCTTTATTTCTCTCTTAATATAATTTATTGTCAAATTGGCTTCCATACAACACCCAATGCTCATCCCAACAATTGCCCTCCTCAGTGCCCATCCCCCACCCCTCATCAACCCTCAGTTTGTTCTCTGTATTGAGAAGTCTATTACCGTTTGCCTCCCTCTCTCTCCGTTTGTAACTTTTTTCCCCTTCCCCTCCCCCATAGTCTTCTGTTAAGTTTCTCAAGATCCACATAGGAGTGAAAACATATGGTACCTATCTTTCTCTGACTGATTTATTTCACTTAGCATAATACCCTCCAGTTCCATTCACATTGCTACAAATGGCCAGATTTCATTCTTTCTCATGGCCAGGTAGTGGTCCATTGTATATATAAACCACATCTTCTTTATCCCTTCATCAGTTGATGGACATTTAGGCTCTTTCCATAATTTGGCTATTGTTGAAAGTGCTGCTATAAACATTGGGGTACATGTGCCCTTATGCATCAGCACTCCTGTATCCCTTGGGTTAATTCCTAGCAGTGTTATTGCTGGGTCATAGGGTAGTTCTATTTTTAATTTTTTGAGGAAACTTTACATTGTTTTCCAGAGTGGCTGCACTAGTTTGCATTCCCACCAGCAGTGTAAGAGGGTTCCCGATTCTCCACATCCTCGCCAGCATCTATAGTCTCCTGATTTGTTCATTTTAGCCACTCTGATCAGTGTGAGGTGGTATCTCAGTGCGGCTTTGATTTGTATTTCCCTGATGATGAGTGACATTGAGCACTGTTTCATGTGTCTGTTGGCCATCTGGATGTCTTCTTTGGAAAAGTGTCTATTCATGTCTTCTGCCCATTTCTTTACTGGATTATTTGTTTTTCGGGTGTGGAGTGTGGTGACTTCTTTATAGATTTTGGATACTACAATGCTAACTTTTAATTAGCAATAATCGCACCTCAGATAAACCTCATCGGCTATGATACTGCCACGGCACAAAGCTACAATGCTAACTTTTAAATGTAGTTCCATGTCATTGCTGCAAATGGCAGGATTTCATTCTTTCTCATTGCCAAGTAGTATTCCATTGTATATATAAACCACATCTTCTTTATCCATTCATCAGTTGATGGACAGTTAGGCTCTTTCCATAATTTGGCTATTGTTGAAAGTGCTGCTATGGAACTGGAGGGTATTATGCTAAGTGAAATAAGTCAGTCAGAGAAAGACAGATACTATATGTTTTCACTCATGTGTGGATCTTGAGAAACTTAACAGTAGACCATAGGGGAAGGGAAGGGGGAAAAAAAGTTACAAACAGAGAGGGAGGGAGGCAAAGCATAAGAGACTCTTAAATACAGAGAACAAACTAAGGCCTGATTGGGGGTGGGGAAGAGGGGAAAGTGGGTGATGGGCATTGAGGAGGGCAATTGTTGGGATGAGCACTGGGTGTTGTATGGAAGCCAATTTGACAATAAATTACATTAAAAAATAAATGTAGTTCTGTGTCTATCTATATTAATATAGATATCTATTAATCAAATTGTGTGTATAGATTATTTACTGATTATTTTTAAAATTAACAACTTATCTTGAGCATATTCAAACTATGCTATTGACGTTATTTAAAAATATAAGTTTTTAATGGCCTCATGTATTTTTTTATCACTTGACCAGACCATAATTTATTAAGCAATTACCTGCCCTATGGTTTACTATTTGAATTGTTTATAATTTTCCCAATAGAAAGTCTGTAGCACATAACCTTGTCCATATTTGTGATTATGTCCTTGGAATGGATTCCTAGAAATAAAATAACTAAGTCAAATAATTAGGTGTAAGGCTCTTGACATGGGTATACTTCTTTCCAGAAAAACTGAACCAATTTATACATGCAGCAATTGCAAATAAGAATGCCTGTTTTGTAGTTTTTCTTATTCATTAAATATCATTACTAAGGACATTTTGCCTGTCTTATTTGCCATAAATACATTGTCTAAGTTTTCTGTTTTCTTTGAGGTTTGTTTTGGTGTTTAGAAATATGAAACATGTATACCATCAAATATATCTTATTATTTCTTGCATTGCTTTTATGATTTTAAATTCCTTGTCAATTCTGAAATTAGTTAAATATTTTCTGATATATTCTTCTAGTTTTGTGAGTGGTAGAAGTGTCATGTTTTGTGTTTAAATCTTTAATCCACTCTGGGGCTGGACTCTCAAATGATAAACCGGCAAGGAATTCCTTAACTGAACTCCAGGAACAGTAGAGTTGAATCCAGCACCAAGAGAAGAGCAGGAAGTGAAACCCGAATTTTAGTTTCTTTCTCTCCAGTAGGGACTTCTACAGATATAAGCTCCATTTCCCTGGTCAAGCCCTCACCCAGTTCTGACTTTTAGGCATGATGTGATCTAGAGTCCAAAAAGTGAATTTGGTGCAAAGGTAAAAACATGTGGATTGTGGATTGGCCAAACATTCTTCACCTCATTTATCTAAACACACTTTCTTTAATCACATTTTTAGATTCCTCACAAGTGCTCAGCTCATACAAAGCAAGAGGGAGTGTCTCCCTAGCTGCTTTCTCCCCCCACCCCCACATTTTAAGCAAGAAGGGTCAAAGATATCTTCTTCTTATCTCTGACTGGGTTCTATCATCGTGATGTCTTATGGGAGGGCAAAATTAACAAGTCTCTCAGTCTAAACTAATATCTAGAGTCGGAGAGTTGACATAACCCTGAAGTAACTTGGTAAAAGTATACAGCTATCCTTGCCATGTGAAAAAAGCCACTTTCAAGATTATTGAGGAGTACCACCTGCCAGAGTCTCCAATGCAACAGCAGCTATAATTGAAGTCACACCAGATTAAACTTGTAATAATTATTCTTGTTCTCTAAGATTCATCATTCAAATATTTGGCAACGTACTGTCACCTGATTTCCTCAGGGATAAATATTGCTTTGGCTTACAATTTTGTTAATTAATGGGAACTCCAGGGACTTCCACATCATGCTTTCTATCAGTACTAACATGTTCCACCACACGTTAGAGAGACAAAGACAGGAATTGAGGATTCTGAAAGATGGTAAAAAAAAAAAAAGTATATTCCAACTATACACTTAGGCATTGATGAAACAAACACCAAATAGCTTCATGGACTCTCTTAGCTCACACTAAGATAAATTCTCCATTTTTCACCTGAATTCCATAAGCTTCTACTCTAAAGGATACAGCACAGCACAGGTAGAATTCTGTGTTCCCAGGAAATAACTCCCAACCAGTAGTTCGTAATTCTCCAAAATTCTGGGTATTTCCTCCTCTGATCCTAACCTAATCATCAGTATTTTATGATTTTGGAAGTGGCTTCAGATCCTTTTAGGGAAGACTAGAAGGAAGACTTACTGAAGCCTCTGAATCTGTCATTTGACTCAGGTAATGACCCAATTCAGGCCTTGGTTCATTAGATCTAGAGTTCTGTTGGTTATTAAACACTAATTTAGATTTTGGAGGGCTATCCAGGCAATTCAGTCTTAGTGATCAATTAGCTGCTATAAAAAAAATCCCAGGCTTGATGCCTATTATGATACTCATATCCATTTTGATCCTTGAGGTTAAGTGTTGATTCCCAGCTTCTGCTACCCCAGGATCCCATTATCTCCACTAAAATCTGGGGACATATTTTCAAGGCAGTATCGCCCCCCATTTTAGCCTCCAGTGCAGCACTTTTCTAGGGAATTGGCATTAGTTATCTAGTGTATTTTTCCACGTCTTGATGAAGGGTGTGTCTTCTCAGGGGACAGGGTTGGAAGGTAACTACTTACACATGATAAATCCACCTTATATCCATCTTTATATCACTAATCATCTTATTTCATCCTCTGCAATAAAGCACATTATGTCTGGTATCTCAAATTTATTCAGTCCAAACCACTATCGAGTCCAGTTTTGGCTTACCAACTAAGCAAACAAATAAGATCCTCAAGCTAGAACACTAAAACCAAAATCTGTTAAGTGCAGCTATATAAATAAACTCTAAAATTGTGTTTTATCCTATCTAGTCTAGAATTCTCAGCAGCCATTACTTCCATATTTCCATAATGGAAGCCATACTTCCCACATCCTACCCAAAATAAGTTAGAAAATGTTACAGTTCTCTTGGAATGTGGGTCTTTTCCTCCTGGGTTGGTTCATAATTGACCCTTAGGAATATGCTGCTATCTAGCTCTCACTATTGATCTAAAGGCACTGAAGTGTACTAAAGTTAGATCATGGGGAAAATTGGCATCCTCTTCCAAACTAGCTACCTTAGATAAAGTCATAATAGAGTCTCCAAACAAGGCAAGATGAGCCTCTCAACAGAGACTACTTTTGCTGGTAGAGGAAACAGAGGGATTTGGGGTCTGAGGCACTCTAAATCCTGAGCTATCTAAATCCTCCAAATCTTAGCCATTTCAAATCTCAGTGTTTCATTCTTTCCAACCAAAGCCTTTATTTTTACATGAAATCTGACAAGGCTATAACATCAATCAACCATGTAATTATTAACTACGGGACCCAAATCTAATTCTCAGTGACATCAACTGGGTGACTAGAGAAAGGGAGAGTCTCTTTTAGGGCCAATGTAGAAACTTCCCAGTATTTTTTTCTTTTTTTTTGCCTTGTCTTTGGCTCGGAATTTAAAGTCCCCACGCAAACCTTTGTTCCTGAAGTACTCCAGTGAAATTTTAGGTATTTTAAGTGAATTTTAAACTTTCTGAAATTTTTTCTTTCAAAATTATGCTCCTCGACCAAGCCTTCACTGTGGTGGTTCTACTCCCTTGTTCCACAGAATTTTTTTTTCTATTGGCCCAAGCAGTTTCGTTCTTATCTTTCGTTTTTCTCCAGTCTTTAATTCTGTTTGAATAAAGAAAAATCTATCTGGACTTGGAATTTACCAACAGATAAAGCACCGGGATTACCCTTACTTCTTACTCTTCCTGTGGGAACTGATAAACCTATGTTTCAGATTTATAATTAAAAAGCAGGTTGGAAAGCATAGCTCTCACTTTACTTCCCAATGAATAACGGTGTTTTATGTAGCATGGCTCTTATCCTATTACTCTGGCTGGTTCTCAAGCATGCCACAGTGATGCCATTAATGGAAACCTGCCATTTTCAACATATTTACTATCAGGACTCTCTCTTCGTTATCCCTTTCCACAAACGTCTTGACATAAGAAACCATCGGGGCACCTGGGTGGCTCAGTCGGGTAAGCGGCCGACTTCGGCTCAGGTCATGATTTCACGGTCGGTGAGTTCGAGCCCCGCGTCGGGCTCTGTGCTGACAGCTCGGAGCCTGGAGCCTGTTTCAGATTCTGTGTCTCCTTCTCTCTGACCCTCCCCCGTTCATGCTCACAGTCCGTGAGATTGAGCCCTGCGACCGGCTCCATGCTGACAGCACGGAGTCTGCTTGAGACTCTCTCTCTCCCCCTCTCTCACTGCCTGTCCCCAGCTCTTGCTCTTTCTCTCTCTCAAAATAAATAAATAAACTTAGAAAGAGAGAAGTTGGGGGGAGAGAAACCATAAGAGACTCTTAAAGATAGAGAACAAACTGAGGTTTAATGGAGGGAGGTGGGGGGAGATGGGCTAAGTGGATGATGGGTATTTGGAGGGCACTTGTCATGATGAGCACTGGGTGTTGTATACAACCAATGAGTCACTGAATTCTACTCCTGAAACCAATGTTGCACTGTATATTAACTAGCTAGAATTTAAATAAAAAAATTGGAAAAGGAAAAAAACAAAACAAACAAAAAAACATTAATGCCACTTACCATAAATTAAAAAAAAAAAAAAGTAGAGGCCACATCCTGACAGCAATCAGAAGTCAGGGCACAATGTCTCAGATAGATTACTGGTTTGTTATAAAAAAGCTATAACTCGGGAACAGCCAGATGGAAGAGATACGTAGGTCAAGGCTCAGGGAAAAGGGTACAAAGCCTCCATGCCTTCCAGCCACACCACTGTGCCCGTGTCCACACATTCACCAACCTGGAAGCTCCCCAACTATTTTTCCTCATCCTGTGCCCTTCCCCCCTGTGGAAGGAACTAAAATTTCTGACTATCTTGTGGAAATAGCTTATTAATCTTAACTCTAGTGTTGATATTACTTTTTATCTTGCTCTCTATATTTGTGTGTTTTGTTGAAAAACTTGGGTGGCTGCATTTTAAACTCCGATAAAACTCTGAATCAGAAAAATTAAGGTTAACCTTTATTATTTTTTCCACTGCTACATCAAAGAAGCTCTAAAACACACAGGAAAAAAAATCTACCATTTCAAATAAAGTCAGAGTCTAATGAAGGATAATAACTGATGATAGCAAGAGGTCTTTTCCGTCATTTTTGTATTTCTGACAAATGTATGTGTTTGGACAGTTTTGAAGTTGTTGCTCTCATTTGTATTTTCTCTTTGTAGAGATGATGTGCAGTCATGCATCGAAAGGCTTTGCAGGAAGCTGAAAAATGTTCCCATTCTCTCCATCTGTTTACCAAACATGCTGCTTCAGAGAAAACTAAACAATCCTAATGTTTCTGTTTCAAAACGTGGCTATTTTACAAGAATGTGACTAGCTTAGAAAGACAATCCTGTTCTTTTAAATGTTCACGACTAAATACCCTTTGCTACATTAAGTTGACAAAATTCATTCTCAAAATTTCCATTTTACTTGAAGCTGACATCTTCCCCGTAGTGGACAACCTCAATAGCTTTCTTCTGTTACAAGAATTTTTATTAAAATGATTAAAAAAAAAAACTGAAAATGCAGAGACTTCAGAAATGAAATCAGGACAGAAATGTCAAAACTTGTGATACTTGCAATATAAGAATCTACTATTAATTCCTAACACTGTAATTATAATGAAAAATCCAAAGTACAGAATTCTAATAGCTTAAATAACAGTCTTACAATGAATCAAATGAAAATGGTTAACAATAACCAAATGAATATTTCATTTTATTTTTAATAACTAAGTTGTGTTCTTTTGAAAAACAAATTTAACTGATTAAAAGAATTAACTAAATCTGGCTATTTTTGGTGGTCCATGTATAAACTGACCTAAGATTTTATACACATAAAATACTAACAGTGATTTTTAAAATGCAAACGACATTGGTGCTTTAAAAATATAGCAATAACGTATACTTGCATCATCCACAATGTAAGGCCGGAAGGGTCTTTGGAGAGGAGTAAGTCTTAGAAAAACCTATTTATTTTTCAAGTTTTTAATAACATCACTTTAAATCTTCAGGTTGAAGAAAGACTCTAGTCAGTGTCTTCCAATAATTCAGTGATATTTGACTTTAATTTTGTAGGTGAGTAGACATTTTAAAAATGTGTTAATTATGACTTAAAATCTACTTGTACTAACCAGCATGTAGTGAGCGTGAGCCATCTACAGAGAAGTGTCCTAATGGTTTACGTGTATTAATTTCTCAACAACCCTGTGCTAGGCATGACTATTATTTTACAGAGGAGAAACTGAGGCATGGAAAGTTTATGTAATAAAAGGACATTGAATGAAAATATCTTCCCTGTTAAATAATATTTATTAGAAGATAATTGTTGTAAATGATCAGTAGCTAGGAATAAACACCAAAAAAACCCTTATGATCTCATAGAATAGATGTGTTTATAATTAGATGGAGATTGAGAAGTAAGCCATTACTTCTCTTTTTTAAATTTTTTAATGTTTATTTTTTGAGAAGGAGAGAGACAGAGTGTGAGCAAGGGAGGGGCAAAGAGAGAGGGAGAGACACAGAATCTGAAGCAGGCTCCAGGCTCTGAGCTGTTGCACAGAACCTGATGTGGGGCTCGAATTCATGCACCGTGAGATCATGAACAGAGCTGAAGTTGGATGCTTAACCAACTGAACCACCCAGGCGCCCCATAAGCAATTACATCTGATGAGTGTAAGCAGCAATGACAGACCAGGAGAATCCTATGAAAACCCAACGAAAAGGTGTATAGGAAAGTAGGCACCAGTTTTTTTCCTTAGCTCAGGAAAGTTAAAAGTCACTGGTGGGAAACATCTAGAAGCAAACAACAGACCTAAATGTGTGGGGTTTAATCTTTCATGTAGGAAGGTCCATTGTGGATACAGACAGCTCAGGAAGTACCTGAGATCTTGGACCTGGCACAAGAGACCCTGTATTTAAGAAATGTTCCATGGCTCTCTTTCATTCCCTTTATACCAACCCTACTCAAGTAACTGGAGAGATAAACTTAAGCTACAGCTATTGATAAACATGTTATAACTATTAATACACTTGGCTGCATGTTCCTGTATAAAAACTATGAATTGTTTTTACTTAGTATGTATTCAGTGTCCTTTGAATGAATGAGTTAATTAGTTGAATGACTTAACAAACGTAAAGTAACATGAAAGAACAATCCTTGTCTTCAGTGTTTAAAGCTATCTAAGGATGAGAGATGGATAAATCAACACCTCCCATGAGTGTTCCTTCAGCACTTGACTTTGTTCAGAATGCAAGCACATCTCTAATACTGTTTGTTTTAAATCACTCCAATTGGTCTATTCTGTTTACTTTGAACTTCTTGGAATTCCAAATCTGTAAATTGCATTCCAGCGAAACATCAATATGCCATTCACAGAGTAAAATCCCTCCAAGAAGAATGAGATTAGCTCATGTTAGTGAGAGATAAGTTCATTAGGACACTTTGAAGGTTGGCGGAATGTCTGGAGTTAGAGTTGTTTTCAAGTACCCTGAGTTCCGCAATGTAAATTAATTTAACCCAGTGTACATTTATTGACACCTCTTATGAGCAAGACACTGTGAGGATACATATAGTTTCAAGTTGCTGCCATTAAAAAACTCATTATCCTAAAAAGTAGAAATATCCACTATTAATTATAACAGAAGGAAAAATGTAGATAGTTCCCAAAACACAGGAGGGACAAGTCAAATTGGGACTAGGGGACTGGGAAGAATTTGTGATAGCACCGTAGCAGCCATTTTGTGACTAGGTAGCTACTACTGACACACTTAGAATAGCAGAACAGAAGATAGCAAAGCCTGTGGGTCCTTGATGACATCACTGAGCTGCTAACCAATCCAGCAACTGCCTACCTCTGGAGTTCTTTTTTGATTGGGGAGTTAGAATTTAATACATTTTAATTACATTTAAGCTATAATTGGGTATAGCCTATACCCAACTTATAGTATATAAATGGCTGAGTCACTTAAGTATCTGACCCCTGGTTTCAGCTCAGGGCATGATCTCACAGCTTCATGGGTTTGAGCCCTGCATTGGGTCTGTTTGGGATTCTCTCTCTCTGCCCCTCGCCCACTTGTGCTGTCTCTGTCTCTCTCAAAAATAAATAAATAAACTAAGAAAAAAACTATAATTAAGATAATGCCTCTTCCAGTCCATCCTTCGGTTCCTGCAGCTGAAGTCACCCACTTTTTTTTGTTAGGCCCCAGAAATCTGGCTGAGCGGTAACAAGAGTTGAACAAAGTGTAGGCATTGCAATAAAAATAAAAGGTGGTAATGTCTAAAATATATAAAGAACGAATACAATTCAACACCAAAAAAAATCTGATTAAAAATGGTTAGAGGACTTGAATAGACAATTTTCCAAAGAAGACACACAGACGGTCAACAGACACATGAAAAGATACTCGACATCACTAATCATTAGGGAAATGCAAATCAAAACTGCAAAATCACCTCACACCAGTTAGAACAGCTAAAATCAAAACGAGAAGAAATAAGTATTGGTGAGGATGTGGAGAAAAAGGAACCCTCATACACAGTTAATGGTATAGGCACTTTCAGAAACAGTACGGAGGTTCCTCAAGAAATTAAAAATAGATATACCATATCACCCAGTAATTCCACTATTGGGTATTTATCCAAAGAAAATGAAAACACTAATTTGAAAAAAAATGTATGCACCTCAATGTTTACTGCAGCATTATTTTTTTTTTAATTTTTTTTTTCAACGTTTATTTATTTTTTGGGACAGAGAGAGACAGAGCATGAACGGGGGAGGGGCAGAGAGAGAGGGAGACACAGAATCGGAAACAGGCTCCAGGCTCCGAGCCACCAGCCCAGAGCCTGATGCGGGGCTCGAACTCGCGGACCGCGAGATCGTGACCTGGCCGAAGTCGGACACTTAACCGACTGCGCCACCCAGGCGCCCCTACTGCAGCATTATTTACAATAGCCAAGATACAGAAGCCTATTGAAGTACCCATCAATAGACAACTGGATAAGGAAAATGCAATATATATAATGGAATATTGCACATTCATAAAAAAAAAAAGATAAAATCATGATGTTTGAGACAACACGGATAAACCTAGAGGGTATTATGCTAAATGAAATAAGTCAGATTGAGACAGATAAATACCATATGAGTCCATACATAAGTGAAACATAAAAACAAGTTAAATGAATAAACAAACAAAAAGCAGAGTCAGAACTACAAATACAGAGAACCAACTGATGGTTGCCAGAAGTGAGGGGAGTAGGAGGTTGGGCAAAAGGGGTGAAGAGGAGAGGGAGACACAGGTTTCCAGTTATGCAATGAATAAATCATGAGAATAAAAGGCACAGCAGAAGGAATATAGTCAATGATACTGTAATAGGGATGTAGTGGGACAGATGGTAGCTATACTTGTGATGAGCATAGTGTAATGTGTAAACTTTTCAGGCCACTAAGTTGTATACCTAAAGCCAATGTAACACTGTGTTCCAACTATACTCAAATAAAAATAAATGAAGAGGGAGAACAACTCTGAAAATGGCCTTATAATGGGGTCTTGAAACAACTGTTTGCCAAAAGAAGTCATCTACATCATTTAGTTAAAAACTGATCCTACAAACAACCTATGAGGAAAGGTGTTTAATAGATTTATAGATATCCAACTTAAAGAAGAAAAGAAAGGAAAAGAAAAGAAGAGAAGAGAAGAGAAAAGAAAAGAAAAGGAAAGGAAAGGAAAGGAAAGAAAAAGGTGGGACCAAATGCAAAAAGGTAGGATAGAAAGGATACTGTATTCCTGAACATGGACTTGGAGAGCAAGAGGAACCAAAGATGTCTGAGATTTAAGATCTGATTAATTGTAGGTATGATTGCTATCAATCTCTGTAAGATAAAAGAAAAGGGATAGGTTTCAGGGAAGAAAGCACTGAGTGTAATTTTGGTGTGGGGTTAGAAATGCAGAAAGCAATCTAATATCTAAATAATTTTGAACAAAATCATGCCATCCCTTATGAGGATATCAACATGACAGTATTCCCAATGGGTACAGTAAGCCTTATTTACTTCACACTGATGTGGCATTTATCCAAAGTTGAGTTTAATATTACACAGAGGGGTGCCTGGGTGGCTCAGTCGGTTAAGCGTCCGACTTTGGCTCAGGTCATGGTCTCACCATTCTGTTCATGAGTTTGAGCCTCGCGTTGAGCTCTCTGCTCTCAGTACAGAGCGTGCTTCAGATCCTCTGTCCCTTCTCTCTCTGCCTCTCTCTTTGTCAAAAATAAATAAACATTTAAAAAAATATTACAAAGAAATCACTGGCCTGCCTCTTATTGGTTGAGTGAAACAACTGAATAGACACGTTAATCTCAGGTTTCTTCTGAAACCTGACTAAAATGAGAGCAAAAAGAATAAAAGTGTTTAAATCTGTAAAGGCCAAGAGAATGGGCACCTTTCTCAGGGGGCTATTTGAGGATGTTAGCCCTCAAAATGAGAGAATGACTCAAGAGCATGGTCGGAATTCTGTAATCAGAGCATCCAACACAGGAAAGAAGTGAAGGGAATTCCTAGGACAATAAGGAAGGAAGCCCTAGGATGACAGCAGAAGCCAGTGCTGGAGCAAGCCAGTGGCAGGCTGGTCGAATGTGTCTAATGGGAAAAAAAATTCTTTAAAAAGGGGTACATTTATCTGTTCTGTCATTTTCTGCTCACGCGAGTAGATCTCTCTTGGTCTTGATGTAATCCCCAAGGAGACTGGGAGTCTTCCCATGCTCCCAGGAGGAAGAGAAGAACTAGTATGGTCAGTACCAGTCATCTTTATGAGTGTCCAAAGCTGAATAATCAAGTTACAGCCATAAAAGCTTTGGTGGAAAAATGGAAGCAGATGGCAGGAGAGGTGAAGAGTGGGAGGCAACTGGCCTGAGGAGTTGGAATTAACAGTAGGGGAAGGGGAACCAGGAACTGCTGTATAATTATTAGAATATGCCTTCCAGAGCATTTTGATCTTTAAACGAATCGTATAAGTAACTTCCATGAAAATAAAATGTTTAAAGAACATGAAAAGGTAAAGAACACATCCAGGGTGTGGGTTCACATAAAAAGGTAACAGTCACGCCTGCCGAACTCTTATTCAACAAACCCTATCCTTCCACTCTGCTGCTGGCTAGCCCAGCCATTCAGCTTAAATACTCATCTCCCTTCCCTGGGCTAAATCCTGCAAAACAATGGAGAACACCTTGCAAGGATACTGGAAGGATTTGCTTCCCTAAACAGCTCAGTCACAGCCTCTCCTGGTGTGGGTGACAAAAACACACTTTAAATCTCTATTCAAAACTAGCATTTACATTTTTGAGCCCAGAATTCTGGGGAGCATAAATAATTCCAGAAATAAAATCAGAGGTGGTTTAAACCTGATGATGCTTTTAAAATTCAACCAGTCCAACACCTTTGACATTCAGTTACAGAAGCAGAGGACCCGGAGGCCAAGTGACTTGCTTAGGACAAAAGACTACGGAAAAGCAGAGAACAGAACGGAGACTCTTTCTACCAACTTTTTGTCAACCCATGTTAAGTACTGGCTTCCATTGTCCCTGCCGACATGCTGCTGCCAGGCTGGAGAATGGGGGCTCCTGGCACAAAGGACTCACAAACGTGGCTGTTTCAACAAGGCTGCAAGTAAAGTGCAGAGCAAGTGTTGAGTTAATGCACTGTGCACAATGCCACTCAGACGTGCGTGCTAGTAGGGAGCTTCACAAGGGTTTTTCAAGACAGTGAAGTGCTTGGGAGCTTGTTTTAAAGGATCAGAACACTCCTACCTCTCTCCCGTTCCTTTCATGTGTGCAGTAAAAGAGCAGAGGTATTCTATTTCCACTGCAGGTTTCTGAGTGTGAGACCAAGAAAGCTATTGATGGGAAACTACTCTTTATTGACATGGTGCTTCAACAAGACATCCCGAGCACAACCAGGGATCATGGCAATGGAGCTCCTTTTTAGGACATCAGCTTCAAGACAGCCCCTCCCCAGGGCAAGTTGCAAATGTTGCCTGTAGACAGGCTCCAAAGAAGAAAGTTAGCAGTTGCAATTTCTGCAACGTGCTCCACACACCTTTTTCAGTGTACCCTTTCCAACCATAACTCTAGATCCCAGTTTTCCTCTCCCTCTGTGTTCCAAAGCACGGAGAAAAAAAGCACGCCTTTTGTTAGGTATCATTGCCCCTTATCTACCAACTTCCCTGTCATTCACTAAGCGCAATAAATATGTTTGATACTTGCTTTAAATTCCCCGGTTCTTGGGAATGTTTCATTGTGAAGGGTTTTCCTTCACCTCTAAAGTAAATGAGCTTATCATAGTCCATTAAAATTGTCATTTCGTCCGAGGACCACGGACAAACTGTCAGGTAGTGTTTCACTCTTATCTCTCCGTCTGATCAGAGAGGAAGTCTCGCTAGTCCCTCTTTAGCTTGAAGCTAATTATTGGCCTCACAATTACACAAAAGGAGATGCAGTTCTTTCCACACCTGAAGGCATTTGAGGTGCAATTTGTGTGGTACTTACAAGCCCTGCTAAAAGGAACGGCTGCCTATTTTCCTAATCTGTCTGTTTGCATTTGTAGGCATTGAGAATGCACAGTAAACAAGCCAAAGCACAGATGCTTTCACAGGCTTGTGTTGGACAATAACTATGGGAACAAAGAGGCAAAAAGCTCTTCCCAAATCTGTACTTTACCGGCTGATACGTGTTTGTGGATATTCTTGGGTAGACCCAAAATGGTCAGAACGTGCCATGGACATGGACGAAAATGAACATATCTGGAAAAAAGTCTTTCATCCCTTAATTTCAAATGCTCTATTCTCATCTGAAAACACGCATGTATAGTATACAAATATAAGGTGCTAGTCGTAAAGTGGGTTAAAGACAATAAGATACATTGTAAAGAGAAATCGATTAATGGCTTTCTATAGGATTTATACAAGAGAGAGAGTTTTACCTCTCTCTGAGGGCTTGGTTGTTCTGCTGGAAATTTGAGATGAATTAGAGCCGAGTGAAGTCCTCTTCAGCATTATGATTTTACTTTTTTACACATCTCTGTTTTAGTCTAAGTACTTTCAATATATAAAAATTGTGTAATCCTTAACCAGAATCTCAGCAGATGAAGCCTGAAAATCTGTGTCAATATACATTGACTGAGATCTGTATTGATATAGATCATTGCACAGGTGATTGTGATGCCCAGCTTCTGAACACTCCTAGCATCCGTCAACACCACTTGCTGTGCCCTTGACAGTTTGAGATGGTTAGGTGCCTGCAAGAAATGTGTTATGCTATTCACTGAACATCTCTTATAGCTTTTAGAATCCAGATAAATAAGAAGTTGAAATTTTTGTTATGAAAATAAACTAGTTTGATTTATATCTTTGGTACAAAAGCAATTACAGAATAGATCAAAACTTTCTAAGGAATATTTCTTTAGGGATCTCCTCAAATGTTTCAGTAAGTATTCTATTGCAATTACAAAGTTATGTACCAGAAAGGTTGGCCCAGAAAACTTTGATGGCTGGAACGACCAATCAACTAACTCCATTATAAATACTTGGTAAGTTTCCTGCATCAGCTTCACTTTTGAAAAAGAATAAAATTAAAAGATGAAATAGCATGTTAAATAAAGTTGCTTGGCAATTGTCTATAAAGGTACTAAATTATATCTGCTTGAACAACAATTTGGATTTTTATATACTTTATATTCAATCTTGTTTCTGAATGTAATTATTCATCACATTCAGTTGTTTCTTCAGAACTCTTGATCATCCTGTAAGGGAAGAGTTAGAGGCAAATTCTTATCACCACTGTGTTAATGACTAGAGAACTTGTATGCAATATGTTATCATTGATTTAGTCATCAATTCAGCAAAAGTATACTGTGAACTTACTATGTGCCAAGCTCTGTGAAAACCTCTTGGAATTCAGTAGTGAATATGACAGGTATTATCTGTACTCTCCTAAGAGCACTAGAGGAATTGAATATATATGGCTTGGATTATCAGGTGCTAAGATCAGAACTTATTCCTAAAAAATATGCTAGTATTAATTTCTTGCAGAGATACTAGGAAAAAGGCTTCAAAATAATAAGATCCACTAAACTCAACCTATGTATGGTTCCTCTCTAAGGAGGTAGTATCTCATGATAAATGAACAAATTCTGCAGAAAAATTTAAATTGTTCCCAGTAATCTCACTAATTAGGTGAAACAGTCCACAAAAATTATCAAGAGCAAAAGTATTGTATAAAGTCTACTTGTTTCTCATATAGGATGATAGCATTAAGGATTCAGACTCGCAGTTCTTAAAAAAGCTAGGTGCTTTTAGATTTTAATAGATTATGTAGATCAACTATACTGAGTAAAATTAGCAAATTGAGTTAAGGAGCATTTTGAGAATATAAATAATCAGGTAACTATCATAGAGCTATAAACATCAGTAGAAACAACTTAGTAAATAAAAGCCATATAAACCTAAGGTACTAAGGATATAAAGATGAAAGCAATCCTTCCCTCAAGGATTTTGCAGACTGGTAAAATCTCTAAAGAGGATGATTTTATATTCATATCCAAATATCTCGATGAATTGCTATGAAAAAATTATGTACTAGGTATAGGGAGAGTTCAAAGAGGGCGTCTATTTGGGGTTAGATTCTCAGAGAGGTTACCACTCACCCTTCTTTTTTTTTAAGTTTATTGATTTGAAGAAAAAGAGAGTGTGGGAGGGGCAGAGAGAGAGGGAGAGAGAGAGAATATGAAGCAGACTCCACACTGTCAGCATGGAGCCAGATGCAGGGCTCAAACTCACGAAGCATGAGATCATGACCTGGGCCAAAACCAGGAGTTGGACACCTAATGGACTGAGCCACCCAGGTGCCCCTCCACTCACCCTTCTTAACACAAGGACGAATTTAACAATTAGGCTCACATACTAACATAGGAGTTGTCTCAGTGGAGGGAACCACATAAGAGAAACAAAAGGAGATGTGAGGAGCATGTGTAGGCAATGGGAAGCAGTACATTTGTTTGGAAGATGGGATTCAAAGGAACCAGTAGGAATAATGGATCTGAGAAGGGTTCAAGACACAAGAAAGAGGGCAGAAGAGACAAGTAAGCCAAATGGCCTGCACCTCTTTACCCACTAAGGCATTCATTCAAATCAAAAGCAGTGCAGACTGAGAGTCTGAGAAGGAAAGCATAAAGCCACTGTCAGGAGGCTGCGAACCTGAACAGAGCTACTAGCAATATCACGATGCTGGAGAGATAAAAATTAGACTTCAGGGGCTGTCAAAAACAAACAAACAAACAAAACAAAACAACAACAAAAAAAAAACCCAGAAAAACCTTGGTAAACATCCAAAACTTCCAGTTAGGATCCCCAAAGGACTACTCTCTAACAGCACATTATAAATATAGACAAGGTCTTACCAAGATTGGAAGCCAGTCTTGACTTGTTGCAATCCTTGATTCACTCAAGATAGTATATACCTACACTCTCTGCTAGACAGTAAACAAACCCATTAAAAAGAAAACTGTTACCATTTAGAGACTCTAGAATTTTTCAAACACAATTTCTAAGGGTTTAATAAAAAATTACCAGGCAAACCAAGACACAAGAGGGGGAGCAACATGGGGTGAAAAAAGACAAGAGAAATAAATTAGAAACAGTATTAGAAATTCTTATTTTATTTTTATTCTTTTATTATGTATTTGTTTAATGTTTATTTATTTTTGAGTGAGAGAGCACAAGCAGGGAAGGGGAAGAGAGAGAGAGAGAGAGAGAGAGAGAGAGAGAGAGAGAGACACAGAATCTGAAGCAGGCTCCAGGCTCTGAGTTGTCAGCACAGAGCCTGACGCGGGGCTCGAACTCATGAACCATGAGATCATGACCTGAGCCAAAGTCGGACATCTAATTGACTGAGCCACTCAAACACCACTGTTTTTTTGTTTTTGTTTTTTTAATTTAGATTCAAGTTAGTTAACATATATTGTCATATTGGTTTCAGGAGTAGAATTTAGTGATTCATCACTTACATGTAACACTCAGTGCTCATCTCAACAAGTGCCCTCCTTAATGCCCATCATCCATTTAGCCCAATCTCCTTCCAACAACCCTGTGTGTTCTCTATATTTCAGAGTCTCTGATGATTTGCCTCCCCTCTCTGTTTTTAACTTATTTTATTTTTCCTTCCCTTCCCCATGTTCATCTGTTTTGTTTCTTAAATTTCACATATGAGGAAATTATATATTTGTCTTTCTCTTATTAACTTATTTTACTTAGCATAATACACCCTAGTTCCATCCATGCTATTGCAAATGGCAAGATTTCATTCTTTTTGATGCCCAAGTAACTTTCCATTGTGTGTGTGTGTGTGTACTACATCTTCTTTATCCATTAATCATGCTGATGGAAATTTGCATTCTTTCCATAATTTGTCTATTATTGATAGCACTGCTGCAAACACTGGGGTGCATATGCCTCTTTGAATCAGCATTTTTGTATCCTTTGCATAAATACCTAGTAATGGAATTGCTGAGTCATAGGGTAGTTCTATTTTTAACTACTATTTTCCAGTGTGGCTGCACCAGAGGCAAGAGAAATAAAAGCAAAAATGAAGGACTGGGACCTCATCAAGATAAAAGTCTTCTGCACAGAGAAGGAAACAATCAATAAAACCAAAAGGCAACTGAAGAAATGGGAGAAGACATTTGCAAATAGCATATCAGATAAAGGGTTAGTATCCAAAATCTATAAAGAACTTTTCAAACTCAACACCCAAAAGACAAATAATCCAGTGAAGAAATGGGCAAAAGACATGAATAGACACTTCTCCAAAGAAGACATCCAGATGGCTAACAGACACATGAAAAGATGCTTGGCATCACTCGTAATTAGAGAAATACAAATCAAAACCACAATGAGAGATTTTTATTTTTTTAAGTTTTATTTACTTAGGTAATCTCTGAACTCCACATGGGGCTTGAACTCATGACCCTGAGATCAAGGATCACATGCTCCTCTGACTGAGCCAGTCAGGCACCTGAGAAATTTTATATCTATGATTTCTACATTCAAGAAAACAGATGAAAAGAATAATAATTTCATCTAAGAGCCGGTGTCTGCAAGAAAACACCAAATGGAAATTTTAAACTAAATAAAACCAAAACCGAATTAAGAAAGCAAAAGGTGGGTAAAAAACAGATTGGTCACAGCTAAAGAATATTCATCATCTTGAAAAAAGTTCAGTAGGAAATTCCCAGACTAAATAATGGAAAGAAAAAAGGATGTAAGATACATAAAGAATTACAAGAGACTTGTGGGGCACAGTGAAAAGGAAAAACACACATGCAATTGGAGTCCTAGAAGAGGAGGAGATAGACAATAGCACAGAAGCAATATTTGAAGAGATTATGACCAAGAATTTTCCAAAACTGAAGAAAGACATTGAGTCACAAATTCAAGAAAACATAGCCTCAAGCAGGAAAAGTACAAAGAAAGTCACGCCTTGGCACTTTATAATTGAATCTCTGAAAAATCAAAGAATAAGAGACAATCTTAAAAAGTAATTAGAGAAAATTACCTCCAAAACAAAAAAAGAAAAAAAGAAAGAAAGAAAAACAAAAAAAACCTAACTTTTTCCCCCAAAGCAACAGAAATATGTGAGAGAAAAGGAATCAGATCTGTGCAGATATTCAGGGAGGTAGAAATGACAACATGTTTTAATCCATTAGATGTGAGAGGGGACAGCAAGCGCAGAGCCAAAGATACCCCAGGGTTTCAGGCTTAGAAGCTGTTTTGCACTGTTCCCCGATTCAGAGGATACAGGAGGGAGAGGCCTGCCATGACCTGGCCAAACTCTCGTCTCCTCCCTCCCAATACCCTCTGAAGCACCTTTATTTCCCAGAACTGGCAACTGACATATTCTCTCCCACCTCTGACCATTGTCACTGCTATTCTCTCTGCCTTTTCTTTAACATCTTCATAACCTTTGTGAGTCACAAATTTCATTATCTCCTGAAGACAGTTCAGCTATGACCATAGCACTTATCATTCTGTTTGAATCTCTAGCTTGCTTTGTTCTGCATCCTGGATCACCTTGAGGCTGGTATTTTGTCTTGTTTATCTCATATCCTAAGATAGGGCACATGGCTGTATACACAGGAGGTGCTCAATTTTAATGGACTTTAATTGAGTTACTATTTGTTTCTACAGGATGAATTGGGAGTTTTACTAAGTTAGATTCAATGAAATGCCCCAAACTATGCAGTATATAGAATATATGGGTGTGGGGGAAAGGAACATAAGTCAGAACTCCCTGAACTAACACACTTTGTAATTTAGTTAATAATTTAAGACTTTAACAATCTCTAAGTTTTTTGATGATGTTAAGTAGATTATTAGTTTAATTGTATCGACAATGGTACAGTGAATTTTTAGGACATCTAGTTCGAGTCAATATAACACATAGAATAAAGTACTTGAAAAATGACACATATTTCCTTTAGTTATTTTAGTAAGTTTTCAAAGTTATTTGTATATTATGCTATGTTGAACTATACTCACAAGATAGAGATCACTTTACAAAAGTCACTCATTAACTGGGTTCACTCCTTAGTTTGGCTCTTGCCAGGACTTTTCTGCTCTTTTGTAACACTTTCTGCCCCGTTTTCGACACTAAACACAGAATATAAGATTATATCTCATGATTGAAGGTGTGATAATGTGTGCCAAAAATCTTTATTACTTTCTTTTTATTATCATTTATTAATGCTTGCCCGTATCTCTCTTAAGGCAATACTTTATACAATGTATTTCTACCAGTCATGCAACTAGTAAAGACTCTCTTAAGAGCCAAATTGGATCCAAGGAAAGGGGAAAGAAAATGTAAATGCAAAGAAAGAATACTTGGCATCTTAAGCTGCCTTCCTAAATCATAGACTAAAAACACATTTGAAGAACTATTGCATGGAAGTGATCAGACTAATAAATAATTTAAACACAAGTTTTAAAAAAAGAGCTTAATAAAATACATTTATAATTTTAAAATCACTTTCTTCGTCCTAAGTATCTATCTTTTTAATGAAAAGATTTATAGAAAAATCACCATCTCAAGCATGAATCGCATAAAATAGCTAAAGTAGTAAGTAGAAACTATAAAAATAATCAAAGCCTTGGATTTGAGCTTGTCTTTTCTTCTATAAAATAACAATTATTTTAAGAATTTTTTCTCCCAGTAATGAGCACCATTTTGGCTTGGATGAAATAATTTTAGTACGTCACTGGTTATTTTCATCCTATTTTCCCATCCTATTCTGAGGATATGATTTCTTCAATTATGAAAACTACAATTAATAATTCACGCAAACACAGACCCACAGGAACAAAGTGTGAAAACGTATTAGGAGAGAACTACAAGGACATCCCCAGCAGATAGTGCTTTCAAAGAGAGAGAAAGAAGCTCCCTTCACAAAGAACTGAGGGGATCTATTTGTGGTTTCACATACACATTTTGAAAGCTCCCAATTGTGGTTTCAGTATCAAAATAATGAAGTGTCAATGGCATTTCTCCTCACGGTAAAGAATTAATTAAACAACCTCTATAATGATCTGTTTTTTAATAGTGCTATTTCTGACATGAGACCCTTTTACCTTGGTTCTGAATTACACGAATCCTTGTGAATGCTTTTGTTATAAATACTCATCTTGCCTCCTCATGTGTGATGTGAATTTCTATGCTCATAGGATCACAATTATCTCCTTACTCCTTTCAGAAAATTTGTATAGACTCTTTGATATGAGAAACTCAAAGTGTTTTGCAAATATACCATTTACTCCAGCCAATGTGAATCACTGCCCTCATTTTATAAGGGTAGCAATACCACCTTTCAGACAAATTGTTAGGCAAGGGAAGGTCTTAACTCACACCTAGGGACAAGCTATAAAGAGCTATAGAGTGAAGTTCTAGAAATCCAGTGATGTTTCCATTATCAAATATACCTTGCTTTATGAAATAGCTGAATTTCCTTAAAGATTTTCATAAATGAAAAGAAATGAACAGACTCTAATAAATGAATATTTGTTTTCCAGTCAAATCAAACTTTAATGCATTCTGAAGACCTATTCCATAGCACTGAAGCCCGTTGGTTACACCCACTGAGTTTTCAAAAGGGGAGATAAAACATGTACTACATATTTCAGAGAAAAAATATGCTTTGTCTATGCCACAGAATACCTAATTTGA
The DNA here is from genome assembly GCF_007474595.2 of Lynx canadensis. Lineage (NCBI taxonomy): Eukaryota > Metazoa > Chordata > Mammalia > Carnivora > Felidae > Lynx > Lynx canadensis. The sequence goes on from NC_044307.1 coordinate 106,257,078, forward strand.
AATGTCTTTTATACCCTGTACAAGAATCACGAATTCCAATGGCCCTATAATAGGGCCAGGCAGGAAACACAACCAGATAGAATGAGTCTGAGTATAGAGCAGTAAGGTGGGGGCAGGTAGTGGGGGCAGGAGGTGGGAATTAGACATTGCATGCATGAATAGATACTTCATGTAAAAAGGCAACTGCTGTTCAAATCTCAAACACCCTGTGTATAGTATTTGGAAATATAAGCGCATTTTACCATATCTTTTGAGTTTTCAAGACACAATAAAGATCCATAGGTTTATGTGAAATTTCTTGATATCCAAGTTCAAAATGTTTCAAAATCACTGGACAAGACAAACAGACAATGCATGCTGACTAGATTAAACTATAGGACACTACATTGTGATCTCCATATGGTAACACACTCTGAAAAAAATGCACCTACTCAGAAGTTAACCCTTTAGCTCATGAAAGGAAATCTCAAGAGGTCATTTGGCCTAGATCTTCTATAAAGGTAGCTCTGTGTCAAAACTATTGAAGATCGTTTATTCAATGAACATTTACTATAGGTATTAACTCATGCCAGTCACTACGCTAGGTGGTAGTGATATGACACTGAACAGGGTGAGTCCTCCCTCTTTTGAGGAGGTTTGGGGATAAGGCTGTCTTATCCCATGGCTTTATGGTTCCAATACTAGCATAATACTCCTGGTCGCTGGTCCCTTCTCCTCACTACCTTTTCCCAGGGGAGTACAGTGACTTCCCTGATTGGTGAGTTGTTGAGAAGAACCTGGAAAAGTATATGTTGGCTCTGCATCCTTATCTGTCCTTGGGGATTCACTTGCCTACTGTCATCATCTGCTCTTGGCCTCATGTGGGGGAACAAATGATATTTTGAGGGATACATTCGTTTCAAGGGAGAGTTATAAAAACTATTTGCCTTCACCTAACTCATGTCCTCCAGTACAATTTTAAAGGTTAAAAAGGTTGAGAATATAGAGAAAAGTGGAGGAGAGGCAAGGAGGGGAGTCTGGAGGAGCCAGCAAGTTCTGAAAGGTCCTGTAAACCATATGAAGGAATCTGGCTTTCTGAGGAAAATGAAGGGTGCCTCTGAAGTGCGTTCAGTGGTAAAGTCACATAATCAGATCTCTGGTTTTAAAAGAGCAGTCTGACAAGAAGGAAAGCTCAGTCTGACTGGTGTTATAAACAGCTTGCAGGCAACCTCCAGCCTAGAGAGACATGAACTAGTTACTGTTACAGGAATTCAGGCAAGAAGTGAAGGTTCTTATTCCAGACATAAAGAAGAGACATGCAGGAAGTATGCAGGAGAGATAACCATCAGGACTCAAGGGACCATATGAGCTCAGAACAAAAAAGTCCTTGGATCTAAGCAATGTCTCCACCCTGCTCCTCCGTTGCTGGCACTCCGCTGGCTCCAATGCTAGTCAGCAGCTAATATAACTCAATATCTGGTCCCTCTTAGCTTGATCAGAACTGGTAACACACCTGGTCTGACAGCCCGCCCTACTCTCAGTGGCACTATAAATTCCTGAGTCTCTTGTAGGTCCTCCTCAGACATCCTAGGCTGAGTGGTCCACCCCAGCCTCTGTGAGGGGCTCATTAGCCCTCCATCATGACCATCCCAATGGTTCCCATCTTAACTCCTTCTCAGTCCTTAGGCAGAGGGATCGACTGCAGCTGCAGAAAGTTTTAAAATCCTGCCACACCACTGAAGAACCCAGAGTGACCAGAAAGTTAAGTCCATATGCCCTCAAAATAATGTTCCTTCTCACTTACCTAACAACACTCCTTCTCTTGAAATCTGAATGCATCTCTAATTATTTTGTTCTCTTACCTTCAACTCTGTGTCAGTCTTCTTTCATGGAACTGGGCTTTCATTACCTTGTGTTCTTGCCTAGGCCACCATGGTCTACACCACCAAATCTGTCTTTCAAAGTACAAGTGTCAAGCCTCCAATCTCATGGGCCAGGATTTGAGGAAGTCTGCTGTAGGATCACGTTAATTAATGAAGAAATCAAACAATCAAACATAATAATAGCCAACATTTTTTGAGTGTTTACAACAAACCTGGTGGGCACTGTTCCAGGCTTGATTTAATTGTCTTAATCAACACAATAACCCTAGTATATTCCCCACGGTAGAGGAAATTGAGGGGCTGAAGAATTTTGTAACCAGCCTAGGATGACACAGCTACTCAGTGGAGGAGTGGAGTTTGAAACCAGGCTTCTGGACCTTTGCAAAAACAGAACAAAACAAAACAAAAAAAACAACAACAACAAAAAAACCTTTCATGTGATATATTTCAAACTAAGATAAAAATTAATCTAATAATCTTAGAATGGTGGTCAGTGTTTCAAATGCTGCTAATCAGTCAAACTAAACAGGGACTGTAAAGGGCTCATTTGATTTGGCAGTAAGAAAGTCCTCATTGACCTTGGTGTTTTTAAGTTTAGGGGAGAATGAGGGTAGTTACAAGGGGTGGAAGCATTCGTGAGAGTTGAGGTTCTGAGAAAGACACTGTACAACACTCTTCAGGTGAAGTAACTAGCGGTATATACAGGGTTAAGGTAGACTTTTGTTTTGTTTTGCTTTGTTTTTAACTTGGGAGAGAATTGGGCATACTTAAGTTACCAGCAGAGAAAGAACCAGAAGAGAGACGATGACCCAAGGTTAGGAGTGCTGAGAAACCTCTCCATATGTCATCAGAAATATCCCCAGTGATCACAGAAGTGGTTAGTTTTGGGGTTGAGATAAGCAAACAGCAGAACATAACTGTGAGGGTACGAAGGGAAATCCAGAATTCGGTGACAGCCTATTTCAGAACTGGTTAACTAAGATCCAGAAGCTCATCATGAGAATTGCACAAATTACTGTGTAAAATAAAATAAAATAAAATAAAATAAATAAAATAAATTCACTGTGTTAAAATACAATACAATACAAAATAAACAACATAAACGCCTAGTTAGCAGGCCAGTATCCTCATCTTATTTGTTCTTTAAGAAGCGGAAGCCAAGGGGGTTCGGAAATACACATAAGAGTTTCCATTTGATAAAATACAAACTTCAAGGCAGGCTTTGCTTTTAAAAATTGTTGTTTCCATGTTCTAAAAGATCTAAAGCTGTTAAACCCAGTGGCAATATGCAAGGGGAAGGAAACCACTTAAGTACTGTTACAGTTCTACTAATGGAAGCTTTGTTCAAAGCAAGTACAGTGGATAGTGCTCCTGGATTTTCCTCCCAAAGCAGCATTTACCAGACAGGAAAAGCCTTGACCTTCAGCTCATACTGGGCAAATGTTATATTGCATTTTAGCAAGACCTTATCTAAAATACCTTAAGTTTTCTTGTTTTTTAAGGTGGGCATGTTGTTTATCATCATTATTTTCCTGTTTTAGCTCTATGGTGATTTAAAAATATTGTCAGTGCATTACAATGATGCTCTAAAGGCACAATATATAAAGTAAGCCAAGAAAGTATAATTTACAAATACTTCTCCCTCAAGTAGTTATTGTCTGAGTTACTCATATCACTCAGCACTGATTGCCGTATATTCTTGATATTTGCATATTTTTCTGGAGAATATATTTCTGTTTATGTCCCATCTCATACATATTACACACAGAATAGAAAAATTATAACTATTAGCTTAATGAATTAATTATTTTAAAAAAATTGTCTTTTGTTTTCTGTTGTGGTTTATTTATAAGTTCCAGGAGGAAATCTCAGCCAGAAAGGAAAAGAATTTCCTAGTAGATTTCACAGAAATTGCACAATTTTCTCTGCCAAGTAAATACTGCTCATATTCTAAGACTGTCTCCACATCTGTAGGTCTATTTATATGATTATAATTTTGCCTTGTCTTTTTTAAGTTGCAGTTTTAGGAAGAGTTTAACCCCTAGCATAAATTTTAGTTCAAGGGTAATTTTCCAACAACAGCCACATCTGCCATGCATTGAGAGCCACATATCTCAGGAAAAGCCTGCCCCACTGAGGGTGATGCTTTGGGGCCTCTCTTGAAGCTTCTACGTGTCAGTATAAAGGGCATGAGGAATTGAAAATCCACTGGTAGGAAGACCTACTTCTAATGACTCTGAACAGCTTAAAGAAAGAGAACTAGAACATCCAAAGGAAAAAAGACAGTCTCTTTAACAAATGATGCTGGGAGAACTGGACAGCAACATGCAGAAGATTGAAACTAGACCACTTTCTCACACCATTCACAAAAATAAACTCAAAATGGATAAAGGACCTGAATGTGAGACAGGAAACCATCAAAACCCTAGAGGAGAAAGCAGGAAAAGACCTCTCTGACCTCAGCCATAGCAATTTCTTACTTGACACATCCCCAAAGGCAAGGGAATTAAAAGCAAAAATGTACTACTGGGACCTTATGAAGATAAAAAGCTTCTGCACAGCAAAGGAAACAACCAACAAAACTAAAAGGCAACCAACAGAATGGGAAAAGATATTTGCAAATGACATATCGGACAAAGGGCTAGTATCCAAAATCTATAAAGAGCTCACCAAACTCCACACCCGAAAAACAAATAACCCAGTGAAGAAATGGGTAGAAAACATGCATAGACTCTTCTCTAAAGAAGACATCCGGATGGCCAACAGGCACATGAAAAGATGCTCAACGTCACTCCTCATCAGGGAAATACAAATCAAAACCACACTCAGATATCACCTCATGCCAGTCAGAGTGGCCAAAATGAACAAATCAGGAGACTATAGATGCTGGAGAGGATGTGGAGAAACGGGAACCCTCTTGCACTGTTGGTGGGTATGCAAATTGGTGCAGCCACTCTGGAAAGCAGTGTGGAGGTTCCTCAAAAAATTAAAAATAGACCTACCCTCCGACCCAGCAATAGCACTGCTAGGAATTTACCCAAGGGATACAGGAGTACTGATGCATAGGGGCACTTGTACCCCAATGCTTATAGCAGCACTCTCAACAATAGCCTAATTATGGAAAGAGCCTAAATGTCCATCAACTGATGAATGGATAAAGAAATTGTGGTTTATATACACAATGGAGTACTACGTGGCCATGAGAAAGAATGAAATATGGCCCTTTGTAGCAACGTGGATGGAACTGAAGAGTGTTATGCTAAGTGAAATAAGCCATACAGAGAAAAACAGATACCATATGTTTTCACTCTTATGTGGATCCTGAGGAACTTAACAAAAACCCATGGGGGAGGGGAAGGAAAAAAAAAAAAAAGGAGGTTAGAGTGGGAGAGAGGCAAAGCATAAGAGGCTCTTAAAAACTGAGAACAAACTGAGGGTTGATGGGGGGGGGGGGAGGGTGGCTGATGGGTATTGAGGTGGGCAACTTTTGGGATGAGCACTGGGTGTTGTATGGAAACCAATTTGACAATAAACTTCATATATTGAAAAAAAAAAAAAGAAAGAGAACTAAGAGCATTTTCAATTCAAATCATAGGATGAGACCCCATGACTTTCCATGTCCATGTTAAAAATTCTCTTTTCCAGTTGTATGGGTAAATGACTTTGTAAATTTTCTTCCAGCAAAAACCAAACCCCAAGTCTGACTTTGTGGATCATTAAGTGTGAAGAATACTTAGATTGGTTCTTTTATATGCTGTTTTACTATACCTGAATTTGGAAAATAAACCAAGTTTATTTTGAGGAACCAGGCAAGAAATGAATGGCACATTCAAATTGAGTAGTTAAAAAAAAAAAGTTTATTTATTTTAAGGCAGGGAAAGGAGCAGAGAGAGAAAATCAAAGCAGGCTCTGTGCTGACAGCTCAGAGCTCCTTGCAGGGCTCAATCCCATGAACCATGAGATCATGACCTGAGCTGGAACCAAAAGTTAGACACTGAACTGACTGAGCCACCCAGGCACCCCCAAATTTGAGTAATTTGAAGAACGTTTAATAAAGGGATTATTGACAGAGGTCTGGGCAGGGTGAAGGGAAAGAGTACTGCAAAATTACTAAAAACTGGGTGCTATTATCACTCATAAGCCTGAAGGTGTAAGGAGATGGAGAAGTTACCAGAACCCAGAGACAGAAAGAGCTATTTGGGGAGAAGCACCAGATAAGAGCTGCAGCCTTTGGTAAAAACGATGTAGTCATTTTACAACAACCTCACACAGAGAGAACTAGGGGGATAAATATTATCCTACCCTCCCTCACTCCTATCTACTCCTGGCACCCCTTTTTATCCATAAACCTATTTGTAAATCATTGGACAAGAAGGATTATTAAATGCAGGTCAGAATCCTAGAACACAAGGAGGAGGTAGAGAGGTCTTTTCGTCCAGAAAGATTAGAAAGCTAAAAGCCATCTCACTAAATCCTTGTTTCTACTAATTAGATGCACAGATGTTATAGAAGATGGGGTAAGTACATGAGCTGGCTGCAACAGATGTGATTCTCAGCAGCAGCTGGACATTAGGTTCCATTATCTGTCACCAGCTTTGTGGTGGAGGGCAGCTAAGGTGGCACCAGCAGAGTGACAGCTGCAATAGCCATTTCCTGATCTCTGGATCACAGCTATGGTGTTTCTACTATTTACCTAAAGCCAAAGACCCAATTTCCAGCCTTGTAATGCTTAAAATAGAGTAGTTTCTGTTTCCTGAATTGAACTTTGATATCAATTATCATATCAATTATGGCAGTAGGTGAAAACATTGTAATTTCCTTACCTCAAAGAGTTTTCATGTATATATTTTACTTTTCCACCTGTTTTCAGTCTTCAGTTGAGTTATATCCATGAATGCCCTGGAGGGCCTATTACTAAATAAAAGACTTGAGGAGAAGGCTCATATACCAAATTAGCCTCTGGATATAATTCCAGAGTTTACTTGAATGGTTTATGTTAACCTGATCTTAATTGTAGCTTATTCTAAATACGTGAGATGTAGAGATGTTTGTAAAATGTGAGGGGAAATGTAATGTGTTTGAAAGAGGTAAATGTTGGCATGGATTTATAATATATGACTTATTCACCCATTCTGTATGTTCCGTGAGAAGGACCAAAATGTATGCATGTTCTTCTCCAGGGCTTTAAACATACATCTGCATAGGGTAAACAAGCATTTCTGAAAGCTCTTTAATTGGTTATTCTGTGTGGGTTGATAATACTGGTAAAAGACAATGCAGTTGAAATGAACTTGTTGATTACCATGGAGATTAGAAAGTCATAGAATGGCAAAGGCAAAATAGTGTCACTCATCCTTCAGAGGCTAACTTAGTTTTCCATACTGTAGTTGATAGCTAATCCAGTACAGTTATCAAAATTGATGAGCCTGGAGAGAGAGATCTTTATTACTGGTGAATTGATCAGCTCAGAAAAGTCATACCTATGCTGCCTAATAAAACCAAATAAAATCTTCTTAGTTTGATGAAAAGAGACCAACATGAGTCCCTGAAGTTGGAATGAAGTTAATTAGAGTCATGAAATAAATGGAATTCTAATTTGAGTATACCTCATCGTAGACCCAGTAGAAAAATAATCTGAACATGCGGTTGGAACAGAAATATTCATCAACTTGCTAGAATCCTCACATTAGTGTCCCAATTATTATGGTAGGAAAGGCAAAGAGGAAACCTCTGAAGCTCCCACGTCCCATCAAAATTGCAGTTCAAAAGCAATCGTGCAGCCCAGACGTTGGATAATTTCAGATTTAAAGACCACTATCAAAGATTTTTAAAATTCAGAGATTAGGGGCTCCTAGATATCCTAGTCGGCTAAGTGTCTGACTTCGGTTCAATTCATGATCTTACGGTTTTTGAGTTCGAGGCTCGTATCAGGCTCTGTAGTGATGGTTCAGGGCCTGGAGCCTGCTTCAGATTCTGTGTCTCCGTCTCTCTCTCTGTCTCTCCCCCAGCTCATGCTCTGTCTTTCCCTCACACAAAAATAAATAAACATTAAATAAAAAATAATAAATAATAGGGGCGCCTGGGTGGCGCAGTCGGTTAAGCGTCCGACTTCAGCCAGGTCACGATCTCGCGGTCTGTGAGTTCGAGCCCCGCGTCGGGCTCTGGGCTGATGGCTCAGAGCCTGGAGCCTGTTTCCGATTCTGTGTCTCCCTCTCTCTCTGCCCCTCCCCCGTTCATGCTCTGTGTCTCTCTGTCCCAAAAATAAATAAACGTTGAAAAAAAAAATTAAAAAATAATAATAAATAATAAACAAATAAGTAAATAAATGAATAAAATTCAGAGATTATAAACTACATCCTTATGCTGTCCCATAGCTTGTGAAGTGTAGAGTACAGATGAACCTTTAATGGTTATGGTTTATTTTATACTTACAAGGTAACTTATTAAGTGAATGTGACCTCCCTTCCTGGAGTGAATCAATCCAGAATCTATCATCTAACATATACTTATTGCTCTGGTAAAGGATTTTCTCTATTTTACTAATCAGAATATACCAAACACCGTTTCTTTCACATGGTCAAGCCAATGGTAAATCTTCACTATCCTGAGTCACAACAACATTAATTGTCCACATTTCTGACACAGTTTAGTCAACTGATACCTTAACCGTATCAACATCATTTGAGATAGACCACTGGTTACTGAAGTGATGCTACCACACTGATAGGATTTGAAGAATAGAAAAGGAAAGTATCTAATATGCTTTGGCAACTCACCTTAGTGTTGGAGCAGTGATACTCAAAATGTGATCCAATTTGCAAGTTTTCTGTTACTGGTCCAGAATGAGGTAAGAGTTCAGAAACTTTTATAGCACTTGACAATATTACAGCATCCAAGCTTGAGAGGAATGGTTTCATCTAGTTGAGCTGAACAAGGCACACCAGTCCATGATAGATTGGAAATAAAAACTAAAAATACTCCTTCACTGCAGATTGTTTGAAAGCGTTGTGTTACAGAGTAGAAGATAAACCTCATAAGACTACAAGGGCCCACTTTAGTGAAGTTTCCAGGATCCACCTGAGACATGTTGGGATATTACCTTCAAAACAAAGAACACTTTTCTGTACCTAACTGCCTCTATAGCTGGTTAATAACCACAATAGATGATGGAATTTATTGGATTTGGGGGCCATCAGATACTGATTTGAGCATTCTTCTCCAGTACATTTAATGGGTCACTAGAAAACTGCCAACTTTGTGGGGTCCCAGAACAAAAGAAGCATCTCTGACTTGGCCAGAGACAATGCAAGCGGCTCTGCCACGTGGCCTTTATAACCCAATGGATTGAATTTTGTCCTGGTGAAGTCATAATAAGATACACTCTACATGGGTAGTGATATGATCTAGAGTTTTAAACTGAAGCTACATCCTCTCCACAAGAAACAATCTATCACTTGAGAAACACCTCTTGTCTCATTACGGGACCAGAATAACTTATTATGGCACACTGGGTAAATATGCATAACAAGATAGGTATCATTGAAACCATCACAAAGTCATATGTGCCTATTCCTGCTACGCTGTCGTTCTTCCTACAACTTTGCTTCATAGGGAAGTTCCTTATGTCTAGTAAGTAATAGAGAACAAAGTTAGAGCTATAAAAATGTAAAATGTGCTTAATCCCGTCACAACTTTACTTACATTATATCAAAGCCTTCCTTGAGGGAGAAGGTGAAGATATTGAAAAACAAAGAATGGAGATCATCTTTGGGCAGAACTTCAAGAGTAAATCTCTTTGTCTGGATTTCCAGGCAGGAAAGGTGCCCAGAAGTAAGAATCTAAATCAAATAATGGAACCAAACTAGTAGACTGGCCAGGTGGTTACAGACCTAGATGAAAGGTAATATTGTGGTTTAGGTAAAATTATGTGGGTAGATCTTTTGGAATAGGACCAGAATGCGGGTATATGTATGTACTATGTAAATGCTCATTAAAATCCTTCCCCATTAGGGGGGAAAAAAAAAGAGAGAGAGAGGGTTAGAGTGGGAGAGAGCCAAAGCATAAGAGACTCTTAAAAAATGAGAACAAACTGAGGGCTGATGGGGGGTAGGAAGGAGGGGAGGGTGGGTGATGGGTATTGAAGAGGGCATCTTTTGGGATGAGCACTGGGTGTTGTATGGAAACCAATTTGACAATAAATTTCATATATTTAAAAAATAAAAAATAAAAAAAAATAAAATCCTTCCCCATTGAAGTCTCTTAATGTGATGCTGGACAGGGTGACTTGCTCTATACATGTCAATATCTTCCCCACCCATTTTGGTGCTTGCTCAATGAAGCCATATACATGGTGTCCATGAGACAATAATATAGGCTCACACATCCCTAGGGTAATCTGGTTATTGCTCCAGTGACCACCCAACATCCAGCAGCAGGAATCCCCATTGTGATGTCAGACTAAGACCATTCAGCTCTCTGGTAGGAAGTTGAATACATTTTATTGGCTACAACCATTGCTGGAATCCAAATTTTTACCCCCACTTGACTGTTCCCAAGGGTAGCGATTTGTTTTCACTGGGACAAAAACACACACAGGATTTGGATTTGTATTCCCTACTTATCATTTTCTATTTGCCTATATATGTTTGCCTATATCATTTCCAGAATGCCTATATATTACCAGGGCATCTCACTCCATATTGCTTTCATTTTATTATAAGAGAAATATAGAAATTGCCTGATGGTCATGGGGCTCACTATTCTTATTATGCACCATGTCATCCAGAAGCAGCTACCCTAAGAAAATGGAGGATTGGCCTATTGGGGCTTCAGTTATTTTACCTGAGAGATAACACCTCGTAAGGTTGTAAAGTGTCCTATGAAACACAGGATATTCTCAGGAAAAAGCACCCTCTTCAACTAATTTATGCTACAGGAAAATGTATGATTTTGTTTCTCTCATAGTCAGAGTACATCAATCAGCAACCAAAGGTGGAAGAATAACAACTCTTAAGATTAGACCTAATGATCAACTGAACAAAGTTTTTGTTACCTCATCTTTATGTCTGTAGCCTTTGATAATTTGATAATTTAATGAAATAAATGTTTCCATTAAGGGGCCCCAAAAGTAATTCTACTAAACTCGAATGTGAGGCTTCCAGCTAGTGCTTTTTTTTTTTTTTTTTGGTCTCCTCATGCCACTGAGCAAATGGGAAGTAAAGGGGGTTATAGTGTAGATAAAGTGATTGATCCTGATTATGAAGAAATAGGGTTACTTTCCCTTGCTGGCAGCACAGAGGTGAATGGAATCTAGTAATGGTGGATTGCAACCCCATGTAGATAGAATCATCAAAGACCCAGATGCTTTAGGTATGATGACCTTTCACTCCAGTAGGTAAGAAACCCCAACTAGCTGAATTTTAAGATGAAGGAAAGCAGAATCTAAATGGTAACTAGATGAATAGTTTTGAAGCTATGTTTTTATCAGCACTATAGCTTGTACTTAAATCTTTCCTTGCTTTGTATTGATATATTTTTATTTACATAGTTTAATAAATGTTTCTTGCCTTGCCTTTCCACTTCTCCCTTCTTGTTTTGGAGTGTGTTGAAGGTTGTTGACCTTACACTTCATTTCGTGAGTTGCAGAACATTCAGATAGGATGAGACAGAATTCAAGAGAAGCGGACATTACCTCAATTCTGAACTTGGAATCCTTTGTGGGTAGGAGGAGTATATGGCATTGTAGTATGTGGGAGCCTTTCCTTTACGTATAAAATATGGGAAGTAGGTCATGGTAGTGACTAGTTGTAAGTTTTTTGCCTCTTCTTTATTTTTTAATATGCCACACACTTAAACTACTTTCTTATTTCGTGAGAGCTCTTACTGTTTGAGTCTTGGCGAAAAGCAAAAGACTAAAGGTAAATTTTCTGCTCTTAGTTCTCTGACAGCCAAGGAGTGGGCTCAAGACCAACACTTGGCCCATCAGACATTGCTACTTTAGGACTTTGAATTTTCAGTGAATTTGATTGACCATGCATCAGGAGCACAGGATTCAGCAGTGGCAGCTGTTTCCAGCTGCTGTCCTGTATATACAGCACATGCATAGACCATATGGTTCTGCTGCCCAGCTGCTAGAGCATCCCCTGGTTCATGCTCAACTTGAACCTATTCCTTCTGTTTTTGACTTCTGTGAGCCTTCCTATAAGCTTCTGATAAATGTCTTTCTTACTAACCATAAGAGTTGGTTTTCCCTGCAGATTACAAGGAAGCCAGCTCCACCTCAAAATACAAAAACTGTAAGACATAAATTACTTATAATGACATATGAATTATTATTGTCTTCTCACAGATGAGGAAACTAAGGTGCAGAAATATTAAGTGGTTTGCTCACAATGCTAGTAAGTGGTGAACCCAGAATTGGAATTCAAGTCGTTGCCCCCAAATCCATAGCTTTCATTCTGCTCCATTCTACCTTCTTGTGTGGTTTATTTCATCACTGGCCTATTCAGGTTCCATAAAAAGAGGAGAAAGGATTATCTTTCCTTTAGTTTACAGGAAACTGGCTTTTCTCAGAACCCATGATCCTCACTCCCTAGACTACACAGTGACCAAATTAGCACATACTGCCTTTGATTTACTGTTTTAGTGGTGTTGGTAAGTAACAATTTTTAATCTCCTTTGTTTTTATCTGAGTCTTCGCAATTAACCCAGGCATTTCTTTTTTTAAAAAAATTTTTTTTTCAACGTTTATTTATTTTTGGGACAGAGAGAGACAGAGCATGAACGGAGGAGGGGCAGAGAGAGAGGGAGACACAGAATCGGAAACAGGCTCCAGGCTCTGAGCCATCAGCCCAGAGCCTGACGCGGGGCTCGAACTCCCGGACCGCGAGATCGTGACCTGGCTGAAGTCGGACGCTTAACCGACTGCGCCACCCAGGCGCCCCGACCCAGGCATTTCTTTAAGGTACGAGAGAAACTTTTCTTTTTTAGCCCCAATGCCAAGCACATAACAACAGCATAGTAAACATTTATTGATTCATTTGTCTTGTCTTCTTTTCCTCAAAGTAATTTTGATTACCTGTATTAATCTGTCTTTGACATGAATTAGTTTGGGTTATAATCCTAATAATAGAAAATAATTCTGGTTGCTGCTTTATCATGCATCTCTTGAAAAGAAATGTCTCCCTTTAAGTTCATGACCACTTATCTCAAGTAGGTCATTAGGCTTCTCCTTAGCACTCACTTCCCTGGTTCATTCCCTCTTGGCCTCCTCTGGATACTTATTTCACATTGTCTCTTCTTTCCTTACATTTAACAGATGACCTTATTACCATTTCATAAGAAAAGAGATGTCAGATGAGAAATTGCAAAGATCCTACAACATAGACCAAGCGATTTGCATACATGCCCTTATATTTTGTCTTTTCAGCTCTTATTATAGGTGAATTGTCCATATTCCTTTCTAAGACAAACCCTTCCACTTCTCGTAAGACTATCCTCTCTTACCTATTTAATGAAATCATTCCAGCAGTTGAACTCCACCTGTATATAGCTATGCTACATATTACTCACCTTTTAAAATATCTGGCTTCATCTCAGACCTCTTCCAGTAACATCTCCATTTCTGTTACTTTTTTTTCTTTTTAATTTTTTTAACGTTTATTTATTTTTGAGAGACAGAGAGCGAGCAGGGGAGGAGCAGAAAGAGAGGGAGACACAGAATCCGAAGCAGGCTCCAGGCCCTGAGCTGTCAGCACAGAGCCTGACGCGGGGCTTGAACCCACGAACCATGAGATCATGACCTGAGCCAACTGAGCCACTGAGGCACCCCCATTTCTGTTACTTTTTTAAGCAAAACTTACAGAGTTGTCTCTACTTTCTCTCTATCTTCTTCTTTCCCATTTCCTCTCAAGTCCAATACTCCTCTGAAACAGTGCTTGTGGAAGTCAGTGATAAACTCCATTTGCTAGATCCAATCAATGGTCAGTTCTCAGTCTTCTGATCCAAATACTGTGGCACAGTTGATTCATCCCATATTTTTGAAACACTTCTTCACTTGGTTTCCAGGACACCGTTTCCTGTTAAGTCTCCATCATCTTCACAGGTTGCCCCTTCTTAGTGTTCTCTTCCTATTCCTCTTCATCTCCCAGAATTCCAAACATTGGAGTACCCATGATTCAGTCTTCATATCTTTTCTCTATCTGCTCTCAGTCCATAAATGAACTCATCCAGCCTTCCATGTTGTATATTTATCTAGTTATCTGTAAACCCCATGAGAATAGTGACTTGATCTGTCTTCTTTCACCTCTTCATCAACTCAAGACCCAGTACCTGGATAAGATGCTGATCATCAAGTCCAATGTATGTGTGGTTTGACCCCACACCTTCAAGCAATTAACTCAATTCTGATACTATCTACCCAGAGGTAGTCTCAGATTGCACAGGTTAAAGGCTCTGTCCCACCAGACTGCCCTCCACTTTACATGCCAGTCTCAACTCCAAATTGTTACTTATACTTCTGGAGTAATTGGTTATAAGCCAGAGGTTCCCATGAACCACTCTTTGCATTTGATTAATTTGCTATAGCAGCTTACAGAATTCAGGAAACCAGTTTACTCATTAGATCATTGGTTTATTACAAAGGATATAAATCAACAGCCAGATGGAGAGATATATGGCTAAGAGGTGGGTAAGGGTGCGGAGCTCCCATGCCCTCTCCAGGCACACTACTCTCCCGAAATCTCCACGTGTTTATCAACCCAAAAGCTCTTTGAATTTTTACGGAGGCTTTGTTACATAGGCATGATTGATTAAATCATTGGCCTTTGGTGACTGAACTCCCTGAAATCACACGTCTGGATCCACTGGCAACCAGCCCCCATGCCTAGGTGCTTTCAAAGTCTCATTAACATAACAAAAACCCCATTATGGCTCTCATCATTTAGGAAATTCTAAAGGTTTTAGGAGTTCTGTGCCTGCCAGAAATGGGGAAGAAAACCAAATATGTACTTGTTATAAAACACAATATTACACCAGAACAAATCTGGAAGATAATAGTCACTTAACATATGTTGGCTGCAGGAATATTTAAATATTCTTTTCTGCATACTCTACAGTTATTTCCATTATTATTCCCTTTCTCCTAGACCATTTTGCTGTATGAATATCACTCTTAATACTACAATAAACATATTTCATGGTACCTGCCTCATCCAGTCTCAAAGGGAAGCTTACATATGTAACAACTTCCATATCTGTCAGAGCTGAAAGGTCGTGAAATGCATACCCAGAGGCTATGTCTTAATTAATTAACAGGGTGGATATTGACTTGTGACTTCTCTGTTTTTGTAGATGAGCCAACAGATCAGGCATCTGGAAGTGACTCCTGCCTAATTACCATCTGAATGAAACTACAAGAGACACCCAGAGCAAAAACCATCTAGTTGATCCCATTGAGCCCTCGTATTTGAGAGCAATATTAAAGGTTGTCATTGTTTAGTCACTAAATTTGGGTTGTTTATTGCACATCAATAAGCTATGCTATGCTATGCTAAAATTAAATGCTAAAATTAACAGCAATGCTAAAATTAACAAGAAATATAGAAAATATATATGAAGGGAACTTTATTTTATTTTATTTTTTTAATGTTTTTATTTATTTTTGGAGAGAGAGAGAGAGACAGAGCATGAGCGGGGGAAGAACAGAGAGAGAGGGAGACACAGAATTCGAAGCAGGCTCCAGGCTCTAAGCTGTCAGCACAGAGCCCGATGCGGGGCTTGAACCCACAAACTGTGAGATCATGAACTGAGCCGAAGCCGGATGCTCAACCGACTGAGCCACCCAAGCACCCGAAACTTTAAAATGATATTAAGGAACTCAAAAGAAGACTTGAATACCTGGAAGGTATGTGTTATGCATTGACAGAAAGATGCAATATTATAATAATATCAATTTTCCCAAAATTAATTCATAAATATTAAATAAACCCATTAAGATATTTAAAAGGCTTTTTTTTAAAATAACTAGACGACAAAACTTTAAAACCTATATTGAAAAATAAATTTTTAAGAATAGGCAGGGAAATTCTGAAGAAAGAAATTCTTTTTTAGTACTACAAAATATTGAATCATATTGTAAAGCAAAAATAAAGGAAACAGTGACATACCAGCACATGGATAAATATACCTGTACAATTCAGCCAATACAATATAATACAACCAATACAATTCAACCGATAACAAACTCTATACTAACAAATTTGATAACTTAGATGAAATTCCTTGAAAGACACCAAGAAGAAAGAGAAAAAAATCATGTGATCTTATGAATTGATGCAGAAAAGCATTTGACAAAATCCAACCACCATTCAATCCAAAAACAAACAAACAAAAAAACACACAAAAAAAACCTCTCAGCAAACTAGGAATAAAGGGGAACTTCCTTAACATGATAAGCAACATCTACAAAAACTTGCAGCTAGTAGCATACTTAATGGAGAGAAACTGGCTTCTTTTCCCCTAAGATCTGGAACAAGGCAAGGATGTTCTCTTTCACCATTCATATTCAACATCAGACATCATGTTGGAAGTTGTAGCTAGTGCAATAGATAAGAAAAATTAAGAAGGAAAAAATAAAACTCTTTTTGCCTGAAAATGACCTCATTGTACATTTAGAAAATCCCAAAGCATCAACAACAAGAAGAAAAAACTCCTGGAACTAATAAGCAAGTATAAAAAGGTCACAGGATACAAGGTCAGTATAAGAAAGCCAATTGCTGCCCTATATATCCGCGATGAACAATTGAAAGAAATTAAAAGCACATTTCATTCACAGAATGATAGAAAAAAATAAATTCAAAGAAATAAACAAAGACAGATATGTATAAATTTAATAAAATATGTACAGTATCTACGTGGAAAAATATAAAACTCTGCTGAAAGAAATGAAAGATCTAAATAAATGGAGGGATATGCTGTGTTCATACAATATTTACTCTTATTAAGATGTCAGTTATTCCCAACTTGATCTATAAGTTCAATGGAATCCTAATCAAAATCCCAGCAAGGTTTTGTGGATATTGACAAACTAATTTGAAAGATAGACAAAATTGCCAACACACTACTGAAGAAGATCAAGTTGAAGGACACTACCCAATGTCAATATTTACTACAGAACTACAGTAATCAAGATAATGTGGGGCTGGTGAAAAATAGATACAAAGTAATGGAACAGAATAGAGTGCCTAGAAATAGACCCATATAAATATAATCAACTGATTTTTGAGAAAGGAGCAAAGGCAATTGAAAGAATAAAGAAAGAACAGTCTTTTCAACATATGTTACTGAAGCATATGGTACTGACACCCATATGCTAAAAAATAAATCTAAACACATATTACACCTTTTACAAAAATTAACTTGAAATGCGTCATAGACCAAAGTATAAAATACAGTACTATAAACTTCTAAATGAAAGCATAGGAGAAAATCAATGTGATCTTGGTTTTGGTGAGGCAGTTTTAGATACAATACAAAAAGTGTGATCCATAAAAGAAAAAAATTGGTAAATTAGACTTTATTACAATTAAAACTCCTGTTTAAAAAAAAAACTGTTAAAATGAAAAGACAAGCCACAGACTGAGAAAAATATTTGCGAAACAAAGATCTGATATAGAACTTGTAGGCCGGGGCACTTGGGTGGCTCAGTCAGTTAAGTGTCTGACTTGGGCTCAGGTCTCATGGTCTGTGAGTTCGAGCCCCGCGTTGGGCTCTGTGCTGACAGCTCAGAGCCAGCCCAAAACTTGCTTCAGATTCTCTCTCTCTCTCTGTCTCTCTGCCCCTCCCCCACTTGTGCACACACACCCTCTCTCTCTCTCTCTCTCAAAACTAAACATTAAAAAAAATTTTTTAAAGAATTTGTATACAAAATATACAAATAACTCTTAAAAAAAAAAAGAGGTTAGAGTGGGAGAGAGACAAAGCATAAGAGACTGTTAAAAACTGAGAACAAACTGAGGGTTGATGGGGGGTGGGAGGGAGGGGAGGGTGGGTGATGGGTATTGAGGAGGGCACCTTTTGGGATGAGCACTGGGTGTTCTATGGAAACCAATTTGACAATAAATTTCATATATTGAATAAAATAAAAAATTTTTTTTTAAATTAAAATAAATAAATAAATAAATAAATAAAATAAAACAAAACCCAAAATATACAAATAACTCTTAACACTGAACAATAAATAAAACAACCTTCCCCTCATACACATATATTAATATTTCTACATATAACTATCTGTATCTATATTAAACTATGCATGAGCCCATACCTATATAAACAAATGATTGAAAATAATAATATTTCAGAAAGAAGAAACAAATCTCCCATGCAAAAGAATTCCAAATAACTTAAGTAGACATTCTACCGTCAAGGAAAGGGTGCATAAATCCTTACTCCTTAAGTGTGGGTTCCTTATAGTGACTTCCATCCAAAGAGCACTGTATGGAAAGAGGGGAAAATAGTAACTTTATAGTGGAGAAATGCGACAAACTCTATAGGGCAAGCAACCAATGTAGGGGCTATGTCCATTCTAATTATGTATTTGGACATTGAGAAAAAAAAACACTAGGAACGAGGACCCACATATGCCCCCACTCTAATTTAGAGAATCATGAAGACACTTCAGTTACCTAAGTATCAATGTCAGCTCCTGAATTCTGAGCCCAACAGTTCCCGAAATGTTTGCATATTCTTCTTCCCAACATATGGTTTCTAAGTAAATGACCGTAAGTCAGTCCTTTTGGGAAGGACTGGGAGAATCATTACTGTGTATAATTGTTATGATGTTATAGGGTCTTTCTTTTTGGAATCTAGACTCTTTTTTTTTTTTCCTTTTTAACATTTATTTATTATTGAGAGACAGAGCATGAGCATGGGAGGGGCAGAGAGAGGGAGACAGAATCTGAAGCAGGCTCCAGGCTCCGAGCTGTCAGCACAGACCCCGACGCAGGGCTCGAACTCACAAACTGTGAGATCATGACCTGAGCTGAAGTCGGACGCTCAACCGACTGAGCCACCCAGGCGCCTCCGGTTCTAGCCTCTTTTAATCAGTGTGTTCGGCATCTGAAAACTGGCTCAGGTTCAGAGCAACAGCTTGTTACTTTTTCATTGGAGCTGCTGCCCTCAGCCTCCTAATCATCCATCCTTGATTTCTTCTGGTTATACAGATTGAACAATACCTGTGTTAGCTGCCCATCTATCTTTCCTCCTGGGATGCCATATTCTACCAACCATCTCTAAAGCTCTTTGTGGTTCAGATCCCTCTAATTGCCACTCTGACTTTGCTGCTCATTATACCTGCCTTGATTCTGACAGCTAAATACTGCCTCCTGGTCTCCATTGTTATTAGTGAGCCCAGCACCACCTACCATCTGCCCTGTCCTCCATACTAGAGCATCATTAAGCTCCCAGTGATGCCAACTCATCCCCCCCCCCACCACTGGTCATACTGGATTAGGGGTCCTTCTCTAATATGACCCTATTCTAATTACATCCACAATGAACCTACTTCAAATGCAGTTACATTCTGAGGTAGTAGGTGTTAAGTCTTCAAGATTCCTCTTCCAGTGGGTTTGGGGCTTTGTCAACTCATCACAAAGGATAATTGGTGGAGAAGAGGACCTAATTAAATCCGACTCGAAACTATACCTTCCATTTGGCCTCACCCCCACAGATTTCAAAATAAAGCTTGTCTAAGTTTATTTGGTGTACACATTGGGTTTTTGCCCACGCTTCCATTCAAAGGAAGAGGCTCTAAAATTGAAAATTAATGGACCAGATAAACTTCCAGGTTCACCAATAGAACCTCTTGATTTATAACTCAAGAACCGGGGTCATATGACCTGGGCTCAAATCCCAACTTAAAAGTATTGCTCTGCTATCCTGGGAAAGTCAACCTAAATTCTCTAGAAATTACTTTCCTATTTGTAGAGTGGAATAAGTAGTTCCCTACTTCAGGGGGCTGCTGTAAGTATTAATTAAGATGATCCAAGGGAAATGCTTAGCACTATATCAAGCCCACAAAAATTGCTCATTACTGTTCGCTCTTCTAAACATTCCATCTCCAAAATTTGTAGTGTGGGGTCAATAAGAATTAACTACAAGGAATGTAACATGGCTGTATTAGGTGGCAGTAAAGAGTCAAGTGCATTTCTACAGGGCTAACTTAAAAAACAAAATGATAGGGGTGTGTGGGCGGCTCAGTAAATGAAGTATCTGACTTCGGCTCAGGCCATGATCTCACGGTTCGTGGGTTCAAGCCCCGTGTTGTGCTCTATGCTGCTGCTCTGATCCTGGAGCTTCTTCAGATTCTGTATCTCCCTCTCTCTCTGCCCCTCCCCTGCTTGTTCTCTCTCGCTCGCTGTCTCTCTCTCTCTTCTTTCAAAATTAAAATAAAACTTTTTTTTTTTAAATGAGAGTCCTTGCTCCGAGAAAAATATCCAGAAGCTTTGAAAGCCATAGTCTACAGACATCGTCTCATACTATTCTTACAGCCAGACTCCCAACAAATGTTGAAAAACACTGGAAAGATTCTGGAAACAAAGGGGCAATCACTGTTGTTCCCATGTAAGGAAAGTGTCTTGCCTCTGAGGGAGAGATGGTAGACAAGTGAGGAGGCAGTGAAAGCTGGCACCAGGGTGAGGCAAGGGAGGGAGGGGCACAGGGCACAAAGGCGAAGGTGGCCTCTAGGGTCTGCAAGGGCCACCCTGTGATTGCAGGACCCTGAGAGTGACCGCACCTTCTGAGTCCAGGGACCACAAAGTTTTCTGCATGCACATATAGAAGTGTAGTCTTAAGTATTAAGAGAGAGAACGAAATGGTTTCAAGAGAAAAAGAATGTAAAGCTGAAAAGAAGTCCTTCATTTCAATAGTGAAGAACATGAGACCAGGGGAGAGAAGTGATTCCTTCCAGCTCACACAGCTGGCAGTGGACAGAGCCAGGACTGGAACTCACTCTCCTCCCTGGCAGAGTTCCCTCCACTGTGATGCACAGACGCCCTGAACCGTCAAGGGAAGGTGCCAAGAATCCCAAAAATTTTAGATGTGGAAACAAAATAAATTCGTAAAAACTTTAAAGTGATGAATTTAATAACCGGCAAAGAGTAGTAGCAAAAACATCTTTAAAAAGCATTTGATTCCAGATGTATTCATGTTCTATTAATGGGATAAATTATTCTTTTACTCAATCACTTCATCAGTACAACGGCGGGGACGTAGCTTTGGCGTTATAGAGATAGTTCGTACTAGGTGCTGCAAACCTGTTATATGCCGGGACCTGCACAAGGATTATCTCTTTGATTTCTCAGTACAGATCTCTGAGGAAGATATTATTTCCACTGTTACTAATAAAGAAATAGCAAGAAAAATAGTAAATTACTTGCAAAAATAAATGACAGAAAACTATGATCAAGCAAAGTTTTATGAATTAAAACATTCTATTAACAAAATCAAGGCAAAAACAAAGAAGATACATATTAAAACTTTAGAAGTAACAGCAGAATTTTCTTTATTTTAATCAGTTCTTGGGGCACCTTAACTGGCTCGGACAGTTAAGCGTCCGACTTCAGCTCAGATCATGATCTCGTGATCTGTGAGTTCCAGCCCCGCCACGGGCTGATGCTGACAGCTCAGAGCCTGGAGCCCGCTTCAGATTCTGTGTCTCCCCTTCTCTCTGCTCCTCCCCTGCTCATGCTCTGTCTCTCAAAAATGAATAAATGTTAAAAAATATTTTAATCAGTTCTAAATAATTATTAATAACATAAATTTGTTTAGCAGAGATTTGCTTTTCCTGTGTGTGATCTAGAGAATTTTTGTTACTGCAGGGGAAGAGACACATTTGAATTAAAAAGTAAATACGGTACACAGAACACCAGTGCTCAAGAATGGGTGGTTCTAAGATATGGTGCCTGTTCCTTTGTTTTGTGCTAAAGGGCAGGCGTCTTAGGAATATGTTACCAAACCTGGCAACTTAATCGTTTCTGTGTCGCTCCTTACAGCCGCTCTTCTTGTTGGCTTGAATTAGGCCATGGTAACAAAAACAAAGGCTCTCCTTGAGGATTTCTGGGTAAAGCAGGGCTGAGTTATGTGACAAGGTCAACCAGGTAATTCTGTGTTTTGTCTGCCACGGTTTCCCCCTGACATCAAAATCGGGTGCAAGTGACTCAAAGGAGAGACTTCGTTGAAAGGGGTTGCATATTTTTCCAAAACATAGAATCCATTTATTAAAAAAAAAAAATGACTGAAACTTATATATAAGTGTGTATATATAAAAATGTTGCAAATAAACAAAAATTTTCAAACCTGGTTTAGGTTTTGTCTTCTCTAAATTCTCAACACACGATTGGAAACAGACAAAACAAGAGAATAGCATCAAAAGACAATAAAATGCTAAAGGTGATCAACGTAGTGCAGTTTATTTTTCTCTCGTTCTCACGTTGTTACAAAGAATAACTCATGATCTCTTAAACAGTACTGATAATTAGAAGAGCTTAAAATTAATATGCTCTAACATCAGACTATAAAAGGATAAAGCATGAGAAATCTACTTTTCAAAAGAAATGAAATATAAATGGTGACTAAAGGAAATAGAGGCAACAATGAAAGTTGTTTTAAAAAAATAAATTGGAGAGCACCTGTGTGCCTCAATCGGTTAAGCATCTGACTTTTGTGTTTGGCTCAGGTCATAAACTCATGGTTTGTGGCTTCGAGCCATGCATTGGGCTATGTGGAGCCTGCTTGAGATTCTCTCTCTCTGCCCCTCCCCTGCTCTCTCTCTCACTCTCTCTCTTAAAAATAAATAAACTTTAAATAAACAAATGTGTGAAAAATTATGCCAACATTCAAGTCATTTTTTTCAAGAAATATTTAATGACATTGGCAAATTTTTATGACATAAAAATAAATGTAAAAAGCCTGATATAAAATTTCACATATAGGAGAGCCTGGGTGGCTCAGTCGGTTAAACGTTTGACTTTGGCTCAGGTCATGATCTTGCAGTTGGGAGTTCAAGCCCTGCTTGGCTCTGTGCTGACAGCTCAGAGCTTGGAGCCTGCTTTGGATCCTGTGCTTCCCTCTCTTTCTCTGCCCCTCCCCATTCACACTCTGTCTCTCAAAAATAAATAAACATTAAAAAAATTTTTTTTAATTTCACATATAGTATTACAGGTTGAAATGTTCATATATTTATATTTTGAAATCCTCAAATTCGTATGTTGAAGTCCTAACCTTCAGGACCTCAGAATACAAACTTATTTGGAAATAGTGTTTCTGTAGATGTAATTAAGATGAGGTCATACTGAAGAAGGGTGGACCCCTAATCCAGTATGATTGGTGTCCTTATTTTAAAGAAAAGAAAAGAAAAGAAAAGAAAAGAGAAAAGAAAAGAAAAGAGAAGAGAAGAAAAGAGAAGAGAAGAGAAGAAAAGAGAAGAGAAGAAAAGAAAAGAAAAAAGGAGGGGTGCCTGGTTGGCTCAGTCAGTTGAGCATCTGACTCAGGTCATGATCTCGCTATTCGTGGATTAGAGCTCCGCATCTGCTCTGTGCTGACAGCTCAGAGCCTGGATCCTGCTTTGGATTCTGTGTCTCCCTCTCTCTCTGCCCTTCCCCCATTCTCTCTCTGTCTCAAAAATAAATAAACCTTAAAAAAATTAAAAAGAAGAAAAGGAAATTGGAGAACAAACATGCACACAGGGAAAACACCATGTGATGATGAGAGCAGAGATCAAAGTGATGCTTTTACAAACCAAGAAAGGCCCCAAATTGCCAGAAAACCACTAGAAGTGAGGGTAAAGGCAAGGAACATATTCTCCTTCACAGCCCTCAAAACTCTAGTCCTACCGTGTACACATTGTATGTTAGCCAACTTGACGATAAATTATATTTAAAAATAAATAAATAAATAAACGTTAAAAAAGAAAACAACTCTGCTGACACCTTGATTTTAAACTGCTAGCCTCCAAATGTGTGAGAAAATAAATCTCTGTTGTTTGCCACGCAGTTTGTGGTAATTTCTTTAGAGTACCAATATTTTTATTATCGGCTGAATTTTGCTAATAAGTTGTGCGTGGGAGGGTGCGAGGGTGGGTGCATATATGTGTGTGTGGTTATGTGTGTGTGTGTGTGACTTCTCAGTGACCCTTCCTTGGTGACAGATCACATCTTCCCTAGTGACCCTGACTAAAATGGCAAAGTCTCATCAGCCCATACATTTTCTTGCTTTATTTGATCTAATTGCAGCAGTCACTCTCTGAGCCAATTGCCTGAAGAGTTGATGCACCTGACCATTCACTCTGAGGGCCTGCGGTGGATGGGCGGTGGGCATGTGGAAGGGCAGGGAGCATGGAGCAAGCAGAGATGGAGAGAGTCAGATAGCTTAAGGCTCAGGGAGCATCTCATGAAGTCTGTTCTTTGCCTGCAGTTGCATTTCCTTCCTGCGTGGTTGGTTTATTCCTGCTGATTGGCAGTGAGTTCTTAGAACAATGGGGCCACGTCTGACCAAGCCCTTCCCTGAGAGGATCCATTCTTCAAGGCTCAGTCCAGATGGAATCTCCTACTTGAAGACTTCCCCAACCACACCAGTCAGAAGTGACTCCTTCTCTGGGATCCCCTTAGATCTTTGTAATCTAATCATCCTTACTACTAGCTTATGTGCACATTTGTAAACTCTAAGTTCCATGAGGCTAAGAGCATGTTTATACATTTAGTGTTTTCCTTGTTGTCTAGAACAACACCTTCCGTCCTTAATAATATGTTTTTGGAGTAGGAATCAATACATGGCCATTTCCACGTTATACAGGAAGGGGGTGTTTGATGTCATAGTCTGGAATTGTTTGGCTTTATGAAATAGAAATCCATGGGGAGAGGCTCATATTTTAAAAAACGGGTCTAGAAGGATACAAGAGAATCTCATGGAACTGAACTGCATGCAGCATTACAGTCTGGGTGTAGGGAAGAATCAACATTTTCATTAAGCTCCTGTCTGCATTCCCCTCTTCCTGTGACTCTGTGGTTCTCTCCAGCCTATCTGCTGTCTCTTCCATCATCCCCTGCAGACCCTTCAAGGCTGTTTCTGTTCCCTCATTGCATAAGCTTATGTGTAGTATTACCTTGCTGCAAGGCAAACTCCGGCCCCAGCTCAATGCCATCTTGTAGTCTGAGATTCATTTCTTTTTGTTAAGTACAGTTTTCCTAAGTCCTTGAAAGTTGTCAAGGGAAAGACATTGGCTAGCCATGGTCAGATTAAGACACTTAGAGGCTCTAAACACTAAAAAGATTATGCTTCACCTATATAATGAAAATTATTCTAAACCCCCTTCCTGTATAACAAAATAAGTGTGAGAAGGGGTGCCTGGGTGGCTCAGTCGGTTAAGTGTCTGACTTCAGCTCAGGTGGTGACCTCACGGTTTATGAGTTCGAGCCCTGCATCAGGCTCTGCGCTGACAGTGCAGAGCCTGCTTGGGATTCTCTCTCTCTCTCTGCCTCTCCCCTATTCTCTCTCTCTCTTTCTCTCTCTCTCAAAAATATAATAAACATTTTTTTAAATAAATAAGTGTGAGAAAGTCCACAACATCCTGAATTTTTCCCCAAAGATGACTCCAACTAAATTTTTTTTCCAAAAATAAATATTGTCATAAAAAATGTGGAGTTTCCTCCATTTTGCTGGTGCCTCAATCATTACCTACTGGGTAATCTGGCTGGGGGCTTTTTAATAAATTGTCTCCCCAGGTAAGACTTGCATCTCTGCTCCAATCAGCCTTGACCAAGAGACAGCTGGGCCGTGTGGAAAGGAAGGTTGCCCCTCCAAAGGCTGTAAATCAGGGAAGTTCATTTAAAAGACAATCAGATGAGACAGGCACAAATAACACATGCACCATATCCAGTGGTGTTCACTGCAGAAAGCTGTATGCCTTAACCTCAGTTTCCTCCCTCTGGTTAAACAAGTCATGGGTAAACTAATGTTTGTTCCTTTATCAGGTATTCCAAAAAATTTATAAGCACCTTATTGGCATCATTTGTTCATTGCTATGGAATAGGATGAGCTTCTGTCTACAGGAAAATATCACCATCAGTTATAATCTAATTTTTTGAATGTATCTTAGTGCTTTGCAACCTAATCCAAAGGTTATTACTGAATTCTTTATGCTGTATCATTGTAACCTTCAAATTGACCTCCATGAAAACAAGTGCTTACATTTTCAGACTAGACTTTCACTGTTCACATTATCCTCCCAGTTTATAAATGTTATTTCTGTATATATTTTTAGCTAAACAGAAGCAAAACCTGTCCTTGTCTCTACTGCAAATATGATATTCCTGGCATATGAAATCCTTTAACAAATGTTTTCAGAAATGTTGACTATAATGCTATAGGTCTAAAAGACCATAATAGGTGTGGTAGGCAAAATTATAAGGTTCATGACCTCTGTCATTCAATTAAACATTAACTGAGGTGCTCTTACGAAGGGATTTTACAGGTGTAATTAAAGTCCCCAATTGACTGTCCTTAAAACAGGGAGATATTCTGGGTGGGGCTGACTCAACCAATGGAATCCCTATAAAAGAAGGCTTAGGTATTTCCTGAGCCAGATTCCAAATAGCAGCTAGGTCTACGAGAGCTGGGTTCTCCTTTCTCTGGATGTTCACTTTTGGACTAATGCCTATGGACAACAGCTTTGACCTGTGTCCATAGCATTCCATCCTGCCTGTGATCCTCCCTTCCTATCCACTGCAGTCCTATGAAATGTGGACTTGCTTCGCCAGCTCCCATAGTTATGTAAGCCAATTCCCTATAATAAGCAAATGAGTATATATATGCATATATGGAATATACTTGCTATATATAAAACTTGATATATATATATATATTACATATATATTTGTTATATACGTAAGTCTCTCTCTCTCTCTCTCTCTCTCTCTCTCTCTCTGTTGCTGGAGAGAGCCACATGGTGTGTCCAAGAATTAGAACAGAGTCTAGAAGCTGAGAGCAGCAAGTAAATGAGGTCCTCAGTGTTAGAACCACAAAGAACAGAATGCAGTCAATGGCATCACTCAGTTTGGAAGCAGGAGCTCCAAACTCTAGAGTCTCCAGAAAAGAACTCAGCCCACACAATACCTTTATTTCACCATGTGATACCCTGAGCTAAAAACCCTATCATGACATACCACACTTCTGACATATAGATCCTTGTGCTAATAAATGGAGTGTTTTAAGATGCTACATTTGTGGCAATTTATGACATAGCAATTGCAAACTAATATGGAAACAATATGAGATTTGAGCACCGTAGTAGTCCAAGGAGAATGATTCCAGCACACATTGAACAAGTATGTTTTCGTTTGCCCACCATCCATTTCTCCTTTCTGTGGTTATCCTAGAAGATCCGCCCTTCCTCTTTCATTGTGATTGGTATGGAGCTGACTCCACCCTTTACCTAAGGATGACGTAATTCTGGCTAAAAAGATTCCATTAGAGCTTCCTTTGGAGCTATTGAGAAAGAGAAGTTCATTCAAAGACAAAGCCCACTAGATAATAAAACTATCACCAGAAAGTAGAGACTGAGAGATGGGGAGAGTCCTAATCCTGATGATATCATTTGCCCTAATATCCAACCATACCACAAACTAGAGTCCCAGTGCTATTCAGTTATGTAAGTCAGTACATTTTCCCTTTGGCTTAAGTCAACATTGAGACCCAAAGGAAGCAACCAAGAGAAGTTTACAACCAAAAGAAGTCTGTGAAGATACAGCCTATGACCAAAAAACTCAAACTCTACATTTTCTCATGTATAAGAGTCTGAAGGAAAGTCTGAAAGAAATATAAACCACAGTTCAAAAATATAATCCAGAGTCCAAAACTAAAGATGAGCATGTATGGCTTCTACTACAGGAAAGATTATAATATGTGAACATCACTTCTTCAGGAAAGCTGTGGTGACATCTCCCACTGGGTCGGGTACACCTGTTACATGTATACTTTCCCTTCTGCAGCACATTGCTATGATAACCAACAGATATTTGCTAACATAATTGCCGACTTGATGTCTGGCTTCCTCGAGCAGTCTTAAGTTCTGTGAGGGAAAGGACTGTATCTTGTCCATCACTCTATTCCTGGGGCTGCCATATGACAGGTGCCCAAAGGTAATATTGAATGAATGAGAGAACACTAACATGTCTAGGGTTCATAAAAGAAAAACTTTCCTTTTTTTAAAAAATGTTTTTATTTATTTTAGAGAGAAAGAGACACAGAGCGTGAGCAGGGGAGGGGCAGAGACAGAAGGAGACACAGAATCCGAAGCAGGCTCCAGGCTCTGAGCTGTCAGCACATAGCCCAACGTGGGGCTTGAACTCACGAGCTGTGAGATCATGACCTGAGCTGAAGTCAGACGCTTAACCAACTGAGCCACTCAGGCCAGGTTCCCCAAGAAAAACTTTTCTTAACCTATTTGAGAGAGTTTGTGTATATTGCATGTGTTTGAAGTCTGAATTAGTTGTAATGTAATGTAAGTGAATTTTGTTTCATCACTATTCTTGAGATAATCTTACACAGATTAGCTTCAGATTTTCTTCCAGAAACTTCACTGAAATAAGAGCTAACACGTGGAAACCATTTTACAAATTACAAAGTACTTTTCATTTACATTAGCTTCCTTAATCCTTACAAAAGTTCTAGGAGGAAGGACCTGAGGCTCAAGGAGGCCAAGTGTCTTGCCCAGGGTCACACGCATATGGTGAGGTGGAGCCAGGCACAAATCCCAGTCTCTGGACTCCGAATTTAGTGCAATTCTTCCGAAGAAAATGAGCATGTGAGTCCACATTTGTTCTTCCTTAGCATTAGCCATTTCAATATTATCTTAAGCTGCGTGTGTGTTAAGCAAGATATGACTGAGAGCTGAAAAAACAGGGAGCACACTGGAATTCAGCTATTCTAAATGATAGTGTTATATTTTATATTTTAGTCAAATGAGTGAAGCCCAGACGCATTCAAGCGTGTGTAGGTGTGCCTTGTCTTAAAGTGGGAGAAAAAGTCTACTAAGTTGTTGAGATCAGTCAGAATTTCCCAGTCATATTTCGCCTTATCCCAGTGAAAATGCTTATTTTTATTTTGTTTTTGTAAAGACTGGTGTATATTTACTTGCTCTTTTAGGAGAAAAATAAACTATGCTCTAGGAAGGAATCACTTTTGGGTACCAAGCCATTGCCTCTTTGCATGGTTAAAAAAAATTGTTTATGGGGGTGGGACCTGTTTTCTTCCTTTTATAATCGTCGTAATCCACCAGAAATAATATGTAATTCCGTGTCGCTCTACGGCTGTCCCACAGATGGATGGTGTAATATGTCTCTGTTTCCTCCAACCCTAATCACAATCCCCTACTTCTGTCTTCTGCACTCACTCACGGTCCCGTAAATGTCACTTGGTAATGTATATGAGTGTGCACGGACAGAGGTAAAGGGAATGCTCACGTAGTCCTGTCAGCGATGCACCGCCTTATGTCGTAAACAGTAAATCCTTTATGCTGAAAGCCTGTTCATTTTCACACCGTTAGCTTGTTCACTAACAGTTGTCCAGATTTTTAAATTCAGCCTCTTACGCTAATCCTGCAACTGCTGGTCCCGGACAGGTGCAGGGATCAGACCGGCTCAGTTAAGTAAAACATCTGGCCCGAAAATGATAATAGGCTCTTTTTACTCCCTCAAGTCATAGGAGGAATGTGAAGTTTTCAAATATTAAATCACACAATTAGGCCCTAATAGTCACATAAACATATACATCCCCCTCTCCCCTCTGTCTGTCTGTTCTGTCTCTCTCTGTCTCTCTCTCTCTCTCTCATACACGCACACACAAACACACACATGCGCAAACACACATACACACGGTAAGCAGCAATATTCTACTATTTATTTTATAAAACAAGACCTCTAAAGGGCAGCCAAAGAAACATGAGGATCTAACTCTGTGTGGACAACCTTCCAGCAGCTTTGTCTCTGGGCTTCAGCAGGTATTGTGGCACTGGTCTCATAAGGGCTTAAAGATAAGTTTTTGCAGGAAGCACAACACTAGTTCCAAGGAAATTCTCAAGTCTTATGACTTTATGAGTTCGGAGCAAATGACTGCTGATTCGAGATGAGAAAGACAATACCTGAGGATGGGGTTATTGGATGGAAGGCCTTTTACCTCACCGCTGCCACTTAGAATCCAGGCATGGGCTCCAAATAGGATACATTCCTGACATTTATGATTCCTCCCAGCTCTAAATGTGTGTTGACGTTATGATTTCACCGCTACGTGGTCGCGGACATGCTGGGTAGTTTTCAATAGGAAAATATAAGTATCACAAGGATTCCTGGTTTTCAGCAAAACGGAGAATTTCTTCAGAAAACATACTATGAGGTGGTTTCCCCAAGTACTCTCTCAGGGCTGAAGACAAAATTTCTGCATTTCTGGCCAGAGCCACCCACTAGAATTTTTACCACTCTCATTGCTCCACGAAGAGCAGTGTTTATATGAACACAGATCAGCCAAGTTTGATTGGGCTCAGTTGTCAGGGAAAGGCTGGAGGGGGCATTAAAATGGAAGACCTGACCAGGGTCAGTGTGAGGGCAATAAAAACTGAAAAAGTAAATTTGCTTAGGGCTGGCCTTCCTGACACCAAAGATTAGTATATAATTGTGGGTGCAAAATGAGAATGCAGGAATTCTGGTTCAAAAAGTAAGAATTTCAAGACGGCAACAGCAGAGCATTAAACCAAGCATGGGGCCATTCTAAACACATGACCCCACGCGAGTGCATAGGTCACATGCGATGAAGCTGGCCCTTCTGCCTCCTACAACCTCATGGCGTACATATCCACCAGACTGTGCACACTATGAGGTAATGAGAGTTACTTTTCAGCTCTGGAGCCCCAGTATTACCTAGCACAGTGCCTGCCTCACTTTCATTCTCTGTAAATGTAGGATGGGCTAGACCTTGGTAGGAAATTTAGATTTTAATTGTTAAGTCATCGGTTAGCTGTTCTGAAGGGTGTGTGGCTCCTGGATGAGCAACCTCAGCATCACCTGAGAATTTGATAAAAATGTACATTTACTGGCCCCACTCCAATCCTACAGTATCAGAGACTCTGGCGGTGGAACCCAAGAAACTGTGTTTTAATTTTTTTTTTTTAACGTTTATTTATTTTTGAGACAGAGAGAGACAGAGCATGAATGGGGGAGGGACAGAGAGAGAGGGAGACACAGAATCGGAAGCAGGCTCCAGGCTCTGAGCCATCAGCCCAGAGCCCGACGCGGGGCTCGAACTCACGGACCGCGAGATCGTGACCTGGGCTGAAGTCAGACGCTTAATTGACTGAGCCACCCAGGCGCCCCAAGAAACTGTGTTTTAACAAACCCTTGAGGTGACTCTGATTATGGAATCCTTTGAGAACCACTGGATTGGGGAATAGTTAAAGGGAAATTTTAGTAGGGCAGTGGCAGGAGAAGGTAGAAGAAAGAAAAGATCCAGAAACATTAAGAAAGAAGGACTGCCCAGATATAATGACTAATTGGTAGCAAGGAAAGGACCCATAAGATAACTCCTAAGTTTCTAACTGTAGTGACTACTTTGTTGGGGGTACCACTTACTGACACTAAAGAAGAAGGGTAAGGTGTCAGGAAATAGGAAGAATTTAGTTTGGGAATAAATGAAGACAAAGATCCTCACTCTCCATTCAGACCACTTGCCTGCCTTCAGCTATCCAGAATCAATGATTAAAATACAACTATGTTTGTATTTTCTCTGAAATAACCAATTGGATATAATAAGGTTAGTGCCACCTCAACCTACATATATACCCTCATTACTTTGGGGACACCTAATCCCCCACCACAGAGGAAAATAAAACACCTAGAGTGGGAAGTGGTGAGAAAGCCTAGTTAGAACCAATTGTAACTCCTGGAGGAAAAAAAAGTCAAGAAGAGAGAATGGGCTGGGGTATGAGTGAAGAGGAGACAGGAACTCTGTAGGCCAGGTGAACATAGTATACCATCATATATCATGTCATGTTGTATCATACAATATGTCATTTATATATATATCCTATATAATATGAAAAAAATTTTTAAAAATGAAATAGTAGACTCAAAGAATATATTTGCAAAATGTGTATCAGATAAGCAGTTTGTATCCCAAATACGTAAAGAACTTTCAAAACAAAATAATGAACAATCTGTTTCAAAAATAGGCAGAAAAGGGGCACCTGAGTGACTCAGTCAGTTAAGCGTCTGACTTCAGCTCAGGTCATGACCTCATGGTTTGTGAGTTCGAGCCCCGCATCGGGCTCTGTGCTGACAGCTCAGAGCCTGGAGCCTGCTTCAGATTCTGTGTCTCCCTCTCTCTCTGCCTGTTCCCTGCTCACACTCTGTCTCTCTCTCTCTCTCTCAAAAATAAATTTTAAAAAATGGGTGGAAAAATACTTCAAAAGAAAAGATATAGATGACAAATAAGCACACAAAAAGATGTTCACCAGTACTAGTTACTAGTAAAATGCAATTAAAATACGATTAGATATCACTACAGACCTAATAAAATGGCTAAAAATAGACTGAAAATACCAGATGATGAGGTGCTAATGCCAAATGTTGACGCAGAACAAGTGAAACCCTCATAAATTGCTCATGGGAATGCAAAATGGTACAACTACTTTGGAAAATAGTTTGGTAAGGTCTTAACAAGCTAAACATAGAACCCAGAAATCCCACTCCCAGATATTACCCCCCAGAAATGAAAACATAATATTCAAAGACTTTTATATGACTATAGCAGCTTTGTTCATAATTACCCCCAACTTCAAACAACACAAATGTCCACCAACCAGCAAATGGATAAACCAGTTGTAATACATGCACACAATGGAGTACTACTCAGCAGTATACGGGGGTACATCCACTGATACATACAACAAAAATGATGCTCAAAAACATTTTGTATTAACAGAATCCTGCTCTTTTTAACCAAAGGACCAGGAAAGGGGCAGCCCTGCAAGACCAAAGATTTTAGACAATAAATGTTCTATTCCAATCAAACGGCCAGAAAAAACCTTGGCCCATCTCCACCCATGCTAGCAAATGTCGAGTAAAGAGCCTACACTTTCACCCTCCACAGACTGTAATGAAGTGCACCAACACTCTACTAGGGTGGTGTCAGAGAAGGGGGCCAAGAGTCTCACCTCCACCAGATAGTATCAAAGCCCCTACCCACAGTGTCAGTGGAGACCAAATGGAAAACCTGGACTTCTATCCTCACTAGGCATTATTGAGGCATTTGGGTGTCATCAGAAAAGGCTTGGTGGTGAGTCAGGACCTCACCATCACCCAATGATGAGGCCACCTCCAACATGGGACCAGTCAAGACCAAATGGAGAGACAGAACTCCCTCTCCCACGGGGAGACTTCCCTGTGAAGGCCAAGTAGGAAACCTGGAATTCTACCCTCACCTGATGATAACAAAGTGTTTTCCTGACTAAATGGTGTCAGAGAAAGCCAATTAAAACAGAAGACCTGAATTTTCATAACACAATACCAAAAAGTCAAGGTTTTAGTTGTTGTTTTTTTTTTTTTTTCAACGTTTATTTATTTTTGGGACAGAGAGAGACAGAGCATGAACGGGGGAGGGGCAGAGAGAGAGGGAGACACAGAATCGGAAACAGGCTCCAGGCTCCGAGCCGTCAGCCCAGAGCCTGACGCGGGGCTCGAACTCCCAGACCGCGAGATCGTGACCTGGCTGAAGTCGGACGCTTAACCGACTGCGCCACCCAGGCACCCCAAGGTTTTAGTTTTAAAAACCACTTGTTAGGGGCACCTGGGTGGCTCAGTCAGTTAAGTGCCGGACTTCAGCTCAGGTCATGATCTCACAGTTTGTGGGTTCGAGCCCTGTGTCAGGCTCTGTGTGGACAGCTCAGAGCCTGGAGCCTGCTTCAGTTTCTGTGTCTCCCTCTCTCTCTGCCTCTCTCCCACATGCCTCTCTCTCTCTCTATCTCTCTTTTTCTCTCAAAAATAAATAAACATTAAAAAAATTTTTAAAAAACTACTTGTTATACCAAAACCCAAGAATATACCAAGTAGAATGAAAAAGACAATTAATAGACACCAACACCAAGATGACACAGATATTAGGGTTATTAATGACTATATACACATGTTTAAGTCCATCAAGCTACACTGAAATGGAATGCATTTTATGTGAATTTTGCCTCAAAACAGACTTAAAAAGGCAAACTCAAAATGAAATGCACAATATTTAAAAGTATTTTATTTAACAGTTTAAAAAAGACTTTTGCTTTCCTACTAAGGACTAGCTGATTGAACACACTTCATTACTTTCGAAAAATCTTTGTTTAATACTTTGTGATACAACAGTTGCAAGGCCTTTTCTATATCCAATGCATTTTGTTTAAATCTCAGGTTTTCACGACAGCTAGAATTTTTCAGAACTGAATATAATCATCAACTCTGTCACTTGGCACTCGTACTTGCATTATCAGTATCATCTTCCCCCCATATTTATTTTTTTTTCTACTGGAGGGGGCAAGGATATTTTTATGTCCTTATCCCTTTGATTTCATAAGTCAATAATACAGTCCCCAAGTGCACTTAACGGAATTACAGCAAAATGACCTACAAGTGAATAATTGAATGAAAGAAGCTCTACTCTGAGCCTCTCTGTTGATGGAACTCTGGTCTTTCCCTCAGAATACCCTGCATACCTAATACAACATATGGACTGAGCAAGGGTGCATGTGCCATTTTGTATGTTAAATACCAGTAAAGCATAATTCTTATGTTTAGGTAAGATTTTAACATTAATATAGTATGGTTTTTTTCCACACCTCGATGGATTGTCTTAAACACCCCAGGTACATGAACCACCACACTGGAAACCACTAGATTAAACTATTAAAAAAAAAAAAAAAAACCACCCAGATACCCTCCCAACACTCTATGACTTACTAGGACCTTGACCAGTTTGAATTGGATGAGATTATCTTTTGAAGAGGAAGACTTCCTGTCCATCTATTCTTGTTTATGAAAATTTATTTCTTTGGACATTGTTCCATGGGGATCTAAGGTGCCTGTGTGATAAATTATGAGATGAGTCCTTACAGCATCTCTTTCAACATGAATAGTATCATTAAGACTTGCCACTTCTTCACTCAGAAGAATATGTCTTCATATTATAATATCTTCCTAAATGACGTGTGGATATTCTGTTCCACAAAACATATTGAAGCCACTCAATATTCCTAGCCATGAAATAGCAGTAGAATCACAGAATCACCAAGCATTTAGAACTGGAACAAATCTTAGGGGTCAGGAGTTTATAGCACTTTGTCACTGTCCATGTCCACATTCTAAATGATGATTTTGAGGTGAAAGGCCCTTGTTCAAGTGAAAGCTCTCAAATAACCCAATCCTCAGACTTCATGAACTTTTAAATCTTGAATCGTCCACAATCTATGCATAATAATTAGTCTAATATTATACATTTGTTTCTGTTCCTGTATTTATTTCCATGAAATCAGAATATATGGATTTTTTCCCCTTTGGCAAGACAGAGATTGAGAAAAAGAAAAAAGGCAGTGGGGGGATTCCAACTTCTTAGTGTAATGAAGTATTGTAACTGGAATGTTTCAGTTGTGGCACCCTGGGGAAAGCTGGTCTCCAACTTGAGAGTGTGAAGTATTTTACGAACAGTGTAAAGAAAGCAGATGTATTGGCAAGAAAGCGTCTGCTTCTCCCAGCTGTGTGTTTTTTTAACTTAAAAACAAGAGAGACACCCCAAAAGCAACCGGCTTCTTGAATGTGAGACATAATATTGGTCATCTATTTGTTGATATGTATTTTATGTATTTTCAACAAATAATTATACTATTTATTACATATTTTAAACAAGTAAATACACTATTTCCAGTGGGAGGCATTTTTTTTTCATTTTCATGTATATTTACCTTAACAATTAAAGATAAACTCCTATTAAACAATAGTAACATAAAATGATCACATGTATACAACCAAGACAATCCTCTAAATCTCCAATTTAGCAATTTGGTATTCCAATTTTTCTACTATACACAATTTACCTACCTCACATTGTAATTTATATGTGACTCTGAGGTCTATTTTTAAAATTTATGTTATTTCATTCATCTACAGGTTGATATTTTTAAAAATTTTTAATGTTTATGTTTTAGAAAGACAGAATGTGTGAGCAGGAGAGTGGCAGAGACAGAGGGAGACACAGAATCAGAAGCAGCCTCCAGGCTCTGAGCTGTCAGCACAGAGCCCAACACAAGGCTCGAACTCATGAACCACGAGATCATGACCTGAGCCAAAGTTGGATGCCTAACCGACTGAGCCCCATGCGTCCCTAAAAATTGATATTTTTAATGAGAACATGGAAGTCCATTCTCTTAACACCAGCATTTCACCTGATAAACTCTTTACCTTTGTGTATTTAGATCACAAATTGCTTTACGTCCTACAAGATACAATTATAAGCAACATTCAAATATTCCCTTACTGCTTCCAGTCTTCTTCTCAGGTGGAATTCTTCAATTTCAATCAGCTCCAGGCCTTCTGCTAACATGGCTCTGCTGGTGATGGGAAAACCCAAAGGGAGTCTGTGCAGCCACAAGCCAAGTTCTGTAAGGGAGGCCTGACAATTGTCCCAATTCCCTTGTTTTCACCCCTGCAAGGTAGACATTATGAATTCTTTGTATCAATCTAATTTAGCATCCAAGGCATAGAAAACTTTTTTCTATTATATTATAATGCATGGAAAGTAAGCCAGCATAATTTCTAAACAAAGAGTAACTTTTATTATGAAAATTGCGAATATAATGTTTTCCTCCTTTATTGCAGTATAGAATATATCCTTTAAGAAAGGCGTTCCTTGGATGGAGCTCGCTTCCCATGAAAACGACAAATTATTGCTTCATGATGTAAGAGGGTCTCATGTCTATTGGGATTTGTCTGGGGATTCTCATAAAAAGTTTATGAAAATGTAATATTATTCTTTAATTCATTTGCCCATTCATTCATCATCTTGGGAAGTTCCAATGAACTTTTTGAGTTTGTTTCATATTTGTACTTTAGTTAGGGACATAATTATAATGGACAGCCTTCTTTTTATTTTCTCTGGAAAACTGCTATGCATTATTTACCTTTGTCATATTTATTACCTTCAACAGTTTCTGACTGCATCTGGATTTTCTCTTAAAACCTCAAATTTTCATTCTCTCACTCTGGATTAAGCTAGTAAATTTGTCATGATCTTCATGAAATGCATTTCATCCTTCTGTAGGAAATCATCATCCTATAGTAAACCAAGAAAAAAAATCCGTATTTTTTCTGACTCAGATCTTTTATGGAATAAGTCTAAGGAGTCACTGAGGTCATGACTACAAGAAGAAACAAAAATATTACTTGTGTCTACCTATCCTTCAGCTTCCTACTCAGAAACCCAAAGTCACCAGTATCACATTCCTGTGTGCTCTCCACTGCCATTTGATGTAACAAAAGTAAGTAATGATAAGATTAAACTACTCCACATTATTCCTAAGAGTATGGTTTAAGAAAACAGATCTATTGATCGGCCTGCACTACCAGCCTTCATCTCTCAGTCGGGTCGGTGCCCACTACCACCTGTCCCTTTGTCTTGGATGGGCAATGGGATTCCTCAAGCCAGCTGAGGGTTGTGCATTTATTTGGCATGTTTACATTTGGCATGATTCTGGACTGCCGCTGCTTTGAAAAGGCTGGTTATAAGTGACGATGAGATATCAAAGTGGAAATATCCTGGACATCTACAAATATGGAGTCAGAGCCCATCTGGGAACACAGAGCTCAAGTTCTGAGACATGAAAGCACAAAGACATGAGTTCAAAGCATGAGAAAGCATTAAACTGTTGAGGTAGAAAGCATTATCTGAGGATGGGAGAAGAGAGAAGGAAAGAGAAACAGACACAAATGAACTGGAAAGGTTGGAGCATAACTAGGAAAACCCAGTGTCACTTGAGCCCAGAGAAGGCCTCGAGACTGATGATTTACCTTATCAAGTAATTCAGATAGTGCATGTCAAATAAAATGACCTCCAAAAGGCCATTAAATTTAATATCTGGGACGTCTATGAATGACTCTATGTAAATTTCAGTGATGAGGTACTTGTGAGTACTCACATAATATTCTCTTCTATACAGACATGTTAAAGAAAAAAGAAAGGTAATTTTTTATTCTTTCCACGAAAGAAAAAAAATAACGTTCAGAAGTTAGTTATCTGGGCGAAGGAAACAAAGTCAGAGCTGAGAGAATTGATTGAATATTTTTTCTGATTTGCTAGGAAGCCTTCCCTGAGACCCCCAGCAACACCATCGTGCCTGCTCTTGAACCGTGTGGTGCATCACACGCTGCTCTATTCTCTGTGACTCAGTGGACTGGGCTGGAGTCAGAGGCCTGGGGCTCATTTCTCTTTTGATCTAGCAGTGTCTGATCCAGAGAAGGAGTGCATTAAATATTTATGCAATAAATGAATGAATGACATGCCTACAGATTGGCATGGGGGGAAACAAAGGTGTCGATGCTACCTGGCAAATCTCAGTGTGTTTTATGCAAAGCCTTTTCAACCATAATATGCACATTGCCAGGATTATTACATTTGCTCAGATTTGATAGGCTTCTTTATGAAAGATTTTCATTCGTATTCACACACACACAAAAACCAAAACCCACACATCAATAAGTGCTGATACTAACCAGCCCATCTTCCCCTTTAACTGGCAGTATTCACAGTCACTTTATTGTGTGAAATAATGTTGTTTCCTCCTCCCTTTATGTTGCTTATGTCTGACCTTCCATTAAAAGTTGCTTAGAAACTGCTTAGCAAATAGTTAGTGGTGCTCCTCGCTGACAACTTCCTTTTGTGACTTCTCGGCTATTCTATCAGTCCGTTCCCTTTCCGTAAGTGTTTTTAGGCTTCTTTTCATCTTCTTTCAACAGACAAGACTAAAGCCCAACATTTTCCCTCCATTGAAAGGAAACATTCACAGCTTCTGAAGCTTTGCTATGCTTCATACAAGCAGCCTCCCTACACCTGCCAGTTAAGGGAAGAGTAGATTAGCAGAGCTTCCGTGGGCTTTTGATTTTTAGTAATGGCTTTGCACAGTGTGCTTAAACAAGTCATAAAGTTAAAAAAAAAAATCGCAAAAATGTAAAGTCCATGGTGCTCACTGAAATCAACCAGACTTGGAGGACATGGTACCAGAGGGCATGGGGCTTCCTTTTACAAACAGCAAAGATTAATTCACATTCTTCTGTGAACGCAAGCCAAGTTAGAATCTGCAAACAGAATTCTGCAAGGGCCAAGGAATGGGACTGTCCTCAAGACTGCGGAATGCAGAATAAATCACTCCTCTCCACTATCCTCATCTCAACACTTTTATTACACCCTTTATTATATGCCTACTATGGGTTAGGTAATATTCTGGAGTCTAGACGGTGAGTGGCAGAAGCAGAGGCACAGTACTTGCTTACAAGGAACCTACAATCATGGGTAGGGAGGGGACAGAAGATACAGTGCACAACTCTAAAAGCCTGTCTGTGCTATGCTGGCTCTGTGAGCAAAGCATTGTAGGAGCAATGGGAATAATGCTAGGAAGGGGAAGTAAAAGTGGAGGGGGTCAGAGAAAACTTCACGTTGATGACCAACTCAAACGAAGCTTGCATAAAGGGGATTCCGCGAGGTGAAAGCCATTGTAGAGACTTCAGCGGTGCGTGTGGAAGAACAGAGGGGCAAGCACACCAGTTTCCCTTGCGATTGGACCACGATAGTGGTAACGCATTGATCGTCAGCCTTTGATCCAGCCAGCAGAAATGTTTCCTTCACAAGCTGCCTTCCTCCGCGGTATTGTGGGACCTGGGTAAATAAATCATTCAGGTGATGGTGTATTTTGTTGATATTTTTGCTACCCAAACCGGCACAGATAATACGACAGTGAAATTTTTTTTTCAGATATTTGAAAATATTTATATGAAGTTATTATCAAGCAAGAACATGTTGCATACTATCCCGTTCTGAAGACCCTAAGGAAGAAATTTCTTCCTGATCTCAGTATTAGGAATGGTTGTGCTTCCCCTGAACAACTGGGCATTCAATTAAATTTTCTCACTGACGGCTAATAACTTTAACATCACCACTGTGCTAAATGGCAGCAAGTAGGGGCATCTGGGTGGCTCAGTCAGTTGTGCGTCCATCTCTTGATTTTGGCTCAGGTCATGATCTCACAGCTCAAGAGATCGAGCCCCGCATCAGCCTGCTTGGGATTCTCGCTCTGGTATCTCTACCCCTCCTCCGCCCTCTCTCTTTCTCTCTCTCCAAAAATAAATATATAAACTTTAAGAAAAATGTTTTTGAGTAGCAGCAAGTATATATAACCTATTGTATATATTGCTGTGATAGTTTAATCCTGGCTGCATTTTACATACCTATGCTTTCTTGCTAGTCTTAATTTCATTTAATTTTCTATTTTATGCATCCTTTAAATCCTTTTGAAACAAAGTAGAATATATATGAATGAAAAATAAAATATATTTAACCACATATACAGTTAATGGATCATGTTTACTGAAAATAAGTATGTTCAATTAAGTCACAATTACCCAGAAAAACAGAAGAGATATAATAACTGGTTTAAAGCCCAGCTGTTGAGAAGTTGTTACACAAGAGCACCTTACATTCTTGATGTTGCTTTGTTATTACCCTCATATAAACAAAGTTGGAAATTCAAGGTTGAACGGCTTTTTGTGACTATAATTCTAAGTGTCTACTATTTATAACAGAACTTTAAATAACTAAGTTATTATGAAGCCAGTTATCAGAAGAGAGTAATTTTCAACAACCTGTCTAAGAAGGTGAATGAGCTTTGAGAAGCCCTGCTATTTTTATTCTGGACACTTTATGGAAACCAACTCTAGGGAGCCATTATTCCAGTATTTCCATCACATATTAGTGTTCTGCCATTTTGTCAAATCCATAAGCTTATGTCTGCATTTGTCTTTCTAAAATTAAAGACAAAAGTTACATAAATTTGGATGAACACAGCAATCTCCAGAATAAAATGAAGAGTTTTCCAAAAATGCTTATGCTTTTGTTTAAAATCCTCCTTTCCACATTAAAAAAAATGCATTTGCCTCTCAAATCTTTCCCTCCAATTTTATTTGCCTATATTCAGGACAGTCACATATTAAAAAAGTTTAGCTCTCCATAATTTCCAGAATTTTTCTAATTCTAATTCTAATTCTAATTTCCAGAGTTTTTCTGTGAAGACTTCCCTATATAGAGAGATTACTAGAGCTTTCAGCTTTTTCACTTTATTGATGAAAAAGAGAAGGGAGCAGCCATTCATTAAGCACCTACCACATGGCAGGTGTTTTGCCAAGTGCTTTGTATACATTATCTGTCTTAATCCTCACAGTAACCCTATGAGGAAGGCAGTTTTATCCCTATTTTATAGCTCAGGAAACCCAAGCTCAGGGAGGTTAAGTAACTTGCCCTGGGTCACCCAACCACTGGATAGATTATGACCTTGGCTCTGTCTGACTGCAAAGCACTTGGCCCTTCCACAAACCATGCCACCTCCCACCTTGCATATGCCTTGCAAGACCTTTTCTCTTTTCACCCTGATATTTTAACCTCGTTCATAGATTTTCATTTTGAATTGCACAAATCTTCAATCAGGGTCCTTTTCTGGTGAGTTTCATGGTCTTTTTATTTATTTAAGCCATTTTTTTTTTCACTGAGGAGACAAATTTCTCCCCTTTTGGGACATTTTAGATCATATATTCACTATCAAATATATGTCAAGCGTCCCAGTAATGTAATTTAAAAATTTAAGCTTTTGGGCACCTGGGTGGCTCAGTCAGTTAAGCGTCCAACTTCAGCTCAGGTCATGATCTTGTAGTTCATGAGCTCAAGCCCCACGTTGGGCTCTGTGCTGACAGCTCAGAGCCTGGAGCCTGCTTTGGATTCTGTGTCTCCCTCTCTCTCTGCCCCTCCCCTGCTCACGCTCTGTCTCGCTCTCAAAAATAAATGAACATTAAAAAAAAAATTTAAGCTTTTAATAATTAGCATCAAGTTAAGGGAAAAAATTATATTATAGCAGTTGAATAAATGGAGAGGTTTTCATTTTTCATTTTATTCTCCTTTTCTAGATGTCTATTGTTGCATAACGCATCACTTCAAAACAACAACTCTATTATACCTCAAAATTTTTTGGTTCAGGCATTTGCGTAGGGCTTGCTTCACGTGGCTTTGGCTGATTATTGGGTGACATTAAGCTGGATAATTGGTTGACCTGGAGACTCCAGGACAGTTTCACTGAGAACTGGGTCCTGGTGGGACGGCTGAAGGGTTCGGATGTGTTGAGAATGGCAACTGAAGCGTCTACACTAGCCTCTTGCTCTTGGTGGTCTCAGTGTTGTCAGACTTTTTTATAGAGTGACTCAGGGCTTTCAGAGCAAGTGTCACAAGAGACAGGAAGCAGAAGCCACTGACCTCTTAAAACCTAGGCCTGGAGGCTGACACAGCATTTTTTTCCACCTTATACTATTGTTCAACAGTTACATGCCTATCCCAAACCAGCAAGAGGGAATATTTACCTCACTTCTTGACAGGAGGAGCACTAAAGATTTTGTGACCAACTTTATCTCAATCATTTTGATATAAAATATCTACTTCAAGAGCCTGATAATATAATATAGATTTTAAAGCTCTCCATTGATAGCCAGCATTGCCAAAGCATTACTAGAGGGCTAGCCTAAAAAATGGAAGGTAGTCAAACTGTCAAACAAGACAAAGGAAACATTAAAGTTTTTTGAAAAATCAGTAAGTTCTTCTTCAGCACAAGGAATCTGGAAAAATCTATGAAAATAAAAATATTCTCCAACTTCCAAACTCACTGCAGTTTGAAGAAACAGTAAATGAAGCTTTTTGAATCTCATTAAATACTATAACTCTCATGCTAGTTATTCATTTCTACTCTCTTTGTCTAATCTATCAGGTGACTTACAAACCAAATACTAGCCTGGTGTGGTTTTTTTATGTAGACTTGGCAAAAATGCTTGCTGTACAAGAAGCATAAGGCTGATTTTTAAAATTTGTTGTTTCTAAGGCAGAAGCTGCTGGCTTTACAAAAAGGTCTCCTTGCCATTTCCTTCATGGTAATAGGCATGGCGGGCACGTAGCCGTCTAAGTAAAGGGTTGGCAGCCTGGCTGTCTATTTTGTAAATAAAGTTTTATTTAGGTACAGCCATGCCCATTCTTTTGCTATTGTCTAGGACTGTTTTCAAGCTACAGTGGCAGAACTGAGTCTGGATCATAAAGCCTAAAATATTTGCTGTCTAGTCCTTAACAGAAAAGGTTCTTGGCTACTGTTGTATGCTGTGGTTTCCCAGCCTCCTTTGTAGTCAAGCCCGGCCATGGGACGAAGGTCTTGCCAATGAGTAGAAGTGGTGTGCCACTTTACACTGGCTTCCTGGGACAATAAGGACCCCTCCTTTTGCCAGCTGCACCCGGATATGACCCACGAAAATGATCCCCTAGGGGATGGCAAAAAAAATAAAGTGAGAAAACCCTTGGTTCTTGAACAATCACGTGGAATAGAAAAATCCACCAACTTGGATCACTTTCCTTGAATTTTCACATGAAAAGTAAACTAATCACTGTAAAGCACTAAAATAGTGTTAGTATCCTTATTAAAGCAATCAGGTCTTATTCTATCTAAGATAGCTTCACATTTGAACTACCAAGAAATCCTACAAATTAACACTTTAAAAATCAATCAAAATAGTAGTCATTAAACCCAGGAAAAAAGTTTCATTAAACTCATTGTTAATGAGAGGAGAAGTTGGGGGTCTTTTGTCCTTCTAAAATGGTTTATACGATGAAAAAAAGCACAAAAACCAAAGTTGTAATTAAACATTACTCTAAACCCTACCACTTTGAAAAAAAGAAAAAGAAGCTTTTTTACTTAGTTACATTGCATAAAGAGGCTTTTACAGATCAGATTCACACCTTGTTTTAACAGTGGCCCTTACAGCTACTTTGTAAATGTAGGCAAAACAGAAATCCAAGGGGGAATCTGCTCAGGCACTTATAACTGTGTTTTCACATCAGCTTTAGTGTCTTCACAATCAACTTTCTCATTTTTTCCCAGCTTTTCACATAAGATTAAGGAATCTATCTCATCCATAGATAATCAGAATGATTTTGACATAAGTAACAAGTAATATTTTGGACATTTGTGCAAATAACAGCAATCATCTACTACAACCCAGGGGGTAAAGTCAAAAAGCCATCTCCAAATGGTGGTTGAGGTGCCAAACATCCTATGTTTCTCTAAATTTTGTCATTGTAACAACTTAATACATAAAGTTCCCCTATT
Source organism: Lynx canadensis (assembly GCF_007474595.2). NCBI lineage: Eukaryota > Metazoa > Chordata > Mammalia > Carnivora > Felidae > Lynx > Lynx canadensis. The sequence continues at coordinate 106,301,460 of NC_044307.1, forward strand.
TTTCCCATTCCTGGTTTGGTTCCTTGCTCTTTTGGGGTGTTGGAAAACCATCAGAGAGATAAATACATAAATAGATCCTTGGAACTCCACCGTCAAATCTCAACGGTTAACCAGTAATTAGAAATCCAAATGGAACTCAAAAACCTTGCTGGGTTAAGTCGGGAAGAGCCTGGACATCCTTATGGTCTGTAGATTTTATTCTTTATGCCTTTATTGTTAGACTCATACACCATTTCCTTGAATGCCAAATTTAGGCATCCTTCCTAATTAATGATCTTTTCAAGCCCTTTTCAGAAGCCATTGGATTTTGATTAGCCCACAAAGGAAGGTTTTCTCTCCTGGGCACATAGTTCTCTGTCTCCTTAGCAGTTAATTGAGTAACAGAATAATGGTTTCCTTACAGGGAGGCTTACAGGCTGCACAGAAGGTTTGATGCCTCTTTAGTCTCTGGGAACTGTAGTGACATTCAATAATGCTTGGTAAATTTAAGCTGAGAATTAGAGACCAAACTGATGTATTTGGACATATCTCAATCTGATGTTTCCTGAGCAGCTGGCCCAGTGAAAGGATATGTACGCTGCTCAAGGCCTCTGGTTTTTTTCTAGGTGAATTTTTCATTACACTCCTATTCCTGTGCCTCATTACCACGTAGAAAGAGCCAGAAATAGCTGCTTCTTTGAGAAATAAGATAATGTCTATTTTTACAGACCAAACTTTCCAGTGCAAAGCACAAAGTCTACAAGGACTTCCAAGTTCTCAGGAAAATTTGGTGTATATGCACACGTGTGTGTGTGTGTGTGTATGTATGTGTGTGTGTGTGTGTGTGTGTGTGTGCATTCCTCTCTCCCAATAGTATATGCTCTCTTAATAGTATGTAGTCATAACTATATGCTCTATCTATAGCTCTACCTATTTTTTAGCTGTACCTACATATTCTATCTCTGCTCCCTCCTTAAACCCACTATGTAACACTAAAAGGGACTTTTAAAATTAATCCACAAGTAGGAAAAGAGACAATAGTTAAGATGTGTCAATAACATTGGAAAAATGGGAAAATGAATGGACAAATGGGCATTGTCTTAGAATAGCCAAGAAAGCCTAACTGAAGTGCTAAGAGTGAAGTGCTGATGGAATGCAAGCCCAAGAAAGGTTCAAAACTTGGAGCACGGAGGACTGAGGAAGGCACTACAGGTGAATGGTGGAGTTGAAAAATGGAGGATCTGTTTGAATATATGCATTGCCTCAGTCCCTTCTCCTGCCAACCAGATATTCAAGTATCTGTCCTTCTCCATTTTGGCAGGAGAAAGGATTTTATTTTACAAAGACTTGAAATGGAGTAGCTAGCTTACTGAAAAAGATGAGGATCAAGCAAAGCTTCAATAATATTCATTCATGTTCCATGCAAAATAAAAGAAGCTATTGACAATATGAAGCTGTAACAAAACACGACAAAAAGCACAGAGAAGAATATTAACATTTCTATCTTCAAGGAAATAACCATCTAAATATCTTTCAATTTGTATACTTTTTCCCCCCCATAAGGGTGAAAGTTTTATCAATAAAAGAGTTTCAACCATGACTATAACAGTTTTATTTCCAAAGATTGATATTTCCAATACAAAAGATTAAATCCACTGTAAATATTTAAGCTTATAATTAAAGTAATAAACATCTCAGGGGTTATACTTTTTCGAAAACTTTTAAGAGATATGTAAGTAGAGACATTTGAAGATTAGCCTTTGAGTGCTAATTCCTGCAGGTGGTGGAATTGCTGACCTAAGAAAAAATTGCCCAAATATTATTGACAGTTAGTCTGGAGGACATTGGCCATTAGTAACACAAGAGTTTTGTTCTTGTTTTTGTTTTACTTAGTAACTTCATTCAGTTTTCAGGGAATCAAACAAAATCCCCCAAACCCAAATTAACCTTAACTCTTTCTAAAATTTTTTCTGAGGCACGGAACATTTATTTTTAATCTTTAGGACACATACAGATATATGTGTAATGCATACATGGTAGAATGTGTTCAAAGACTCACAGACTTCATCTAATAGGAAAACCTTTGTGTAATCTATAATCCTAGAGGAAAATAATGTGTTTATTCTCTGCAAATTAAAACACTCAAACAAAATACAAAAAAAAGATCAAAACATCTCCTTTGACTTAGATGCACTGATAGCGTTTGCATCTGTAGGAGATCCCACATGGGTAGGATCCCAGTCCTTCTCCTACCAATGCTCACCAACTCAGTGAATGCTAACATTATCCTACTGCAACTGGCTGTCTGAGAGCTTTCTCTCAGCCGGTACACAGGGCAGTAGAGGTGCCAGAGGTGATACTCCCCGTAGTAACACTCAGCCAATGATAAGAATTGAAGGATAAATTCCCCAACTTCCTTGCTCTTCAGGGGGGGATAAGTGAAAGAAGTTTGGTCCACTCTCCAGAACTGCCCCAAGAGTACTGAGCCCCAGTAACATACCCTTTATTGTCTCCTTTCCCTTCCCTGTCTCACTTTCTCACTTCCCAACTGAGAGGGGGGCATTCCCTGAGATCAACTCCCAAATAAGCTACTTGCACTCACATCTTTGTCTCAGGGTCTGTGTTTATGGGAACTCAGCTAATACCAGTACTTTACCGTATGAAGGAAAGTATCTCTTTGCTGATTTTTAATTTGCACCTTATGATGACTCTTGTACATTTAAATTTTATGTGTGAATTTAGTGAGGTTAAAAATCTATTTAAAAATTTTTTTTCAACGTTTATTTATTTTTGGGACAGAGAGAGACAGAGCATGAACGGGGGAGGAGCAGAGAGAGAGGGAGACACAGAATCGGAAACAGGCTCCAGGCTCCGAGCCATCAGCCCAGAGCCTGACGCGGGGCTCGAACTCACGGACTGCGAGATCGTGACCTGGCTGAAGTCAGACGCTTAACCGATTGCGCCACCCAGGCGCCCCTTAAAAATCTATTTTAGAAGAGATGAACAAGTCTACATCTCTACAAATCCATTAGAAAATGTAAATAAGCATGGAAATAATACAGAAAAATCTTTTTAAAGGAGAAGTGGTTAATGTATTCCATGTACAGGGAAGATTTTCTAGGATCCCTTCATCAGGGTAGCCTGCCTCCGTTGTCATTACCACAAGCTAAGCTCTAATTGCCTAGAAGCAAAGCCTAGAAGCCTTTGAGAAGCCTGAATAGGAATGTGGGAAAGGTAACTTCCTGCTGCTGGAGCTTTAAAGACATGTGAGAATGGGTCTGTGCTTTCTATGAGCTATGTGCTATCAGAAAGAGTATCATAAGATACTGTGAGATCGATTCCTTATTTTGTTTCAGAAATGCTGTAAATTCATCAAGGAAAAAAGTGAAATCTCAGAAGGTCGAAAAGTATGAGTAGATTTTTTTTATCTCTAATGTTGAAATAGAGAATAAAATTCTAAGAGTTACAAATATCATAAAGTCATTGAGGCGGCCAAGTACCATATGGTTGAAATACTAGTCAGGTCATATTTTATCCAGCCGGCATCCATGCCCCTATCTTCCCACTGCTATTTTTGATTTGAGAAATTATACATCCCCATTTTGGGTTGTAATGGTGGAATAGTAAATCCACGTGTTTGCCATCCCAAACAAAAAAGAGTCCCAGGTCTTATCTGCCAAATCCTACCTCCTGCCAACACAAATGAGACCTAAGCTTGGTTAGTCAACAGATAATTACAGTCATTCAGGAGTATTTTGGCAAAAAGCCATGCACACTTCCATCAACCAACCGTTCTCCTATTGCAAAATAATTCCTAGGTGGAGAGTGAATACCTGAACAGAGGACACAAGTCAGTCATGACACCCACCGTAGTCCCCATGGATTAGGGGTTTTCTGATTCCCTGTCACAGAAGTACTTCACCATCAATGTTTTCATTTTTTAAATTAACTTATTTATTTTGAGAGAGTGTGAATGGGGTAAGGGCAGAGAGGGGGAGAGAGAGAGAACCCCAAGCAGCCCGATGTGGGGCTCAAACTCACAAACCATAAGATCATGACCTGAGCTGAAATCAACAATTGGATGTGTAAGTGACCGAGTCACCCAGGTGCCCTCACCATCAATGTTTTTAACTGACCTATACAATAAGGGATTTTTCTGTGAGCTTTGGCATACCCAATGCCCAGCAGAGCCAAATAGACGCTTAAAAGGCATTTGATAAACATTCATTTGATTGAATTGAATGCATGAAATTCTTATTAATAGTGTAGTTTCTTAATAAGATTGAATACATGTTGAGTGGATTTCTAATATCTTTTATAATTTTTTAATGTTTATTTTATTTATTTTTGAGAGACAGAGAGAGACAGCGTGAGCAGGAGAGGGCAGAGAGAGAGAGAGGGAGACCCAGAATCTGAAGCAGGCTCCAGGCTCCGAGCTGTCAGCACAGAGCCTGACGCGGGGCTTGAACTCACAAGCCATGAGATGGTGACCTTAGCCGAAGTCGGACGCTCAACCGACTGAGCCACCCAGGCGCCCCATCTAATATCTTTTATAAATGAAAGGTATTGTTATCCCCTTTGACTTTTGGGGGGGGGGGTGCTGGTGTACTTTATTGATGGTACATGACAAGGTAGAGCTCCCCAAAACCCTCCCCTTCTTCAGGGGGCCTGGGAGGGAAGTTGTTCAATGATCCCTTCATTGACCCCGTTTGGCTTTTAGATTTATTTCTTTTTATTTTTTTAAATGGTTATTCATTTTTGAGAGAGAGACTGAGTGTGAGCAGGGGAGGACAGAGAGAGAGAGTGAGACACAGAATCAGAAGCAGGCTTTGGTGTCAGCACAGAGCCCGAGTGGGGCTCAAACTCACAAACCGCAAGATCACGACCTGAGCTGAAGTCAGACACTTAATGGACTGAGACACCCAGCAGTCCCTAGATTAAATTTTTATTAACTAGACTTTCTGTAATAGTTGTTAAACTTTGAACAATCAACATCCACTTATTTTAGTGCAAGATGCCAAACAACAGTAAGACATCCAGCCCCAAAAATTTACACTTGCTCAGTAGTTATCGTTTCAAGTTTAAATCATGTGTTGTAAAGAAAAAAGCTGAAACCAAGGAACCAAATGTTGAGTCTATTGACCTTGAGTAAAATTTCCCAATTTCATACCAAGGATATAATGGTGCTGACCTGAGTTAGAAATGCCTGACATTGCTTTCTTGTCCATTCTCCCTTAACACGAGGTTACTAAGCAACACCTTCACATAAAACAAAGTACGTGGGATCAGATTTGTGCCCACAACTCCTGGCAAAGACTGCGGTGTGTAATAATGATGAATTGTGCTTTTCACTGATCTTATACAATATGAGAATTTTCTTTTCAAGACATTTCAAGGTGATACTACCTCTGTATGCCTAAGTTGATTCATCTCTGAAATATCTACTGAAATATTTTTCACAAGCCTCAACAATGGAAAACCGAGGGTGCTTATACAGGAGTCTAGAGACAAGCAGAAGGTAGAAAAAAGAAATAAATGAATGTTGAAGATGACTTTGTGCCAAGTATGGTGAAAGGACTGCATATTAATTATTCCACATGATTTTCACAGAAATCCTATATAGTAGGTATTATTATTATCTTGATTTTGCAGCTGAGAGAAAACAAGGATTAGTTTTTACTAAACTGGATTGAGTTTATAATATGCCTTCGGAGAAAAGCACCATATTCTATTTACTGTTTTTTTAAGTGAAAAATATAATTATTTTATGCATTTATTAAGTGATACATTGATTGCTTTATTTTTTACACCCTTGTATCCACAACCTTTGGTAGTGACTTCCAACGCTGACTCTGACCTTGGCCATTTATTTGCTTTTGCCAGTGGGAAAATAGCAAACATTTTGCAAGCAGAGGTTTGCAAAGTAGCTTGCACATTTTCTTTTCCTCTTTGGCAAGCAGGTCATTACCACGAAAACAACCCTGGATTAACCAGACACTACATGGAGTGGGGCTATGACATCCTACACAAGACTATCACAGAGCAGTCAGCCCCCAACAAATCAGCTAGTCTCTACATAAGCAAGCCCAGCCATGATCAGTGGAATTCTCCAGAGAAAATGTAGACTTGGAAGAAATAGTAAGTTGTTGTTGCCTTAAGCCTCTATGTTCTAAGGTGTTTTGTTACTGCACACTAGCTAACTGAGATAAGCACCCACAATATACAAGATACTTTCCAAATAGTGCACAAAGAAAATTATAGAAACATGTTGTCTACTTTCATGACTCTTTACTTAAAAGCATGGAACATCATTTTTCTTTTTTTTTTTTTAATTTTTTTTTTCAACGTTTATTTATTTTTGGGACAGAGAGAGACAGAGCATGAACGGGGGAGGGGCAGAGAGAGAGGGAGACACAAAATCCGAAACAGGCTCCAGGCTCTGAGCCACCAGCCCAGAGCCTGACGCGGGGCTCGAACTCACGGACCGCGAGATCGTGACCTGGCTGAAGTCGGACGCTTAACCGACTGCGCCACCCAGGGGCCCCGGAACATCATTTTTCAAGCAAATATTTTAAAATATAAGAAATTACATATATATGCATATATATATATACACACACACACATATATGTACTTGAATGTATTGGGGAATTAATATTTATAATCATCTTTTCAAATATTAACTGCACTTCTGCTATGTTCTAAGACTCGAGGTAGGCATTAGGGATGAATAAAGCAAAAACCATTCCTTCAGCAAGCTCAGAGTCAAAAACGGAGATAGGCATGCACACGGTTCCAAAAGAGTGTGACAAGTGCTATTACACATGTACTCAAGGTAATACCAGACCCCAAATGTGCATGCGATCTGTTTTGCATGCAGAGGCGAGAAGAAGAGATGATCTGAGACAGACACTGACAGATGAATAGAATTTTGAGAGACAAATGGAAATGAGTATTCCAGACAGAACAACAGTATATACCTAAGTACATAATGATGAGATGGTTTGGAAAGGAGCGAGTATGCCGGTGGAGTTAGGGATCTAATGTGTCAGAAGTAGCAGTAGTGAATGAAACTGGAAAGATAAGTTCAGATCAGACTGGAAGAAACTGGAGTCTGAACTTTACCCCAGCAGGAGTCATTCAATGGTTTGGAGTGGGGTAGGTGACATGAGCAGATCTGGAGTTTAGAAAAAACAACATTGGAGAGACTAAATATTTCCCGCTTTTTTTCCCCAAAACCAGGTCGTCAAAGACTAGGTTCAGAAGTCATCTCTCTAAGACAACATTCTTGAATAATTTTATATTTCAGGGTTGTTTTCTTCTTTGTACTTCAGTTTCTAGTTAATCTTAGACTTTCCATAAGGGTACGATATAAGAAGCATGACAAGGCTTAGCTAGCCTGAAACCAATGAAGTTAGGTAGTCAACCTTGGCTTGTGAATCTGGGCAAATAAGCCTCTGCCATACTGATTGAATCTCTGCTTTTTAACATCCCACTCATTAATTTACACTCCATTATCTTTCCTCATGTGATGCTTTATCTGCTGTGAATTGCTCTTTCTAACCCTAGTAAGAGAATAAAATCACAGCAAAATTTAAGTATTCCCATAATGAATGTTGATGTAGTTGATCTGGAACTACTAGACTAGAAGAAGATTCTCAGTAAAATTTTTTAAAAGGTTCTGAAATTCATAAAACAGTTATTTGAGTAAAGCGTAGTAGTATTTTAAGAAAAACAGCCCCAAATTCTCTCTCCTGTCATTCAAGATTTCCATTGGCATCATAGACATTTCTGTCAGGTTTCTCTGCACTGTACAATGACCCAAGAAGAGTTCTCTGGTGTTTTTGTAAAATGTTCTTGATTTCTGAGGCCGACGGTGCTGGAAAAGGCTAACAGGCTCTGCAATACAACCCGGGAAGCCTTTCCCTTAGTCAAGAGGAAGTTACTGGTTCTGAATTCTGCCTCAGAAGTGAGAGAGCACGTGTGAATGTATTGCCCTTGGTTTACTGGTCTGCTTCTTTCCGTTACTTTTAGGGCCTAGTTAAAGTTCTCTTAAAAAATCTATTGCATCAAGGAACTACAAGCAATACTGTCATCAGAGGATTCATCAGGGACTGTTCTTTAGAAATTGTGAGGATCCCAATGGCCCCTAGAATGAGGATCTAGGGAAGATAAGATGGACAGCCTATAGCAGCCAATTCGTATTCAAACAGGGAGTGAGGCAGTGAACATGAATGAGTAAAATTGAGCATGTAAGGCCAGTGTGCAAACTCTAGTGTGCATACCCAACCAAAGGGAGAACCTGTCCCCCAGCCCAGCTGATAATAGCCAGGCAGGAATATAGGTTGCCAGATACTCCAATTTGGGGAGTAGGGGGAGAAATGGAAAGTTTTGAATTTTTATGTAAAGTATGCCAGTTTTTAAGGCTGCCAGTTAATTCCATTGGTAAACATAATGCACCAATTAACACATCTGTGTGTGAGATGTGACCAATGGGCTGCCTGATTTCCACCTTTCCCCTCAAGGGACAGATGGCAAATAGGAGATATACAACGAGGAGGAGAAGGCCTATTTATGTCCATGAAATCCAAGATAATTAAAGACCCCCGAGTTTATGAAAGCCAATACCCTGCCCCATAGTAAAATGAGGCACTCTGGAGGACCTGGAGTCCAAGAAAGTTAGCCAGTGACTTAAAAAGCGACAGAAGAGAGTTGTCCAGTAGAACTTTCTGAAATAATGAATGGAATTCTCCATATTTGTGCCATCTAATATGGTAGCCACTAGCTACATGCGATTATTGAGCACTTGAAATATAGCTCGTGTGGCTAAGGAACTGGATTTTTAATTTCACTTTATTTTAAGTAATTTAAATGTAAATAGCCATGTGTTGCTAGTAGCTGCCATACTGGACAGCACAGTTATAGAAGCTCCAAATGAGGGGCGCCTGGGTGGCTCAGTTAAGCATCCGACTTTGGCTCAGGTCATGATCTCACGGTTTGTGAGTTTGAGCCCCACGTGGGGCTCTGTGCTGACAGCTCAGAGCCTGGAGCCTGCTTCAGATTCTGTTTCCCTCTCTCTCTCTGCCCGTTCCCCCCCCCACTTGTGCTCTGTCTCTCCTCTCTCTCTCTCTCTCTGTCAAAAATAAATAAGCATTAAAAAAAATTTAGAAGCTCCGATGACTGGTCCTCAAACTTTAGCATGCATCAGAGTCATCAGGAGATCTTGTTAAAACACAGATAGCTGGGCCTCCTCAGAACTTCAAATTCAACGGGTATGTACTGAAGTTTCCAGAATTTGCACTTACACCAAGTTCCCAGGAGATGCTGATACTGCTGGCCCACACACTAAGAACAACTAAAATGTCACCCAACTTTTAAATTTCCAAGACAGAGTGTGGTCCCAGAGAGAGAGAGAGAACCACTGAGACCTATATAATTACTGCTTTAAACACACACACACACACACACACACACGGCCATGAACATTTTTGCTCTGTCTTGGAGAAGATGAGATTTGCTTTTAAATCAGAACATAGTGCATGACTGCCTGTGTGGCCCTGAGTCTTAGTTCCACTCCAGCAGGGGGCAAAAAAGAAAATCCTATATCATCGTGACCAAACTGACACCTGGCAGAATCCATATGTCAGGAAATTTGATTAGTTTTTTTTTTTTCTTACAAGGCATAGCATCAGCAAAGCGCCTAATTTACCCTAGGAATGAACTATTAAATATCAGTGCAGGTCAACTGCAGCCTTCATCCCTGGAAAACACATATTTCAGACCAGAAAAAAGAGAGGATCCTCATCCCCTTCTATTCTCTTTGCTCATTTAAAAAAGCAGAAATAGAGGGATTTGCTACTGTCATACATCCAAAGAATTTCAAAGACATAACCTTGGTGCACTGATCCTAATAATATAAATAGACTTATTTTAAGGGGAGGAATAGGACCTGACAGGTTGAGGGCATGGGGTGGGAAGGGGTCTTTCAGATTGCCTCCACATTTCTTGGTCAGTACAATAGTTTACTTCCTTGAAGGTTTCTTGGTGTTAACAGAAACAATGCATATTTTATCTTATTATCTAGAGTGCATTATTGGTACTCTTTTCACCTGAAAATTGACTTTTTTCAACCATTTTGGATGACTCATTTTCAAGGAAAATGACCATCATGAAATACTCTAAAGTAAACCATAATCATAACATTATGTTGTATCAATAATTCAGATGGAAAATGTATACCCTTGCACATGTGGAAGGCTGATTTCATGTATATTCCCAGTTTTTTTACGTCTCCATACATTCACACGTGTTGGCATTCCCTTCCCACACTGACTCTGGGATTTGCCATGAGTTGCTTCAGTCAGTGGGACAGTAGCAACTTTGACATAAGCTGAGATTTTATAAAGCTTTTGTACATTTCCAATTCTCTTCATATTCCTATGCTTTCATAATGATTATATACTCAGGGCAGTTTGCTATAGATGTGACATGTGGAACAGAGTGAAGTCTCCCTGGTTGTTCCAGCGGAAGCCCTAGAAAGTCAGAGAATTCAGCCAAGATTAGCAATGCTGCCTGGTGGACCTGCTGTTAACCGTAGATTCTTGAGTGAGTTGAGCTGACTGCAGTGTAGGCTAACAGAACTGCCAATCAGTTGTGTAGACCCATGAGAAATAATAAATGACTGTACTAAGATGATAAGTTTTGGGGGTGATCTGTTACATAGTTAAAGTTAGCTAAGACATCATGCTTCCTTATTAGGGTGACAGTTATGTAATACATCTAGGACAAATGATGTGGAAACAAAGCTACTCATTATATACATTTGCATTGTTTGGCTGTTCTTATGTTTACTTCAAGTTTTCATCATGAAATCTATGGAAGGAGACATTTTAAGGAGGAAATTAAAAATCCTTATCCCATTCCAGAAAGGCATCAGCAGTCTTAGCAAATCCAATAAATTTTCAAACAAAATGAGGATGCTGAATGAGAGTTTATTTTAATCACATGATCACAGTCCTAGAGATTACACTAAAAAGGGAAAAGAACCTTCATTTCAGACGCATCCTTCCGTCTCTCTGCCCGCAGGCTATTGCTTTCCATTTTACAACCTCTACTCAGTTTGCAGTACAAATTGGACAAATTGTCCACCAGCCTCAGGTAGGTGGCCTCATAGTGTCTTAACAGAACCCCTGCTGATGTGCATCTCTGTTCTCTACTCAGCTGTCCCATCCTGCAGCTAAAGTTCTAAAGTTACAGGACAGTTTCTAACTTTGTGCCTGTCCCAAGGCATCAGGACCAAGGCACATGATTTGTAATTTATGAGGACACCCACAGAGCTGTCACTTGCAAGGCAGGTGTTGAGAAAATGGCAAGCAGCTCTAGGAAAGAAAAGGACTCTGATCTCACCCCTGAATAATGGTGGCTAACCTAGTCATGGATAGAAAGCGTTGACATAAGCGAGCTTTAAAAATAAAGCAATGGCTCATCTTGCTGAAGGCACTCTCTATTTGTCTCTCCGCAGTTGAATACAACAGGATTTAAGTAATCTATGAAAAACTTGTACTATTTATTCTGAGGCTGATTGTATGCTTTTCAACTGTGCTTTGCAATCTAAACTACCCATCTCAGGAATCCTGCAGATAAACAGGCAAATCAAAATTCAAACTAAATAATCCTACAGGATGCAATGAATAATAATCTTCCAATCTCCCTAAAAAATGATGTAAAATGGAAACCAAAACAACTTAACTCAAAAGTTAGAGGGAAAGAAATTGCAAAGAAAAAAAAAGGTATTTACCCAGTGAACTAATATTTTGATATTCAATAAACTGTATCAGTGTATTAGCTGCTTAATATTTTTGTGTCAACTCATTGCAGTTTATTTCACCTTCCAATTTGTGGTAATATTTCAGAGACTAATACAAATTGACCTACTCTGAAATTGGTATAGATGGTAGTGGAAGTCTATTTATAAGTAAAAGTAGAGTGAAAGTCTCAAGGCATTTCCAAAGCACCACAAGGCGCACGTTGCAACTCTGGATGGAAAGAATATCAGCTAGGAAGCAACATGAGCTGTGAAACCAAATAACGTCATGGTGAAAAGGCTCCAAGATTTTAAAAATACTGCTTACTGATAGGCAGCTCAACTTTCCATCTCAAGTCTGAGCGTTCCAGGGGGATGTCTGTGTTACAATGCAAGTCCAGCGACTTCACACCATGCAAAAACCACAATGAACATAGAGACTCAAATATCAGGCTGATTACTGGTTGCAATTGGAGCTTTCACACTGGCAAAACTAAAGGATTTTTTCCCTTCCTTTGGTGAGGACAGATCAAGTTGGCAGGTATTTCCCATTACCACATTCTTAAAATCTTCCGTCTAGATAAAACTTGCCTGCTGGCACTCACGGCCCACTCCTCTCATAGATTTCTATATGTTGTCTATTAATAAACAGTTGGCAAACCACTAAATGACATAAGCCATTGTGTCCTGTACCCTCCCACCTCTATAATAAATGATCAGACCGAAAAGAACAGTTAAGGAGGTTCTGGACAAACCCAAGCCACTTTTTTGGCATCTAGCCTGGAAAAACTCCTGACAGAAAGCTTGTCTGGTGCCCTTGGCAGAGACCCACAAGATCTAGTAAAATGCCAAAGAGGAGGCACCATGACATCAAGAGGGAAACATGCTATAGGGTAAAAAGGCTATACCTGGCCAAAGGCAACTGCGGAAAATTGTAATTATTGTCTTGTTGGGTGATTGCAATGCAGGTATAGAAATATGGACAGTGCATTCTTTTGTTGATTTTTGTGTGGTGGTTATATACCAAACATTTCATTTGGCACTTTCTAACAAGTGGGGAAATAGAGTCTTGGTGAAAATTGAGGGATATCTCTGGGCTGTCCTTTCCCTTCTTTGCAAGAATCCAAGCAACCATTAATCTGTATATAGTATGAGTTTCCCATCACCAAATTACCAGTCACTTCTTGGTTGGCCATTCAGCCCCATCACAAGACACAGTCTGATGGAAAGACAAAGGGTTGAGAAGTTCAAGGAGGAGGTCACTAAAATAGCTAGAGATCACCAAATACCTCACATCCAATCTCAGCTCAGCAACTGTGCCCACCAACTTGATCTCTGTTGTAAGGTCCTCTGAAATTAGATTCTTCCATTGTTGCTCTTCTCTCCCACCCATCTACACCATCCCACAGACTGGGCTGAATCTGCAACGATGACGTGCTAAGTGGGGATTGAAGGGAGGGATGTTTATCCCCAGCTTTCAGCTGTTGGAAAATCTCTGAAGACCCACTGGCCGAGGTCAAAGAGGTTGCTGCCTATTTTCTTCTATAGGATTTTGATGGTTTCCTGTCTCACATTTAGGTACTTCATCCATTTTGAATTTATTTTTGTGCATGGTGTAAGAAAATGGTGCAGTTTCCTTCTTCTGCATGTCACTGTCCAGTTTTCTCAGCATCATTTGCTGAAGAGACTGTCTTTTGTCCATTGGATATTCCTTCTTGCTTTGTCGAAGATTAGTTGGCCATACGTTTGTGGGTCCATTTCTGGGTTATCTATTCTGTTCCATTGATCTGAGTGTCTGTTCTTGTGCCAGTACCCTACTGTCTTGATGATTACAGCTTTGTAATACAGAGAATGCTTTTGCACTGTTGGTGGAAATGCAAACTGGTGCAGCCACTCTCGAAAACAGTATGGAGATGCCTCAAAAATTAAAAATACAACTACCCTATGACCCAGAAATTGTGCTACTAGATATTTATCCAAAGGATACAAAAATGTTGACTTGAAGGGGCACATGCACTCCAATGTTTAGAGCAGTGCTATAAACAATAGCCAAATTATGGAAAGAGCCCAAATGTCCATCAACTGATGAATGGATAAAGATTATATATATGTATACACACACACACATGTATATATACATATATATATATAATGGAATTATTACTTGGTGATCAAAAAGAATGAAATATCGCCATTTACAACAACATGGGTGGAACTAGAGTGTATTATGCTAAGCAAAATCAGTTAGAGAAAGACAAATATGTGATTAACTCGTATGTGGGATTTAAGAAACAAAACAGGTGAACATAGGGGAAGGGAAGGAAAAATAAGATAAAAACTGAAAGGGAAGCAAACCATAAGAGACTCTTACAGACAGAGTACAAACAGAGAGTTTTCTGGAGGGGCGTTGGGTGGTGGGGATGGGCTAAATGAGTGATGGGCATTAAGAAGGGTACTTGTTGGGATGAGCACTGGGTGTTATATGTAAGTGATGAATCACTAAATTCTACTCCTGAAACCAATACTACACTGTATGTTAACTAACTTTAATTTAAATAAATAAATTTTTTAAAAAGATCCACTGGTAAGTATTTTAGAAAGCTTTGAGTTTCACCAGAATAAATGTTTGTGAACAAATATCAAGAAGTTTCAGCTCATGGAATGAAGAAAGAACAGAAGATGATGGAAACAGTCACGAGCTTAGACTCAGAGCTAAATTCTCTGCAGCCCATCTGCAAGGTCTACTTCAGGTTAAACAGTAAAAGAGCACATTAAAATCCAAATTTTACAGCTTATTACATTCTTCACTTTTACAAATACGATGATAAGGAAATAGCTCATATTTTTAATTTGTCAGGGAAAGGAGCTAGAGACAAACAACTTTGAGTTTTTGGTCTTGTGACTCTAACACTTACCTATCAGTTGTGTGAAGTTGGGCAAGTTACTTAATGTCTCTGAGCCTATTTTTCTCATGAAAATAGGGGGGGAAACTTACCAGTTGTTATTGCTACAAAGAATGAATTGAGGTACCTAGCACAATAGCAATCTATTTTTATTATATAGGTTGACTTACTGCTGGCAGCAAGCTATCCCTTAGCATGGCTCGGTATATTGATTTAATAAGTATTTATTTCTTATCTGCTATAGATTAGGTATCTTTTAAAATAAGTTCTTCTATCTCCCCCCACCCCAAGAAAAATAAAAAGAAAAGAAATGTAGCATTAGAAAAAGACCCCAAGAGAATTTCTGGCTCCATCTAAGACACTTGGGAAATACACGAGTGGAACAATTAAATGGGTAGATAAGACATATCCATAAAGGCAGGGTGAAAGAGGAAATGTGTGCCTAGGCACCAAAACCAAACAGTACAGTTTTAAATGCTTGGTATTTACTCACTATAGCACTCTACATATATGAGAAACTTTTAGCTTTCATGGAATAGTATGTGTTAAAGATTTCCCCAAGAGTCCTAAACATTTCTAATGTATGTTATTTCAGGACTTAAAGAATTATCTCACATTGTATCAGAATGGTAATACTTCCATTTGCACTTCTTCTATAATTCAGATTGAAGATTTTCCTCAAGCTTTGCCTCCAACATTTATGTTAAAAACAGCAATGCTAATATGCACATTTCAACCTGGATTTGGAGCCAGAAGTCACTGGATCCCAAATTACTGAAATTCTTTGAGCCTCAGTTACTTTAATTGTAAAATAAGAATAATAATGACCTCAACAATACTGTCACAAAAGTAGATGTTCAATTACACTGAGAATGAAGAAGATACTACATAAATATAAGCTATTTTGTCATATTGCTTCCATTGGCTCATATTTTTCTCCATGTTATCCATTAAAAAAAAAGCTCACACATTTCCAATGATTTATATTGTATAAAATTCTCTTACCAGAGGCCCATACAAGACAGCTTAACTGCCATGAATTCTGCTTCATGTGAGCACATTACCTTCAATCATAACAATTTAATGAACATTTAATGTCTAGGAATTATCAGTCATTGGATTGAATCAATGAATTACTATTTTAAGTAAAATTTTCAACATTCTTGCTTTCTGGATCCTTTGAGTGGTTTTTCTTTCCAAAAATTATCTTAGCCATTTCAATGAGAAGCTTGAAGGTTTTTCCAACTCCTTCAGATAGCATCCCCTTCACCACGTACTGTGCATTTGTTCTGTATGCATTTGTTCAATAATATTCTAACTTATCTTACCTTTGACTCATCTCTGTATATTTGAAAGTGGTCTCAAGTATTTTGTTCATTTTTCTCCCCTTTTTCTCCCTTCCTTTTACTACTGAAATATCTTTTAGGCATAAATGGATGGCATGCTGCTTTCAGTTTTCCATATAATCAATTTCTACTTCCTTTCTTGGTCACATTCCGGTAATCTTTTTTGGCATCAAAAAATGTATCAGTTAGTTATAGCTGCATAACAAACTATCCCAAGACTCAATGGCTTAAAACAACAATCACCTAGTATAGTTTATGCATATCTGGGTTGGCCAGAGATTAGCCAATCTAGGCTTGGCTCATCTGGGTGTCTCTACTGACATCTACAGGTTAACTGGGGAATCATGTGAACTAGGCTCAGCTTGCCCTTGCATCTGAGGATTGAATGGTGGCTCTGCTCTAAACTGTGTTTGGCTGATACAACTTGGCAAGAGCAACTCTAGTCCACGTGTCTCTTACTCTCATGCTGTGACAAGCAGACTAACACAGACAGGTTGCTTTCATGGTGATGAGAGGTACAAGAGGATAGGCAGAAAAATATAAGCTCTCTTGAGGCCTGGGTTCAGAACTGGCACACTATCACCTCTGCCTCATTCTATTGGCCCTAACTAATCATATGCTAAACCCAAAGTCAAACTGCACAGACATTCCTCTCAGAGGACACTGAAAGGTACATGACAAAAGTTATCAGTACCCGAAGGGTAAAGAATTAAGGCCAGTAATACAATCTAGCATAAAATCCCAGCAGATGTCAAAATAGCAACATTTAACCCTTCCAAAACATCAAAATAGCTAGCCTTTTGTTCCAAGCGGCCATTTTGTAATGCAAGGTGAGAACAGGAGGAACAGCTGCAGGCAATTGTAGGATTTTATAGCCAGAGTAACACCACTTACTATGACTGGCAGGATATTTACAGCAGATATTGTGGTGCCATGCACAGTCTTTTCTATATAATAACATCATTTGGAAAATACTCGGCTTTCTAATTGAAATTAGACTGAGTTCTAATTGTTCATAGTTCATTTTCAGTGAGTCAACTTTGGGTGACATTTGAGAGAGAGAATCTTCTGGATGGCAAGTCATTTAGCTGGCAAAGTTAGGATAGATGAGGCTGGCCATACTTCTGAGTGAACTCAATTAGTAAATGTGGCATATAGACAATCTTATTAACATTATATAACTCTTCTATCAATATTGCTGTCACATTTCAGATGTCTGCCCCCTCTAATCATCAATCTACAACTTGTATCCTCAGTGTGGATCTACCAAATAGGGGACCCTACAGTATTTAAACTGTCAGCATACCATGATGCAAATGAATGCTTAGAAGAGCTAAACAGTAAGAGTCTTAGAGTACTATAGGTGGTTATGGCAATATAGTTCTTAAAATTAAAGCATCAATGTCATGTCTCCTAACAAAAATTTATAACATAAACAGGATATATACATATCCTTTTAATTTCATATAATAATATATAATATATATTATATATAATATATATGAACAGATATAAAGAATATATATAATATAGAATATATATAAGTATATATTTATATCATATATATTATATATGTTTATATATATATATATATACACACACACAGATATAAAGTCAGAACAGTATAACAGTTCAGCATAAACTGAATCATCTATGCCTAAGATATAGTCAATAAAAGAGACTTTATAAACAATTTCCTAAGATGTATGGATGTTATATGACTGTCAATCTCAAAAGGAAGTGTGATTTTAACAGTCTTCATAGACACTTTAAGCATCTAAAAAAGCCTGCCAAATGTGGCAACGTTTGGCATATGCAGTCCTCCATATTCCTCACCCAGAAAGGGCAAGGTGACTCCTTACCCATCAGCTAAAATAAGTCCTGGCTTCCAGCCTGGAATCTTGCAAACCTATTCATCTCTTGCACATTAGCCCTTCCTTTCAAGTAGTGGTTCTCAAGGTTCTCAAGGCGCACCAGCAGTACCTGGGAACTTGTTAGAAATACAAATTCTAGGGCCCTAACCCAGACTTCCTTAGACAGAAATTTAGGAATGAGTTTCTCACGAGGGAGATAAAGGAGAAAGTAATTGCATTGGGAAAGAAATTCATGACCCCAAAGGAATATTTTGGAAATGGATGTCTGGAAATGTTTCTATCACAAAAATTACTTACTAAAAATTATTTTATCACCTATAAAGACCAGGCTAAAATGATTGCAGTTGAAGAATTTCATTAGTCTTTGAACCAATATATTAAAAATATAAAAAATGCAGTACCTTCCCCTAGCCATTTGAAGTCAAGATGGTGAGGGGACCCTGGGTGCTCAGTTGGTTAAGCACCCAACTCTTGATTTCTGCACCCAACTCTTGACACTCAGGTCATGATTTCACTGAGCCCTGCATCAGGCTCTGCACAGAGCATGGAGCCTTCCTAGGATTCTCTCTCTCTCCCCCTCTGCCACTCTCCCTTGCTTATTCTCTCTCTCTCTCTCTCTCTCTCAAAATAAATAAATAAACATTAAAAAAATTTTTTAATTTTTTTAAAATGTTTATTTTTGAGAGAGAGAGAGACAGACAGAGTGAGAGCAGGGGAGGAGCAGAGAGAGGGAGAAACACCATATGAAGCAGGCTCCAGGCTCTGAGCTGTCAGCACAGAGCCCGATGTGGGGCTGGAACCCACAGACCACAAGATCATGACCTGAGCTGAAGTTAGACGCTTAACCGATTGAGCCACCCAGGCACCCCTAAAAAAATTTTTTTTTCTAAAAAGAGTTAAGATGGTGAGATAGAGGAGGATGAGGGGGACTTCTGGGACTTAAGTTGTGCCTCTTGGACTGTGTGTGATGTCCCCTTTGTGAAATTTCACTAAGCTGCCCATTTATAATAATTATGTGTAATATACCAATACATCATTCAAAGTTTGATACATCATTTGATACATCAATCAAAGTTTATGATATAAAAGAGAAGGCTCTTTATCCCATCTCTCAGCCTTATGGGTGAAATTGGAAATTATCTGAGAATTAGGGTGGGGTAAGCCAAGAAAGTCTCTTTGCACTTTACCATTATCAGTGTTTGAATGTTTTTCCCTGCATCGTCATTGTCCATCCCTAATTCCATTGATACTGATGTTTCTGCTGCAGCCTACACTTTCTATAAACATTCCAGAATTCTTACACTCTTATTCTGCCACCCTGGATCCGTTTCCTTCCCCCAGCACCCTCAACTACAACTCCAGAATTCATGAAGGAAGGCACAGGATTAAGCCAGAGGACTAGAGAGTACTCAAAAGAAAGCCATGGGGCTGGTTGGGGTTACATGTCCTCCCAATGCTGATCACTGTCCCTGAACCAAACTGCTCTCTTTGAAGCTTTCTTCCCTTTAGGTGACTTCTTCTCCCATTGCCAGCTCAGTCTCTCAATGAATGTCCTCCAGATACACCCATAAAAACTTAGTATATGTTCAGTCAGAGAGCGCAGATTAGTTGGGATCTGCTTCTATATAAACACCTGTGGTTACTGTCAAAACTTTACTTACACTTACAGCTTTACTTTTACTCATTTGTAATAGCACAAGAATTAAGAGTTTAAATCCCCCACTTACAAGCTCTTACCAGCCGTGTGACCTTGAGCAACTTAACTAACTCTTCAGTGCCTCCATTTTACTATGTGTAAAGAGGAGATAATAAGGGTTGCTGGAGGGGAGGTAAAGCAAGGAGATGGGTTAAATGGGTAATGGCTATTAAGGAGGGCACTTGTTGGGATGAGCACCTGAGTGTTGTAAGTGATGAATCACTAAATTCTATACCTGAAATTAATATTACACTATATGTTAACTAACTTGAATTTAAATAAAAACTTGAACTAAAAAATAAAATAAAATAAAATAACAATAATAATAGAACCTACCTCTTAGATAATGCATGAATACAGCTTAGCTCAGTGACTAGCACATAGTAAAGGGCTCCCAGAAAGTCAACCATTATTATTTGATATTTGAGAAGAATAAGCAAAGTGGAGTTGGTAAAAGAAGTTTTTTTTCTTCTCCCTTCAGTACTAATTCTCAAGAAAATAACAAAACTCAGAAAAGTAGCACAAACTATCTTCATGAAACTTTTTCTTTCTTGAACCTCAGAGGAAAAAATAGGGAGGTAATAAGAAAAGTCCTGAATGACTCAGCTAAGAGGAGGAAGGGTAAATCTACCTCATGTGCCCGGGAAAAGAGGGTAAGGGATGGGTCCCTTAGGAGGAGTGAGCTGATCTTCCCTTCCCCTGTAAAGCTCTTCCCTCAGATCTTGGCATGACTAATTCCTTCCAACCACATCTCCATCCATGTATCACCACTGTGAGACCTTCCCTGACATCCTACTCCCTATGCCATGCTGTCATGCTCCCATAACACTCTCCATCACATCATCCTATTTTGTTGCCTTTAAAATATTGGCCGTCATCAAGGGCGCCTGGGTGGCGCAGTCGGTTAAGCGTCCGACTTCAGCCAGGTCACGATCTCGCGGTCCGTGAGTTCGAGCCCAGTGTCGGGCTCTGGGCTGATGGCTCAGAGCCTGGAGCCTGTTTCTGATTCTGTGTCTCCCTCTCTCTCTGCCCCTCCCCTGTTCATGCTCTGTCTCTCTCTGTCCCAAAAATAAATAAACGTTGAAAAAAAAAATTCTTTAAAAAAAAAAAATATTGGCCGTCGTCAGAATTGTATGAGAGTATTAGTGTATTTGTTTATCACTCAGCCCCTCTGCTATGTCAACTCAGTGACAACAGGGAACTTGACAATCTTGTTCAGTCTTCTATCTCCAGCACCTACGATAAACCTGAGCACATGAGTGCTCAATAAATATTTGTTTATATTAACATACTTACTACCCACACATAGTCTTCTAGAACTTTTAAATAATCTTTCAGCAGAAAAAGACTTTTTTGTGACTGTACGCTCAGTTTAAAAGATTGTTTTCATCTTCTGCCATTCAGACCACATGCAGTTTGTGAGCACATTTTAAGAGGTACATTAAGACACTAGATAGTGTCTAGAAGACAACAGAGTCAACAAAACTTGGAAACTAGATCATCTGAGAGATGGCTGAAGGCACAGAGCATGCTTCTCTTGATGTTGAAGAAAGGATTACCTTGGGAAGAACATATGAACTATTTTCCAAAATTTCAAGATATGTAACTCAAAGGAAAAATAGACTTATTATATGTAGCTCCTGAAGACAATACTGAGAATTTGGGAAGCAAAATCCCACTCAATAGGTGAAGAAATTAAAGAAAATTGGGATGGTTTTTAAATTAGAGCTGCTTCCAAAAGTAGTTCGTAATTCAGATCAATCAACATTTTGAGCATCAAAATTGCCTAGAGTACATGCTAATGGGCCCATCCTGGAATATGAAACAAAATTATCAAATTACATAAACTTTCTACTTTTTTATCTTAAAAGAATGACTGTTTTAAGCTACCACAAATTCCCATACTTGGCCCCATAATATATAAACATACTTGTTATCTGTTGGTGGACTCTGTTGTGAATTGTTTTTTGTCCTACTCTTGGTATTCCTGGCTCCAACTTCACCACTTGTTTTCTATTTTTATCACCATTACTTCCTTTCACGTTTTACCATAATGTCGTCTTCCCACTTAGAACTTTTTGTTTTCGAAGAAAACTCTGACTACCTTTCCATTTATGCTTCCTTGAGCCATACTGGAAAGCTCTCTCCCAGGTTGTATAGGATAGACAATCCTCTTTCTATGTTACCTTATGGGTAATGGTCCTGTCGAGCTCATTCTTGCCTCTCAAATAGGTAAACTTCCAATCCTTAAAATTTTGCATAAAGGAGTATAATGATAAAATATTATGAGCAAAACTCTCCTTCACCATTTTAGAACTATATACAATGGGCAATTATCACAGACATGGCTAAAAAATTGATGCGTGGGGCACATGGGTGGCTCAGTCTGTTGAGCAACCCACTCTTGATTTTGGCTCTGGTAATGATCTCACAGGCTTGAGTTATAGCTCTACATTGGGCTCTGTGCTGACAGTGCAGAGCCTGCTAGCCATCCCCTCTCTCTGCTCCGCCCCAGCTCATGTGTATGTGCACACACAAACATGCTCTCTATCTCAAAATAAATAAATAAAAGCTTAAAAAAAATTCTCCCTCCCTCTCCTTCTGCTGTCCTTTTTCTCTTGTTCCCTCTCTCTCTCTCTCAGTCTCAAAAAAAAAAAAAAAATGATGCTCAAACAGTGGTCCTTTCTTCACCATACACTGACACAAGACCTGGCTAAGGAAGAACTGCATAGATACACAAATACAAAAGAACAGAAGTTCCGTTTTTAAAATGGTGCACACACAAATTTCAATTTTGACCAACCAACTCATTTTAACTACGCTCTGTTTAGGGATTTTTAATGCAACCATATTACCTTGTACTTGGTCAACTATATCTGAATTGTTGATGACTTGTTCTTTTGTATTTCTTAGGCCAAAGTCAGGTCCCCTTGTCCAAGCTCACTAGCACAAAACACTTCTTTTTGCTAACATTTACCTCACCTGTAATCATTTGCTTAATATCTGTTTCTCCCACTACACTCTAAGCTTCATGAGTTTGGGATAGTAGACACTACTGTTACTTCGTCACCAAGAGTAAAGCTATACCCAGAACCAACATGTTGAAGCAAAAATAAATGTTTGCTGAGTGAATGAGAAAGTAGAATGTGGAACAAGCATGTTGAAAGATATTATTTAAATATAAAGTCTGCTTCTAACTAACTGCATACCATCGAGCAGATCACTAACTTCTCTAAGCCTCAATATTCCAGGAGCAACATAACCTGACCTGCTTCCAGTGCAGAGAAGTCATGATGGCTGAATAAGGAAATACATGTGAAAACACAATATTCAGAGATATTGTTATATAAACATGATGTCAAAGGAATATGTCCGTCTTAGGCATCTTGGTTTGCCTTAATATGTTGTGAGCAGCATAAATCAGGTGAAGAGAAAAATTTGTTTAGATTCCAAAATGTATTACTTCAAAGCTGCCTCTCTATTACTTTAACATTGTATTTTTTTTCCTCCATACTATTTATCACTATTTGTCATAGAATGTTGGTTGGTGGTTGGTTGGTGGGTGGGTTGGTTTATGGTCAGTCTCTACTATCTAGAATGTTAGATCCTCAAGATGAGACATTTTGTTTGGTTCAGAGCTGTACCCCTGGTGCCTACAATAGCACCTGGTGACACAGTGTGTTTTCAGTGAATATTTGTTGAATGAATGGATAGAATGGATAGATATATGAGAGTGGGTGGCATGAAGGACTAGCAAGCAAGGATCTGCAAACTTTTCCTTAGCTGTTGCTTCTGCATTTGTAGATTGTGAGTTATGGTGCTGCTGAGGCACAAGCTGACTTCTTGTTCCCCATTTGATTTCCATTTCAGTTGCTTAGAACCTTTCAACTCCCCAGTCACATAAGGCATCCTCTTACTTGAGCATGACATTTTTGCAGAGAACGTTAGAGCAGGTGTTTTTGCTCTCCTCAAACATTTCTCTGCAATGCCTTTACAGCTCAAGCTCCAGTGGGAGCACTCAACTCTCCTCCAGGCACTCAAAACTCTTTGGGAGACAATTTCTCACCCTTGCCAAGTTCCAGCCACCCAGCTGGGTGGCCAAAAACCAATACATTTGATCCATAAAAAGCAGTGTGTTTGGAATGTCTCCCATTACTGGGAGTCAAACATAAAATCAAATTGACTAAATCCTTCTGGAATTCCACAAGACAGCAATTTTCCTAACTCTCAGCTTTACCACATTTGCTGTCTTATATGTCTGCAAATTGTGAACTTTTTAACACCTCTTCCCATTCAGTCATTCAGTCCTTCGATCCAGCTACAAGGGGTGCCAGGGAGTTTGAGAAGGAGAGAGAAAAGAGCCTTAAAATATTGAAACAAAACTGTAATAATAATTTTTGAAAAATTTCTTGCTTGAGATACAAACTTAAATAACCTATTCTAGATGTATATGATTATATCATACATCCTTAATTTAGCTTTATGGTCATTTTATATTTGATCATTCTCATAGGAATGGTCAAATATTTTCTCCTCTCTCATAGTTCAAAATTAAACCTTCCCTCCATCCTCACACTAACAAACACATAACTCACTTTTTAAAAAATGTTTTCCTTGCCCCAGTTCTTAATACTCTAAAATAGCAGCTGTTGCAGTCAAAAGAAGATTCTTTAAATGGAAAGTGCTTTTGTCCTGACTAGGGAAGACAAAATTATATTAAAATTACATTTGGCTTCCACTAGGGTTGTGGTTTGGACAAAAAGCCCTTCACTACTCACTGCTACTCCTTACCCATCTTCTTATCCCTGCCTTCCTCTTTCCTTCTCCAGGCAGGGGCTACGGCTGCAACATGCATACATATCAGTAGTGAATGGATGTGGATGAGTGGATGGATGAATGCCAATACTTGCATGGCACCACCCATCAGCAGGAGAATACAAGGCGCATATGAGCTTAGTGATGGATTTGCCAAGTGAGTCTGTTCAATTTGCCACATTGATCAAGTTATCTGAATTTAGCTAAAATCTGGATTTTATTGTGCTTAAAGTATCTTTAAAATATTATGATCTGATGTAACACTGAAATGAAAAGTACTATGCATTCTAAAGCACAGAAGTAGAGTTATAGATCACATATTTATGGAAAACACAACAAGTATTTTTCAATGGGGGTACAAGTGAACTTCATGTTTTCCTAGAAAGGCTACAAAAGATAGAAAACACAAAAGAAAAAATGATGCTGACTTTTTCAAAATTTTAAGTTGTTTCTCTTCAGAAGACATCCTCAAAAAATAAAAAGGCAAGCCATGGGATGACAGAATATTTGGGATTTATAGATGTGTGTGTGTGTGTGTGTGTGTGTTATTTGGATAAAAGTCTTTCAGACAGAGAAAGAGAGAGAGATGTAGATAGATACAGATATAGATATAGATGATATAGATATAGATATATATGGTATAGATATCAATATAGATGATATTGATATAGATATGGATAGATATAGATCTCAGAAGGACTTTTACCCAGAATAATAAGACAAAACTCCCAAGTGATTTGAATAAAACAAAGAAGATATACAAAAGGCATTCAAAAGGCCAAAGAAGATATACAAAAGGCATTAGGGAAATGCAAATTAAAATCACAAGAAGTTACTACCATACACATATTAGAATAACTAAAATAAAAAAATACTGACACTACTACACTTCAGCAAAGAGATGAGACAACTGGAACTCTCATATCTTCCTGGTGGGAATGGAAAATGGCACAACCACTTTGGAAAGTGGTTTGGCAGTTTTTCTAAAAGTTAAACATATGTTCCAGCCATTCCACTCCTAGATATTTATCCCAAAGGGATAAGAATGTATATCCACACAAATATATGTGAACATTCATAGCACCTTTATTTAAATCACCAAAAACTGAGTGTATTAGCTTCCTAGAGCTGTTGTAACAAATTACCACCAACTGGTGGCCTCAACAACAGAATTTTTTTTTCTCTCACAGTTCAGGAGGCCAGAAGTCTGAAATCAAGTTGTCACCAGGTTGGTTCCTTCTAGAGGCACTAAGGGAAAATCTGTTCCATGACTGTCTAGTAGCTTCTGGGGGCTCTGGGAAGTCTTTAGTGTTCCCTTGGAATATAGCTGTGTCACTCTAATCTCTGTCTCTGTTATCACATGCCTTTTTCCCTTTGTGTCTCTCTGTGTGTCTGTCTTCTTCTTATAAGGATACCAATGAACAGATTTAGCCTCATCATAATCCAATAGGACCTCCTGTTAATTAATTATATCTGCAAAGACCTTATTTCTGAGTAAGGTCAGATTCTTAGATACTAGAGGTTAGGATTTGAGCATATCTTTTTAAGGAACACAATTTAACACACATCACTGGGGGAGAAATGTCCAGCGACAGGTTAATAAATAAAAAGATGTGGTATATCCATACAATATTATTCCTACCTGGCAATAAATTATTGGGGCACCTGGGTGGCCCAGTCAGTTAAGCATCCAACTCTTGACTTCAGCTCAGGTCATGATCTCACGGTCATGGGACAGAGTCCATATCGGGCTCCACACTACACTGAATGTGGACCCTGCTTGGGATTCTCTCTCTCTCTCCCTCTGCCCCTCTCCCCCACTCACATGCCCACTCCCTCTCAAAGTAAATAAATAAACATTTAACAACAAAAAAATTATTGACACAAACATGGAAGAATCTCAAAGTCATGAAGTCAAATGAAAGAAGCTGGACCCAAAACAGTACAAACTGTATGACTGTATAAATTCTGGAAAATGCAAACTAATGTATAGTGACAGAATCTGATTAGTGACTTCCTGGGGCTGGTGGTTGAGGGAGAGATTGCAAAAAATCCTGAGGAATCTCTTGGAGATCATAGAAATGTTCCCCATTTTGATTATGGTGATAGTTTCATGGGTATATACACTGCCAAAACACATTAAATGTTCAATTTAATTTGTACACTTCATTAGATGTAAATTATACCTCAATTATAAAAACAATGAAGGAGTTTAGGTAATTTAACATGTAAGTAAATAAAATAAAGAAGAACTTATCCTAAGATCCTTTCATTCATGCCTATATTTGAAGTAGCCCAATAGATGTGACTTGAGAAAATCTATATACCTGGACCCAGATTCCAATATAGTTACTCCATACAATGTAAACCAGTACTCAGTGATACACACATATAAACAGAGTGCTTGTGGATAATGTGTGGCCTCACTGTGTCTGGTTTTGCAGCAACACATATGTTCCATTTTCCTTATTTCTTCCCTGAAATGCTAAACTTCTGGTTTTAAATTTTAATTCAAATACTATCTCATATTGGAGATTCCCCAAAATCAAGCCTAGAAAAAATCTCTAAACAGCATGTACAAAGACCATCCTGTTTAACAGTGTAGCAACTCTTGGAAATAGTTTTCTTTCCAAGCACAACCACGTGTGTATTGTGAACGTAAGGTAAAAATTTGACTTTGACCTAAGGAAATTATTCTTCCCTAGCAAAAGCTCAGTGAAGAAGATAGGAAATCTGGGTCCAGACCACCTGGAGTAGAACAGATTTCCTCAAACAAATGCACGTGTGAATCCAATTCAATATTCTACTCCATTTATTCTGGTTTCAACTTCTGCCTCGCTTCTGCCCTCTCCCATTATCTCTCTTCCCATCAGATTTCTAAAAAATTGGCTTCCTTTGCATCATAGGGAACTGGTGATTTAAATCACTTGGTCATAATTATCATTTCCAGGTATTGAAGAACATTTTTGACATTGCTTAGCCCAAGCCCTGAGGGACTGGCACATCTTGTGTTTCAGATGCCTGTCTCTGGAGATCTGGGTAACCGGCAGTTGGACCCCTGATGGGTAACCAGCTGCTCAATAAGAAGCTAGATCATATATGTACAACACTAATTTGATTTGTACATCTTTATCCTGTGACCATGGTCCACAAAGTCTTTCCCAAATTGCAACTGGACACGTTGTACAAAATTATTTTATATCATTGAGATCACATATCAACAGTGGTACCTATACTAGGTTGAAACCAATTTACCCCAATTTCCTAGTGCTCCCCAAAGGCCCTGATCCAAACAGGCTGCTCAATTTCAATTAAAAAAATAAACAAACAAAAAAATGAGGCTGACTAGGAGGGTCACACTCTACATGTACATGAAGAAATCATAAATTTACATGAAGGTTTACTTGTTTAAGTCCCATTTTACTTTCATGAATAAAATCCTAAGCTTTCTGGAGACAATGGAAGCTCAGCTTTCACAATCCTGTCTTTCCTCATTAATTCCACTTACCAGGCAGGTGGGTTGTGTCACCCACTAAAATGGACTATTCAAGTCCTTCCTCCAATGTCAATATTTTTGAGATGAATGTTGCTATTATATTGTGTTTTACTTAATTGTATAATGGCTTCTTCCCCCAGCTGAGTTTTTCTAGAGCATAAGAATGGCAAATGATTTTACAGAGTAGAGAAATGTTCACATTAATTTATTGATCTTCACAGTGCTAACATATTATCTTTATATTGTTAAGAGGACAAAATTTTGCCAGCTTAATGTCAATAATAGCAATAATAATAATAATAATAATAATAAATTGTGCTTCAAATTTTTATCTCCTTGTTAAAAATTTTGTCACATCCTGATGCATAGGGGTACATGTACCCCAATGTTTATAGCAGCACTTTTAAGAATAGCCAAATTATGGAAAGAGCCTAAATGTCCATCAACTGATGAATGGGTAAAGAAGATGTGGTTTATATATACAATGGAATACTACTTGCCAATGAGAAAGAATGAAATCATGCCATTTTCAGCAATGTGGATGGAACTGGAAGGTATTATGCTGAGTGAAATAAGTGAGTCAGAGAAGGACAGATATCATATGTTTTCACTCATATGTGGATCTTGAGATACTTAACAGAAGACCATGGGGGAAGGGAAGGGGAAAAAATAGTTACAAATAGAGAGGGAGGGAGGCAAACCACAAGAGACTCTTAAATACAGAGAAGAAACTGAGGGGGGAGGGGCTTGGGGAGCAGGGAAAATGGGTGATGGGCATTGAGGAGGGCACTTGCTGGGATGAGCACTGGGTGTTGTATGTAACCAATTTGAAAATAAATTATATTCATAAAAAATAATTTACAAAAAAATTTTTGTCACATTCTGTAGGGAAGAAAAATTGCTTTCATAATAACCCTGTCATTGAAAGACACTCAGAAATGCAAATCACAATTTTTCCCAAAATTATTTTGAGAGAATATTTAGTATTTTATTTTAATGTCTTCACTGCACTGGAAATTTTAAGGAGAGGTTTCTCTTTATGTTCACCAGGGCAAAATGGGCAGTACACTGCCTCCTGATATCTAGAGAGCAACTGGCCTGGAAAACTTATGGATTAACCAGTTAAGCTGGCAGTTGTTGCTTGCCTTGGTTTTTATTTATTAATTTATTTTTTTAAGACCCAGGAAGTGCTGACATCATTGTGGAAGTATAGAATTTAATTTCTCCAATAAATCAAATTGGACTCAAGTTGTAATACTGTCACATCTACAGAGTTGGGCAGAAACCATGAGACTCAATGAACTGACAACAAGATATAAAGCTTTTCACCTCCAGGTCCCTGGTGTTAATCAGGCCAGTTCCAGCACAGAAGAGAGCAAAGCTGCTCACCATGCTGGTCAAGACCTCGCAAACCCAGTGTCAGGGGTCATTCACAGAATCAGCATGATAAAAATCTACATCAGCAGAATCATGAATACAGCAAGACCAAGTGTTGTGTCTTCATAAACAAGTAAAGGTCTAAAGACCTGGGTGTGGTCAATAGAGACTGTCAAAGAGCCAGGGGTAGAGGATTTGAACGTAAAAGGAAGCTTTAAAATGCCCACCCTGTGGCATGCCAGGAAAAATGGCTATCGTCATATTGGAAAGCCCTGTTTGTCTTTTCTTTGACACCAAGAGTTATGATAAGCATCTAGACAGAGGTATTAACAGGTGTGATGGTTGTGCCAATTTGCCTAGGCCAAATACTCATATATTTGGTCAGGCATTATTCCAGATGTTGCTGTGAAGGGTTTGTTTTGCTTTAAATAAGTTTGCCATTGAAATCAGTAAACTTTCAGTAAAGTAGGTTATCCTTCATAACGTGGGTTGGCCTCATCCAATCAGCTGAAGGCCTTAACAGAAAGACTGACTTCCCCCAGACGAGAGAATTCTGCCAGCAGATGCCCTCTAGACCACAAAATCAACTCTTCCCTGGGTCTCCAGCATGCTGGCCTATACTTCAGATTTCAGACTTGACAGCCTCTACAATCATATGAGCTAATTGTCTACAAAAGCAATCAACCTCTGTCTCAATATTTATCTATATCTAATATCTGTATCTATATTTAAATCTTCTGTTTGTTATGTTTCTCTGGACAACCCTAATAATACATCAGGATACAGATATCTAGAACACATATAAACTCTGTGTACTTGTCTACTCTTGGCCTCCTCTTCCCTTACCCAGACCACACCTCACTTTGTCTGGTAGCAAACACAGAACTATTAAAGATGTTTTAGATCAGAGAACCACATGACAAGAATCATACTTCAGTAAGCTAACTTAGACAGAAATGTGGAAGATGAACTGGAAAAAGACAGATTGGAATAATTAGAACAGTAATGCCTATAGATCATGTTGTCCAATATGGTAGCCATTAGCCATATGTGGCTATTTGAATTAAATTTTGAATTAATTAAAATTACTTAAAATTAACAGTAATTTCCTTAGCTGTACTAACCAACAGTTCAAGTATTCAATAGTCACACAGAGCTAGTGGCTACTCTATTGGAAGACATAGATTATAGAACATTTCTATCATTGTAGAAAGATCTACTAGAGAATGCTGCTGTAGCAAAATCAGGAGGGACTCCACTCTGGCTATGGCAGTAGAAAGGCAGAAATAAGAGAAAGTAACTTTCATTGGGTGTTCAATAGGCACTCAGTGATGTACTGTTTACACTTCTTGTCTCAGTTCATCGTGAAGCATACTCTACAAGACACAGGGTTATGCACATGTTCACAGATGAGAAAACTGAGTTTCATGTTCAAGGAAGACAAGCCAGTGACACAAATAAGATATAAATCCAGGCAATTTTAACTCCAATAGCTCTCATGGACAAAGACAACTGTTTCTATACACCTGGAAAGAGAATGTTTAAAAATAACAGATGTTATACCAAACTTCCAATTGAAATCCTAAAGCCATCACACCCCATGCAAGGGCTTTCTCTTTAACAACCACCGTTGAACCTCCCAAAACTAAGACACAAACAGCACTCCACAAATCCTCTGAAAGTTCTCTCTCTGACTACAAATTGCTATCCTTCCATTTCCTCTTATTTCTTCAAACCTGCTATATTGGTGTCTTGGTCCATTACGGCTACTATAACCAGATTCCACAGACTGGGTGGATTTTAAAGAACAGAAATGTATTTCTCACAGTTCTGGAGGCTCGGAAGTACAGAATCAAAGCACCGGCACAGTTGTGTTCTGAGGAGCACTCAATTCCTGGTTCATACCTAGTATCTTCTTGCAGTGAACTCCATGGTGGAAGGGGCTAGTGATCTTTCTGCAACTTCTTTTATAAGACACTAACTGCACCCAAGAGGGCCCCACCCTCATGACCTAAGAACTTCCCACAGTTTTCACCTCTTAACACCATCATCTCTAGGAGTTAGGACATCAAAGTATGCACATTCATACCATTGCAACTGGCTAGTCAGTCTCAGCTGCTACAACAAAGAACCGCCCCTCCTCTAAACTCAATGGTTTAGACCAATGCAATTCTATGTGGTCAGTCTACTTAGTAGTGTGTTGGCTAAGTGTGTTGACTATGTTACCATTCTGTGACAAGACAAAGAGTTCAAAAATGGCTGAACTAAGGAGTTCCCTTAGTGATACACTTGATTTACATTCTGGTGCAAGCTCCTTCTGTGGTCTCAGACTTAGAACAAACTGGTTTTGGATAGGCACTGGCCAGCAGATTGTGAGGAGCACTGGCTTATGGATTTGTGGCTTTTCCAGGCTTTATTATTCTTCCAAAGACCATGATCCTGTGGTCACTACCAATGCTCTTCATAGACCAGAATACACTAGTCATGAATCGCTCAAATTCCCTGTTTTGCTCTGTTCCACCACTTCTATACTAATGAAATCCATCCTTATAGAGCTTCTCTTTTTTTCGGTGTACCAGCAATGCCTGCTCCATTCAGATGACAATCCTTGCTGTTGAGATCACATCTACCTTCCAAGTCCTTCAACAATTTGATCTATAAATTATTCCTTTTTTTCTCAAATATTATGTCTTTAACTTCTCTTTGAATCTTTACCCATGCTCATGTTTCTTTCATCCTAAAAAGAATCTTTAATTCACCCCCACATGAGCCACAAGTTAACACTAACTCTATCTCCCTTCCCACCTAGATTTCACTTCCTAACTTCCATTCAAACTTTATCCATCACGCTACTGAAAGTTCTCTCAATAACAATCATAATAAGTAACGTCTTAAAATGCCTGCTATAATCCATAATTATAGTGCTGATCATTCATCTGTTTTTAGTTACATCTTAGAAAGCTATTAACCTATCATTTGTAAAAAAAAAAAAATTAGATCAAAGACATTAGGTAAGTTGAAGGTGGCACAGCCACTAAACCCACATCTATTTGACTTGTTTTCGCATCTAGTTCTACTTGGTCTCTCATTGTCACTTCTGGACATTCTCTGACTTTGCAGCCTCTGTCCCCCTTGGCTTTTTTTGTAGGCTTCTGTTTGTCACACTGGGGGAATCTGCTCACTATCTTTGTTGGTGACCCGTAGTTGTTGCCTTCAGGGCAGCTCCACCAGCAGAAAAGCTTCAGGGAGTCTCCTCTTAAATTGCCACAGTGCCGATGGGTTGTCTGTGAGGTCATCTCCCAGAATCATGTTCTAGGGGAGGGAAGGCTGCTTGCATCTGCAAGGGCACTCTTTTGTCCAGCCAGGCTCTGAGCCATGCAATGAGTCCCCAGTAGAAAGTGAGGAAAGCAGAGGGGGATATGTGGGTTAGCCTTCCACACCCTGCAGGGAATGCACAGAGAGAAGCCAAGACCAAGAAAGAATAAAGGCAAAGCTGGAAGAAAGACAATCCTAAATACCATCTTAAGAACTTAGCTTAATGAAGAAAGCATGTGACCCCTGTCACCACACTTAGGAGGAGGCTGACTCACTCCCCAGAACAGGTTGTGGGTATGCACAGCAGTTCCAGCCCTGTGAGAAGAATGTTTTTTCCTCACACACAGCTGCAACATACCAAACTTCCAAGCTTTTCCTTATGCTATCAGATGGGAAGGTCTAATTCTCATGAATGTCCTCAATTCTTAAAACTGCCTTGTTACCCTTCCCTGAGAACATGATTGACATTTAACCTAAAGACATAGTTATGGTGAAACCTTCAGACATCTTTACTCATCAATGACAAAATACTGGGGTGGGGGGGGCATCAAATCAAGCTAGATAGACAGTTGTCTTCTTCCGTTAGAGATAAAGCTTGGTTAAGGTTGTGACCCAAGTGTTCCCTGATTCAACCTTGGATCCATGATCCATGAACTAAGGTGCTCTCCCTTGATACTATTTGCATTTCCGCATTCCTCTTAGTATCCAAAGTCTAACCTTCCCATGCCCTGGGAGGAGGGAGTGAAGACACCATCACTGAAGCAATTTGGCTGCTCCCATGGAAGCCATTACACTCCTGATCCAGAGCTTTGCAGCGCCCATTTCCCCCACTTATGTGAAGAGGCTGTCAAAAAGCTTCTCTTAGCAAGGCAGTATTGGGTTACCAACAGCTGGTAGCTGTTCTCTGCAATCAGGTTCCGGGTATATGGACGATTACAGGTTAAATGTGTGGCGGCATTGCCTATGGGTGGCTGTACTCTAGCTGGGGCCTTCTAGAGGCACAATGCTTTTAACTAGAGGATGGCTCTTGTGGTGGGAATTACAGAACCTGGCAAGATGGCAGGGAGAGATATTTTGGGGCATGCAGGCTTTCCAGCACCAAAAATAACCTCCAGTAGGAGGCTGCCTACGTGGCCCCCAGAGAAGGTCAAGCCACCCCTGCTCTGTCAGCACGAGCTCTTTGAATCATCTCAACACTTTCCATTTAGCCAAGCTCTTCCCCTTCCCCCATCACCACTGTCCTTCCCAGGCTTTAGAGCTATCTTTGAAATGGAGAGGCAGACAGAGATCACTTCTCTTTTTATTTGGATTTGATAGAGAATGTAAAATGAGTAAGGCACAAGCAACTGGGAACCAGCACCCTCCCCTGATCCACAAAACCACAGGAGCTCAATACTAGGGCAGCCTTAGAAATCTGGCTGGAACTCACATTGCCAAGATTACTCCCACAAATCCAATTATCCAAAGGATACCAAATCTGTTCCTTCACACTGCTTCTTTCCCCTCAAAATGAGAGATGTAAGTATGACAATCATCTGCACACACGATTCCTCCAGCACCACTCACTTTCCATTCCTCCTAGAGGCTCCAAGGCACAGTGAATTAAGCTAAAGATTCCCTGGATTCCCCACAACATAGCAGCCGTGCTTCAGAGAGGTGCTGCAGCTTGTTATGAGAGATGCCACGCGTGGTTCCTGGAGGGTATATTTTCATTTAGTCTGGATGTTTGGCACACTCAGACCATAAACAGAAGCCCAAGGTAGAAATAGATGGCGTGACTGGTTTACTCAGAGAGTGTTGAAAATGTTTAATCAATTAATGGCGATAATAAAGTGTCTCATTGGAAGATAAAATGACAATTCCTCAAGCTCGACCACATTTGTGTCCAGCCTAACAGCTTACAGGCATTGAGGGTGACTGATGGACAAACACGAGAGCTATGCAAATTATGAGCGTCTCCTTTTATGTTTACATTTGTGCATATTTCTGGCTATTTTTGCAGATAGGCAGATTAGCAGCCCTGCTGATAATGTGATCTCTCTGACAGAAGTGAAAAATCATTCACTCATCCCAAAACGTATTCCCCACTTCTCCAGTGTAGGGATGTAATAAGCTGACGGGGGTTACCGCGCAGGCAGCCGCCATACACATGACCAAGCATGGGGATTCCTAGGGAAGAATCAATCTGTAAAGGGAGAAAAAAATCAGCAGTCAAAGCACAAGTAGCATCTGGCGAAATGAAATTTCAACTCTTTCATTCAAATAATTTAAGACCGCCAGAGTTTGTGACATGACCATGAAAGAATGTTGTAGTGTTTACTCACTCATTCATGACCCAACTTCGTTCGCTAGCCTAGAAGCTCCATAAGAGCAGGGATCTTGTCTGCTTCTATTCACTGCCGTGTTCCCAGCTGTTTACTACATAGGAATAGCTCGAAAAATATTTGCTGAATTGAATGAATGAATCCATTCATCATTCAGAAAACATTTAATAAATAATGGGGTACACAGGCTCTTCCATTTATCTGCATTCTTCTATTCCCTAATTATTGTGTGATTTCACTTCCTTTTTGAGAAAATATGTAAATATGTTGGCTTCCTCCCCCATGAGTTTGATCTTTGAAAATAAGTTAAACTTTTTAATATAAAAATGAAAAATAATAATTTAAGCCTCTCTTAAATAAACTAAACTATCAGCATACCATATAAGAAAATTAAAAATCAATCCCTGCAATAATTGTGTATTTTATAAGAGGCAAATAATCTAAATACATTTATATAGAAGAATGGTATTCTTCTCCCTACTATAATTATCATGAATGTTTATATTTCATTAAACATGTGAGATATGTATAGATCTCCAAAATAATGTAAGTAGGGCATTTTTAAAAATCCAGTCATTTTAAAAACAATCAAATGTTAATCAGCTACATTGGCTAATCCAAATCAGCTAATCAACTAATACAAATGGTTATTTGATTTAGTTCACCATTTTAAAGTTATTTTAGGACAATATTCAGGTACCACTACATGCCTATTAAAAATGACTATAGGGGTGCCTGGGTGGCTCAGTCGGTTAAGCGGCCGACTTCAGCTCAGGTCATGATCTCGTGGTCCGTGAGTTCGAGCCCCGCGTCGGGCTCTGTGCTGACAGCTCGGAGCCCGGAACCTGTTTCAGATTCTGTGTGTCCCTCTCTCTGACCCTCCCCCGTTCATGCTCTGTCTCTCTCTGTCTCAAAAATAAATAAACGTTAAAAAAAAATTTTTTTTAATGACTATAATAATAATAATAATAAAACTGGACCTACCAAATGCTGGCAAGGATCTTAAAAAACTGGGACTCTTATTCAGTACTATCGTGGATGCAAAATTATAGGACAGCCATTTTGGAAGACAGTTTGGTAGTTTCTTGCAAAGGTAAACGTAGTCTTACCATAACAATCCAGCAGTTGTGCTCCTGGATAGTTCCCCACTTGATTTGAAAACATACATCCTCACAAAGTCCTGCACATAAATATTTATAATAGCTTTATTCATAATCCCCCAAAACTGTAGGCTACCGAGATGTCCTTCAATGGATGAATGCATAAACAAATTATGCTACAGTGTTAAAAAAGACATTAGCTATCAACAAGTAAAAAAGACATACATGAACCTTAAATGCATGTTGATAAATTGAAAGAAGCATCGGCAAGGCTATATACTATATGATTCCAACTACATGATGCTCTGAAAAGGGCAAAAATGAAAACATCAGTGACTGCCAGAGGTGCGGTGGGAGGGAGGTCAGGTTGACTATGAGAAGAGGGGTGACTTCTAGGCAGTGCAACTGTTCCATATGATACTGTAATTATAGATACATGACAGTATGCATTTGTCAAAACCCACAGAACTTTACAGCACAAAGACTGAACATTAACGTATGCAGTTTTTAGAAATTTTCTTTAATGTTTTATTTTTGAGAAAGTGCAAGAGAGAGGGAGAAAGAACTTCTGAGGTGGGATCATGCTGACAGCAGTGAGAACCTAATGTGGGGCTCGAACTCATGAGCCGCGAGATCATGACCTGATCTGGGTACCACAGGGTACCCAGAGATTTGGTCAAATGTTATCCTAGGTGTGTGTTTCTGAAGGTGTTTTTTTGATGAGATTAACATTTTAGCAGACTGAGTCAAGCAGATTGTCCTTCCTAAAGTGCGGGTGGGCTTTATCCAATCAACTGAAGATCTGAGTTAGAGGGAACTTCACCAGCCTGACTACTAGATAAGTTTTTTCCTGCCTTTGGACCCTAACTGAAACATCAACATTTCTTGGCTCTTGGGCCTGCCAACATACCATCAGTTCTCCTGGTTCTTAGGCCTTTGCGCTTGAACTAGAACCGCACCAAGTTTTCTAGGTCTCCACCTTGCAGTCTGCAGACCTTGGTACTTCTCAGCCTCCATAATTATATGAGCCAATTCCTTATAATAAATCTATTATATAATAAATAATAAATAAGTATATTTATAAATAAAATAAGTAATAAATGTATATCAATGTGTTCTTAGTTCTTCTCTGGAGAACTTTGAATAATGCAATGGGAATAAGTAAACAAGACTGGAAAAATGAAAATGTTGATACACAGAAGGAGTTCATTATACTATGCTCTTTACTATTGTGTGCCTGTTGAAAAATTTATATAGCTTTATAAATTTAGATAAGTACATTAAAAAAAAAAAACAACCTAGAAACCACAAGGGACCACCAATGCATTACGCTTCTCTACTCATTGCTTCCGTGGCACTTAAGTTGTAACCCAGCTTTCCAGGACAAATTCCTCACCATCACTGTCATCTAAGCCAATGGGCTGAAATTCATCTCCATATTTCTTTAACTTCAGTTCAGTAGAAACAGAACACTTTCTAATTGTCTTTATTATGAACATATGACAAACAAAAAGGAAATAAAAAAAACATGGAAAAAGGTACCAATACTGACCTGTATCAAACAGATATTCATATTCTTAGGTAACTATAATCTGGCCACAGATGAGCTGGTAGAACAAGTACTTGCTTCATTCTGTTCAAGTTATCTCCCAAAGAAGCCCTTCTCTTTCAATTCTTTATAGTTCTTCTTTCCACATTGATGCCGTTCATTTATTCATTCACTCACTCAACAAATCATTGAGTGTCCACCTTGTTCTAGACATTGGAGAATCTATGGAAACCAAAAGGAACCAAGGTTTGTGACCACAGGAGGCTTCTAAAAGGGAAAACAAATATTAATAAAATAATGATGTAACGAAAGGTAAAACTGTGACTGTGATTTTTTACTATGAAAGAAGATACATGGTGATAGGAAACAAGAGGTTTAACCTAACGCAGAGTTCAAAAAACAATGACTAAAATGGAAAAATTAGTAAGTAGCAGTAAGAACATGTCATTGGGAGTCTTGGCAGTAAAAGTCAAAATAATCAGCCAGAAGAAATGGAAGTCATTGCATCTGGGAAAGAGGAAGTGGGAAAGAGGAGGCAGGACACCCAATTTGTAAAAATTAAAATTTTAAACTATTTTACTCTCTAAGTTGTGTGCTCAGAAATGTTGACAAAACAGTGTTGTTTTGTAGAAAGGAAACAAAAGTACAAGACAGGACAAATAAAACCAAATGTTGGGTGTTTGAAAAGGCTAATAAAATTGACAAATTTCTGGCAAGTTTGGTCGAGAGAGAAATCGAAATTACTAGTATCAAAAATACAAGTTATAAAACAAAACGTAGCCACAGATATAGTAGCGATTTAAAAGAAAAGAAAATTCTACAAATTCATTCCTGTAAATTTGAAAACTAAGACAAAATGGTTAAATTCCTATTTAAAAAATCAAAATCGACCCCAAAAGAAACAGGTAAGCCCTATTAGGCATCTGGGTGGCTCATGCGTTCAGCGTCTGACTTTGTGGCTCAGGTCATGACCTCACAGCTCCTGAGTTCGAGCCCCGCATGGGGCTCTGTGCTGACAGCTCAGAGCCTGGAGCTTGCTTCAGATTCTGTGTCTCCATCTCTCTTTGCCCCTCCCCCACTTGCGTTCTGTCTGTCTCTCTCTTTCTCTCAAAAATAAATAAACATTAAAAAAAAGAAAGTCCTATTAAAGAAATTGTATCACATTGAAAGTTATTCTACAAAGAAAACATCAGATTCTATCAAATGTGTAGGCAACTTACAGGCAAGTTTTATCAAACTTTCAAGGAATGAACAATTTTAACTTTATACAGCTTCTTCCAGAAAACAGCAGCAGAAGAAATACATCCCTACTCATTCCAAGTGGCTAGCATAGTTTGATACAAAACAAAACAAAACAAAACAGCAAAAACAAAACAA
This sequence comes from Lynx canadensis, assembly GCF_007474595.2. NCBI lineage: Eukaryota > Metazoa > Chordata > Mammalia > Carnivora > Felidae > Lynx > Lynx canadensis. Next base: position 106,340,414 of record NC_044307.1, read on the forward strand.
AAAATAGACAAGTAAAGCACAAGAAAAAAAAATTACTTTCCCAGGTCATTCATAAACCTGAATGCAAAATCCCAAATAAAATATTTAGAATATTAGTATACAAAATCTAGCAAATGCATTGGTGTAATTTATTATATTAATTGACTGATTAAAGGGAGTCAATCTATGATCATCTTAATAGATACACAGGATGGATATCAAAAAATTCAACACCCACTCTTGGTAAAAATTCTAGCCAGACAGGGAACAGAAAGGAAATACTTTAACCTGGCAAAGAGTTAACCTCCAAAACCCAAATTAATTTAATAGTGAAATATTGAAAATGTTTTTAAAATAAGGAATGAGACAAGAAAATTGACATGGTTGCTTGTATTTAATATGGTACCAGAGATAATGTGTGACATATGTGAAGATAAGAAGAGCAAAAAAAGTGTTATTATTGGAAAAGAAGAAACAGAAATATCATAATATTCAGGTTAACAATCCATAAAACTCCAAAATAACCAAATTATCAGAATTAATACGAGAATTTAATGAAGGGAGTTGGTTATTAGAGAGAATGGGCTTATCAGTCAGTGAGGCTTTTATAATTGATTAGCAATAGAAGAATCAAAGGAGATCCTTTCCTCATCTTCTACACAAAAATCAATTCCAGATTTTAAAAGATAATAAAAAATGTGAAAGTCAAAATACTTAAACATTTAGAAGAATATATAGGAGAATATCTTATCTTAATGAGCTCCATATAAAGAATGATTTTTAGGGGCCCCTGGGTGGCTCTGTTAAGTATCTGACTTCAGGTCAGGTCATGATCTCACAGCTGGTGAGTTTGAGCCCTGCATCGGGCTCTGTGCTGACAGCTTGGAGCCTGGAGCCTGCTTCCGATTCTGTGTCTCCCTCTCTCTCTGCCCTTCTTCTACTCGTGCTCTCTCTCTCTCAAAAATAAACAATAAAAAAATTGTTTTAAAAAGAATGATTTTTAAACAGGGCACCCAAAGTGCAAACCATCAAGAAAATGGTTTGATCAATTCAAAATTAAACTTAAGATCCTTTTATTTAAACATACCATACAGAGAATGAAAAGGCAAGTATGCATATAACCAATAAAAATTCATATCTGGAATATAAAAACTGTCTTTAAAATCCAATAAGGAGAACACAAGCGCTCCAAAAGAAAAACGAACAAAGATCATAAAACTGGCATTTCGTACACATACAAAAAATGCCCAATAAGCATATAAAATATTTTCAATCTCAATAGAAATTAAAGAAACATACATAAGACCTAAAAAATATATCATTTAAGACCCACCCAATTGGTAAAAATTAAAAATTATAAAAATTGTTGGTAAGAGTATAGAGCAACAGGAATTTATTCATTTGAAATAAAATTGGGATTATCTTTTTAATACAAACATGTACATACTCTATTGCAAGGAATTCAGGCTATCCAAAAGCAACTCCTTTGAATTTGTACCATGAGACACAATGTGAAAATGTATATAGTCTTCCTAAGAATAAAAATGAAAAGAAAACCCAAGTATACATAAACACAATGAGTGAATAATTTGTGGCACAGCGCCCCCCCACCAGAAAGGAATGTTACGTAGCCATGAAAATAAGTGAACTACAGCTCCATGAAAAACTTCAATGAATTTTAGAAACAATGTTGTATGGAGAAAAAGAGGCTTAGAAGTCTAATTGTAAGCAATTTTATAAAGTTTAATAATAAGAAAAAAGCTTTTCAAAATATATCTTTAGGAAGGTATACATAGGTGTTAAAAAAAAAACTATTATGCAAGGCGTGATGAACACAAAATACAGGATTGTTTTTATTTCTGGTTTATGGAGAGGAGACAAGGAAAGAGTGTTTGGAAAAGGCACACTTCTGTTTTCAAGAGTCCTGGTGATGTTGTAGCCCACACATTAGGACTTAGGAATTAGAATCAGAAAGGTAATTTTATTATTATTCCTGAATACACACACACACACACACACACACACACACACATACACACCACCAGAATTTTTGTGGCAACGAAGAGATGATGCATTTCTTCTCCATCAGATAATACTGTTAATAGTAATTTTGTAAATGAACATGAAAAAAGTAGTAACTGCCATTAAATCATTCACATTCATGGGTAAAGTGTATAAAATTCCCTATTAAAGGAAAAAAAGTAGTCTTTGATTCTTTTTAGCTCCCTCATGTGGCCACCAGAGGAAAAAGCAAGCATTGTTTCTAATTAGAGATATATTACCTTCATAGCAACCTCTACACTGGGATACCCATAGATTAGTATCATGTTGCACTTATTAGATAAGTTAGAGAACAGTGTATTAACAGAAACAAAATAACATGAAAGTTCTTGATTCTCCTTACAATTATTACTGGAGTATCCAAGATGAAAAAAGAAAGCATGTTACACAAAACAGAAACAAGACAGTAATTCTCAAATAAACCAGCAATGCTAAGTATGTTCCTTGGGAGAACATTAATGCACAAGATGTTCCTTGGGAGAGAAAAAGTACTTATTGATGAAATATGTTTGAGAAATTTGACATACTATCCCCACAAGGATATTAACAATGGGCATTAATTCAGTAAAGGTTCTGAAAAGTCCTGTAGTCAAAAATATGTTTAACTCTGTTTCAATTAACGATACTCTTTAAATTTTTTTATTATTTATTTTTATTTTTGACAGAGATAGCATGAGGAGCAGAGGGAGAGGGAAAGAATCTTAAGCAGTCTCCACACCTAGCACAGAGACCCATGCAGGGCTCAGTCTCACAACCATGACATCATGACCTGAGCTGACATTAACAGTCAGATGCTTAATCACCTGAGCCACCCAGGTGCCCCTTAACGTTACTCTTTGAAAGGAAATTTCTGTGAAAAAAAAAAAAAAACAACTATATGACATGATTCATTTTAAGGCATGCTGAAGCAAAGCTTTAAATTCTAGTAATTTTTTTTGCTTATTCAAGAAGTTAATAATGGCTTGCATTGTGGCAGCCATCACACAAGTATAGAACTGTGTCGTTTAGTGAGTATTTAATGTTAAATGTCAGGTAGTCAGTTGAGTGGCTTGTGGTTAAGTGAATAAAAGACTAAATCAATCAATCTAGTACAGAGAATAACAAAACTATCCATCTAGAATCCAAGTTACTTTTCTGATGACCTTTCTAATTAATTGTATGTGTTTTGTAAGAAGGATATTTCAGTCTGCGCCCCAAGTCCTCTAGCTGTAAAATGACTTTGATCATCTCTGCTGTCGTAGTTATTAGTTAGGTGTATCAATAGTAATATATTTCAGACCTTCTTAAAATTAACCAGAATAGGGGCGCCTGGGTGGCGCAGTCGGTTAAGCGTCCGACTTCAGCCAGGTCACGATCTCGCAGTCCGTGAGTTCGAGCCCCGCGTCAGGCTCTGGGCTGATGGCTCGGAGCCTGGAGCCTGTTTCCGATTCTGTGTCTCCCTCTCTCTCTGCCCCTCCCCCGTTCATGCTCTGTCTCTCTCTGTCCCAAAAATAAATAAACGTTGAAAAAAAAATTAAAAAAAAATAAATAAATAAAATTAACCAGAATAAATGATATTAAAGGAAACCTATGTCTGCAATGACTAGGAGTTTATGCTTGTTCCGGACTGTCTCAGTTTAAAATTAGTACCACATAAATCATATAGAAATAGTTACATATCTATTACTGATTTTGGGTAAGGAAAATAATTACAGTGCCATGTTAGTCTCATCATCTTCTTCCCCAAATCATGCTTTCAAAACGTTCTCTGAATGTCTTACATTAAGAACATTTAACGTTCGTTAAGAACATTAAATGTTCTTAAAATCCTTGAGTGAGTTGACCTTTCAGAGAAGTGCTTGTTCAAACTGTATAGTAAATTTAGTCCCTCTCTTGAAGAATAAAACTTGAGTTAGTAAGAACTTTCCTTGGGCCAACAACACCAAAGAATGATAAGAAATAAGAATATTTCCTGACAAATCTACCTTCTTTTTTCTGCCATGTGCAAGTGTTCATATTTTGTTTTATATAGACATATATATGGTAATATATACCACAACATATAATGTAAATAAACACATACACATAAGTAAATACATAATTCTGACTAAAGGGTTTTGCTAGCAGATGGCCATTCCCAGTTTTCACACTGTTTCGTAAGAAGTAATTGCACTCTGACCACTTTGGGGAAGTATAAACTGAAAGGTGCATTGTCCAGAATCGGGCAGTAAGAAGTCATTGCAGTCAAACACCAACATTGCATTTTAATGCTTTAAAATTTATTTAATATTTTTAATGTTTTAAAATTTATTTTTATTGTTTTCAAGGTCAGAGTAGTTTAAACTCATTTTCAAATAAGAGTAAGTATGGGAACTTAGCTCAGACAGGTAGGGTGAAACTCCAACTAGCAGTTACATCCAGAAGAACAGGCAACCCTCACTCAGGGAAGATATAAACATCTGATACCACATCTAACCACACCCACAAATGTTTTTTGTTTTTTGTTTTTTTTTTACACAGAACTAGGCTCTATGAACACATGAATAAGAATTATCAAATACAAAGTTGAGTACACACCTAGAAAGTACCAAATGTTTGAACAGAGCAGAAAAGTCTAATAATCTAAAGAAAAAACACTGTAATAATTACACTTTCTAAAAACTAGGACAGGGGCGCCTGGGTGGCGCAGTCGGTTAAGCGTCCGACTTCAGCCAGGTCACGATCTCGCGGTCCGTGAGTTCGAGCCCCACGTCAGGCTCTGGGCTGATGGCTCAGAGCCTGGAGCCTGTTTCCGATTCTGTGTCTCCCTCTCTCTCTGCCCCTCCCCCGTTCATGCTCTGTCTCTCTCTGTCCCAAAAATAAAAATAAACGTTGAAAAAAGAAAATTAAAAACTAGGACAAAAAAAATAATTAAAGTAAGTATTATTGATGTACTTGGAAGTTTGAAAAGACAGGGCACCCCTGAAAAAGAAACTACTAAAGACCTTGAAAATGAAAACCTGATTTTTTGCCTTTAAAAATGCTCAACACACAACTTAACTAGCAGAGCAATCAAAGATTAAAAGTAAATCAGTAAACTGACTATCAAATTGGGTAATTATCCCAGAATAGTATGCAAAAAACAAAGGGATATAGAAATAGAAAAAAAATAAGAGGTTCAAAATAGATCCTATTGTCTATACCTGTATTGATAGATGTTTCATAAAGAAAAGAAAGAAAATACAGAATCATTCAAAGAAAATATCCAAGAACTGTAGAAAAGCATGAGTTTCAGTTTGAAAGTTTCCCACAATACCAGCCATAAAAAAATAAATAAATAAATAAATAAATAATAAAAATTTATAACTAAACAAACCATTGTGAAATTTTGAATACCAAAGATAAAAAGAAAAATTCTAAGCTTCCAGAAATAGAGGGCAAATTACTTAAAAATAAAAAAGATTCCAATTGATATGAGATTTCTAAACAAGTAATAATGGATGTTAGAAGACAATAGAGTAATATTTTGAAGATCCAAAGGAAAATTACTTTTAACCTATAATTCTATACCCAGCAAAACTAGCATCACGGGCAAGGGCAAAAATCATTTTAAATATGTAAGATGTGAGAATATTTATTCATCACAAACCTTTTCTTACACAAAATCCAAAGAAGAAATTGTAGTGAACAAAGACATAAATCAATCATATAATCTACTTTAAATGATGGTAGATAAACACTGTTTAATAAAATGATAGACAAACTGAATCTAAAAATCCCAATGCCTGCAGAGTATGAGACAAGATTGGTGATGTAGATACATAAGTAAAGCTATGCTAATATACTTTGTTTGTTTATAGAGAAAATGTAGATATAGATTAATGTTAGACATCCATTTTTAAAATATGTATTCAAATATTAAGGGTAATTATCAGAAGAATGAAAATAAGATCTAAAATCAGAGACAAAAAGATCCAAAACACTAGAGAAACAAAGAAGCAAAGATAAAAGTCAACAATGAGAAAATGAACAACCCAATTAAAAAATGGACAAAACATTCGAATAGACACCACATCATAGAAGCTATACAGATGGCAAAAAACAACATGAAAAGATGCTCTACAGAATATGTCATCAGGGAAATCCAAAACAAAACAACAATGAGATACCACTGCATACCTATTAGAATGGCCAAAATCCAGGTGCCTGGGTGGCTCAGTTGGTTAAGCATCCTAACGCTTGATTTTGGTTCAGGTCATGATCCCATTGTACGTGGGATTGAGCCCCACCTCAGGCTTTTCACTGGCAGTATGGAGCCTGCTTGGGGTTCAATCTCAATCTCTCTCTCTCTCTCTCTCTCTGTCCCTCCCCAACTCATACACTCCTTCCCCCAAAACAAATAAATAAACTTAAAAAAAAAACTCTAAAAAAGAATGGCCAACACCAAATACTGACAAGAATTTGGAGCAACAGAAACCCTCAGTGTGGAACCTGCTTGGGATTCTCTCTCCCTCCATCTCTTTCTGTCCCTTCCCTGCTCCATGCTCTCTCTTTCTCTCAAAATAAATAAATTAATTTAAAAAAACGCTACAAAACAAAAAAAATAATGGCCAACACAAAATGCTGACAAGAATTTGGAGTAACAGAAACCCTCAGTCATGATGGAATGCAACATGATACAGTCACTTTGGAAGTTTCTTACAAGACTGAACATACTGTCACTATATGATCCAGCAATTACACTCATTGGTATTTACCCAAAGGTGATGAAAATTTATTCCCACACAAAACTCTGCACATGGATGTTTACAGCAATGCTATTTATAATTAACAAAACTTGGAAGCAACAAAGATGCCCTTCAGTAGGTGGACAGATAAACTGTGGTACATCTACACAATGGAATATTATTCAGTCCTAAAAAGAAATGAGCTATCAAGCCAAGAAAAGACATGGAGGAAACTTTAAATGCATATTACAAAGTGAAGGAACACACTCTGAAAAGGCTACCTACTGTATGATTCCAACTACAAGATATTCAGTGGTTGCCAGGAGTTGATGGGGAAGGAGGGATGAATAGGAGGAACAGAGAGGATTTTTAGGGCAGTGAAAATATCCTGTATGATGCTGTAATGGTGGATATGTGTTACCATACATTTGCCAAAACCCATAGTATGTTAACTCTAATGTAAACTAGGGACTTTGGGTGACAATGACATGTCAATGTAAGTTTGTCGACTGTAACAGACATACCACTGTGGGGCAGGATTTTGATATTGGGGTGACTGTGTATGCACGTGGGGCCAGTAGAATATGGAAAGTCTCTCTACCTTCAGCTCAGTTTTGCTGTGAACCTAAAACTACTCTAAAAAGCAAGAATATTTTTTTAAATTATATAGTAATAAATAAAGTAATAAAAAGATCATTTATTGTTTGGAAGATTTTTATATATTTAGCTAAAACAGCTATGTATTTTTTAAAATTGTTTTATGTTTATTTAATTTTGAGTGAGAGAGAGACAGAATGTGAGCTGGGGAGGGGCAGTGAGAGAGGGAGACACAGAATCTGAAGCAGGTTCCAGGCTCTGAGCTGTCAGCACAGAGCCCAACAGAGGCTCAAACTCACAAACTGCGAGATCATGACCTGAACCAAAGTCAGTTGCTTCACCAACTGAGCCACCCAGGCATCCCAGTTATAATTTTTAAAAATCATCTTGAAACCACTAAGTTATAGGGGCGCCTGGGTGGCTCAGTCGGTTAAGCGTTCCACTTCACCTCAGGTCATGATCTCACGGTCTGTGAGTTCGAGCCCCGTGTCGGCCTCTGGGCTGACGGCTCAGAGCCTGGAGCCTGTTTCAGATTCTGTGTCTCCCTGTCTCTCTGCCCCTCTGCCGTTCATGCTCTCTCTCTGTCTCAAAAATAAATAAACTTAAAAAAAAAAAAAAGGAAACCACTAAGTTATAATAAAAGATAAAAATTTTTCATTCTGTGTTAAAAAATTAAACTATCAATCCAACATAGAGAGAGAACACAAAACATATGGTAAACATATAGCTGAATAGAAAGTATTCCACCCATTTTTTATGCAATTGCATAGATATATTAGATGTAGTAGACAGGTAACTAGATAATAGGTTTTTCTCTATTTTTAAAAGTTTCCCTCTTTTTTTCTCAACAACACAATCAAATATGCCTTTAAAAAAATATTTGTTATGGAAATGTTCACCTGTTCTCTACCAAAAGTAGAGAGATTACTATAATAAACCCATATATATCCATTATCCACTGTTGTTATGGGCTGATCATATCTTCCAGAATTCATACGTTGAACACCTAATTCCCAGGATTTCAAAATGTGACTGTATTTAGAGACAGGGTTTTTAAAGGAGATTATGTTAAAATGGGATCGCTAGGGTGGGCCCTAATCCAACCTGATTGGTGTACTTGTAGGAAGAGGGAATTTGGACACCCAAGAGAGACAGCAAGGATGTACATGCACAGAGGAACGACCATATGAAGACACAGCAGTAAGATGGCCATCTGCAAGCCTAGAGAGAGGTTGCAGGAGAAACCAAATCTGCTGACCCTGTGATCCTGGACTTCCAGGCTCCAGAACTGTAAGATAATAAATTTCTATTGTTTAAACCACCCAATCCATGGTATTTGTTATGGTAGCCTTAGCAATCTAATACATCCACCTCCCAACAACTATTAACATTTTATCAATCCGGTTCATCTATCCCACACCCACATATTTTTTATTCTGGAGGGTTTTGAAAGCAAATCTTACTTTGTCATTTCATCTATAACTACTTCATTTTGCGACTCTATTAAGAAAATTTTTTTACGTATTTATAAACTATTCCATGCCTAAAAAAATTAACAGCAATCCCCTAATGCTTTCTAATACCCAGCCCATATTTAAAGACTTTCTTTTAGAGATGGTGTGTCTTTTTAAAGTTAGACCAAAGAAGGTCTTCATAATACATTTTGCTGTTTTCCCTCACCCTAACCAACACTGGGTGTATGTTTAATATGTTCCAGGCAATGGGAAAACTTATCTTTTTATTTTTTATTGGCATTTCTCCCAATTACAAATGAAATTAAACAATTTTTCATATATGTATTTGCCTTTTACTATTCTTTTCTGAATTGCCTGATCATTTTTTTTTGCTCACTTTCATGTTTGTTTCATCTTATATTTTTGTAGGGGCTCTTTACAGTCTGATGATTTCTTTATTTTTGTCACACTATAAGTATTTTCTTTTAATCTGCTTTTCGTTTTTATAACTTTTTAATTTTCATGTTTCTTTTGATCTTTATGACCCACTTCTCTATGATTTGCTGATATATTAAACACGCATAAAACTCTTTGTTCTGAGAACTGTTTTCTAGAACAGCTAGGATCAAGCACACTGATTAGTAAATTTCTTTCCCAGATTGGAGTTTCACCTAATTTCTAGGCTGAGCCTTAACAAGACATTCTGCAAGTGATCTAGGCATACAAAGTTTCATCTTCTACACCACACACACAGAAAAAAACAGAATTCTTAGTCTCAGTTTCTACATTTTGTATCCCCCAAAATCACACAAAGACTTTTTTTCCCTTTGCCCAGAAAAAGTAGCTCACTTATTATGAGCAGCATTGAAGATGGTAAAATTCCAGAACAACCAAAGACAATTCCAAGCAGGTTATTGAATTCTCCCTAAAATGTAATGTTAGTTTTCCAGAAATATTCACAATGACCTCATGCTCCTGTATCAGAACAACATTTTGAGGAGATTATTTTAAATGTATGTTTGAAATCTTACCTCATGAAACCTAGATCTCTAAAAACCAAACTTGAGTACTCTCTAGCCTCGGTGCAAGCAGAAGGAAAATAGCATGACAATTTTGATGCATATTTGTAGAATACTCTTTTTATGCATATTATTTCTAGTGAGGGTAGAACAGCTGCAGAGAGAGAGGGAGAGAGAAGGGGGAGAGAGAGAGAGAGAGAGGGAGAATACTGAGAAGTAGAAAAAAGAGAATCTTGTGGATCTTGTTTAAGGAAAATCATCTCAAAGTAAGATCCAGGATAGTTTGTGTTTTTGTCCTTTCTCAGACTTTCAGAAGCATCTCTTTCTGTGTATTCAGACAACTCTCCATTGTTTACAAGCCTCAATGTACACGGATCAAGAGTTGTACCCCTACAACATAGGATATCAAGACACCATGTAACACAAATATAGCAGTTTCCTCAAGTAAGTCAATGTCTCTCTAACTTTTCATCTACCATTTAGCTGATCTATAATTTTTTTCTCTTTCTCTCTCTCCACCGACTCGGCGTCATAAGCCTGAATCCTTGAAGTTACTCTCTTAAAGCGTGTCATACACCCCGTGTCCAAGTATGGTCACTATGAGGGAGCTGTCACTGAGAGCCCTTGTGGAAAATTAATGGCTGACTACAGAGGGCAAAACGATAGGACAGATGGCTCTGTCACCACCGCCAGCTTGGGAGGCTGAAAGAAACCCAGTGTCTGGGCAAATAGCGCTGCGTTTCATGCACTTGCTCCTTTGTTAATCCAATCTCCCTGTCAGCAGCTGTCCTTCATTGTTCGGTTTGGGAGGGAATGTTGTTTCATTTTCTACAGACATTTTCTATATTTTCAATTTGTTAACGACTCAAAGAGCACATTTCAGAAATTCCTTGAGATCCCAAACCAAAAAAGGAGTCTTCTCTGTCATTTCTTTAAAGAACAACAGTGAAATTTCTATTTTGCATAGTCTAAGAAAACATTGGTCTCCATCCTGCTATGGATTACTGGATTTAAATTCATTCAAGACATTCTGCAAAAATCAGCCAGGGATATTTAATATCCTAAGGTTATGTCCAGCTATAACAACACATAATTAGGTTAATGCAATGAAGGAAGGGGAGCAGTCAATATAAAAAAGTCAGTCACATTAGAGTAACTGCGTGATTCATGAATTTTGCACTTTTCAACAGGGTCTTGGAGTCAATTAAATGTCCCCTAATTTCCGATTACTTCTAGTCCAAGGAAAAGTGATGTAAGATGAAGTCATAAGATGTTCAAAAAAATCTTTTCCCTCCCACTCCATCTTCTTGGCCTGCCTTAAAGCTCGTTTCCTCTTTGTCAGGACACTTCTAGTGTTAACAGCTGGCTTCAGAAGAGAAGCCTCAATATCAAGGCCATGTCTGAATTGAGCAACACAAGAGTGTGCCTCAGGAGAGAAGCCCACTGGTGTTCTAGTTTCTGTACAAAAGGCCAAACGTGCATCCTTTCCAGGGAAATTCTTTGATCCTTAATGAGCTTCCACCACTCCTTCCTTTCCCATTACTGATGTCCGAATTTTGACCAAAAAATTACCCTCGTTCCGGCGACACTGCCCAAGCACTGGCCCCCAATTTCACCACAAATGTTGTTGGTGCCTCAGTTTTCCTCTCTTGTCTTTTCCGATATTTTTCTCAAGAAACAGTCCTGGAGCATTAGCACTAGGGGATGCATTAGCACTTTCACACACTCTCTTTAAAGCTTAAGGAGAGGCCTTTGCTTTCACATGTCCTCCCTATATAAACAGCATAACTAACATGCTCCATAGCTCAGAGTTGTCACATACTCCATAAAATGTAATGGACCTTTTTTTTTCTTTTTCTTTTTTTAAAATTTTATTCGATTTACTTAAACTAAAACAAAAAACGTTTACTTATTTCTTCCACCTGCCCTGACCCCCACCTCTTACAGCCACCAACCTGTTCTCTGTATCTATGGGGTTGGTTGTAGTTGTTGCTTTTCTTTTATTCCACAAGAAAGACCATACAATATTTGTCTTTCTCTGTCTGACTTATCTCACTAAGCATAATCCCTCAAGGTCAATCCATGAAGTGGCAAGATTTTATTCTTTTTTATGCGAAGTAATATTCCAGGATATATTATATATATGCATATATATGGATAACGAGTTTATGAGATTTTATACATATATATATGTCACAAATTTTTTATCCACTCATCTATTAATGGACACTTAGATTTTTTTCCATATCTTGGCTATTGTATATAATGTTGTAATAAAAATAGGGGAGTGTATACTTTTTCTAATTCGAGTTTTCATTTTCTTTGGATAAATACCCAGAGGTGAAATTGCTGGGTCATATGGTACTTTTATTTTTAAGTTTTTGAGAAACCTCCATAGTCTTTCCCATAGTGGTTGTACCAACTTACATTCCCACCAACAGTGCACACGGATTTCCTTTTCTCCACATCCTCGCCAACATTTTAGTTCTTGTCTTTTTGTTATCAGCCACTCTAACAGGTGTGAGGTGATATCTCATTGTGGTTTTGATGCATTTCCCTGATGGCTAATGATGTTGAGCACCCTCTCAGGTCCCTGTTGGCCATCAGTAGATCTTCTTTAGAAAAAGTCTATTTATATCATCTACCCAATTTTAATTGGATTCTTTGTGTTTTTAGCTATCCAGTTATATGTTTTTTGTAGATTTTGGATGTTAGCCCCTTATTAGATATATGATTTGCAATTATTTTCTCCCATTCGCCCCTCGGTAAATTACCTTTTCACTTTGTTGATGGTTTCCTTTCAAAGTGTTCAGTTTGTTCTAGGCCCACTTATTTATTTTTCTTTTTGTTGCTTTTGCTTTTGGTGTCAGGTTCAAAAAAAAATCATTGCTAAGACCTATATCAAGGAGCTTATGTTTTCTTCTAGGAGTTTTATGATATCAGGTCTTATGTTAAATTCTGTTATGGTGTAAGATAGTGGTCCAGTTTCACTCTGTTCCATGTGGTTGTCCAATTCTCCCAACACCATTTATTAAAGAGACTGTTCTTTCCCCCATTGTATATTCTTGGCTTCTTTGTCATAAATTAATAGACCACATATGTGTGAGTTTATTTCTGGACTCCCTATTCACTTCCACGGATCTATGTGTCTGTTTTTAATACCAATATCATGCTGTTTTACTTATGGAGCTTTTCATTACTTTTGATAGAAATGTAGAGAAAATTCCCAAAAAGCAACTTATCCAGTCAGCATGCTAGTCTCTCATCCGGATGTTAGAAGTCTTTGCTGAGAGGCTTCTTCCATGACCCATGAGATGTCATCAACTCCTACTCCATGCTCTTGAGCATTAAAATCACTTTGACTAAGTACCTCTTGTATTAAAGCACCGAGCACTGGCTCCACATCAACTCTTCTACTCTCTCTTGGATTCCTGAAATTCCTACAACCCCGACTTTCTCCTGCCCAAGTACGCACTGCCATCCCCACATGACACGCTACAGCACGTGTGTCCCACACTCTCCCCACCACCACCCCCCACATGTTAACATTGCATTCCTTCACAAAGTAAACCATTATAATTCTGAAATGGCTGAAAACTGGTGGATTTATGTATATTTTTGTGTGTAAGAATAACTAAATAAACAAAATTGCAAGCAGAAAAAAAGTTAGACCACATTACAATTTCAATATCTAAATAAGTATATATCAAGCACTTACTTTGGGCTCATTACTATGGAACAAATAAGAGAAGTATAAGAAAATGGTTCTCAAAATGTGCTTCAGGGAACCCTAGGGTTCTCAAGCCATTTTAGGGAGAAACCATGAAGTTAAAACTATTTTCATAATATTACTAAGATACTATTTGTCTTTTTGACTCTTACTTTTGTACAAGAAAACAGTGAAGTTTTCCAGTAAAAGAGATGTGACATTGCAATAGGTTGAATGCAGAAGCAGATATGAGAATCTAGCTGTCTTTTGTAAAGCCAAATATTAACAGGACTTGAAAAATTATACAACAAATGCATGCTTCTTATTAAAATCATTTTGTTTTGGAAAATACAGTTATGTTTTATAAAAATATGTTATTTATGTTAACATGGAATGGATTCATTTTTAGTAAATTATTAAGTATTATTTAATTTATTGGTTTTAATTTCTAACATAATAAATATCAACAGATATAACTACATAAACATCTCTTTGGGGTTTATGATATTGTGACTTATAATAAAAAATATATATTTTTGGTCTTTGTCTTCATTTTTGGCACAGTGCTTCTAAAACCCTTGTAATTTCTTAAGTGATGACAGTGATAAAGATGTCTTTTGTTATATTAGTAAGGTGAATTTTGGACCTAAGGATGGGGGGGCTAGTTTCCAGAAGAACCAATCATGATTAGAGGGTTGGAACTTTGAGCCCCACCCCCTGATCTCTGGAAAAAAAAAGAAAGAGATTGCAAGTTGAGTTCAATCACCAATGGCCAATGATTTAGCGAATCATGCCTACACAATGACGCTTACATAAGGACTCGAAAGAACAGGGATCGTAGAGCTTCTGGATTGATGAACACATGGTGATTTGGGAAGAGTGGGTGCTGGGAGGGAGCATGGAAGCTCCTTGTCCTTTCTTCATAATTTATATGCTTCTCTTCTATTTGGCTATTCCTAAGATATGTCTTTTTATAATAAACCAGTAATCTAGTAAGTAAAATGTTTTCCTGAGTTCTGTGAGTCACTCTAGCAAATTAATTGAACCTTCAACCTATAGCCAGTCAGTCAGAAACACAGGTGACAACCTGGATTTGCAATTGGCATCTGAAGTAGGAGAAGGGGTGGTCTTATAGGACTGAACTCTTAACCTTCATGATCTGATGCCATCTCCAGGTATGAATTAAATTGAACTGTAAAACACCTGACTGGTGTCAGAGAATTACTTGGTGATGTTGGGAAATCCCCCTCTACACATTGGAATTGGTGATCAGAATCATTAGGTTCTTAACAGCATGTAAAATTGTAATGGAGTCCTAAAATCAAAAGGCTAAAGGACCACTAGTCTAGGGCATAGTTTTATACCTTATAGCTGAACTAAGAGAATGAACCAAAAATAGATGAAAAAAAAAATAATAATGCCATGTGACCAAGTGCTAGTCAGTGTGCTATTAACTCAAAGTGAAGAGTTTAATAGAAAAGGAGGATGGAGAGGAAGTGGCCAAAATAACTGGGAGAAAAGATTATATTGAAAATAATTTACTAACCAGTTTGTCATGGACCCTGACTGATCTGGTGGACTCCAGTTTATTAGCCATGGTCTATAAAAGGGCTTATAGAGCATTGTGTTTGAGCAGGGCCTTGTGGGAAAACCTGGTTTTGAGAATGTGGTAAAGGGGCGGGGGGGAGAGCTCCCTGTGACAGAGAAGCAGCATGAGCAATAGCATCAGAGAAGCGTCAACACCGAGCACGTGGGGATTAGTAAAGAAATGGTCCTGACCGCAGGGAAAGTCATATACTCGCAAGGGAGAATGGAAAACAGGATTTCACTAACAGAGCTGGTATATGCACGGGCAGAACAGGACATATTCCGTGATGATATTGTCTTCATTCTGCCCATTGGAATTTCTACTAATAAGAGGCTTATTGGGATTGCCATTATTAACTTCTTTGAGCATCAGTTCCCTGAGCTAAATAATGGATATAAATTCACTGCAGAGAGTGACGTTTAAATAAAGCAATCGATAACAGAAGATCTTTGGGAAAACTCTAAAACCCTAGACATGTCCTGAATAAAATTCCCCTTTGAAAATAAAAACACTTGTTTTTAGGTAAGAGCTTTGGCGCACAACCTTGTAAGAATTCAATTAATCAGATTATTTTGTTCTAAGATTCTTAGCTGAGCTCCAGCGTAGTAAAGGAAGCTCCAAGGACAGAGGATGACATGGTAGGAAACCAGAGGCAATTCTGTGTCACAGGACACTTCAGTCTGACAGAGAGCAGCCAAAGGCCATCCAAGGACCCTGGTCATGAGGATATGGAAGTGCCAAACACCAGTGGCAGCAGCACGGGTTGGTGGTGAAATCGAAGGCTCTCCAGCCTGGCTGTGACATTTGCTAACTACATGATCTTGAACAAATTACTTAACATTCTCTAAGTCTCTGTTTCCTCATCTATAAATGGAGATTTAAAAATAGTACCTTCTTCTTTGGGAAGAGGCCTGCTCTTGCCTCTGCCTGATCTTCCCCAATGTCTTCTTGTCTTTCAGATCCCAACGCCAATACTATCTCCTCAGTTAACAACACCTCAATCCCCTCTCTACTATAGCGCCCTATTGTGTTTTATTCATTGCACTTATTTAATACAATTTTCTCATTTATATTTATTAGGTTATTTTCTGTCTATCCCAACTAGAGTGGAAACCCCCAGAAAGCACAGATAACAGTTACCTGGAAAATCTTATTGAATTCACTTCTGTTCTCCGGTACCTAGAACAGAATCTGGTATATGTGGGTGCTCACTGGACTCTGAATAAATAAATACAATTGTTCAGTGTGGCATCACTGAACAAGATTAGTAGAAGAGTTAACACCTTACTGGGTGCTTTGGTAAGATTATTTTAATTATTATGTAGTTTTTTAAAATACCTTATAGAAGTCATCATAAGGTTATGTCAAAGCACCTCTAAAATGGTCTACGTTTTCTTGACAGTGTAACTAGTGAGATCTCCCTTTGGTTTAGTAGAATAAATGTTCATTGATTGATTGTAAGTCAGGATTGTGCTTAGCGAGCAAGATATCATGGACCCTGATGTCACAGAGATTATAGGCTAGTGGGGAAGACTACTTGAAAAGCTTATTTAAAACCAAGGGTGCCTGGGTGGCTCAGTTGGTTAAGCATCCAACTTCAGCTCAGGTCATGATCTCATGGTTTGTGGGTTCAAGCCCTGCATCAGGAGAGCTGTCAGCATAGACCCGGGAGCTTCAGATTCTGTGTCTCCTTCTCTCTCTCTCTCTGCCTCTCCCCTGTCTCTTTCTCTCTCAAAAATAAGTAAAGAACTATTTTAAAAATTAATTTAAAACCAAATGGTGAGGGGTGGGGTAGCTGGGTGGCTCAATTGGTTGAGCATCTGACTCTTGATTTAGGCTCAGGTCATGACCCCAGGGTTGTAGGATGGAGCCCAGAGCTGGGTGTGGAACCTGCTTAAGATTGTCTCTCTCCCTCTGTCCTTCCCAGATTCTCTCTTTCCCTCTGTCCCTCCCCCACTCATTCTCTCTTGTTCTCTCTATCCCCCCCACCAAAAAAAAATTAAAACCAACTGTGGATGCAATGTATGGGGGAAGGGTGACTATAAGTTACTATAGAAACAAGAACATCTAATATAATATGGGGCAGGGAATGGGAGGCATTAGGAAAGTATTTCCAAGGTAGTTACACAAATATACCTGAAAGATGAGTTTCAGTTGGTGAAGTAAAAACAGGGAATTCGTCTTCTGGGTTAAAAAATAAGGAAAGTATTGGGGCGCTGGCATGGCTCAGTCGATTAGGAGTCCGACACTGGCTCAGGTTATGATCTCACAGTTCGTGGGCTCGAGCCCCACATTGAGCTCTTCACTGACAATGTGGACACTGCTTGGGATTCTCGCTCTCTCTCTCCCTCTCCTTCTCTCTCTACGCATCTCCACTCCCCCTCAAAATAAATAAATTAACTTTTTAAAAATTTAAGGAAAATATTGAAAGTCTCTAAGAAGAGGCAGAGCACTTTTGACAACCTGAAAGGAGGTCAGGATGTACTTGATCTAGAGGGCAGTGGGAAGCTATAGAAGAATTTCAAGTAGGGGAATGGCCTGATCAGAGGTGGTGGTGGCTATCTCATGGAGGATAGGCTCAAAGAGATCAAAGCTAAAGGGAGTGAACCCAGTGAAGAGGTTGTGACAGGAATCCACATGGGAGATGATTTGCCCTAGACTAAGAGATTGTCAGTGTATACTGCAAAGAGTTGGACAATTTCAAAAATTTTTAAGAGAATTTATAGATTTTTAGAAGAAAAAAAAATTTTAAAAAAAGAGAATTTATAGATTTTTAAAATTTTTTCTAGTGTTTATTTATTTTTGAAAGAGACAGAGCATGAGCAGGGGAAGGGCAGAGAGAGGGAGACACAGAACCTGAAGCAGGATCCAGGCTCTGAGCTGTCAGCACAGAGCTGGATGTGGGGCTCAAACTCGTGAACCACAAGATCATGACCTGAGCCAATATCAGATGCTTAACCAACTGAGCCACGCAGGCGCCCCAGAATTTATAGATTTTAATAGCCAACTGGATGCTGAAATGAGGAGCAAGGAAGAATCGGTGGTGACCCAGAGATTTCTGGGATAACCCTGCTCTGACATGCTCCCTGATATTTGGGAAGTTAAGCAGGCTTACTCCATTACAAAAAAAGAAACTAGCTTTACTAAGTTAGTCATCTAAAGTCCAGAGCAGGGTGAAAAACATTTTTTTTTTTTCTGTTTCGAATCAAAGTTAGCCTCAGATGGATGCCCAGAGCCTCTTTCCTTTATCTTCCTACTCTGACAGTTCAGGATCCACCCTGCAACTGCTCCTTGTACCTAAGGCCAGTGAGATCCTAACTGCCTTTGTCGGAGGCTGGCAAAATCCAGTTCGCCTCCATCCTGGAGGACAGTCTTGGATCCTTGTATTTCTCAGAGTATTACACCTACACTGCAGCCACACCTCTTTCTTTCTAATATTGATCCCTTCAGATCATGACTTAGGTGTTATTCTGCTACATCTCTTCCTCCCCATCAGGTATAAGGGCTGAAAGTGACAAGAAAACCAACAGGACAACAACTCCATTCTGACACAAGGGCTTGGGTGACTGGCTAGACACTAATACAATTCACAGAGCTAAGGAACTCTGGAAGAGAGCAGAAACGGGAGGATGGCCATAATGAGGTGCATGTGAGACATCCAAACAGGGACTTCCAGTAGAGCATTGAACAAATGGGTGAACTAATGATAAATATAAGGAGTTGCGAACATATAGAAGTTAATTTAAACATGGAAAAGGTGGGCTTGTCCAAGGAGCGTATGTAGACTTATAAGAGTAAATGCCAAGGACATAATGCCAAGTGATCCAAACATTTAAGCAAAAAAAGACCCTGCAAAAGGAAACTGACTTCATACAGCTTATTGGCTAGTGGGGAAGACTACTTTAAAAATTAATCTGAAAACAAGTACAGGTGCTATGTCAGTGGGTGGTTGGGGTGGAATAAGTTGTTATGGAAACAGGGACATCTAATTCAATGTGGGGCAGGGGAGGCATTGGGAAAGAGAGTCTGAAAAGCAGTTACAGAAATATATCTAGCAGATGAGTTGGAGTTAGTGAAGATAGAGGGAATTATCTTGTAGGCTAAAAAAAATGTTGGAAGTTTCTGAAAACAGGAAAACTAAGAGAGTGTGGTGTTATAGCAGCCACTGGAAAAGAGCATTTCAAAAAGGACAGGGTGACGTTAATTAAATGCTGCTGAGAGATCAAATAAAATAAGGATGGAAATGTGCCCATTGGTTTTAGCAATAAGGTCCCTGAGCCTTGTCAAAAGCAGTTTAGTGAAATAAAAATCCTTTTCTTTCATTCCAGTATGTAACAAAACTGTGAAGGTTTGATTAATGAAAAATGCCTGGCAAAACCTTTCTCAATTATTTATCCATATATTTCCTCATGCATGTAACTAGAAATACAAAGGGACACTAAAACATGTTGTTTTGAGCCCAACATATTTAAATGTTGTCTTTCTTTGTTATTCACTACTGAGTATGAATTAAGTCCTCTAAATCATAAAATACTGAAATACTTTCTTGCAGGCAGAAGGTATCTTCAGCCTGAATGTTGCAGTAGAACAGAAGTGTTGGGCACCTTCCTGTATGCATCCATCCTAGAAACCTGGCCACAGAAAGCACTTGTCTCAAGAGAAATTGGATGCATCACAACTATGTCTGAGAGGGAAGAATCAAGATAGCATTACCAGAGAGAATGGTTTCCTTAACTATAAAGTGATTGTATTTGGAGGGGAAGAGAGATGTTTTGTGGTTGATTGGGTTTGCTTCATCTTTTGTTTGTGTTTTGGCCCTGGTTTTAAGTATTGTATGATGAAAACAGCAACAGCCTAATTGGTTGCCTCAGCCAGAGCCCCTGCACAGGTGGCAAAGAGTTTCGTGTTGTCAGGTTTCCTCTGGACTTATAACAGCTTCATCCCTCAGTAAGTGTTCAGTTATGTACTTCCTATGCCAAAGCATCTACTTCCCCATAGAATCCCCAAGTTTCCATCAAAAGAAAAATGCACCCACCACCCCCTCCAACCTTTATTGTATTTTCTTCATATCACCCTCTCCATCAATCACCATCCATACAGTCTTGAAAATCTCTTCTCCATCATCACTAAAACCAGAAGTGATTATTTCCCTCTAAATTCCTCAGTAGAAGGCATGTGACAGTTAATCACTCACTATCATATAAATATCTCTTCTACTATTATCTCAAAAATGCTATTAAATTATTTTTTTGTTGTTTCATTTTCTCTGCACTTTTTTCTTCCTTGTAAATAGATCCTATGCTCCTTGATGGGAGAGAAAATCTGATTCATCTCTGAATCCCCCACAATGCCACACCCATAAAATGGGTGGTCAAAAGACATTGACTGAGATGTTTGGAAAAGTACGTGTGAAAATATTAGGGATGCCTGGGTGGCTCTGTGGTTTAAGCATTCATCTCTTGATTTTGGCTCAGGTCATGATCTCACAGTTGGTGGAATTAGCCTCATGTTGGGCTCTGCATTGACAGCATGGAGCATGCTTGGGATTCTCTCACTCCCATTCTCTCTGCCCCTCCCCTGTTTGTGCTCTCTCTCTCTCTCCCTCCCTCTCTCAAAATAAATAAATAATAAATAATAAATTAATAAATTAATAAATATGAGGCAATGTGGTTATTCTACTTTACTTTTGATGACAATCCCACTTCTATCAGAGATATGTCAAGTGAGAGAGAACCCCATAATTCTCAGACTCCAAATACATTTCTCCCATGATGCAAAAGACTTCAAAACTTTGACATCTTTGGGGCGCCTGGGTGGCGCAGTCGGTTAAGCGTCTGACTTCAGCCAGGTCACGATCTCGCGGTCCGGGAGTTCGAGCCCCGCGTCGGGCTCTGGGCTGATGGCTCAGAGCCTGGAGCCTGTTTCCGATTCTGTGTCTCCCTCTCTCTCTGCCCCTCCCCCGTTCATGCTCTGTCTCTCTCTGTCCCAAAAATAAATAAACGTTGAAAAAAAAATTAAAAAAAAAAAACTTTGACATCTTTGAAATCATATAGTTAACATTAATTCAGAAGATACGGCCCATATATATTCACTCTTGCTTTTTACCATTCATGTCAATAGTTTGTGGCTCCTCCTTAAACTCTCCTCCAGCTACACAAGACCATTTACAGAATTGGGCTGCTGTGGTAATAGTAGAAGGTTGGAAGCCAGAATGCAGCCTAGTTAGTTGGTCTATTCTAGTTAAGATATTGTATAATAGAAACAGACTGCTAAGCTGCATGTGACTGACATTAACCCATGGGTAGATCCAGTCTTTCTTAAATAGACGTCTTTTCTTTGTTGGAGACAAGTATGTCTTGTCACAATTTGGCTGCCTAATTTTAGCTCCAACTAGGGTTTGCTTAGCCACCAAGCTCAAAATCCGGGCCAGAAATAGGCAGAAGAGTGATGGTCATGTGTTTAACAAGATCCCAGGCATCGGGCCAACACACATTGGAGCTAGGGTGGAATTTCTTGCCCTGTGAAAATGCAGTGCTAAATCTTCCTCTCTCTCTTCTCTCTTTCTCTACAAGTGGATCTCTCCTGTACAGTGAGCTGAGCTGTCACCTGAAACTAATGAGGAAGATGTGTCTTTCAGCAATCTGAACTACAGTCAAAAGTGTGTGACCTACCAGCCTTGACACGCCAACTTGGACCAAGATTTCTGGAATGATTGAAAAAAGTGTTTTAATATGGTTCATCGTGGTAGACTAGTTCATCAATGACTTCTCAAATTTCACAGACATCCTCAGATACAACACATAGTACGTTTTTTACTGTCAGAAATGAACTTTTTATTCTTCCTCTTTCACTCACTCTCTTTCATGTGGACTTTATTTTGTGTATGAAGTATGAGCCCTCATATTCACATCTCTCTTTTCTTCTCTCGATTGCCAGGAGTAGTTGAAGAATATTTACTAAGAAAATTCCTTGTAAGTTTATAAACGTAGCTTGTACTTTGTGGATATCTAAGTTCGGCTATATGCTCATATCCCCCTTACTTTCTGGGGCTTTCATACTCTTTCATAGAAAATTTGCTATATGTTAAGTCATCTAGAGAGTGAAAGTAAAAATATCATATTTATAAATTTGAGGGTTTTTTTTTTTCCTAGGACTGATTCCCTAGAAAACTTGAGAAAGAACATATAAAGAACATAAACAATTTCAAGGGTCAGAAAAGACAGAGAAGGACTTGACCTCATTTAGCACAAAATCCTTGGGTCATTTTCAGCAGAATTTTTTGCGATTATTAGTTACCTATAGTTGAGAAAATCAGAGTTGACACATATTACAACTAACAACAATATTTTAAGGCTAATTAAATTTCTGAACTCTAATAAAACATTTTACTCTAGGGAAACTCTTAAGGCATGTTAACTGTGCCCCACTCAAGGGGATATATGACCTTCATATTGGATTTAGAAAAACAGACTTGGGTTCTCCTTTATATGCAAAAGCATGGGCTTTAAAAAGTGTTTTTCCTGTCCTGGTAGAAATGGATTTGCCATGATCTTTCCTTCTTACCTGTTTTCCACTGTGACCTAGACACTGAAGGTAGGGACCCCACATCTCACTACAGACCTAAGTCATCCCCATCTACCCCACACTCCAAAATGAACCTCTGTGATACAAGCTAATTAATTTAGTAAACCATAAAATTAGACCAATAACATCACTGATTGGCTAATGAGCTGGTAGATGGCGAGGGACTGGCTGGTAGATCCAGGGACACGTCTAATGATCCAAACTTGTGTTAAGGAAGATTCTACACATTACATTAAAATACTTTGTTAAAGTCGCTCCTCATCAGGGAAATACAAATCAAAACCACACTCAGATATCACCTCACGCCAGTCAGAGTGGCCAAAATGAACAAATCAGGAGACTATAGATGCTGGAGAGGATGTGGAGAAACGGGAACCCTCTTGCACTGTTGGGAATGCAAATTGGTGCAGCCACTCTGGAAAACAGTGTGGAGGTTCCTCAGAAAATTAAAAATAGACCTACCCTATGACCCAGCAATAGCACTGCTAGGAATTTACCCAAGGGATACAGGAGCACTGATGCATAGGGGCACTTGTACCCCAATGTTTATAGCAGCACTCTCAACAATAGCCAAATTATGGAAAGAGCCTAAATGTCCATCAACTGATGGATGGATAAAGAAATTGTGGTTTATATACACAATGGAGTACTACGTGGCAATGAGAATGAATGAAATATGGCCCTTTGTAGCAACGTGGATGGAACTGGAGAGTGTGATGCTAAGTGAAATAAGCCATACAGAGAAAGACAGATACCATATGGTTTCACTCTTATGTGGATCCTGAGAAACTTAACAGAAACCCATGGGGGAGGGGAAGGAAAAAAAAAAAAAAGAGGTTAGAGTGGGAGAGAGCCAAAGCATAATAGACTCTTAAAAACTGAGAACAAACTGAGGGTTGATGGGGGTGGGAGGGAGGGGAGGGTG
This sequence comes from Lynx canadensis, assembly GCF_007474595.2. NCBI lineage: Eukaryota > Metazoa > Chordata > Mammalia > Carnivora > Felidae > Lynx > Lynx canadensis. The sequence goes on from NC_044307.1 coordinate 106,364,015, forward strand.
GGTGATGGGTATCGAGGAGGGCACCTTTTGGGATGAGCACTGGGTGTTGTATGGAAACCAATTTGACAATAAACTTCATATATTGAAAAAAAACCCAAAAAAACAAAAACAAAAAAAAAACAAAAAAAAAACTTTGTTAAATATTTGATTATCATTATTTTTGACCTACAAATAAATCCTAAAAGCTTATTTGTAGGCTCTGGAAGGGGAGAATAATATTCTTATAATTCTTGGTCAAAAAACATTCCTTCTCCTCCCAAGAAGGCCATTCTCTCAGAATGGGGATGCATCTTGATGAGCAGCACCTCTTCAGTTCCTGGGACTCACCTTGCTCTCTCCTGTCTCTGGGCCTTTGCACTTGGCATCCCTTCCACTTTCGATGCTGCACTCTTTTCTCCTCCTGGTTCCTTCCCTTTTGTCTGGCTAAATTCAACTAATCCCTCAGATCTGAGATTCTGAAGTGTCACTTCTCCAGGAATACAGCAATGAGAGGGCAAGGACACTCGCTGATCAACTAGAAAAAACCTTGATTGTTGTGTCAGACAAATTATCAGCATCTCCTTATTATTCCTTTTGTTGACTGGTATTCTCTTCAATACTCTCCTTAAGCCTATACATTAAATACCTAAAATATGAAAAACACAATACTGAGTTAGAGAAGTAAAGTCTTTGCCTTCAAGTCTAGCAAAAGCAAGAAAGATACAAACAGCTAATGACGGCACGAAGTAGTAAAGCTATATAACCATTGTAATGTGCAAAGTGCTGCAGGAATACAGTATTTTTATAGGTGGAGCTGAGTGTGAAAGGGTGAATAGAATTTTAATCAGTGAGAGGGCAGGAAGGTGATTCTAAGCTGTAGAAACAGCATAACCAAAGGAACGACAAGATGGAACGACACCATGGGTTCAAATATCGGAAAGAAGTTGGGGCGCCTGGGTGGCGCAGTCGGTTAAGCGTCCGACTTCAGCCAGGTCACGATCTCGCGGTCCGTGAGTTCGAGCCCCGCGTCAGGCTCTGGGCTGATGGCTCAGAGCCTGGAGCCTGTTTCCAATTCTGTGTCTCCCTCTCTCTCTGCCCCTCCTCCGTTCATGCTCTGTCTCTCTCTGTCCCAAAAATAAATAAACGTTGAAAAAAAAATTTTTTTTCAAATATCGGAAAGAAGTGTGTTAGGTACCTCATAGGAGGTGAGTGATGGTAGAGGGGGTTGGCAAAATTGGCTATATATTTTGTGGAGGCCAAAATATGAAATTGTATGTAATTTGTACTGCACAAAAATGAAACTGTAAGGCCCTTGGTTCAAAAAGCAGGGAGAAATTTGAAGTTAAAGGTATTAAAATACAAAGCTTTTTTGTTCAAAAAAAGAAAGTAAAGGAGTAATAGTGATATATGACTAACACATACCTATAAATTACGAAAAAATTCTATTTTTGGTGTCATAATTTTATATGGTACATTGAATAATACTTCGTTAATGTGATGTCTTGGGTTCTGGCTCATTTGTATACAAATTCCTTTGCAAGGAAAAAAAGAATCTGTATTTTTAGGAACTTAATTTTTAAACTATATAATTAAAAACAATTTCAGTCACTCCTAGCTAATGCAAGATCACAAGTAATTTTTGATAGTTTTTAATTTTCAGAATGATCTTTCTGCTGATGCAGATTTACTGGAATTGTTAAGGACATTTGGTAGGCTGTGACAACATTGGGATTTATTTCTGATCAATTACTACGAAATATAAATTTAGCACATCTAAAGCTGATGACTCTCACAGAACAATTTTTTTTAAGATTTAAGTTTTTATACAAATCAATTTCATTTAAATCTGAATTTAATTTTAAAAGTAAATTTATACAATGGCATTTTAATATTTCCTCTGACATTTCTGGAAAATTGTGTAGGTTGTATAGGAAACTAAAAATAGTTTCATGATTTGCATATAATTTAAAATACCTATTTCTGTATTCCATCTCTGTATCTTTAATTACAAGGATCAATTGATCTGGAAATTGTCTTCTTTTTAATGGTTCATGTGAAGTGTCATATGAAAATCGCATTTTTTCCTATCAAATGAGACATCTTTAAATCTAGTTTCTATTTGCTTTGCAATGTTGCAGCAGTTTTCAAAACCAGAAATTAAAAACTCTTTGAAGAATTCTAATAAATCCCTAATATGCTTTAAAGTAATATCTGTTTTGGCTTTGTAATAATTTACTGGCAAAGTTTATTACCCCATCTCCAGAGTTCTTGACGCTGCACTCAGGCTGTAGAGTTCATATTTGTGCAGATGCACAGAGATGGGCCCCAGGGATGGACAAGAAGTCCCCCTCCCACTAAAATATAGGCATTGGTCCCATGCAAAGTCCTCCCTTTCTCCCAAGGCAACCATTGCTGCCACTGCTCTGCCTAGATGTCTACTGCCTCCCTTGCCACTGCAAATCTGGGTCCAGGTTCTAATCCTAGAAGCCCCCTTGGGGACTCAGGGCATCCCAGACTATCCCAGGTACATGCATGCCAGGAGGCCAAGCCAACTGCTTAGCCATTCATTGAGCGGATCTGAGCCCACACACATCCAAGCTGCAGCCTCACTGCTCATACCCTCACTCTATCATTACATGTGACCTCACTTACAAAACACAAGTTCAAAGATAAAATAATTAAGAATTTCAAGTCCAGGGGCGCCTGGGTGGCTCAGTCGGTTAAGCAGCCAACTTTGGTCATGGTCTCATGACCAGGTCATGATCTCACAGCTCAAAGGCTCGTGAGTTCGAGCCCCACATAGGGCTCTGTGCTGACAACTCAGAGCCTGGAGCCTGCCTCCGATTCTGTGTCTCCTTCTCTGTCTGCCCCTCCCCTGCTCGTGTTCTGTCTCTCTCAAAAATAAATAAACATTAAAAAAAAAAAAAAGGTTTTTTTAAAAGAATTTCAAGTCCTTAACAGAGTATTAAACCGAGGGTGGGGTCCCTTTCGAGAGCAGGACCCTGGGTGACTGCATAGAAGCTGACTGCCTAGGAAGCCTGCCTAGGGGATGAGTAATGCAAAGTAGAAAAGAAAGTCTTTAAAAATAGTATGGGAGCACATTTTTAAAGCTCTTTGAATACCTTACAAAACAGCACTAAAGATTTAGGCACCAAAGATTTTGAAGTGGGGAAAAGTACATTAAATTTGTATTTTAGAAAGATCACTCTGGCATCTAATCAGATAATAAGACCAGCAGATCAACTAAAAAATGTATAATCTAGGCAAACAGTTTTGAAAGACTGGATTTAAGGCTAGTAACAGGTTTAAGGAAAAACCATACTGTTTTGACTACTAAATATGTGCTAGGCACTTTATAAACATTATTTCTAATCTTCTAACAACCTCTAAGGTGTATATTATGCTGATTTTGCACCTGAGGCAGCTGAAACCATTCGGGTCTAGTTACCTAAGGTCACACAGTAAGTAGAGCAAAGCCAGCATTAAGCCCTGAGCATACCCTCCCCGTACTGGGCAACATCTCCTCTGAGCTCAACGAGAATTCCCCAGAATGTGGTCACTGATCTATGCAAAGCTTCAGGGAGAGGAATTGGTCAAAGATTCTGTTAAAATTTTCCCCTCTCCATCTTACAGCCTGGAAAGTCCTCCCAGCTACCCATGTTTATGTGTATTTCAAAAGATCCTGTAAAATTAAGAAGACCAAGGTCTAAATGGCGAGACTTTGCTATAGATTCCTTCCAGGTCATGTGTGCATAGTGCCTAATACATAGCTCGAATTCTATAAATATTACTTTCCTTTTCTTACTACTTCTCCAGTAATGGTCCCACAGTGTTCAAGTTTGATTTGGTTTGATCGGGTTTTTCCTTTTCTTTTCCTACCATGCTTGTACCCCACCTAACCCCATCAATTGGCAATGATTGTAAATTTGCCCAAAAGGCCATCAGAAATGTGTGAATTTTCCAAGCTTTGGAGACGTTACCCTCATTCAGTTCAGAAATAGCACATGAGACAGGGTAGGGCAAGGTTGGGAGAAATGAAAGAGATAAGGATGTAAATGAGTGAGGTGATTAGCACCCAGGCATCATCCAATAAATGTCAACAGCCCGTCAGTCATAAGAGAAGGATCTTTAAAGAGCTCTTCTATTATCTATTACAGAGCAGTTGAGAACTCTTGCGCAATGAACATCCTTAGGCAGCACACAGGGAAACAGAGTCACAGCCTTATTCTGAAAGTCACGATGCATTCATCAGTCAACAAAAATGTATTGAATGTCTACTATGACAAAGACGCCATGCTTGATATTTCCCATCCACTTAACCATTAAGGTCTTGGAAATTGGTTATGTTGGAAAATATTATATTTGGTCATATATGTAAAAACGAAGAGAATGAGAGCCATTGACTTATTTCATCAGGTGTTGGGCCAACTCTCCACAGCTCATGGCATTCAGTTACAATCAGTTTGAGCAAGTCAGAAATTATTTCAGGACAGAAATTATTTTAGATTATTCAAATAACATTCTTTTTTTTTAATTTTTTAATGTTTATTCATGTTTGAGAGACAGAGAGAGACAGAGTATGAGCAGGTGAGGGGCAGAGAGAGAGGGAGACACAGAATCCAAAGCAGGCTCCAGGCTCCAAGCTGTCAGCACAGAGCCCGATGCAGGGCTCAAACTCATGAACTGTGAGACCATGACCTGAGCGAAGTCGGACGCTTAACCAACTGAGCCACCCAGGCTCCCCTCAAATGACCATTCTATTTCCCATTGTACTATTCCTTGTGGTATTATTCCTTAAGAAGGGAATATTGACCAGGTTATCCATTTCCCAAGATTAAAATAAAGTTCAGTGATACATTCAAGTCCATACAACAGACATTTATTGGTGGGGGAGGGACATCCACATTTGCTGAGCAATAATCTTGCAGCATACACTAAGTAGCCCCTGGTCACGTGTCCTCCTTTAATTTCACAATGACTATTATTACCTCCATTTTACAGAAGAGGAAATTGAGACTCAGAGAAGTGAAGTAATTGACCACATATCACAGCACTAGTACAGAGCTGAGCCAAAATTTGATTTGTTCTATTTAATTTCAAGTGACTTCCATGTGTCAGAGTTCAGAACCTGTGCAGCTATACACAATTTACTCCAAGTCACTTGACTAGAACAAAAAGCTAGCACATAAGTGTAAATCTGTCCCAATCCAAATATGTGGTCTCATTATCTAAGTCAGGCTTACTGCAACCTACTCCTACTTTTTATAACAGCTTTATTGTGCCATAATTTATAAACTATACAACTTTCCAATTTAAACTGTATAGTTCAGTGGTTTTTAGTATATTCACTGTTATACACCCATCACCACAGTTTTAGAACATTTTCATCACCCCAAAAGGAAACCCAGATAACCATTAGCAATCATTCCCCGTTTCTACACAAATCCCCCAAACCTAGCCATCTATTTCTTTAATGACTCTTACTCTCCTGCAGAGCTAGTCACTATGCTGCAAATAATATAAACCAAATAGTGTATGCTCCCTGGGGTTTAAGTAAAATGAAAGTCACAGAACTTAACATTTTCATAACAGGTTCATCAAGGTACATCAGCTCTTGTAGTAAACTGGGAAATCATTGTTTCCGCCACTGATAATCCAGGCAAACTGAGAAATAGCGTGAATTAGCTTGAGTTAAACAGTTGGCTACAGTTGTGCCCTGTATACTCTGCTTAGCAACAACCGTCTGGTCTTCCAATGATGAAAGAGCCCTGGGAGCTGAGTACTGACTCGGTGGAATGTGTGGAGCGCTGGGTGTGCAGGGTGCTGGAAGGCAAGAGATTAAGGAGGGTTGGCAAGCGTGGGCTGGAAGGAGAGGACAGCACTGAAAGACATGTGTGTGTCCTGTGCGGGGAGGAGAGTGCATCACACAGAAGGATCGGAAAGACCAAGTAGAGCCAAAGGACACCTGGTTGATCTTTCAAAAGGCGGACTGGAGTTGTGGGAAGTATCCAACCCCTAAGCCACACATCTGGGTATATGCCCTCTATTCACTACTCTTAACTCCTCATTTCTCACCAACCCTTATGGGAACGTCTCATCATTTTCATACATATTGGATCCCATGTCTCAATGTGGCATAAGTACTCCTGCTGATCTGTTACAGCCCTGAAGAACATCCCTCATCATCCTGCTCACTCTACCCATTTCCTCCTTCCTCTCCTCATCTCTCAGGTGTTTCCCTCAGTTACATGGGCATGGTTGCCACGGCAGGCCACCGGCCGGGTCTGACAGATGACCTGGGGCTTTGGTGCTTGAGCCCCGCCCCCCCTGGTTAGGCAGGTACTCTCTTCAAACGAGAGCCTGCAAAAATGACCTCTTCACACTGAGATGGGAGCCCTGTGGAGATGGTAAACACTACCTGTAATCCTATCACCTAGAGACAACCACCCTTAACATCTTAGTGATTGTCTTCCAGGCATTTTATATATATACAAAATTTTATTTTTATGTATATATATATATATATATAATTATATATATATGTAAACATATATAGCACATATAACATATATGTGGATTATATTCAGCTATAGCTGTATGTACATATCTATAGCTACAGATAGCTCTATGTCTTTTTTCATTTAAGATTATATAATCAATACTTTCTCAGGTCAATGAATATTCTTAGGAAACAAGGTTTTTTAAGTACCTGACTGACATTTCCTCTTATAAATATAACTGTTTTAAGCATTTTCCTGTGGCTAGACATTTGAGTTTTTCAGGTTTTTATCAAAGTAATACCATAATAAGTATTTTGTACATAAATTTAGCTGTGCATTTATGTTTATTTTCTGAGCTAAATGCTTTATGTGTGTATTACCTCATTTAACCTTCACAAAAATCTCTGAGATAGGTTCTATTATTATCTCTATTTTACAGATGATGGGTGTCATAGAGAAGTAAACCACCCAAGCTCACAAAGGAAGAAGACAGAGGAGTCAGGGTTCAAATGCAAACAGCTGTACTCCAAAGTCTGCTGTAACTTCGAAGACAATGGAATTACATGGAATCAAAGACTATGGAGATTTTATTTGTGTGTTTTGCTGTATAAGAGCAATTCCTGGGGGTGCCTGGGTGGCTCAGTCCATTAAGTGTCTGACTTTGGTCATGATCTTGCGGTTGGTGAGCTCGAGCCCCATGTCAGGCTCTGTGCTGACAGCTCAGAGCCTGGAGCTGCTTCAGATTCTGTGTGTGTGTGTGTGTGTGTGTGTGTCTCTCTCTCTCTGCCCCTCCCCTGCTCATGCTCTCTCTCTCCTCTCTCTCTCTCTCTCTCTCTCTCTGTCTCTCTGTCTCTCTCAAAAATAAACATTAAAAAAATTAAAAGAAAACGAATCTATTTAAAGTGGGGGGGAGTTAAAGAGATTGACAAAGCAACTATATGCAGAATCATTGTAAACTGTTTCTCACTTTCTTCAAGTCTTTTAATATTGCCTTCCCACACCTAATTCAACACCAATATTTGTAGTGACTTGCCTTTCACAAAGCATTCAACAAAGCGTTTTCAAAATATTCAATTGACTTTTCAGATGAAAACACCTCTTATCTCGCACATATTTTATTAGTTTACTTAAAATTCAATTAAATGACATAATGACAGCATGCACTTCATAATTTGTATTTCTATAATAGTTGTGTTCGTCTTCTAGGGCTGCCATAACCAAACCCACAAATAGGGTGGCTTAAACAACAGAAATTTCTCCCAGTTCTGGATGCTAGAAGCCCAAGATCAAAGAGCCATCATGTTTGGCTTTTGGTGACTTCTCATCCTGGCTTGTAGACAGCCGCCTTCTGGCTATGCCCTCATATGTCCTCTTTTCTGTAGATGTTCTGATGCCTTTTCCTCTTCCTATAAGGACATCAGTCCTCTTGGCTTAGGGCCCCACCCTTATGGACTCATTTAGCCTTAACTCCTTTCCTAAAAGTCCTGTCTCCAAATATAGTCACACTGGGGGTTAGGGCCTCAACATATGAGTTTGGTGAGGGGGACATATTTCCATCTAAAACAACAACATATGTATTTCACATGCAGATATGGGATTTTTCTCATCATGTTTGGTAATAAATAGATGTGGGGCAATACAACGGACTCTCAGGTAAGTTTACAAATCAGTACATAAGCACTAAAGGGCAGAGATATCTAGAGTGGCCTACTCACCATCAGTCAGTCTGTTAGAAATGAAATGGTGAGCATTGTTCAGCCACCCTAAATGAGGTCATTTACAGGAATATCTGCAGTATTATGCTTATATTTTTTTCAATGTGTCAACTTTTAAAAGATCCTAGTGACTCCAATGAGCCCTACTCTACGTCTCACTTCCCCCTCCTCCCTCCTTTTGCTACTAATATTATTTCAATTCTTCTATAATTTTCCTCTATAACTTAGTGCTTGAAATTCTATTTCTTGTTTCAGTAATTTTAGAGAGTTTATCTTGACACCATCATCTGCCAGATGAGCAAATTAGTACCCTCATAATTGCCTTCCATATTTCCCCCGTCTCCATGTCCCAACCTCTAAACACTATATTATTATTTTTGCAATGTCTGGGTTTCTAATATTAGTTTTCCAATCTGCAACTGTACTTAACTCATAAGTGTTTATACAATGATTCTAAAAATTGGGGGAGGGGACGGGAAATAAGCATTAAGAGTCTGTAAGCATTAACAACAAAAACAATAGTATGGTTGGGCCCATAAAGAAGGAAATGGCAATTCTATCTCCACAAATCTGGGTTGCTTAAGGAAGCATGATACAAGTATTACAGGCAAAGGGATCTTCATTTCTTATATCCATCCAGTGTGACAGAAAAAAGTAACAGATGCTGATCTGATTCATATTCTGCTTTGATAACCTCTTTTCATTTTAAAGCTTCTATGATTGTCTCTTTATTTTTAATGTTCTAAAATTGAATGATGATGTGTCTAAAGGTGAATCTTTTGTTTCCATCCATCCAGCTGAGTATTCAGTGCCATGTTGTCACTCTAAAGATTGCATCCTTCAAGTCTGGGAATTTTTTTTCTATTATTTATTACTTTCTCTCCTTTTTTCTCTCTTTTTTTCCACAGTGGTGGATAACATGGAGCTCAGGGCCATCTAATTGTGTGCCTTATTTCTGCCCTCTACCCCTGCTCATACCTAAGCCAAGAGGTACCAGCTCCATTTTACAATGATTTCTGCTAGGCATTCCTGACTCTATAATTTGGTGAATTTGACAAAACGCAGTTCATGATGTGCAGTCCTAGCCCAATGGTCATTTAATGTCTCATGGACAGGTGGTGCTCCATCTCTCCCAGGGCTCTGTATCACATCAGTGATTTTTGAAAGATTCCAGAATGTTATGTGTCTGCACTGTGATTTTTCTGTTGAGGTTGGCTGTAAACTGCACATGGTATCTTCTCTACATCTAGTAGTCTGCCAAGTTGTATGGCCCAAGAGGCAGAGCTGCTGGCAATACAATCTGGACCTGTTGAAAGCCTTTTTCTGTTCTGGGCCCCACTTGAATTTGGCAGCTTTTTCTCTTATCAACATATAGTTCAGAGCAGTATTAACAGTATGGGACTTGCTATCTCCATAGCCTAAAAGGAATTTACGACATTGTCTTTCCTCCTTAGTGGGAGGAGATACAAAATCCAATATTTTTTTCTCTAACTTGGAGAGGTTGCTCCAGCAAGCCCCACATTGGGCTTTTAAAAAGTTCAGTAATGTGGCATGCTCCTGCACCTTCATAGGGTTTATCACTGCTCACCTTCTGGAGCACAGTTGCACTTCCTGCTCCTTGCTCATCTGGTCTGATTAAACTGCTGTTATCAATACAGTGAACCAGGTAACGTTCTATGGGGTTTCTAGATGGCTTGGATCCCTTCAGACTATATTATAATAGAAAGCAGAGAATTAACATAGCCTGGGGCTGATACTAGCTTCAGGCTATGTTAATTCTCTGCTTTCTGTGTAATATGTATTATTCTAATCAAAATAAGTCAGAGAAAGACAAATATATAATTTCCCTCATTACATGAAATTTAGGAAACAAATGTTTATAGCAGTGTCATCAGCAATAGCCAAATTATGGAGAGACCAAATGTCCATTGATTGATGAATGGATTAAAAATATGAGGTGTGTGTATATATATATATATATATATATATATATATATATCACACTCTCGGCATATTACTCAGCAATCAAAAAGAATGAAATCTTGCCATTAGCAACAACGTGGATGGAACTATGCTAATCAAATATGCTAATCAAAATAAGTCAGTCAGAGAAAGATAAATATATGGTTTCACTCACATGTGGAATTTAAGAAACAAAATAGATAAACATAGGGGAAGGGAAGGAAAAATAAGGTAAAAACAGAGAGGGAGGCAAACCATAAGAGACTCTTAAAGACAGAGAAAAAACTGAGGGTTGCTGGAGGGGAGGTCAGTTGGGGGTGGGCTAAATGGGTGATGGACATTAGGAGGGCACTTGTTGGGATGAGCACTGGGTGTTCTAGGTGAGTGATGAATCATTGGGTTCTACTCCTGAAACCAATACTACACTGCATGTTAGCTAACTTGAATTTAAGTAAAGAAATTTTTTTAAAAAACATAGCCTGAGCCTAAACTATAAATGTATGCTACTGTCCTTCCTTATCCTTTCTGACAGGGATAGAAAGGATGGCACTCATCAGATAAGTGACCACATACCATGTACCTGAGGCTGTTATCTGCAGTGGCAAAGATATTACATCTGATATAGCTGCTGCAATCATGGCCATTAATTGGTGACGTTCACTGTTATCTTCCAGAATCTACCTGAGTTGTGTAGAAACCAGATTGGTGAATTAAATGAAGATACGATGGGAGCCACTATCTCTTGATCCATCAGGTCTTTAAGGATGGCAGTAATCTCTGCCTTTCCCCCTGGATTCAATATTAGTTTTAATTTACTCACTTGACCTGAGTTTTCTTTTTGTACTGTTTTACTACAATACTCTTATAGCACATGCCAAGGGAAAATTTCACAATTGTAAATACATTCCAGTTGTACATCATGGGATGGGGTTAATATCTGACCTCCACTCTAATAGAGGATTCAGGATGATGCTTCTGGTCCCCTGGTATCAATGCCACCTAGGAACCTCTGTCCAAGAATTCTTGGGAACTGAACATATTTCCCTTTCCCCATTGTCTGGTTACATGACTGAATAGCTAAGATTCCTTTGAAAAAGAGTTGAGGAACCATATGTTATAATGTTGCAGTCTTTCCTCCTGAAGACCTGACTATTGCTTCACTCTAATGGATCCCAGGCCTGAAAACCAGCTCATGGCTAGAAATTGGGCAAAGGTTTATGACTTTTTATTGTTCCAGTTTCCCTCTACTACCTGATCATCTATCCTTGATTTATTTTTGTTGTATAGATTGAGCAATACCCTTGGTGGCTGCCCAAATATCTTTCTCCTAGGAACACTGTGCTTTGTTAACCATCTGCATCATTCTCTATAGACCAGCCACCTTTGGCTCTCAGTTTGAACTTGGTGCTCATTACATGAATGGCATCCACCTCACTCTGATGGTTAAGTGCCACCACCTGACTTCTGTTATTTTGCTCTTCTGGTATTTTGGTATCATGTCCATTGCCACCAGTGAGTAGAGTTCTGATATCACATCTTCCACCATTCATCTTGGGCTGCAAAGGACAACTGTAATTGGGCTTCTCTTTGATGCTGATGACCCTCTCACCCCTTGCAGACCTTATAGCTTTGCTGGCAGCCTGTATCTAGATTGGTCAATAAAGGAGTGTACAAGACCCAGATTCCTCTCTCTTCAACAATTTTGAAGCGCCATCCTAGCTCCAGAGCTCCCTCTAGGATTCACTGGGGTCTTTGTTAACAACTTCATCACTCTACCTTTTCCCTCCATTCAATACCGCTTTCTTCACTCCCCAACAGGCACTGGCCCAAGGAGCACTCCCCAGTAATTCCCTGGATGGAGATCTTTTCCTCAAAATCTTCTTCCCAGCAACTGAGAAAGTGGACCCTAAAATGAGATTTTGGCACTGAACCAACAACTGATTACCTAGCGAAGACGACCCCATTGTGATCATGGGCCAACTGACTCCCTTCAGCTGAGGCAAGGATTAGAGGACTCATCTAAGAGCTACTGGACATCAATAATATCCTAGAAGCTTGGGGAATGAAAGTTTCAATTCTAGAAGAGGGAGCCTGGACAGTACACCAACAGCATCTACTACCTTTGTGTTCTCCAATCACTCCTTTTTCTTAGTAGACCATTCCTGTTTTATGTTGCAATATATTTTTTACTTCCTCATAGAATGCTAATTAAAAATTTTAAAAATACTCTTTCTGTTCCTTAAAGTAACTGCTTCCATTAAGGTCAGCAACCTTTATGGTCTATTTTGTTTTTGTCTTTCTTTCCGCACCCCCCCCCCCACTTTGGTATTTCTGGTTGTCCTCAAAATATAGTGCTTCTTGGTTGTTTAAGAATGAAAGACCATGGAGGCCCCTGGCTGGATCAGTTGGTAGAGCTTGTGACTCTTGATCTCAGGGTTGTGACTTTCAGCCCCACGTTGGAGGTAGAATTTACTTAAAAAAAAAAAAAAGACTATGCTGATTTGCATGGGAGTCCACTGGTCTTTTATAAGTCTGTTTCCCCAGCATGCCTTTCTACTAATTGGGAGTGTTGACCACAAACCAGTGGTGATATTAACTGGCAGGTTTCTCTTTGGGTGATCTGGAGGGGTCCACATAAGCAGTCGGGGGTGCCTTCATCCCAAATGTCCAAACAAGTGAGGATTTGTCCTGGAGCGCTAAATCCTGCTTAAAACCCTAAATTTTCCCATGTAGAGAGTTCAAATTCTTTAAAGAACAGTCTTTGGGTTTTATCCTGGGAGTAAATAATATTGCCACTAGTCACTATGCATGTGTAGGGAGTCCAGAATATTTTTACAGATTTTCATACTTGGTGTTAAACTGTCCTACATAAAAACTTGCCAATTTATTTGCCAACTTATTCTTGCCATTTCACCACACTCTTGAAAGCACAAGCTATTACTGACTTGTAAGTGTTTGCCAGTTTTATAAGTAAAATATTATAGTATCATTTAATTTGCATCAAACTTTTTTTCGTATATTGATGAGCTCCTACAGGTGTTCAAACCTGTAGGAAGACTAGGACAGCGAGACAAGCTTTGACATTCATAGCATTGTGTTTTTCTGTTCATTTTCATATTTCAGAGAGGTCACAGCTAGAAAAACATGTTTATCGCTATGCCGTTTTCGAAAATATTCACCTCTTAGCATATTTATAGTCCATCTGAAGGGTAAATGAATTCCGCACTGTTTTTACCAGCCAGGTATGATTTGTAACAATTTATGCTTCCTGTCTCAAATCCTTAACATTAAGGATATATTTAGGCAGCTGTATGAGCTATGTCATTTTTCCCAAAATAACACACTGACCCTAAACCAGGCAATCAGATAATAAGGAATTACTGTGCAATGAACACTGTAAACAGACAAAATATTTCTGCACGTGAGGAGGATTTGACCTGTCCAAGGAGCTCTGTCATATTCAGATGTTCCATCATGATATTTCTGGGTTTCTCTTGCAAGCTTCAGCTATGATTTCTTCATCTGCCAGTCAGGAGTCAGCCTATCCTGCCCACAGGCACGTCCTGCACTCTTCCCATTGGCCCAGGAGAGAGTGACGGATGGCAGCAGCTGTGGCCTCTGTCAGTCCCGGGCTCCACCTTCAGCCTACAGAGATCACTGATTGAAATGCATCAGAGACCACTCAGCTGTTCATTTAAGAGCCCACCTAGAGGGCCAGCATCTCGTGCACTTACACGTGAACTGAATCTAGAAGGTCTGGTTCAGAGAAAAACCAATATCCAGCCCTATCCCCTTCCCCCCCCACCCCCACCTGGCAACGCAGAGCACAAACTAGGGCCTAGTGCCGCAGGCATGTCAGACATGTGTGTGCAAACTGGCAATCAGTAGATCAACCTTAGTTCCTGAGAGAAAAGTAGGCAAAATGGAAAGGGTCTGACCAAGCATTCTGGAGTTGGGTCGGCAAGAACCTGTGGATAGTGTTCCACAAACAGGTGTTTGCAACACTCGCCGGGTATGTCTCAGGAACTCCACAGTCACTAAATCTGGAACTAGAGTAAAGTGATGAGGAGGAAGTGGGATGAGAAACAGGCAACATCCCATAGTGCTAAGACCTCTCAGGGACCCTGGAATGAAGAGATCAGTGATTTTTATCCAGCTGCTTTTCTGAGCGTGCAGCTTTTGGGGTATATGTGCAGCATTAGTTTTGAGGTGATGACTGGATCCTAGCATTCTGTGCATAGGGCTGAGGGCCGACTGCCTTCTAAGAGCTCCAATATTCTGAATTTGGGACCCATATTGACCCCAGGGCTCCTCTACTGCACTAGAGTATCAATAATCTCTGCAGGCTGAGCGACAGGGCGAGGCTGACAGCAGCATCTGCTGCTCGTCCATCATCTCTTCTGGCCAATAGAAACAGCGCATGGTCCCTGTGGCCTGGGAAGGCCCTCATTCTCCCTCTCCAGTGGTTGTGCCAGATGAAGAAGTCATTACTACTCAGGGCTGGAAAAGAAACCAAGGATGCCTGGAGGGAATAAAAGAATGAGAGAACAGGATACAGTCAGCCAGTTGGTCACTGGGGCACATTACAGCCTCTGGGCACTCTTTCCAGATGCCTTGCATTTTTCAGTGTGCAGCCGCTTTCCCCATCCCTGCACTAGGGGAGTTCAAGGTTTCAACATCCTTGTACACTGTAGCAATTGGGAGAGTGATAGGGATGTCTTGAGAAAGAGAAAGCAATGTGGGAGCCCAAGAAGAGATTCAACATACGCTCATTGTTTTGAGATTAATTCAGGAAGCTCAGGAAAGGAGCCATGGGTCAATGTGTGTCTTTTCTGGTTGCCTTTCATCACTATTTTCATGTGCTGTTTCTCAAAACCCTTATGGTTATTATCAGTGATGATAATACTAATAATATCTCCTTTCTGAACCATGCACAACATTGACAAAGATTTTTCACATTCATGACTTCACCTGAAGCCCTAGGAAATAAAGGAAGTGTGTGGTATCATGCCCATTTTAGAGATAAAAACCCAAAAGGTCAAAAAAGGTGACAGGAGTCCCAGGTAACAGAACTGAGAAGAGGCCAAGATGGAACCCGACCTCAGATGTTATGCTTCCAAGTCCAGGGCTCTTTCCACACTCACGGCTCACTTTACATCGGTCTTGTCTGCAACTCAAGTAACACCAGTCAACTGTGATCCAGAAGCAGGGGCAAGGTGAAATACCCAGCACCTAGGAAGTTTGGGGGATGTTTTCATCATGATGTAATTTCCATGAAGGGAGCCACACCCATGCTGTTAGTGGGGGGTAGGGAGGGCGCTCACACACACATAATACACTGCAATGCTTCCACTCTCCAGATCAATGACTGCTACACTGGAGTCTCTGATAATCTCAGTCCCTTTATGAAGAACATCCCCTCTCATGTGAGATTCGACGTCATTTTCTCAAATCTTTACTAACTGAAAAAGGGACTCAGTAACAAACAAAATAAGTCAGTTGATTTATACTGAACGCTGAAAGGTAGAGTCCTACATGCTCATGTATGTGCATATGTGCTTTCAAAAGCAATATGATTCACTTCACTAGCCCACAGAACACAATACTGAACATTTAAGAATAGAATTCATACAGAAAACATTTAGATATGGCAGAGCACACACAGAGCAGAAAGTTAGCTGTCCTCAAACCATTGTCAACTTCTAATAAATGATGTTTCAGTTTCCCTCCCTCAGCATTCATACTTTTAAATGTTCTTTTCTTTGCCTTTTACCTCGCTTAATTAAAATGGAATATATGACAATAAAATCTTTTCCCCTAGACCTTCTAAAATATGTAAGAAAAGAATTCTGTTGCTAGCTTGAACTAAATAAAGTAAAACAGCATGACCAACCAGTGTCTCACTATTTTGAAGAGGATCTTTTTGCTGTTTTGACTTTCCACACTAATTAAGAGATTTGGATTAGACCCTGGAGCTTGGACAGACTTTCACAAGCCCTCAGAGTAACTCTTAGCATACTTTGATTCATAAACCCTAGAGTGCATGACATTGCCTGAAAAAGATCCACAAAGTACATCAGTTAACCAAGAAGAATAACAATTCTTGATCTCTTTTAGATAGTTGTCAGAAGGATTAGGGATACGAGATAAGACCATTAAGAATGTATAAAAATGGAAATTCCACTAAGATCCAAATTATTCTCTGTACTAGAAAAGCAATGAAATCTTTGATCTTTCTCTAACTTGATCCCAGAGCAGATTTCTACTCTTAAGTCCATTTTCCTCTCAAGTTGTAGGAGCTGAAACAAAGAAGAGGAAGGAATAGGAAAAAGTAAGGAAAAATTAAAAACCATACCCCTGAAGCATACCATCACCTCCTCTAAGCACAAATAAACTGTAAAATGTATTGAGCCAATTATATAATATACTCTCTTATTGAGGAACAGGCAAGAAGCTATAACTCTATTCTTTAAAGTATATCAAAGATTGTCTTTATGTTCGATTTTGGAATAAAATTAAGCAGCAGTTCTAGAGTAATGTATGATCAATATCATTCAAAATGTCCATACTAAAAAAGAAAAAGAAAAAGCATTCTAGCATTCAATGTGCCTTTACTGCAAATCACAGTGGGACTGTAAAATTTAAAAAGTAACTCCCAATACCAGCTCCTATATTCCTTAGAGCAGTGGTTCTCAAACTTTATCATGCATCTGAATCACTTAGAGGGCTTATGAAAACAGATCCCAGGTCCCACCCCCAGAGCATCTGATTCAATAGGCCTGAGAATTTGCATTTCCAATAAGTTACCAGATGCTGTTGATGCTTCTAGACTGGGGACCATACTTAGAGTACCACTTCTATAGAGGAATTAAGAAAACAGGAAATAATAAAGGGCCTTTGGCTTTGGGCCAAAGAAATTTATTGATTAAATAGAGGGAAAAGTTTCAGAATAGTCAATTCATTCAACAAATATTTAGGTTCCTACTAGAGGCCAGTAACTGTTCTAGATACTGGAGATACAGTGGTAAACAAAACTGGCAAGATCCCTGGAGTAGATGCATGATAAGTGGGTAGTCAAGAGTGGTGGTATAGGGGCACCTGGGTGGCTCAGTCCATTGGGTGTCCGACTTCGGCTCAGGTCATGATCTCACAGTTCGTGGGTTCGAGCCCCATGTGGGGTTCTGTGGTGATGGCTCAGAGCCTGGAACCTGCTTCAGATTCTGTCTCCCTCTCTCTGCCCCTCCCCATGCTCTGTCTCTCTCTCTCTCTCTCTCTCTCTCTCTCAAATAAATAAAATAAAAATTAAAAGAAAAGGATGATATAAAGAAAAATGAAGTAGAATAAGTGGGCGAAAATGATGGAGGTGGGGTACTATTAGACCTGGTGTTTAGAAAAAGCCTCTTTGTATAGGGGCTTGAATTAAGTGAAGAAGGAAGCCGTGGCAAGGAAGACTGCAGGAGCAGTCTAGGCAGAGGAATAGCAAAGTTCAAATACATGTTCTACCATTGCTTCTACGTGTTTCATGACCAACCTTCATTCAACAAAGAAATTAAATGTCAGTGTAGCATACTAATTTTTTATTAAAAGAAAAATGTCATGTGAACATCATTTAGCCAAATAATGGACCTATCGGTATGATATATACAGAAAACAGTGAACATTTTTTTTTTTTTTTTTTTTTTAATTTTTTTTTTCTTTTTTTTTCAACGTTTATTTACTTTTTGGGGGGACAGAGAGAGACAAAGCATGAACAGGGGAGGGGCAGAGAGAGAGGGAGACACAGAATCGGAAACAGGCTCCAGGCTCTGAGCCATCAGCCCAGAGCCTGATGCGGGGCTCAAACTCACGGACCGCGAGATCGTGACCTGGCTGAAGTCGGACGCTTAACCGACTGCGCCACCCAGGCGCCCCAACATTTTCTAAATTGAATGGAAAGGATCTCAAAATTCGATGCTAGAATGGCTAAACATTTAAGATGGATGAAAATAATAAAGCAATGGATCACTGACTCATGTGAAGACTTCAATGTGGGATTAATTTAATGAGTAATAAAATGAAAAAATATATACAGATAAAATTTGAAAAAGCAGGTGTTACTCCATTAAACTATATTGTACCAAAGATAAAGCCACATTTAAAAGTTAACATTGTTTTCATGTACTGTTGGACTCTTAGAGAAGAAAACAAGAATATCACAATGAATTCGTGTTTCCTTACACTAATGTAAACCGAATGTTTACACCTAATGTAAGCATTAAAGAGTTTTCTTTTTTTTTTTTGCAAAGGTGTTGACTGCATGAAGAATGAAACAATAACCTTAAATTGTAGGTGTTAATTTTAAAATTTGGAGAGGGGAGGCCAAAGATAATGACACTAATGTTGGAGAAGAAAAAGGCATTCAAGTCACAATTTTAGCTGAAAACCGGAAAGGATTCTTTCTGCCAAGTACAATGCATACTTTGAATTTGTTACTAAGAGACATGGCCTCAACTGTGCAGCTAGTAATGGCTTTTGCGGAACAATTTAACAATTATAAACAACATTTTCTGTATCCACTCAAAATAGAACATCTTGATGAAACATACCAAATGGGACTTTAAAACTACTCTTGGACACATGACAGGAATCCTGACTAAATGTTGTCAAAGCAATTAAATTTAATTTAGTCGAGATATGGGATGCAGACTGAGAGTTAAGCCAAACCACAGAAGATCCTCAAAGAGTGAATCATGGACATTGGCAGGAAATAAAATTAATTTTGAACTTGTAGTGGCCACAGTTATTGGTATGAACTGTTGCTTGCTGTTAATAATGTTAGCAAAATTTACCAAAAAAAAATAATTATAACTTTAGCAGTTTCACTTTGTAAAGGATTTTTTAACTTTTTTAAAATTTAAAGATAATTTAAATATGTACATATAATATGCTACTACAAAAGTAACATTCCAATAAATTATAAGGAAATTAAAACATGAAGGGAAAGTTCACAGGAGTATGAAGTTGATGATTCACATACAAATAATTCTGAAAAGAATTTCCATTCATACTATTTCCTGGCCATTGTCAATCAGGTTATAGTTGATCAATATACTGCTTTTTTTTCCCCTTGGAATAAAATGATGTTAACACTTTTGAAAGAAAAGAACTTAAGAAATATTGTGTTTGATTGACATACTGCTTTTAAAGTTGATGAACAATTGTGATATAAATGATAGCAATTTACATGAAATTAAAATATCTTTTAACATTTTCTATAATAACAATACTTTCTCACACGCTAAACCATAACAAAGTTTGAACCTGATTTATAAAATTCATGGTTCGGGGCACCTCGGTGGCTCAATCAGTTAAGTGTCCAACTCTCGGTTTTGGCTCAGGTCATGATCTCATGGTTTCATGGGTTCGAGCCACATGTCAGGCTCCACAATAAAAAATAAAAATATATAAATAATAAAATAAAATAAAATTCATGGTTCATTTCAAATCTAATTATTCCTTTAAGAAACTTATTGACAGTTCCAATAAATACTGCCTTATTGACAATTCCAGTAAATACATATTGAGAGCCTACTATGGGCTCTGCACTGTGCTCAGTCCTGCGGTAAGAGTGTCCAGCAAAAGGAGACAAGGTCCCCTCTCATGGAGCCTAAAAGCAAGTAGGAAGCATAGAAATTGATCAAATACTCACACCACTGAATATATTATTTCAAGTTGAGTTCTGAGATAAAGTCATCCTTCCATGAAAAGAGAATTAGTGAACTTGAGAACATATGGAAAGGTTTGAAAAGGCAGTCTCAAGTCAGCATAATATTCTTGAACTTAGTAGAGAAACCAAAGAAAAACACAGGAAAAGAGTAAGACTCAGCACCATATCTGAAGGCAGTTCATATCTCATCCCTAAAAGAGACCACTGTGTGACTGGGAAATCACCTGTCAGATAGTTTTATTCTTGTATAAATTGTGGCTTACTTTTGGTCTTAAAAAAATGGACAGTAAAAAAGAAATATTCAAAAACCAGAAGAAAAAAACCCACAAATGTTCTTACAAGTGAATAAGTGAGCAAATCATGAGTGAACTATTAACTCACATAATAACTTGGGTGAATCTCAAATGCATTTTGCTAAGTCAAAGAAGCCACACAAAGAAAGGTTACAAACTGCATGATTCCATTTCTATGATATTCTGGAACAACTACAGCGACAGAAAAGATATCAGTGGTTGCCACAGTCTGGGGCTGGGAGGCATCAGGAGGTGACTACAAAGAAGTTTGAGAGGATTTTTTTTTTGAGTGATAAAACTTTTATATTTTGATGTAGTGGGGGATATATTCTTATATGCATTCATCAAAACTCATATAACTATATACTGCAAAGGTAAACTTTTCTGATGCAAATTATACCTTAATTAAAAATTTTTGTTTTATTTATTTTAAAGTTTATTTACTTATTTTTGAGGAGGGGGAGAATGAGTGGGGGAAGGGCAGAGAGAGAGAGGGAGAGAGAGAATCTCAAGCACGAACTGTGAGATCATGACCTGAGCCAAAATCAAGAGTTGGATGCTTAACCAACTGAGCCACCCAGATGCCCCTAAAAATTTTGTTTTAATGTACCCAAAGAAAAATGAAAAGAACAAAAATATAAAGAAATCTTGCAGTGCCGCAGCTTGGTTGGTGATTTTTCTCCAATTTACTGCATCTTCCATTTTGGAGACACCACTCCCTGCCTGTGAAATCTAGTTAGATCCTAACTGCAAGTGGGAAGTCAAGAGTAAGTGCAAGTGGTTATCTTCAGACTCTCTTGACAAACTTCCGCAGGTAGAATGAAAATGCAAATTCAAGGTAGGTCACTCTTGTGTGGTTCGCTCATTTATTCCACTCTGTTTAGATTCTGAAGTGCACTTATGTGTCAGAGTTAACCCAGACTAGAAAGGCATCTAATTTGAAGGCTATCTTGTTGATGTAGAAATGGAATGTGCTCAGTAAAATGTTTTGCAAGTCTTTGTTATGAAACCGAAGAACATAAATGAGCAGTTACTACAAGCAGTAACCTAATCTTCTAGCAGTTGTAAAGGAGCTGAACTTTGACAATAAAGGTTTTATGGGAAATATGTCTGGAATTGGTTGCCATAATAATCCATTGGTAGAAATTGGTATGGTGACCCAATTTAACAACTGTGGGCTTCAACCATGCAATAGCTAAACAAAGAACACTTGTTCCTGAAGAAGATAATTATTCTCTGTGCTCCCTGACTTTCAGAGGAAAATGTATTTGATTACCTATGCTAAAGTATATTTCCTGCCTTTTCCAACAGCTGAGGATCGTAAGAGTTGAGGTACAATTATTTCCCCAAGCCTGTTTCCCAAATAATTTGCAAGTCGACCCACACTTCTCAGCAAGGAATTCACTAAATTTTAACAAGCAGACTTTTTTTTCCCCTCAAATTGCTGGACACTTTCCAAGACTACTGATCAGTTAAGAGATGGTGAATTAGTATCTCCCTTTTCCCCTGTATCTAACTTTTATCAGACTCCGTATACATTACTATTTTCCCTGTATCTGACTATTGTTTGACTCTTTATACAAATGTGAACTACCCTATAGCCCAGATGTGAATTGGTTCCATCATAAAGGAGAATCCAGATTTTAAAAAAAAAAAAAAAAGTAAGCAATACTAGATCCAACCCATTGACTATAATTTCTTTGCTGCTATAATTGCCCAAAACTTGAATCTTTTAAAGATAAAAATCTTCAATTAATTGCCCAAAACTTGAATCTTTTAAAGATGAAAAATTTTCAATTTCCTTTCAACGGACACACGCAATGTCTTTCTAAATGACTCTAGGAATAGGTTTGGCTGCTTTGATATTGACATCTGGAAGTAATATTTGCTAGAATACAAAAGAAAGAACATCCTGATTTCTTTATATGAGGCTAGCATAGTCTTGGTAACAAAACCAGCTAAACATAATACAAGACAGGAAAACAGCAATATAAGTTTATTCTTGAACATAAATGAAAAATCCCAAACCAGATATTAGCAACCAAGTCCAAAGAAGTATGAGAGAGATGAGGCATCACAACCTTTGTTGGTTAATACTAGGAAACCAATTAATGTAATTAATCACATTCACAGATTAAGGAGAAAATCTGTCTGGTCATCTTAATGACCTCAATGCGAGAAGAAAATTGGCATCATTTACCAATGATGTTATTGCTCACGTAAACTAGACAAAAAAATCTATAAGCAACTTATTGGTATTGATAAGCAAATTTAGATATAAAAGCAACCAACATACAATTGTATCTCTCTTCACTAGCAGAAATAAATTAGAAAATGTAATTTAATAAATACCATTAAGATAAAAAGGGGGAGCATCTGGGTGGCTCAGTAGGTTGAGTGTCTGACTCTTGATTTCAGCTCAAGTTCTGATCTCAGAGTCATGGGATCATGTTCCACATGGGGCTCCTCACGGAGTGTGGAGTCTGCTTAAGATTCTCTCTCCTTCTCCCTCTACCCTACTCACTCTCTCTCTCTCTCTCAAAATAGATAAATACATAAATACATACATAAAATTAAAAATAAAAAAATACCATTAACAAGAGCAATAAGAAGTGTAAAGTGCCTAGAATACATCTTGAAAGACATTTTCAAAGATCTAAATGAATAGAGAACTATTTCATGTTCTTTTACAGAAAGATCCAATAGGAAAAGGCTATTCCTAAATAGATCTAGAAGATTTTTCATGGAACTTAGCAAGCTAATTAAGAAACTTATATGGTAATTCAAAAATCCAAAAATAGTCTGGCTACTCTAAAGATTTAAAAAAAAATCATGTAGGAACATGCCTTACTGTATATGAAGACTTATAAAGCATACTCGTTAAGGCTCACTTAGAATAAGCATGCTCACATAAAAAAAAAAATATATATATATGTATATATATATATATATATATATATATATAATTTGTACTTTGTATTGTAAAATGTGGTGTTTTCTGGGGTGCCTGGGTGGCTCAGTTGGTTAAACGTCTGACTCTTGATTTCAGCTCAGGTCATGATCTCACGGTTTGGAGCCTGCTTGGGATTATCTCTCTCCCTCTCTCTCTCTGCTCCTCCTCTGCTCACACGCTCATAAATAAATATAAATAAATTAATAAATAAATAAAATACTATAGTATTTTCAAAGGAAGAAACAACTTAACAGAAGAGAAATGCCAGAAATAAAATCATGCATATATAAAAACTTGATTCTTGTCAGATACCAGGTTGGTAAGGAAAGAGTAAACTATTCAATAAATATTGCTAGGACAATAGATTACCCATATGGAAAAAATATTAATTAAAGTCCCAACCTCACACTCTACTAAAAACTACTAAAAATCAATTTCTGGTGAATTAGAGAATAAACGTGAAAAGAAAAATTCAAAATATTAGGAAGATAACATAGAACAATATTATGATCTCAGGGAAAAAAGCATTTAGTAAGCAAAACATAACAAAACCATAAAGGAAAAAATGACCATTTTCAACATTAAAATTAAGAGCTTTTGTTCATCAAAAGAAACCATAAAGGAAGGAAAATACAAGTTACAAACGGGAGAAGATATTTACATTATCTATAACAAAGGGTTAGTATCCAATCTATATGTGAATGTACAAGAAGATAAGCAATCACATAGAAAACAATGTGAAAAATACATAACAGACTTTTCACAGAAGAGTAAACATTAATACCTCATTGTCAGAAGCGATTAGAAAATGAAAATGAATATCAAACTCCAGCGCGCACGTAACATATTGGCCAATTTAAGAATCAGCAAGACCATGCACTGGCAAGAATGTGTAGAGGTAAGAACTTTCTCATTTCCTGTTAGTGAGGAATGTATCTAAATGATACAGTCATTTAGAAAAACATTTTGGCACTCCTTGGTAAAGTTGAACATGCATAAACCACATGACTAGTAATTTCATTCCCAAGTATATACTGCAGAGAAATTCTTTTTTTTTTTTTTTGAGAGAGAGAGAGAGAGAGAGAGAGAGAGAGAGAGTGTGTGTGTGTGTGTAAGCAGAGGAGGAGCAAAGGCAGAGCGAGAGAGAGAATCTTAAGCAGGCTCCCTGACCAGGGCAGAGACTGCCATGGCTCAATCCCACCACTGTGAGATCAGGACATGAGCCAAAAACAAGAGACGAATGCTTCTCCAACTGAGCCACCCAGGAGGCCCTGTAGAGAAATATTATCGTATAGCAATGTATACAGCATAAAATGAATGGACTTCGGCTTTATATATCAATATGGATGAGAGGCAAAATCATAAATTTGAGGAAAAGAAGCAGGTCACAGAAGAATACATGAAGTATGAATCAATTTACATGAAGTTCACAGATGAAGCTAAACAGTGTGTATTGTTTAAAAAATACCCATCACAAATGGTAAAACAAAGGGAAATAGACAAAGAAATGCCTTATTTAGAAAATCGTATACTTTCCTCACTCTGTTAAATCTCTATATTTTATAATCGGTTCTTCACCTCAGTGATCTCAGGACTTAGGTTAGGAATTGTGCCCTTATCCCATGGGACTCTGACCCATATTATTGTTTACAAAATGAAAGGATATCTGGTTCAAAATAAACCTAGGAAAAGTGGCCAGTAGCCTCTAACTTCATACAGTAGAAGTAATTTATAAATTTCCAGTTTCTTGTTGTCAGACTCTAATGAGGGCATACTTTTTACACATAAGAAAAATAGAAATACAGGGGCGGCTGGGTGGTTCAGTCGGTGAAGCGTTAACTCCCGCTCAGGTCATGATCTCATAGCTTGTGGGTTTGAGCCTCGCATCAGGTTCTGTCAGCACAGAGCCTGGGGCCTGCTTCAGATTCTGTGTCCCCCTCCCCTGCTTGTGGTCTGTGTGTCTCTCTTTCTCAAAAATAAATAAAACATTTAAAAATTTTAAAAAATAAATACAAAGAATGTGTTGTGATAAACCTACTAAAATCTACTTAGTACCTTCAAGGTATTTGTACAAGCCCATGCTTATCAAGATACAAAATATTAGTAGATGTTTAAGCCCCAGGCCCTGCTAAGTAAATACTGGAACATTATACAACCAATAACGTCTTTTACCTGAGCATTTATGTAGCAATTCCCTAGACAAAACCAATACCTACGGCAAATCCTTCTTGTGACTCAGAGTGAGAAACTGTGCTAACCCACTTCTAGAAAAGAGGTCATAGAACCAGTAACGTGCACGAGCACTGGCTCTCTATTTTTTGGCTGATCTCAGGATGTTTTTCCGTGATCTCAGGATTACTGAACTCCTAAACATCAGCTCCCTAAACACATAAAATGAACATAATAACAGGGCGGTTAGAAAGATTGAGTAAAATATATGTGAAGTGCCAACTAAGTATTCAAAAATGTTATTATTAATGCAATTATTAAAATATTGTATCAGTAACATCTAAATTTATCTGGAGCCCTTACAATTGAGAATGCCCAAAAGACACTTTTTGCTGCTGTTTGAGTTTTTCTTACACGAGCTCATTGGCCTAAACATTTTTCTTACATGAGCTCACTGGCCTAAAAATTCTTTATGCAAAGAAATGGAGGTAGAAATTAATTTATTGATTAACTGGAAAATTCAATGATTCCTTTTGCTGTCTATACAGTTTGTATGTGCAGTTATAGCTTGAAGTGATAGAGTGTAAGTTTTCAGAAACTCCAAGGAACAGATACATTTGATCCATCTCTCATAAAGAGGCATTTCATTTCAAACTATAATCAATAGACAAAAAAGACAAACTATAATCAAAAGACAAAAAAATTGCTTCATCTTAAGGAAACATCCAAAACTTGCCTTTAAAGATGCATAATAATTTTTGCATATACTTCTTGTTGTAACACATTTCAAAAGAAAGAGAAAGACACAACCATAATAAAACTCTTGTACTCACTCCCCAGCCCTATCAAATTTTGCTAGGTTTGCCTCAGGCTCTTTTAAATCATAGAAATCCCCTGTGCACCTCTCCGTATTCCCATTTCCCTCCCTTCCCAGTAGTAGCTTAATCCTATTTCTTTTGTGGTTTTCATGTTATTAGCGTCTATATATGTACCCATAAAAATATACAGCATTGTTTCACAGGTTTTCAACTTCTACAGAAACAGTATAATCCCATTTTGTCAACTATCTTTTATTTATTAGCAATGCTGTTAGATTTAACCATGTTGGTACTTATAGTTCTATCTGCTGCAGAGTGTTTCATTGTATTGATTAATGCATCACAATTCATTTATTCTTTTCACTTTTATAAGTTTGTTGGCTTTTTATTTTACCTTGTTTTGTTTGAGGTGGGTTTGTTTTGTTTTGTTTTTTTTTTTTTTTTGGTTATGTTTTGTTTCGTTTTTGCTACTTCAAAATACAGACCTACCTCCTTTCATTGAACTTCACTCTATTGTGCTTCACAGATACTGCGGTTTTTTTGGAAATTGAAGGTTTGTGGCATCCTAGCAGCATTTGCCCACTTCATGTCTTGTGTCATATTTTGGTAATTCTCACAATATTTCAACGTTTTCATTATTATTAGATTTGTTATGGTGATCTGTGATCAGTGATCTCTGATGTTAGTATGGTAATTGTTTGGGGGCACCACAAACCACGCCCATATAGGATGGTGAACTTCACAAGTGCTGTGTGTGTTCTGACTCCTCCATCAATTGGTTGTTCCCTTGTCTTTCTCTCTCCTTGGGCCTCCCTATTTCCTGAGACACAGCAATACCGAAATTAAGCCAGTTAATAGTCCTAAGTCTTCAAATACAATTGCCTCTAAGTGTTCAAATGAAAGGAAGAGCCACACATCTCTCAATTGAAGTCCAAAGCTAGAAATGATTAAGTTTAGTGAGGAAGGCATGTTGAAAGCCAAGACAGGCCAAATGCTAGACTTCTTGTGCCAAAGAGCCACGTTGTGAGCGCAAAGGAAAAGTTCTTGAAGGTAATTAAAAGTGCTACCCCAGTGAACAGATGAATAATTAAAAAAAAAAAAAGCAAAGCAACCTTATTGCTGATGTGAAGAAAATTTTAGTGGCCTGGATAGAAGATCAAACCAGCTACAACATTCTTTTAATCATCTAGCACAAGTCCTTAACTCTCTTCAATTCTATGAAGGCTGAGAGAGGTGAGGAAGCTACAGAAAAAAATATTTGAAGTGAGCAGATTTAAGGGAATAAGCCATCTCTGTAACAGAATAGGACAAGGTGAAGCAGCAGGTGCTGATGACAGGCTGCAGCAAGTTACCCAGAAGATCTAGCCAAGATCATTAACGAAGGTGGCTGCACTAAACAACAGATTTTCAGTGTAGACAGAAGAGCTCTCAAGTGAAAGAAGATGCCATCTGGGAATTTCATAGCTAGAGAAGAGAAGTCAGTGCCTGGCTTACCAGCTTCAAAGGACAGGCTGACTCTCTTGCTAGGGGTTACTGCAGCTGGTGACTTGAATGCTCACTTACCATTCTGAAAATCGTAGGGCCCTCAAGAATTATACTAAATCTCCTCTGCCTATGCTTTATAAATGGAATAACAAAGCCTGGATAACAGTACATCTGTTTACAACATACTTTACTGAATATTTTCAGCCCACTGTTGAGACCTACTGCCCAGAAGAAAATGATTGCTCATGTATCTGGTGGCTCAAAAGCTCTGATGGAGATCTACAACTAGATGAGGTTGTTTTCATGCCTGCTAACCCAATATTCATTTCGCAGCCCATGGATCAGAGTAATTGCAAATTTCAAGTCTTATTATTTAAGATACACATTTCACAAGGCTGCAGCTGCCATTGATAGTGATTCTTCTGATGGATGTGGGCAAAATAAATTGAAAACGCTCTGGAAAGCATTCATTTTTCTAGGTGCCATTAAGAAATTTTATGATTCATGGGAAGAGGGCAAACTGTCAACATTCACAGGAGTTTGGAAGAAGTTGACACCAACACTCATGGATAACTTTGAGGGGTTCAAGACTTCAGTGGAGGAAGTAACTGCAGATTGGGGGGAAATAGCAAAAGGACTAGAATTAAAAGTGGAGTCTTAAGATGTGACTGAATTGCTGCAAGCTCATGATGAAACCTGAATGCATAAGGAGTTGCTTCTTAGGAATGAGCAAAGAAGGTCGTCTCTTAAGATGGAATCGACTCCTGGTAAAGGTTTTGTGAAGATTGTTGAAATGACCGCAAAGAATTTAGAATAGTACAAGAACTTACTTGATAAGGAGGCATCAGGATTTGAGAGGATTGACTCCAATTTTGGGGGTTTTTTTGTTTTGTTTTTTTTTTTCGATATATGAAATTTATTGTCAAATTGGTTTCCATACAACACCCAGTGCTCATCCCAAAAGGTGCCCTCCTCAATACCCATCACCCACCCTCCCCTCCCTCCCACCCCCCATCAACCCTCAGTTTGTTCTCAGTTTTTAACAGTCTCTTATGCTTTGGCTCTCTCCCACTCTAACCTCTTTTTTTTTTTTTTTCTTTTTTTTCCTTCCCCTCCCCCATGGGTTTCTGTTAAGTTTCTCAGGATCCACATAAGAGTGAAAACATATGGTATCTGTCTTTCTCTGTATGGCTTATTTCACTTAACATCACACTCTCCAGTTCCATCCATGTTGCTACAAAGGGCCATATTTCATTCTTTCTCATTGCCCTGTAGTACTCCATTGTGTATATAAACCACAATTTCTTTATCCATTCATCAGTTGATGGACATTTAGGCTCTTTCCATAATGTGGCTATTGTTGAGAGTGCTGCTATAAACATTGGGGTGCAAGTGTCCCTATGCATCAGTACTCCTGTATCCCTTGGGTAAATTCCTAGCAGTGCTATTGCTGGGTCATAGGGTAGATCTATTTTTTTTTTTCAACGTTTATTTAATTTTGGGACAGAGAGAGACAGAGCATGAACGGGGGAGGAGCAGAGAGAGAGGGAGACACAGAATCGGAAACAGGCTCCAGGCTCTGAGCCATCAGCCCAGAGCCTGACGCGGGGCTCGAACTCCCGGACTGCGAGATCGTGACCTGGCTGAAGTCGGACGCTTAACCGACTGCGCCACCCAGGCGCCCCTATTTTTAATTTTCTGAGGAACCTCCACACTGCTTTCCAGAGTGGCTGTACCAATTTGCATTCCCACCAACAGTGCAAGAGGGTTCCCGTTTCTCCACATCCTCTCCAGCATCTATAGTCTCCTGATTTGTTCATTTTGGCCACTCTGACTGGCGTGAGGTGATATCTGAGTGTGGTTTTGATTTGTATTTCCCTGATAAGGAGCGACATTGAGCATCTTTTCATGTGCCTGTTGGCCATCTGGATGTCTTCTTTAGAGAAGTGTCTATTCATGTTTTCTGCCCATTTCTTCACTGGGTTATTTGTTTTTCGGGTGTGGAGTTTGGTGAGCTCTTTATAGATTTTGGATACTAGCCCTTTGTCCGATATGTCATTTGCAAATATCTTTTCCCATTCCGTTGGTTGCCTTTTAGTTTTGTTGGTTGTTTCCTTTGCTGTGCAGAAGCTTTTTATCTTCATAAGGTCCCAGTAATTCATTTTTGCTTTTAATTCCCTTGCCTTTGGGGATGTGTCAAATGAGAAATTGCAATGGCTGAGGTCAGAGAGGTCTTTTCCTGCTTTCTCCTCTAGGGTTTTGATGGTTTCCTGTCTCACATTCAGGTCCTTTATCCATTTTGAGTTTATTTTTGTGAATGGTGTGAGAAAGTGGTCTAGTTTCAACCTTCTGCATGTTGCTGTCCAGTTCTCCCAGCACCATTTGTTAAAGAGACTGTCTTTTTTCCATTGGATGTTCTTTCCTGCTTTGTCAAAGATTAGTTGGCCATACGTTTGTGGATCTAGTTCTGGGGTTTCTATTCTATTCCATTGGTCTATGTGTCTGTTTTTGTGCCATCCAATTTTGAAAGAAGTTCCACTGTTGGTAAAATGTCATCAAACAACATCTCAAGTTACAGAGAAACCATTTGTGAGAGAGAAGAATTGATGGATGTGGCAAACTTCATTGTTGTCATACTTTAAGAAATTGCCACAACTACCCCAACCTTCAGCAATCACTAGTGCTGATGAGTCAGCAGCCATCAACATGGAGGCAAGACCACACACACCAGTAAAAGGATTACAATTCACTGAAAGCTCAGATGATGGTTACCATTTTTAACAATAAAATATTTTTAATTTTTTTAATGTTTATTCATTTTTGAAAGAGAGAGAGAGACGGAGTGCAAGCGGGGGAGGGGCAGAGAGAGAAGGAGACACAGAAACCAAAGCAGGGTCCAGGCTCTGAGCTGTAAGCACAGAGCCCAATGCAGGGCTGGAACCCACAAACCATGAGATCATGACCCGAGCCAAAGTCGAATGCTTAACTGACTGAGCCACCCAGGCACCCCAACAATAAAGTACTTTTAACTGAGGTATGTACACTTTAATGACATAACGCTACTGCACATTTAATAGATTATAGTGTAAACATAACTTTTATATGCACCGGGAAACCAAAAAATTCATTTGACTCACTTTATTATTGCAAAATTCACTTTATTGCCGTGGTCTGAACCAACTCCACAATATCTCCAAAATATGTCTGTAAATGTTTCAGAAACTTCCCATAAGTACTTCATTGCGCTCACATGCACGAAATTCCCTGGAGTATATATCTAGAAATGTAAGCACTGGATTGCAGGACATATGAATCTTCAAGATACGCTACTATTGCCAGAGTTCTTTAAAACTGGACTTTATTAATGTATGTTCTCATCAAAAAAGTTAGAAAATTTCCTTTATTTCAGAACTTCGCCAAGATCTGGTTGTTAGGTTTTGTAATATTTTCCCAAAACAGATGGTTAAGGTATCTTACTGGTGACTCATTACTCTGGTGACCATTTTTAATAAGACTAAATATCTTAAAGTTTCTAAGTACACAATCATATTATTTACAAATAAGGATATTTTGTCTCTTCCTCTCCGATTCTCACACTACTTTCCCCCTTGTCTTATTAGATTGGCTAGCATGACTAATAAAATGACTAGAAGTAATGATAGCAGGCATCCTTATCTTGTTCTAATATTTAGTAGAAAAGCTTCTTAAATTTATCCATTATGCATAATTTCTACACAATATTTTTGATGACTACCCTTAATCAAATTAAAGAAGTTTCCATATATTTTGATGTTTATAATGAATGAGGGTTAAAGCTCACTGAGTGCATTTTTCTACATCCACAGAGGTATGGGTTCTTTTTTTTTTTCTTTCTTTCTTTTTTTTTTTTTTTTGTCTTTTTATCTGCTAATGTGGTATGTGCCAATTAATAGATTTTCTTCACTTGAATTCCTAGGATAAGACCTTCCTACCCAGTCACCATGTATCTTTCTCTA
This sequence comes from Lynx canadensis, assembly GCF_007474595.2. Taxonomy (NCBI): domain Eukaryota; kingdom Metazoa; phylum Chordata; class Mammalia; order Carnivora; family Felidae; genus Lynx; species Lynx canadensis. The sequence continues at coordinate 106,395,590 of NC_044307.1, forward strand.
AGCTCTACTGAAACCAAAATGCTAGTATTCTATTTAGAATTTTTGCATCAATGTTTCCAGAAAATGCTGGTCAATGACTTTATTTTGTTGTTGTTCCTTAGTCTGGTTTTGGTATCAAGACCTTTAGGTGGCTAAAATTAACAAATCAGGAAATAACAGATGCTGTCGAGGATGTGGAGAAAAGGGAACCCTCTTGCACTGTTGGTGGGAATGCAAACTGGTGCAGCCACTCTGGAAAACGGTGTGGAGGTTCATCAAAAAAATAAAAATAGAACGACCCTACAACCGAGAAATAGCACTACTAGGAATTTATCCAAAAGATACAGGAGTGCTGATGCATAGGGGCCCATGTACCCCAATGTTTATAGCACCACTTTCAACAATAGCTAAATTATGGAAAGAGCCCAAATGTCCATCATCTGATGAATGGAAAAAGAAGATGTGGTTTATATATACAATGGAATGCTACTTGGCAATGAGAAAGAATGAAATCTGGCCATTTGTAGCAACGTGGATGGAACTGGAAGGTATTATGCTAAGTGAAATAAGTCAGGCAGAGAAGGACAGATATCATGTTTTCACTCATATGTGGATCTTGAGAAACTTAACAGGAGACCATGGGGGAATAAAAGGGGGAAAAATAGTTACAGAGAGGGAGGGAAGTAAACCATAGGAGACTCTTAAATACAGAGAACAATCTGAGGGTTGATGGGGGCGGTGGGGGAGAGGTGAAAATGGGTGATGGGCATTGAGGAGGGCATTTGTGGGGATGAGCACTGGGTGTTGTATGTAAGCGATGAATCACGGGAATCTGCCCCAAAATCCAAGAGCACACTTTACACACTGTATGTTAGCCAATCTGACAATAAATTATATTTTTTAAAAAAGACCTTTAGTATTCTCTCAAGCACTCTGGGAAACAGAAAATTAGATAAAACTTGTCTTCAGATTCTATAGAACAATATTATATGTTGTCTTTTGAATGAAACAATACAATTTTTAAATCCTTTTATTTCATGCAAGATACTTTTAGCTATCTACTCAATATCATTCTCCCTTTTTTTCTTTGCTAAGAGAACCCTAATTTTGCTGGAGGTTGAGATATATATGTGAGTATATAATGTATATATACACACATACATACATTCACATACATGTATAAACATATACTATATATATACATATATGCACATATACTATATCATATGCATATGTTATATATGCACATATACTATATATACACGTTTACAAATGTCACATATGTATATATGTTTGTTTTATCACGTAAGTGTTGACTAAAAAATAATGTATTTTAGTATATAAGCATTTACTCCCTTGTCCTCCCTAACACTTTTCCAGTTGCCTCCACCTGCCCCTCCCACCATCAGATGTACACATCTTAGTCCATATCTTGTTCTTACTCATATATTTCAGACCTCCTGCTCCATTGGGATAACAAAGATGACACAAACCCAGACATGGAGTCAGAAGGCCATCTAGCCCAGTCTGAGGTCATGAAGCTGTTTACCTGCCAAGCCAGGAAGAGCGCTTTAATAAAGATATAGCCAAGGGCAGCAAATCAACAGCCATTTTTATCAGCCTCCTTTGTGGGGCTGGGAGTCCTTGGTTTCAGGTTGTGGGTCCAGCTCAGGACTTTTCATCCCATTTCCCTGCAGGAGCCAAGAGCCTGACTGCCAGCTCTCAGCCCAGAGCCCCACAAGCCCATGGCAACTGGCCCTGCTCATAGCTTTCGGTTTCTGTTTTATTTTTTGCCTTAGAATGTGTATTCTATTTTGGAGTCTGGTCAGGTTTTCTGGCTATCTCTTCTTACATTTTCTTTATTATTTCTATGGGTGTGAACAAAAGGGGTGAGTCTAATGGTAACCTTACTGTCATCTCTACAGGAAGTGATTTTCAAATATTCCTTAGGATAAACAAAGCATCAAAATTCTTATATATGCTAAGACTCCTGACATAGTGTGGGTTATCGCTCATTTTCTTCCAGAAATCTATGTAAGCATTCACCTGTCATGGGCAGGAGAATTTGCAGTACTAATCACCAAATAAGATGTTGTGACCAGGGGCGCCTGGGTGGCTCAGTCGGTTAAGCGTCCGACTTCAACTCAGGTCACAGATCTCGCAGTCCGTGAGTTCGGGCCATTGTCGGGCTCTGGGCTGATGGCTCAGAGCCTGGAGCCTGCTTCTGATTCTGTGTCTCCCTCTCTCTCTGCCCCTCCCCCGTTCATGCTCTGTCTCTCTCTGTCTCAAAAATAAATAAACGTTAAAAAAAATTAAAAAAAAAGATGTTGTGACTAATAACTTCTAGTAAACTTATTTCCTCTATTACATAAGCTACATATTACTGCACCTTGAAATACGCAGTAATTATGAAATGTGATAAAAAATGAAAAAAATTCTAGTTTCAAAACCCCAACTTTCCAAATGAAAGAATGGTTATTTTTCTGTTCTCAGTCTCGTGAAAGTTCAGAAAAGTTGAATTTTTATTTCCCAAGAAGCAGACACTAGATGTACACACACATGCACTGGGGCCCCCAGAAAGCAAGTGAAAGGGCAGTTTTGTTTCCAATACTGTGTACCAGAGACTTCAACTTCATTCATTCAGTGCTTGAAAGACACAACTCCCTTTTGTATTACATTTCCCTGAAATTCTAAAAGATCTCTGGCTAACTAGTTCTGTCCAAACTTTGAGATTAGGCCTTTGTTTGGTAAGGATTTCGGGACACAAAATTATTCATTTTCTTTTTTTTTTTTAATTTTTTTTTTTAACGTTTATTTATTTTTGAGACAGAGAGAGACAGAGCATGAATGGGGGAGGGCCAGAGAGAGGGAGACACAGAATATGAAACAGGCTTCAGGCCCCGAGCTGTCAGCACAGAGCCCGACGTGGGGCTCGAACTCACAGACCGCGAGATCATGACCTGAGCCGAAGTCGGCCGCCCAACCGACTGAGCCACCCAGGCGCCCCAAATTATTCATTTTCAAGTAAAGTTTGTAAGGTGCTATTTTTCTTTTTTTTTTTTTTTCAACGTTTATTTATTTTTGGGACAGAGAGAGACAGAGCATGAACGGGGGAGGGGCAGAGAGAGAGGGAGACACAGAATCGGAATCAGGCTCCAGGCTCTGAGCCATCAGCCCAGAGCCTGACGCGGGGCTCGAACTCCCAGACCGCGAGATCGTGACCTGGCTGAAGTCGGCCGCTTAACCGACTGCGCCACCCAGGCGCCCCAAGGTGCTATTTTTCAAGAAGGATGTGAGGTTGGAAATAACACTCATATTGAAAATGCTCATAAATATTGCACACTGTTTTTAAATCAAACGTGAATCTGTTCTGATTTCAGAGTTTGGAGCCATTAACATCTTTATGTAGAGATGGTCTAGTCGAGTGTCTTTGCCGTAAAGGTGAACAAACTGAGGGCTTGAAGGGATGACGACGTTTCACACCCTGGGTGAGAACCCAAGGTCCTGATGGGCTGGATATCCGGTCCATACAATGTCATCAGGATGAGGCTGTATTGCTTTCACAGAGAAGTAAGGGCAACGTCCCAGGAAATGTGGTCAATGGGCTGAGTTCCCAAAGTATGTGACCTTTAGAACTAGAGGCACTCAGGAATTAAGCGTGCCACCTCATGTGCTTTAAAGGTGGCAATCAGCGGCATGCCCTTCAACCTTTCCCTTCCCCTTCTAAGAGCTGATGGTTCCCTCCAGTTCTCCAGCTACTTACCCACATCACAATTTGACAACATGTGCTTTGAAATGTCTTCTTTTTGACACCTACTGTTGGGAGTTTCCTTCTGGTGAAATAACTCTTCATAGCTCTCAGGCTTACTACCAGAGGTAAAAAAGAACCTTTGTTTCTCTTTGATTTGTTGGTATGGTTGCTTTAATTTAGCACTTTATTTTCAATGCACAGATACAGCCTATTTTTCTAAATACAATAACTGTTTGGTAATAGAGTCATTACACTGCATTACTGAAAGGCTGCTTTAAAACATTCATTACTAAAAATAATAACAGGCAGTGCCCTCATATATACAGGGGCTAAGCTACTGATGCACATTAGGGCTTCAAATTTAGTTTGCCACTGAATATCCACAGAGAGAAAAAAAGCTACACGGTAAAAAACAGGTGTTCATTTTTAACCATTTCAGAATCACTCTCTTCTTAAAATAGTTACAAAACCAACAGATATTGTTAAGGTCACAGCCAAATACTGAGGATACATACATTTGGATAAAGAATTAGCCGTGCTTAGGAGCATAGGCATTAATTAGCTAATATGGAAAGAAGTTTCCTTGGTGAAAGCCCACTTTGAGACCTGAATTTTTCACTTTGATTTATTACATGATCTTTAGCTGGTTTTCACTCCAAATTATCTGGACAGCTGCCAAATTTCTACTTTGATTCACTGAGTGGCAATATTCTGCATGAGGCAGATAAAATGATATACTCTTCTTTAAATTTTACATTTCAAATTGTAAAAACTTAAAAAAAAATTTTAGGTAATGTTACAGGTTAGATTATTTTACAAATTGATTGATTCATGCATCTTCTAAGGAAATAAGAAAAAATAATAATATCAGCCAGTGAAATTTAAATATCATAGTCAACAACCTGACTTTTACTTTAAAATATGATGTACAGGGGGGCGCCTGGGGGGCGCAGTCAGTTAAGGGTCCGACTTCAGCTCAGGTCACGATCTCGCGGTCCGTGAGTTCGAGCCCCGCGTCGGGCTCTGGGCTGATGGCTCAGAGCCTGGAGCCTGCTTCCAATTCTGTGTCTCCCTCTCTCGCTGCCCCTCCCCCTTCATGTTCTGTCTCTCTCTGTCTCAAAAATAAATAAACGTTAAATAAATAAATAAATAAATAAATAAATAAATAAATAAATAAAATATGATGTACAGGATTTGTAGTATAAAGTTAAGAACAAAAATAAACAACATAGTCTGCTTTGGGCTCTGCAGGCTAAATGTCCTGATGCACCATTAGACTTCATACTACATGTTGTACTTAAGGCATTGTTAAGCCTCATTTACTTATGTCATCATGAAATTTACTTAAAAGTCAGTCACGATAACCAAAGAAATTAAGGTGGTCAATGCCAGTTGGTGTTAAAAATTCTTCCACATGTGCCAAGAGAAACTTCCTATGAGAGAATTTCTAAGAAGCTGTTTCAAGACCTCTTGAAGCATGTGACAGGACATCACACTCAGATGGATATCCTCACCTTCTGTCTGTTATTGCTGTGGTGTCCTTTTAATCCCTTTAGCATCCTGCTGAAATGAAGTTTATAAACACAAGTTTGGGGATGGATCAACACCAATACTGTCAAATATCTAAGTCACCAGTTTAAATCCTTCCGTCTCCTTCCAACCTTCTGAATCTGCAAATTCCCCAATGTCTCTATATCTCACAAAAGGAGTTTCACAGATATGTTAGCTTCTAGGATGTCACCAGACTGTGTGTCTTTTTTTTTCAAAAATTGTTTTCACTATAATCAGAAATTAAAGGCAATTAGAGTGGCTTTTCCAGTCAAATAAAGATGAAAACTCCTCCCCACTAAGAAATAATTGATACATGCTCTCTGACTTAACTCTTTGTGTCCAAGTAAATAGCAGAGAATGTAAATTTCCTTCTAACTCTTACTCTCTTGTAAAAAACATAGCAAGCCAAAATATTACACACATATCTATTCCAAATCTCTCTTCTTGCCATTTGTATGCTACCAGTTTGAAAGGTTTGAATCATATGAATTTATGTAATAATATCTTTATACTAAGCATTTCATAGAGACTCATTAAAAAGAACTCATTTCTAAAAGAACAAATTTCTAAAAATTTGTTCTATTCATACACCCTTCCTTGAAAGCTGTCTCTTTGCCATTTTCAGAATAAGATGGCACAGGTGGACAGAAAAATTCAGAAGGTATTGGGAAAATGATGAGCAACCCTTCTGAAGAGAAAATAAACTACTTCATTGAGATGCTATCTTTAAACATATGGTCACTCAAAAGTAATTGAATGTCACTTATTAACTTCAAAATAAAGGCACCTTTTATTTTCAGTTCTAGCTATGGTTAGAATTGCACACTAGAATTGGATAGTACAATGTTTTCATATGGCAAACTCCCTCCTCACAGTTCAATATATTGCCAAAAAGCTATCATAAAGTGAAATTCATTTCTAAAAGAAGTTTGGATATTCCTTCTGCCCAATTAGGAGGTTTAAGGGTAATTAGGCTAGCTGTAATAGTAATAGCTGACCTTTCTGGGGATGTTGATACATTTGTGAGGGACATCTAACTGTCTGGCATAGTCTCTTCTAAAATTACTGGGAAAGAGAGAGGGAAAGAGAGGAAGGAAGCGAGAGACTTTCTGTCCTCCACTCCCACCCGAGGCTCTGAATCAAAACCTCACTTACTTGATGACTTAATGTCCTGGTGGTTTGAATATCTGGGAGAGGAGAGGGTGTTAAATTTAGTTGTTTTACCTTCTATTTCAGCACAGAAACAAGACACAATCTCATCAGATTGAGAAATATCACCTTTTTGTAAATGACAGCTTTCCAGATATACGGAAAAGACTGACCTTGCTCCAATCAGTGGGCTTACTTTAAAACCACAGGCTCTTCATTTTTCTTCCTTTACCTTGGATTTGGGGGGAGGCAAGTGTTTTCCTGCCTAAATTCAAACTGATGCTCACTGGCCCCAATTCCCTGGGTTCCTTTAAACTCCTGTGCAGCGAGTGCCCTTACTGAGCTTAGGCGAGGTTTTTAAAAACTGTTTTAAGTAAGAGGAGACTGAGAAACGTGAACAGAAAGCAACCTCGGGCAACTGGCATCACATTCTCTTCGTTTTCTTTGTTCAAAATGTGGGCTGTCACTGCTCCTGTAATCCTTTTCAAAAAGAACCTGCATTTTGCTGGGCCTTGCTGGATCCGGGGAGGTTGTCGTTATTTTCTCCCCAATTTGTGGGAAATCAAAGTTCCTCTGGTACCAGGGTCAGAGTAAAATAAAAATGTCAAAGTGGGTGGGTACAGGGTTTAGGATGAGCTATTGCAGGTGTGCGGGGACGAGAGTCGAGCTTGTCTGAGCGGGCAAGCCCTCACACACACACACACCCCACACACACACCATTGCTTTTTCGCGCAGTGCTGCGGTCAGCCAGCTACGCCGCCAAGCCTGGGCTTCGAGGGAAGGGGCGGGCTTCGGCGAAGATTGCTGGGTCCCCGAGATGCCCTAGCTGCAGCCAGCCAAGGTAGAACCTCTATGTCCACAGATAGACAGCGGGACCTGAGCGGGGGGGTGGGGGGGGGGCGGAAGAGTGTGACCCTCAGTGATCACGCCTATTGGCCTCGATCTGTCCTGGTCTCCGCGGCTGCGTGGGCACCTGGGCTCCTGGGCTCCTGCTCAGACCAGACCCTGGGCGCGCGGGCCAGGGCTAAGCCAGGACCTGGCGCAGGGGAGGGCGGAACAGGCCCCTGCAGCCAGCTTGCGCCTAGGCGGCAAGTGACACTGGAAGCTACACGCCCACTTCCCGCCTCTAGGAGGGCACTGTGTGGATGTTTGGTTCAGGTTCGCTCTTTTGCCTCCAGAGAAAACAAAGGTGGTTTTTGCCGTTTTCCCAAACATCCAAGGCGGGAGGGTTGGGGTAGGGGCAGGAAGGATGTTATGCTCCACCTGTGCGCCTAGGTCGCCAGAAGCTCTAAGGAGCCTGCAGAACTCGACACCAAGGCAAGCTGGCTTCCAAAAAGGCTTGCGCAAAACTGGGCTGAATGGTGTCCTTATTTATTTATTTTTATTTAAATCTTCTTTAAAATCGGTTACCGCGCTCGGCACGGCTCACCATTTATAAACCGAACTGAAGACTGGGAGCCATTACCCATTTATTATTCGGGCAAAACCAAAACCTCAGCCCCGAAACAATTTGGCTTAAAATATTCACATCTTGAAGACAAATATATCTTTAAGGGTGCATTTGTTTCCAGTGTTGCAGCCTGAGAATCGATGTCAGACTTTTTGTTTTTGTTTTTGTTTTAATGGGTAATAACCGGAGTTCCCTAATGCACGCGGCGTCTCCCTTGGTTCTGGGCTCTCCGAGCTCCCAAGCCCTGCCCCCGCCGCCACCTCAGGTCTCACCACCGCTATCTCCTTAACGCTCTTTCCACCACCTGCCCCAGCCGTACGGACAGCCTAGTCTCGATTCGCCCCTAAACTTACGGGATGCAGGACTCCCCTGTGACACCCTCCTCCCCAGGGGGCTGTGATGGGAGTGGGGAGTGCTTGGGGAGGATGGAGAGCAACGCCAGAAGCCGGTCCAAGCCTGCCGAGCTCTCAGAGAAGGAAAGGGAACAACGACGCACGTTTCGCAATCAAAATGCATCCTTTCAACGCTTCGAAAATGAAACCTAAAATCCCAGCAGCTGTTTTACTGGTTGAAGAGACTACATACAACAGCCCTCTCTGACCTCCCTGCATTCTCTAGGCCGACTCCTCTTGCAGTCCCCAAAAGTTACCGCAACTTTAAAGGACTCACGCCGAGGAGACCGGGGGCTGCCGGGGGCTGCCGGGGGCTGGGTAAGGCCTCCTGGACTCCTCGAAAGCAGCTCGCACGGGAGGGGCCGGATGCGGGGCGCCAACAACGCAGATGGGGCGGGTTCGGGTGGGGGACTTCAAAGAGAAAGTGCCGGGATCGAACACTAACGAGGCAGAAGGGACCGACCCCAGAGAGCTGAACTGAAGTGTGGGAGCTGGAGGCGGTCGGGCGGGCGGGGTCGGTAGAGGTGCAGGGGCGGTCAGTACTGGCTTCAGCCACCGCCTTCCCCCCCCCCCCCCCCCCCCCCCCCAGAGGGAGCTGCTCCGCTCCCGGGAGGAGTCTTCGGACTCCCTGGACTTCCTGTCTGAGACAACGAGGATCCCCTAGGGGATTCCTGGGGAAGGCGCTACCCTCCCGGCGCTCACCAGGCGCGGAGAGCCCACCTCCTGCCCCACCTCGCCAACCCCGGGCGCACACACTCTCAAATCTCCAGTGTGAGGCCGGGGCTCTCCCAAGGGACCTTTGCCACCACGCATCAAACTTTTTTCTCTCCCCAAGTGCGAGAACCCCCATTTCCCCCCTTCCACACTCCCCCCCTCCTTCTCTCCCATTCCGTCTCTCTCTGGGTTTCTCTGTCTCGCTCTCTCTCGCTTTAGCCTGAGAGTCCTACTCCTCGCGGTGCAAAGCCTCCAGCCTCAAGCTCGGGGGTGCGCCGTTCGCGGTACCCTTGGCCCCCAGCTCGCCGCCGGGCAGCCCCGAGAAACACCTCGGTAGCCCCTCGGCCCCGGTCCCCGGCTCCCTATTGGCCCCCGGTCCCCCCCCCCCCCCCCACGGCCCCCTCCCCCTTCCGCGGCCCAGAGTGGCGTCAGCACGCCTTCCCGGCGTGGGGTTTAAATGCCCACTAGCGGGAGCACCGGCGCTTCTGTCCCGGAGCAGCGTCCGGGTTGAAATTGCCGGGTGGGAGGGGAGCCTGCGAGCAAGCGGGATCCCGAGCCGCGGAGCGCGCTGCCCACCGCTCCGCCCGCAGATGACTCGGGAGCTCGAGCCCAAGCGCCGCCCATGCAGCATCCCTGCGCTCCACCGACCGAGAGTTGATGATAAAATACTTAGCCGTCTCCGCTGCGGGGAGCCATGAGCTGTCTGGATGTTATGTACCAAGTCTATGGTCCTCCCCAGCCTTACTTTGCAGCCGCCTACACCCCCTACCACCAGGTACGTGTCTCCCCCGGGCCGGGACCTCGGAGACGGGTGGCGCGCCCCCGCTGCCTGGAGCACCGCCTGTACCCCGAGGTCCGGGACGCCTCCGCACGGGTCCGGGGCGTCCTACCAGCGGCGGGAGCCTCGGGGATGCGGCGATTGCCGGCGCTGCCACACGGTCGCTTGAGCTAACCCTTTAGCGTGTCCACTTGCGCTCCCGGGAAAGCAGCTAAGCCCTGTTAATGCGTGCCCCGTCCTTCCGGGGAACAATCAGACGAGGTTCGTGTGAGCTGAATTGCCTCCTTAGAGTCTGTCGGACTCCAGATTCTTCGGTGCGGGGTAAGGGGAGCGGCGATCAACGCTCACGCAGGAAAAACCAAACTTTGGTATCAAAGGTGAGAGTGACAAGAGAACAAAAGTAAAGACCTGCCTGTGTCTCTTTCTGTCTGAAATGCAAAGATCTGGCCACTCATCCCTGCAAGCTTATCTAAGGAGTAACTTTATTCCGTTTAAATTCTCAAGGGATCAGGCCAATTAATTCCGGAACCAGAGAATTCGTTACAAAGAGAACTGCGCAAAAGCATGGGTTTTATCATCTTTGCTCTGCAAAGTTCTGGGGATTATTATTGGGGTGCAGTTGACCTGGCAGAGGAGGGCTTCAAAGATAATATACTTTTCGCTTTTCTTGAGGCTGAGTAGCTGCATCTGGCTGTCCTGCTCTCCACAGGACAGTGGTTACCTGTAAGAAGACCACTTAACCCCAACTGGGCAAACTCTTGAAGTTTCCTTTAATTATTCCATTTTCTCTCTTCTCCGAGCTGAGTCTAGGCGACCAGTTTTTCTTCCCATTTCCTCAGCTAGTGTAGTAAAAACTGAGGACCGTAGTCCAGTAAAAGAGTAAGTTCACACACCCAGGAGGCCGTAGGGGTCCCAAGCAGATTTCAAAGTGAGGGCTTGGACCCCTGCTTCAGAGAGACAGAAGTACATCCGGACCCCCAGTCCAAGTTTTTGCCCATTTTGCTTGCAAATTCGGAACGTCTATTCGAAAATTTCCTGCTGAATTAATGATGGAAGGAGTAGGTTTTGCTTTTTCCTTTTTTCCTTCTACCTCCCCCCTTTTTAAACTTTCCATCCAGGGAGTTTGTTTAGTCTCACAATATTCATTTGGGGAATCCTCAGAGTCCCTCATTATAAGCCAAGCGGGAATGTGGTGAAAGTGGTGATATTGCTAAATAACTACAGTCTTTTGGCTTCAGTGTCTGAGATGGTTCCTTCCCAGGCTGTGACTATTGCAAAGAGGAGAGGTGGGTTGATTTTCTGTCTGCTTGGTCCTTTCTCCCCCCTGGGCCTGGACCAATAATCTATTCCATTAAGATCTCCGTTCATCTTTGTATGATCAGCCCGCTTTGAGGCCATCTCTCCCTGCATAAATGCTTTAACACTGCATTCAGTCCATTGCTCACTTCTAAGAAAATATTTCAGCAACCACACTTGGTTTTTAAAATCGCTACCAGACAGCCATAATTCACTCAACCTCACAGCCAAGATCTTCTTCTCTCCCTTTTATTACTTGTTTCCCCAATGTGCATAGAGATGGTGAAGGCAGAAGTGCTCAGGTTTTTCCTTACTCAAAAGAAGAGCTCTTTAAAAACTGAGCTAGACTCTTGAGTGGACATTTTATGGGTGACCAAACAAATATCAACTTGCATTTATTTAAATGATTCATGTCAGGATGTCATTCCACGTTTGTACCCCACATGATTCCTTCCCAAATAGAACTACCTCATACCTCTTCGCAGTTCTTCATTCACATTCCTGGCTGTGCTGCACAGAGTGGATTTTGGTGTTTTCGTGCTCTGTCACAACGATGCTTAAAGTCTTGCATCTTGTGCATCTACCTTGGATTCTTAAGCAGGGGACAATCAGGCCCAAACTGGAATTGGATGCCCTTCACCCTTGGAGCCTGATTTTAAAAATACATCTGCCCTGAGCCTGGCTCTGCGGTCAAACTCCGCTTATATCCTGGCTGCTTAGGCATCTTCTGGGACCTTTACCCTGACACCTTCAGAGAGCTTTCCGTGTGGTCTAGCGGCGATTCTGGGGAGACAGAGACACCAAGAAAGGCAGTCTGCCTGTCAAGAAGCTCGCACAAGAAGCACAGGGGCGTATGCATGAATGTCAGTTTTCCCCTGGATACCTTAGGGATCTGACCCCAACTTGCCATCTCCTCTATTCTTTCTCTCTTTGAGCAGAAACTAGCCTATTACTCCAAAATGCAGGAAGCCCAAGAGTGCAACGCCAGCCCCAGCAACAGCAGCGGCAGCTCCTCCTTTTCCAGCCAAACTCCAGCCAGCATAAAAGAGGAAGAAGGCAGCCCAGAGAAAGAGCGCCCACCAGAGGCAGAGTACATCAACTCCCGCTGCGTCCTCTTCACCTATTTCCAGGGAGACATCAGCTCCGTGGTGGATGAGCACTTCAGCAGAGCCCTGAGCCAGCCTAGCAGCTATTCCCCAAGCTGTACAAGCAGCAAAGCACCCAGGAGCTCGGGGCCCTGGCGGGGTGAGTAAAGGGCCCGCTTCTAGGGGCAAATAGAGAGCCCTCTCAGCCTGGGGCCCAGCCACAGAGGCTCGAGGGAAGGCAGCTGAAGGAATCCTAGGTGTCAGAGGAGTTGAGGATGGGCATGTGGGGAGAGTAAGTAAAAGGAAGGAAGAAAGACCTCTCCTTGCAGAGGCAGAGCGGAGTAGAGCAGCGACCTAGAAAAACCACCAGCCTTGGAATTGGGAGTCCTGGGTTTCGTGCTGGCTCCACCAACTTCCTAGCAACATGACCTTGGGCAAGTCTCTTAACCTCTTTGAGGTCACTCTATTTACTGGTCTCTAAAATTAGAATGATACCTGCCCTCTTAACTATCCCTGGAGATGGCTGTTCAGCAAACAGAAAACTGTGTGTAAATGTGCTGCGGAAATGTGAGGTTTCCAACACTCTCCCAAGCCCTGAGGGAGATCTGCATCTACAACAACTTACAGGGCACTTGTAAGTTCCTGAAAATTTGCCCAGAGAACCCCACTGTCAGCAAAACCTGCTGAAGAATGTCTCCTAAACTGTCCGTATGCTTTTTGCCAGGTTTGAATTCCTTAGGAAATTTTGAAGCAGAAAATGTCTTTCAGAAAGAAAATTAAAGTACCAAAAAAATAAAAATTTAGGTACAGCTGAAACATCTCTAAGGATTTTCGCCAAACACACCCCCCTCTTTATTCTACCCTTCTCACAAAGCACTGCTTTCTCTAGCCTGGGAGAATGATTTATTGGACAAGTCAACTAAATCTCCCTTCCATTCTGAAATCTCAATCTCCTTTAATTTCCAGGACAAGGAAACAAACTTTCTCACTAAACTTAATTCTTGATGTGTACCAAGCTGAGAAACAAAGACTTTGCTGTAAAAAGGAACACAAGTATTACATTTTATGGGGAAATGACAACCCCCACCCTCCCTTTTTTTCTTAAGAGTGTCTGACAGTTTGTACAAGCCTTGCCTAGATAAGATCCCCAAATCATGAGTTTTGAACACAGAACATTCTTTTTATTCTCCAGTTACCTAAATATTTTTAACAGGAAGACAGTTCACCACTTAGAATGCATTTTTAATTTTTAATTCTTTAGAATGTTCTGCAGATGCCTTCCCCAGAGGAGATGCTCAGTACAGGTCCCTAGGATTAAATCTTTCTTTCCCTCCCCTTCCACTAAAGGCAACACATTTGACCTAAATGCTGTTCTCTTAAAAATGCCTCCAGGCACTAGGGGTCAACAGTGATACTGGCAATAATAATTATTATTCCTGGCGTCCACACTTTAACGAACAAATATTATTAATTAAAACGTAAAAGATCTGTCCCTTTGTGTCCCTCTGCAAATAATACAGCTGCCCTTTTAGTAAGTCTAGTTTACTCTTTTGCTTGAGTTCTTGGAAAAAAATATTTGAAAGAAGGTTTCTAGAAAGGAGGCTAATAATAGCAAGACTTCGAAATATGTCGATGGACTTCCAGTCTATCAGAGGCCCTGGAGGGGCACATTTTCTGGAGCTGGGGAGGGTGAAACGCGAGAGGGGGTAGTGAAATCTCTAGGCTGCCGACCAAGAGTGGGAAGAGGTATCTTTAGCTAGGGGAGAGAGAGGCTGCGGGTTGGGAATGGGAGGCCGTGTCTGCCCCGGAGCCGCCGAGGCAGCGCAGCCCGCAGTGGAGGAAGCTCCCAGCGCCCCAAAACTGGAACTGCAGAGGGGAATCTCACCGCTCTGCCTCCCCAGCCTGTTCTGGGGTTTCCGCACTGGAAACGCGTCTGCGAAATCCGAGGAAGCCGCCCTCCTTCCCAAAGAGTTTCTCCCATTTTGCGGTGCCTCGACCTCGAATTCGCAGGGTGCATCCGCCTCCGAAAGACGCCGCCCCCGTGGGCGGGCAGCGGGTCGGCTCCCGGCCGCGGCTCGCCCGCACTTTGCCCGCCTGGCGCGTTCAGCGCTCCCGCTTCCATCTACCTGCGGTGACGCGCTCCTCTCTTCCTTTCCTCCCCTCCGCCTCGCCTGCCTGCAGACGGCTCCTTCCCGATGAGCCAGCGCAGCTTCCCCGCCTCCTTCTGGAACAGCGCGTACCAGGCTCCGGTGCCCGCGCCGCTGGGCAGCCCGCTGGCCACCGCGCACTCGGAGTTGCCCTTCGCCGCCGCCGACCCCTACTCGCCCGCCGCGCTGCACGGCCACCTGCACCAGGGCGCGGCCGAGCCCTGGCACCACGCGCACCCGCACCACGCGCACCCGCACCACCCCTACGCCCTGGGCGGCGCCCTCGGCGCCCAGGCCGCCGCCTACCCGCGGCCCGCCGCCGTGCACGAGGTCTACGCGCCGCACTTCGACCCGCGCTACGGGCCGCTGCTGATGCCGGCAGCCTCGGGGCGCCCGGCCCGCCTCGCGCCCGCGCCGGCGCCCGCGCCCGGCAGCCCGCCCTGCGAGCTCTCCGCCAAGGGCGAGCCGACCGGCGCAGCGTGGGCCGCGCCCGGGGGACCCTTCGCGAGCCCCGCGGGGGACGTGGCCCAGGGTCTGGGACTCAGCGTGGACTCAGGTAAGCGGGAGAGGGACCTTGGCCTCCCCGGACCCCTCCTGCCCTGTGTCCGACCCTGGGTTGAGCCCCGGACCTCCCTTAGTTCTCCTTGGAGACCCCAGTGACCTTGTGGCCCAGGGGTCTGCATGGCAGGGTTGTGCTTCAGTAAACAGATGACCCAGTGTCATCGGTGTGGGCAGAATGAGAAAGTGGGCTTTTCCCCCCCAAATTAAATTTAAATAAATAAATAAGTAATAAATAAATTTGTTGGAAAGGTTCTATAGCTCTGCGCTGTTCAATCCTGTAGCCGCTAGCCACTTGAAAGGTGGCCAGGAGGAACTGGGATGTGCTTACGTGCCTGACACACACTGGATTTCAAAACTGTACCAAAAAAGAATGTGAAATTCATCTCACTGGTATTTTTATGTTGACTGCATGTTGAAATACTTTCGACACGTTGCATATTGAACATACTGGGTTAAATAAAATATATTGCGAAGATTCATTCTCACCTGGTTCTTTTTACTCTTTTTCAACGTGGCTGCTAGAAAATTTAGAATTATGCCTGTGGCCCCCATTGTGTTTTTATTGGACAGCGCTGATCTAGAGGACCTGCTCAGAGTGTAGTTCATAATCTTCTAAAGTGGGGGGGGGGGGGTACTGTCTCCTGGTGACAGTTATAAGGAAAGGAAAATATGATTTTGTTATCAACTTAATCGCCAATTAAATAGGTGTCTTAAAATGTAAAACTTAAGAAGGAGAATGTGCTCTTAATGACGATACTGAATTTCTGACTTAAGGAGTTGAATTTGAAAGGTACATTCAAATAAGGGTTTACTCTTCTGCTTGCTTTACTTTTAGAGCATAACCAAAAAAATGGTTATATTATAAATGCAATCATTGGCTTGTAGTCTTGCCCACTCGCCCTTCCTGCAGGTGAAGATTTGACATTTCTGTTTGCTTTGCTTTTACTTTCATTCATGCCCTTTAGATGAATTCTGCGACATTTGCAATAAAACTGTGGCGTTTGTCTTTCTCTTTCCTTAAATACCTGTGCCTTCCCGTCCCCAACCCCTTCTCTCTCCCTCTCTTGTTTTTCTTCTCCGTCTCTCTCTCTCTCTCTCTCTCTCTCTCTTGTTTTCTCTCTGTTTTCAGGTTTGCAGCCTCAGGACAAAAGCAAGGATCTGTACTGGTTTTAGACAGCCCACCTTCTTCCCTGTAGGTCTCTGCATAGCGCACTTGATGGCACTCAGCTGAAATCGAGTGGGTTTGTAACAGCTTCTGATCTTGGTTTGCAGCTCGTCGCTATTCCCTCTGTGGTGCATCCCTCCTGAGCTGATCTGCTGACCCAGGGTTTCCCCTTCCCTTTCCCTTCTGACCAGCTGTGGAGGCTCAGCATCTGTGCCTCTCACTTCATGGATGAGGACATGGGGGAAGGCAGAGACTTCAAACTTCTCCGTGTATTGGGAAAACCAAAACACACATCTACAGAAATATTATCAAACCATAATTCCTTCTGTGGAAAGAGCAGATCCAAAGACTGAATTATGTTGAATGACTTTTGGGCACATCACTGGAAATATCTGCGGTGAGGTCACTTAGATGATACGATGTCATAAATTTTCCTGGAAAGAGGAGGAAAAAAAGAGACTTTTTGGTGTGAATATTTTTTATGCTGATGTGAATTATTTCATTAAGTAGTGTGGCCGTAGCACTACGGATGTCAGTATCCTCACATTTGAAATGTATTTGTATTTGCATCAAAGACTGTGGTAGAGAAGTAAAAGAGGCCAATTCCTTCTTCCTCACCTCATAGCCTCCAGTTCCCTTCCTGCCAGCTCCCTCGCTGCAATACCCACTCCAGACACAAAGACACACTTTTTTCCTTTGGACTGTGAACATGGAAGCCTCAGGCTAAATGTGAGTGGCAAGTGGCTTATCTGGAGCCACCTGCCCAAGTCTTACTGAAATGCAGCTGTTGTAGGACAACTGTTTAAAACTCCAGAAATACATCGACCAAGGTGGCACTTCCCAGTGTTTGGCACAACAATTGCAATTTCACTGGATATATTTTATATGTGTGTGTGTGTGTAGATATATATCATATTTTTTACGAGGAACGTTTTACGATGAAAGAAGAAACCCTTCTCTGCCTTCTCTCCCACAAATTCTGCCTCTCCTTCTATCCTCCTCTGGATGAAAAGAAGCAACAAGAGATCCCCAACTGTCTCTGTGAAGAACTAGGAATCACCACAAGGGGAAGAAATGTCCATGGAGTCTCTAATACCTCGAATATTCCTCTCAGTCTCTATGGTCATGATTTGGGCACTTCAGTTTTGGGACAGGGGAAGGGGTCTGTGCGTGGGCAAAATTGAAGGTGATGAGGAAGAAGGAACAAACATTAAAGATGTCTCTTTACTACAAGGTAACTGTGTTATTTCATAAGAAGAAAATAAATGTCCTAGTCTTTCTCCAGTAGAATAAAATAATTTATAGTAGTACAATCTGATGTCAGTAAGTACCATTACTTTATATGTAGAGTGTCTGTGTTTTTCCAAAGTGTTTGCCATTCTGTGAAAGCTGATAACTCTTTTCCACTTCCCATCAACCCTGGAGGTGAGAAGTTAGGTAGCCCACCTCTGTTTCACAAATGAGAAAATTGTGGCCCACGGAAGCCCAGGGCTTATCTGTCAGCATTCACTGGGTTAAAAGCAGAGATGATGCTGAAAAGGCTACCTGTGCACCATTCAGTCAGGTACATTATTATTGTTACTTTGTAAATTCTAGACTCTTAAAACAGTATTCAGTTAAAAGGTGTTTTGGGAATATTGGTTATATTATATTTTAATAAGGTAGGCTATGAAACCAAACCTACCAGGAGGAAGAAAAAAAAAAAGGAAAAGCGAGAAAGAGAGAGAGAGAGAGAGAGAGATTATCTAAGAAATTAGTGGTCTTTCTCTTAATTTTCTCTTGATGCCAAAGTTGCGTTCACTCACTTCATTCACTAAAATGCCCAAGGGAGAGATTTTGTGTTATGTTCCAATTGCCCTTGCAGATTGTGAAAACATAAAAAGATGAGTTCAAACATTGACCTCCATTGTAACGTGAGAAACAAATTTATCTTGGATGATCATCTCAGGAGTTGGGGCGGTAAGGGACCCTATTCAGTGTATGGCTTAGGGGAGTTACCCAGCCCCTCTTTCCATCATTATGGTCATCACAAGAACCTATCACTGGTGTTGCTCATACGGAAGGTACTCTCTGGTCATGGTGCCCAGATGTGATAACACTCATAACAACTAATGCTGTTTCTCAGGCACTGGTCTGAGGGCTTTGCATGTAGGTTAACTCATTTAAGTCTCACAACAATTCTATGTTATATTTATTATCATGATCCCCTTCTTACTGAGACAACAGAGGCTCACAGAGGAGAAATAATTTGCCCAGCCACACAGCCATTAAATGGCAGAGCCAGGGTTCCAACCCACTGTGGTAACTACTACTTGCCCTCTTCTAATTTGTCTTCAGTGGCTCAACTTTGGGTCCACTTTGCCCTCCACAGTAGATGAATAAGGAAGGGAAGGAGGCAGGGCAGCCAAGGATGACACATCATAGAACTTACAAAATCCCTGGTCTCAAAGGAACTATCCTAAGACATTTTCACACCCTTTCATCAAATGATACTAACTATAGACCATTCAGTCAGAGGCAGATATCCATTCTCCTCCAGGAGGCAATTATTATTGCTTCTCTTATTAATTCACTTCAGTATTTTCCAGACTTCACTGCTCTGAAGCTCCTCACACCCAACCCGACCAAGTCGTGTCAGAGTTAGCCTGAGGTTTGGACATTGAAGCAATAACTAAAATTAACTTTGGACTTCTCTGTGGATTTTTTTAATCCATGTTCCATTGGCACGGATCACCGGTATATACAAGCATAAATAAAATGCATTAAGTTCCGGCTCGCTTTTTAGAATTTGCCGCTGAGTATGCAGTTAGGGAAGGAAGCACGGTGGTAGTGCGTTCTTTGCTGGACATGGTCTCCAAGTGTCCCCATTGGAAGAGGCTGTGCCCGTGCCCCACTGCGACAGCGCTCACAGGATCTCTGATCAGGACCCACAGGGAGCACTTTCCCAGCCACGGGCCCCTGGTTACTGAAACCTCTCTCCTGAGCTGCATCTGACCTGAATATCAGGTTGCTGGTGAGGAGACTCATTCACTGGAACTGGCCTTTGGGGCAGTCCTGAACAGACCATCCAGACTCCAGCGACCTGGCACATAGGACACACGGATCACAGCATTTTCCTCCGTGTTGTATGTTCCCAAAGTAGAAATGCACAATAACCTAGAACTAGAAGGATTCTGTCCGTGTAATAAGAGCATCAAAGAGAACCTCGGTGAAAGAAGAGTCCTGACTGACAGGCGGTAGGCCCACCAAACCCACGCAAAATACGAATTCCCATGCCTGTCATTAATTTTCATGAAATGAGGCAGCTTTGAGAAGGCAAACTAGTGGTTGACAAAAGGACATTCAAGGGAATGAAAGATGACAGGAGACAAGGCAAACAGGACGTTTTCACGTGTGTTACACCTGGTTGGGAGCCCGAGGGAAAGATAAGCTTCTGCTCCCCTCATCCCCGCTGGCACTGGCGGCCTCCTCACGCACTCTTCCCTCCGCGCTTGGCCTCCGCTGAGCCAGAGGTGATGAAAAGGGGAGAGACAGCTCTGCGCCACCAAGTAATCCTTTTGCCGATTGCCCTCTGGCTGAGAACTCAGTCACCCAGCTTCAGGGAACTCTATCTGTTCTACTCCTTTAGTTTAAAAGGAGTTTCCAGCCTGTCTCATTTCCCCCTTTGAAGTTCTATTTCAATGTGTGGCAAATTCTAGCAATGACTTAAGATTGATTTGGGCCTGGATGGGAAGGAGGGCAGAGGTGGTGGATGTGAGGACTTAGATCCCCTGACTGGAAGCTTCTCTTGACACTCTTTCTGGGTAAGTACTGCACTTTCTGTGCTCATTTTTATCTGAGGAAACAACTCTTAAGATCAATTTAACCTCCAGTTTGCTCAGAATCATAAACCCTGCATTCATGTGCAGACACCCATAACCCTCCTATCGAAATAAACAAGAATTTTTTTTAACACGTAGCGATTGATCACTGTGGGGTTGGAGGAGATAAAAAAAAAATTAATACAACTTAGACAAACTGCTTTCCATATAAATGCTTTTTCTGTAAATTACACTTTAATTTTTTTTTAAGTTTATTTACTTTGGGAGAGAGACGGAGAGAAAGCAAGCAGGGGAGGAGCAGAGAGAGGGAGAGACAGAATCCCAAGCAAGCTCCAAGCTAACAGCGCAGAGCCCTACATGGGCCTTGAACTCACAAACGTTGAAATCATGACCTGAGCCGAACTCAGGAGTTGGATGCTTAACAGACTGAACCACCCAGGCGCCCCTCTATAAATTCCATTTTAAATGTAATTCTTATAGTCAAAGCATTAAAGAAAAATTGAAAGATATTTGCAAAGACTTTAAAAATAAATGAAACCAGGGGCACCTGGTTGGCTCAGTCCATTAAGCAACCAACTCTTGATTTCGGCTCAGGTCAGGATCTCTCCATTCATGAGACTGAGCCCCAACTAGAGCTCCATGCATGGAGCCTGCTTGGGATCCTCTCTCTCCCCCTCTCCCTGCCCCTCCCCAGTCGTGCTCTCTCTCAATAATAAATAAATAAACTTTAAAAAAAAATAACTGAAACCAAAAAACCTAAGATTTGTTTATAAAATTGCATTAACTCTGTTAATAATATACCTGCAAATAATTCACATTTTGATCATACTTATCAAAGTCCATACTCTATATATTCCATTTTCCTTGCAAGACTTTTAGGAATTAATATTATTCATTATTTATTACATACTCCTAAAATCTGGAGTAAAGGAATAAAAGTCCTGAAGGCAGTATCATTATTAGATTTGCTGTTTATACGTAACTGAAGTTTTGACATTTATACAAGCAACATGGTTAGGCAAACATAAATCTCCCATTTCCCCATGAATAAATTAAACTCTAACAATATAAATATGGTCTCCTCACAACAGAATCTATCTACAAATCTTTCTCTCTCTTTCACACACACACACACACACACACACACACACACACTGATGCAGGCCTAAAGGGAAATCAGAGACACCGTGCCCTCAGACAGGCACAGACACAAATGATTATTCTCACTTGACAGACCAACTGTACCGCTCTTTCCTTGTATTTCACTCCAGCCCCAGAGGGCTGGATCAGGAAAGAGACACTTGATAGCTGCTGGTTCCGTGGCTGAAATATTTGTAAAGTTAACGCATAATCTGAAAGCAGAAGCTAATAAATTATAGAGTGCTAATTGGAGCTGGAGTGGAGCTGTCAATCACGTTATCCCAAACAGAGAGACCCTCATACCCTAAAAAGGCAAAGCAGCCTACAGGAACAGCTCCCAGTTGTTTCCAGCCTTCACCTGAACCCCAGCATAAACATTGAGTCCAGGCAGCGTGGCCTCAGGCAGAGCTGGCAGAAGTGATTCTGCTAATCCAACCTCACTTTAAGAAGACACAGATTCTCTTTTAGGAGGAGAGAGTAAAATGGTTTCACCAAAGTATTGTGTTCCGAGTAAAATAGTTTTACCGAAGTATTAATGTTTAGAGAAACATATTTACAGAAATATATATATATATATATATATATATATATATCTCAAATTTACTAGGACACTACTCGGGTAAAATGTTAACCTTTATTTGGAGTTTTTCACTTAAACAAGTTTAACTCAATAAGAGAAAAATCTCAAGTTCTCCACAAATTAATGTCATATCTACCTCAAGTTAGAGTACCTCTAGGAGTTTTCCAATATACTCTTACAGAACCCAGTCCTATAGAACAAAAATAAGATGTCCACACTTCTAATGCCTTACTGGAACTCATTCAGTTCCTCCTGAAAGAGCAGCAGCAGATTTTTTATTCTTTTGTTTTGTTCTTATAAAATCTTGGTGATCTCTGGTTCTACTTATCTCCCACTGTTTCAGATGGCTAAAGTCATTTTGTTCAAACTGTCCTCCTCTGTCATCATCATTTCCTACCCATCGTTTCCTACCCAAACCGTATAAATCAATAAATATATAATTATTACATATAAGAAAATTTAGGTTGAAGGTAAACTAAATTTTTGGAAAACAAAACTAAAGAATTAAAATGTTTTGATTCCTAATCAATATTTGTGTGACTCTCATGACCTAGTTACCAGGTAGAAATTTTTACCAACATTTACGTATGGGATCTATGCTTTGGTCTTTATGTGTATTTACAACTAGTAAAATACTCTTATAATTTAGAAACTTCTTTAGAATGCTTGAAATAAAAATAGTTCTCACTCGGGCAAAGCAAATCGCACATCTTAAAATTTCAAACACACAATGGCTCAAATCAACAATTATAATAATGGGAATGTCATAAGCTTATTTCTTTTCCGGCTAATTCTCATTGCTATAGCCTTGCCCTTATTTTTGGCAACTACGTTACTGGCCCTGTGCCAATAATGGCACTATCATGAAATGGGATGGAAAACAAAAATACGTATTTTGTTGTTGCTGCTGTTTAGTTTTACTAGGTGCAATAGTATTTCTTTTTTTCTTCATCTACCACATTTTACGCAATGTGTTATGCATCCCACAAAATGATTGGATGTTTTTCATCTAGTATCATATGACTTTTTTTTATATTGTACCTGCTTTTTTTAATGGAGGTTCTGATATCTGAAGAAGCACTGCCTAAAGGTTCTGTATTATTAGTGTTATCCCACCTTGCTTGGTGGAGTGTGAAATCCTGTTTTTACTTCAGGCAGTTTCTCCTCCATACCCAGAAACTGATGGACAGATTTTGGTAACAAACATAGAGAATAGAGCTTATGATATTTGTTCTTCCTTGTCAAAGACTTCTAAGAACACATTTTTTTGCTTGCACTTTAAAAAGAGAATTTTTTTTAATGTTTTATTCTCTAGAGAGAGAGAGACAGAGCGTGAGAGGGGGGAAGGACAGAGAAAGAGGGAAACACAGAATCTGAAGCAGGCTCCAGGCTCCAAGCTGTCTGCACAGAACCCTCACGAACCGTGAGATCATGACCTGAGCCGAAGTCGGACGCTCAACCAACTGAGCCACCCAGGCGCCCTTTGCTTGCACTTTTTTAAAGGAATAAGAGAAGAGTCTAGGGAAATGTCAGATTTATACCCTGAGGGAAAACCACAATGAAACTGTATTCAATTGGAATTGGTGAGAAGGAAAATTATTCACAATTTTATGTTTAACAGTTCCAAACTATGTAGTTAATAAATAAAAGTTACTAATACTGACACCTTCATCTTGCATTGAAGAGATGTCTGGTTATTTGATATTTAAGGAGCGGTGTTATTATAAATATGACCGAAAAATTTTTAAATCCACCATTGGGATACTGCCATCTCCCTTTTTTGCCTGAGATATAAAGTGTATTGGAACTAAAAAGGAAAAATAAACAATGCTTCCCAGCCACAAAATGTACCAGGCCGCAGGTTAATATAGTCTTTAGGTCTTGGGAGAAAAAAGAAAATACAGGTACCACTGAATCTCCCTATGTTACAGAACAGCAATAAGGGCAATACATTAAATGTTAAAATAAAACAAAATTAGACAGTTTAATAGTGTGTAATTTTTCGGGTCCTAAAAGCTTATGAGAACATTTCTTACTGCTATTTTAGAGTCCATATTTAATTTTTGTCACCTCCTTTATTAGAGGAATTTCTAACTTGAACTCAGTTACACACCATTTATTCTTTTTCTCCTTAACATAAACAGAAAAGTCCTACAAGTGACAGGAGAGAAAATACTTTGTATGTTGTCTTTTCATTTTCTGATCTACTTCTTATGCTTTCTTGTCCTGTGTATCCATAGCAACACTCAGAATGAAGTTAGAGCTACTTTGTCTCAGTTTTCAGGAGGACATCAAACTCACCTTCAGCTCAACAATGCACAATGTAGAAATTAACAGTACCTAAACACAACTCTAGTTGACTGTTCTGGGTTAGAGCAGTTTGCAATGTTTAATCATATTCCACACTTCCATGGAATTGTAAATTCCTTGTAAATTCCTACCTCCTGCTGTATTAGAAAACCTTCACTCTAACTACCCTGTTACCCAAATGTTATCTCTTCTTCGAAATCTAACAAGTTCTGCCTCTTCCGTGAAGCCTTGTCTCCACCCCAGACCCGGTGAGTATTCTCGTCTTTATCAGGACTCTTCCCATCTAATGTCTGTGACATTCACTTGGCATTTATTTTCTAACCTCTTGGGACAAAAGTTCAGAATTTAAGAGGTTGCGGTAACCCTAAAGATCATCCCATTCACCCTTGAGTTGTAATATTCTTTACCTCCTTAACTAGATAGTAAATACATTGGGCAGGGACCACCAATTATTTTGTGAAAAACACACTCAAATTATTGCATTAATTTTTTTATATTTTATTAGGTGCAAGTGAATTTAAAAATAGAAGTTGAGCTGAAGTTTGAAGTAAAAGTTAAAAAAAAAAAAAAGAAAAGGAAAGGAAAACTATCTGGAAGCCCGCTTCGGTAAAGAAAATCCTTTTGTTAAAAGGAGTGGGGAGCTCACCACTTTTAGTAGGAGCCAGTTAGGGTCAAATATCATTTTTCTTCACTTGTTTCCCACTCCTTGTGCTCAAGACATCACTTCAACAATTACCGTCTCTTCTCCCTGTATCATCAGTCTGCCCCCTCTACTGGATCATTCCCACTAATACAAAACAGGTTGCAATATTCCTGCCTTTATACAAACGAAAACAAAACAAAACAAAAAACTCCCTTAACCCCATCTCCTTCCAGTTATTTCTGTTCCCTTTAAATGACAAAACACCTGACATGAGTCATCTGCTTGCTCCCTCCATTTACTTATTCATTTTCCTTTTACCCACTCTAAGTTTCCTCTACATACGCAACAGTCAAGGCCATCGGTTAGCTCCCTATGTCTAAATCTGAAGGTCAGTTCTCAGTAATCCTTTTACCTGTCTCATCAATAGGGTGATACACCAGTTATGATTTTCTGATAAGCAGATGCCAAGACACGTACCACGTGCTGGAGGCCTTATTATGTTCTAGCAAAGATACTACATCTGGCAGAGCAACTATAATTGGAGCTCTATTTGATTTAACTGCGGGTATGCTTGTTCTTTTCCAGGAGCCATGCAGTTTCTGTAGGACCTCTGGTGAATTAAATAGCAAGACGACAGAAACCTTGAACCCTGCAACCTTTAGATCTTTACTGATGGCACTAACCGCTGTCATCCGCTGGGTTTTGACTTTTTTTTTTTTTTTTTTTTTTATTTTTGGGACAGAGAGAGACAGAGCATGAACGGGGGAGGGGCAGAGAGAGAGGGAGACACAGAATCAGAAACAGGCTCCAGGCTCTGAGCCATCAGCCCAGAGCCTGACGCGGGGCTCGAACTCCCGGACCTCGAGATCGTGACCTGGCTGAAGTCGGACGCTTAACCGACTGCGCCACCCAGGCGCCCCTGGGTTTTGACTTTTTATTTGACTTTGTTTCGACTCGGCCAGGGGAGGGAAACTAGGAGGGCCGGAGTTTCAGAGGTTCCCACTTGGCCTGACACCTTTCAAGGAGAGAGAGAAAGGAGGATGGGATAGAAAAGAACCTCCGATGACAGTGCCATTCTGGGAAAGTCTCAGCTGAACTGAAAGAAAGTCCCCAAGTCAAAATGGCCAGTTAGCGGCCAGTAACGTCCACTTTGGGCAGGAATGGCACATTTCTGGTACTCCTCCGTATTCAGTCATTGGAGGGAAATGGCCTGAGGGAAGCATGACCTGGCATAAATGTCACAGTAGATCTGAAAGTACAGCAGCTGGAGGTGTCAATTAGCCACGCTCCCAATAGCAGGTTCTCTTGAAAGATGATCCAAATAGCACACCTCCACGTCCACCACAGGGGACCATACAATTTATGGTCTGAACAAGATCACTTTCTAATTTTTTTTTTCAACTTTTTAATTTATTTTTGGGACAGAGAGAGACAGAGCATGAACGGGGGAGGGGCAGAGAGAGAGGGAGACACAGAATCGGAAACAGGCTCCAGGCTCTGAGCCATCAGCCCAGAGCCCGACGCGGGGCTCGAACACACGGACCGCGAGATCGTGACCTGGCTGAAGTCGGACGCTTAACCGACTGCGCCACCCAGGTGCCCCTGAACAAGATCACTTTCAAGTGTGAAAGGGACACTGGTAGTAATTAATCGAGGATGAAGGCATACAGGGGGACTATCCTGGACAAGCTGGTCCATAAGGCTACCTTCCTTATCAATAATATTTGACACAGTTCATAATTCCATCCTTCTTCAAACACTTTTTCCACTTGGTTTCCAGGATTCCACTCTCTTGATCTTCATACTACTCTTCTGAGTCTTCCTTCTCAGTCTCTGCTAGTCTTTCCTTCGCTCCCTAATATCTAAATATGGAGTGACTCTGGCCTCATGCTTAGATGTTCTCTCTTATTTACATGAGGCCCTGGCTGAGCTGAGCCAGTCTCCTGGCTAGTCTCAACCTTCTGTACATACTGACAACTCTTGAGCCCGAGTCCACCCTCCTTCATCCCTCTCCACCTGCACACTCAGCCTCTCCCCAGAGATATCAACAACCATCTCAGAGCGAACACACCCCAACTGAACCTCTGCTGGCCACCCCGCCTCTCAACATGATCAGCTCTCCGGCAGCCTCCCGCACCTGAGTAAGTGACAACTTCCATTCTTCCTACTGCTCAGGTTAACGTCTTAAGCTTTCTTCTCCTGTACCCTCTATCGGATTCACCAGCGAAGCCTTCCCAAAACCCAAAGGCAACCACTTCCGTCACTTTCACCGCTCCTTCATCACCTTCACGGTCAAGTCATCATCATCTCTTGCCTGCTGGCTCATAGATTCTAGCTGATCTTGCTGCTTCTACCTCTCAGCCCCGCCCTACTCTCAGACTTCTCTCCACACATCTGGAACGATCCTTTCAAAACCTAGGTCACGCTATAGCTCTTGTTTGCTCAGAACTCTTCCGCGTCTTCTATCACATGCAGGGAAAAGACCAAAGTCCTCCTAATGGCTTACCATGGCCTGCATGATGTAACCACCAGCCCCACACCCTCTTCCTTCAAGTCATTCCCGACCCTGGTGCTACTTCTTTCTCGGGCCAGGCAGACTTTCATTTCAGGGAGCTTTTGAATTTGCTTTTCCCTCTATGATATAGTCATATGGCTACTATTTTATTTATTTCAGGTCTTTAAGTATCTCTTTATCAAAGCGGCCTTCCCTGGCTATCATACATAAAATAACAACTGCCCTCACTTTCTCTCCCTCTAGCTATGTCTCATCCCCTGATTCATAGTTCTATTAGCACTCAACATTCTCTGACATATCATATATGTCACATACACACACACATACACACACACACACACACACATACATATACAATAAAAGAGATATTTATTAAGCACTTACTTACAGTAGGAATGTTCTAGACTATTGGGACTATGCTCAAAATGGACAAAAAATATAATTCTCTCGATAACAACAAAAAACAGTTTGAATTTTTCAAAGATGAATGGGAAGAAGTTAGAATGAAGTCTAATGTAGTTATGGAGGTTTGGCTCAGAATATGTAATCCAGTTTTCTTCTCTTGTGACTTCCCTTTTCTGTGGAGAGCCGAAAGCTAAAACAAATGTTTCCCCAATCCATGCTCAGCTGGTGATCCAGGTTTTATTCAGGTTCTATATCAGAGGCAATCACATGACACTCGAAATTTGAGCTGAGATAAATGGGATGTTGGGCACATATTTTATCAGTGGGTGTTCTGGCAAATGTGGCAAAGTTCTGCTTCCACACTCTGTCTCTAAGGCTTGTTGATTTGGCAGAAATGGCTTCTTAATTCTAGAAAAGGTGGCATGATGTGGGACCCCGAAGCTTCCTGATTTTGCTACAGGAAGTTTCCTGACTGGAGCGATGTTGTTCCAGAACCAATAACTGCAGCTAATTTAGCAGCTCCGACTGAGGCAGCCCTGTGTTTATATGCATAAGAAGGGACGCCTCCGGATTTGACAAGCAGTTTCCTGATCATGGTAAGAGAAGCAGCTTCTTTAGCAGCCTGGTTCTGCGGTACAGACCTGGAAATAGATTCTGGAATTTCATCTTACAGAGTTCTATTCAACCATCTCAATTCTGAAAAGCCATCTGACATGCTGTAATAAATCCTTTTATTCAAAATTGTCTAGAGTGGAATCTGTTCTCTGCCTCAGAATATTGACCAATATGAAACCTTAAGCAGAACATACTGAACACATAAAAGGACAGTTTTAAAGGGTGTTTTTTAAAGTAAATCAAATAATTGAGTTGAATAATAAGATGACCTCTCTTTTTCACTCTCAGCTATTTTCTGCTGCTTCTCTCTATTATTGCTGTCTGTTACCTTGCCATTCAGAGGAAAGGTAAAAAAAAAAAAAGTAGACTATACAGGCAGCTATAATATCAGCAAGCAAATGTTCTTTTGATATGTAATGCTTTTATTTTTAGTTTTTTACTCTCCTCAATATGGTATAAGATATCAATTCAAGTCAAACTTATTTCCCATCTTATCATCAAGTGTACATTCTTAGATTTTTCTTTCATTTAAAAAAATCCTTACTGCTAAACTTGTTTCCTTTTAGTCCTCATTCCCTTTTTACTTTTGAAAAATTACACTTTTGTAAAAAAAAAAAATCTTATTCAATTTCTTTAAACTCCTCCCCTGCAAAACAGTTCACTATCTTTCCTGGTTCCTCACTCCCACCTCTTGCAAACACCAATCTGTTCTCTGTATCTATGAGCTTGAGTTTTTTTTCTCTCTCTCTTTTTTCTTTTAAGAGTTCACAAATAAGAAAGATCGTACAGGGGCGCCTGGGTGGCTCAGTCAGTTGAGCATCTGACTTTGGCTCAGGTCATGATCTCACAGTCTGTGAGTTCAAGCCCTGCATGGCGCTCTGTGCTGATGGCTCAGAGCCTAGAGCCTGCTTTGGATTCTGTGTCTCCCTCTCTCTCTATTCCTCCCCCACTCACACTCAGTCTCTCCTTCTCTCTCAAAAATAAAGATCAAAAAATTAAAAAAAAGAAGAAAGATCGTACAATATTTGTCTTTCTCTGTCTGGTTTGTTTCAC
The DNA here is from genome assembly GCF_007474595.2 of Lynx canadensis. Lineage (NCBI taxonomy): Eukaryota > Metazoa > Chordata > Mammalia > Carnivora > Felidae > Lynx > Lynx canadensis. The sequence continues at coordinate 106,424,690 of NC_044307.1, forward strand.
TTAGCAATGCCCTCAAGGTCAATCTATGTTATCATAAATGGCAATGGACATTTAGGTTCTTTCCATAGCTTGGCTATTGTAAGTAATGCTGCATTGAACAAGGCATGCATACATCTTTTCCAATTAGTGTTTTCGTTTTCTTCTGATAAATACCCAGAAGAGAATTGCTGGATCAAATGGTAGTTATCTTTTTAATTTTTTGAGGAACCTCCATACCCTTTCCCGTAGGGGTTGTACCGATTTACATCCCCATCAACAATGCATAAGGGTTACGTTTCTTCCCTATCTTTGCCAACACTTGTTCTTGTCTTTTTGATAATAGCCATTCTAACAGAAATGATATCTTACTGTGGTTTTGATTTTCATTTCCCTGATGGTTAATGATTTCCCATCTTTCCATGTACCTGTTGGCCATCTGTATATGTCTTCTTTGGAAAAATGTCTATTCAGATCTTCTGCCCTTTTTTTCAGTTTTTATTTTAATTCCAGTTGATTGATATCCAGTGTTATATTAGTTTTAGGTGTACGATATAGTGATTCAACAATTCCATACAGCACCCAGTGCTCATCATGACAAGTGCCCTCCTTAATCCCCATCACCTATTTCACCCATTCCCCCACCCCCTCTCCTCTGTTAACCATGAGTTTGTTCTCTACAATTAAGAGTCTGTTTCTTGATTTGTCTCTCTCTTTCTTTTTGCCCTTTGCTCATTTGTTTTGTTTCTTAAATTCCACATATGAGTGAAATCGTATGGTATTTGTCTTTCTCTAACTTATTTTGCCTAGAGTTATACCCTCTAGCTCCATCCATGTCATTGCAAATTCTTCTACCCAGATTGTCTTTGAGCTATTGAGTTGTATGAGTTTTTTGTCTATTTTGGATATTAGCCCCTTATCAGATATACAATTTGCAATAATCTTCTCCCATTCAATAGGTTGTCTTTTCATTTTGTTGATGGGTTCCTTTTTTGTCCAGGAGTTTTATACTTTCATGTAGTTCCATTTGTTTATTTTTGCTTTTGTTGCTTTTGTTTTTGGTGTCAGATTCAAAAAATCATGAACAAGACCTATGTCAAGGAGCTTACTGCCTATGTTTTCTTCTAGTTTTATGGTTTCAGGTCTTATATTCAAGTCTCTAATCCATTTTCTGATCCATTGTGTAAGTAGTGGTCCAGTTCCAGTCTTTTGCATGTGGCTGTCCAATTTTCCTAACACCTTTATGGAAGTGACTGTCCTTTCTCCATTGTATGTTCTTGTCTTCTTAGTCATCAATTAATCAACCATGTATGTGTGTCTCTCTGTTCTGTTCCATTGATCTATGTGTCCGGTTTTGTGCCAATATCATATTGTTTTAATTACTATAGCTTTGTAATATAGTTTGAAAGTAAGAAGCATGATGCCTCCAGATTTTTTCTTTTTTAAAATTTCCTTGGATATTTGGGGTTCTGTGGCTTCACACAAATTTTAGCATTGTTTGTGCTGTAAAAAATACCATTGGAATTTTGATAGGGATTGCATTGAGTCTATATATTGCTCTGGGTAATATGGATATTTTTAATAATATAAATTCTTCAAATCCCTAAGCACAGAATATCTTTCCATTTATTTATGTCTTCTTCAGTTTGTTTCACTAATGTCTTGTGGTTTTAAATATACAGGTCTTTCACCTCCTTGGCTAAATTTATACTTATCTTATTCTTTTTGATGCAATTGCAAATTGCATGAATTTCTCTTTCCGATAGTTTGTTATTAGTGTAAAAAACACAACAGATTTTGTGTATTGATTTTTGTATCCTGCAACATTACTGAATTTGTTTATTAGTTCTAGCAGTATTTTGATAGAGTACTTAGTGTTTTCTATATATAATATCATCTCATCTGCAAACAGTGACAATTTTACTTGTTTGTTCCCAATTTGGGTGCCTTTTATTTCCTTTACTTGCCTAATTGTTCTGGCTAGGACGTCCGATACTAGGTTGAACAAAAGTGGTGAGAGTGGACATCCTTGTCTTGTTTATGATCTTAGAGGAAAAGCTTTTAGCTTTTCACCATTGAGTGTGAGCCAGCTGTGGGCTGGCTATAAATAGTCTTTATTATGTTCAGGTACATTTCCTCCATACTCAACTTTGTTGTGAGTTTTCATCATAAATGGATGTCAAATTTTGTCAAATGTTTTTTCTGCATCTATTGAGATGACTATATGATTTTTATCCTCCATTCTGTCAATGTTGTGTGTCACATTGACTGCTTTGTGGATATTGAAACATCCTTGGATCTCTGGAATAAGTTCCACTTGACCATGGTGTAACACACTTTTAGTGTATTGTCATATATGTTTTGATTTACTCATTATGTCTTCTCCCCCAGCTAGAATGCTAGAACATAATCTCCATCAAGACAGAGACTTTGCTTCGTTTATTACTCTAGTATAGTGCCTATAACAATGCTTGCTATATGTAAGCACTCCAAAAATATTGAATGTGGGACGCCTGGATGGCTCAGTAGATTAAGTATCGACTCTTGGTTTTGGTTCAGGTCATGATCTCAAAGTTTCGTGAGAGCCCTGCGTCAGACTCTGTACTGGCAGCACAGAGCCTGCTTGGGATTCTCTCTCCCTATCTCTCTGTCTCTCCCTTCCCCACTTGTGCTCTCTCTGTCTCTCTCAAATAAATAAATAAACAAAAAAATATTGAATGAGTGAATGAATGAATGAGCAGATCTACAAGGGAGCAATAAACCACAACATATCCATCCTAAGAGATTTTATGGAGCCATTAGAAACATTTACAAAAAAAAAAAAATTGTAAGGGGAAAGCATACACAGTAATGTTAAATGAAAAACAAAAGCAAAAACAGAAGAGATAGAACTACTTCAGCCAAGAACATAAGCTCACATGGGGGAAGGAAACAAAACAAGTTGAAAGGAAATACCCTAAAATATTTACGGTAGAGTTTGGGTGGTATATTTTGGCCCCTTGATTCTTCTGCTGATTGTGAAGAAGCCTGGAAAGATTGGGATAGGTCATCTGGTTCAGGCGTACTGTAGCCCTGATCAACTGTAAAAAGCAAAATTAGATGGGCTTTTCATTTTACCAAGGAAAGAAGGTCAAACAGAAGTCAAGAGCACCATAACATTTATTCCACACTCATAAAGGCCATTATGAGAATAACAGGCCATTTGAGACAGGGAAGAAACTGATAGTGGTAAAATAAATTTTTGCCTCCTTTAGCATATGTTCACCATCATTTCAAGGGCTTTCAGAATTTCAGGACTTGCCTAAGTCTGACCTGAACCACAAAGCAGTCTCCTACCTTCTATACTCTATCTAGGTCTTAGGAGATGACTCAAGATCAAAAGAATCCTCTTGAGTCCCCCATGGCATTAGACCAATTTTCTGGCATCCTTTCTAAAAGCTACAAGTAAAGACTTGTCATGAAATGTGTTGTAAAAGGGTGATGAGAAAATCAACCAATTAATCCATTAAACATGAACACCTATTTTGGCTTAGAGAAGATACAAAGGGTTAAAAGACATCACCTTGACTTCAGAGAGCTTGCAATTTATTCCAGTTGGTAAGATACATAGAAATTGGATGGAAATAAATGTGGTTACTGCTAAATGAGATGTGAAGATGAGAAGGACAACAGTAATTCTGAGAAGGGAGAAGAGAAGGAGTTAGGGACAAGCCCTTCCAAAAACTTGGCATATGAGCTGATCCTACTTGACGACTGGGATTTAGACAAGAAGAAAATAGGTAAGGAGTTCCAATAGGCCAGGCAAAACCAGTATGGGTAAACAACAGACAGCACATCTGGGCCCAGGAACAGACTCTTGTCTTAAGAGCGTTTCAAGTAAAGCATTTTCATCAGAATTATATCAACATATTCATTTTATCTAGGTAAATCTTTGTCCAGTTGGCAATGTTAAATCATTAACAACATTTATTTCTTTTCTTTTTTGTACCTGTCAATCCCTTTCATCTACTTCACCGATCCCTCTGCCCCCCTCCCCTCTGGCAGCCACTAGTTTGTTCTCTATAATTATGAGTCTGTTTTTCTCTGTTGTGTTTTGTTGTTGTTTGCGAACAATATTTTTCATTTGCAACTCACTCTTCCTTATGAATTATTTCTTTTCCTTGAACAATTTAAAATGAAGGTAAGAGGGGCTTCCTGGATGGCTCAGTCAGTTAAGCATCTGCCTCGTGATTTTGGCTCAGGTCGTGATCTCACAGTTTGTGAGTTTGAGCCCCGCATTGGGCTCCATGCTGACAGTGTAGGGCCTTCTTGGGATTCTCTCTCTCTGCCCCTCCCCTGCTCGCTCTCTCTGTCTCTCTCTCAAAAAATATCCCCTCAGACATTCTATAAATTTCTCTGTTGTCCAAATTGTGATGCACATGGACTGAAAATCCAATTCTTCTATACACTTCTGACTTCTTTGTGTCTTCCAAAATAAAGGTCCATACCACTGGCGGAGCAAAAGTCCCAGCTGCAAGCAACAGAAACAGACTCTGGTTGATTTAAAAGAAAAGCATTTCTTAAAAGGATCTGAGGGTAACTCACAGAATCACCAGAGAGGGCTTCAGAGCCAGACTAGAGCCAGGAGCACTGGCTCAAAACAGCAGAACCAGTCTAATCTGGCTACCCCGACTGCTAGAAGCACCAGGCTCCAGATTTGCTCTGCAGACTCTCCTGGCCCTGGACACCGGATGCCAGGAATCAGACCAGCTGCAGTTGCCACCAACCACCACTGTGGTCCCTGTTTCTTTGCTTCCTTACCTCTCAATTTTAGAAGCTTGTGGTGGGGATGTCTGAGTGGTGGGGGTCACATGCCTGCCTTCTTGCTGCAAGAGATCTTGGGGAAGCAAATGGAACATAGCTCCCACCCAGGAGATAAAGGTGGAGGAGCCCTCCAACAAGGGAAGGGGCGTCATATGCCAGGCTATCAAAAAGAATGATAAATGTCCAGTAGAACATCAGATCAGACAGAAAATATCCTGCCCCGTTCAGTGGAATAACAGATGTAGCAGGGGACACAGATCCTGGACCTTTATTTGGGGGCTGTTCGCCACAGAACTCACACATTGACTTCCCTGTGTTCCTCACCACACAGCCAATTATCCATGCAGCTTCTCAGGCCGTAAGCAAGTTACAAAATGAACTAAATGATCCAAAGTGGAGATGCACAGGTGATCCTCTTCCAGGAGTGGCTTTTAGCAAATTTTATAATCAAAGTGTTTTCTATATCTAGCAAGCATCCTGTATACTGCAGTGGAATAACAAACAGAATGCTTTCATTAATGTTGCTGCTAGAGTACTTGAAGCATTCAAATTTAAGTGGGTAACTGCAAAAAAAAAAAAAAAAGATTGGCTTTAAATCAGAGTGTTTCTCTGAAGAAATGTTTTTAATAGCTCTCATTTCAATATGTATTATTTCATGTATTTTTAAAAATCATAGAGCTTAAATTAACATCATATAGTCATTTATATTTAAGGATACTCGATACTAAATGTAATCGTAAGTATTTTATGTGTAAGACACACGTGGCAAATAAAAACGATTCTCCATATTAGCGAATTTCCATAGCAGCACACAATCACAGAGCTATTTTTATACAACCCAAAGTCCGTGGAATGCTAAACCTTAGGATTTAGAGTGGTCTTCATGGTCCTATGCTCAATAGAAGCTACTGTTCCAAGCCTCCAAAATACAAAGTACTTTAGAGTAGTCATAAAGACAATTATTTTATAGTGATAGCTTTCCAAATGATTTCTCATGTCCTAGATGCTGGTTCCTTCTGTAGACGTAGGGTTATTTAGTCATTTCCTCATGTATATATATACATCCTTTGGGGATAATCTGTAGTTCAGTCGGCCCCCTGAGCACACTCTTCATCGCCCTCCTTCAGGTCCCTAAACGTAGCTATTTGGTCTCTCCCCATCTAACCAAGATGCTTCTGGTGCAGCCCAGACTGAAGGGTGAGCAATGGACTAAGGGACCTCAGGGGAGAAGGGGAGCAGTTTCCTTCCAGAGTCTTGAGTCTTCCTAAGCTTTCCGATGTTTAGTGGTTCACGTCAGAATTCTACTGAAGGTTAGGCAGTTGTTATGGGGATTGCCACAGTTGAAATCAAACGGCTCTTGGAACCAAGAATTCAGGAATTCAGGAACTTTTCAGTGTTAATTTGGAGTCATGGACTACCACAGCATCTATCGTTCTACCAGGGTTTTCTTTCAGTAACTACTTAATGGGAGTGTTTATCTCAGCCCTGCATTTCCCAAACAGAGCTATTAATCAGACCCATCTCTATATCCACTGTGAGTGAGACAGGCATAGTTCAGGCCTTCGGGCTTGCCAGGAGGGCAGTAAGCCACTTGTTTTTCTTGGCAGATATCTTTGTCTGCATGTGGTTCCATCTCTTCTTTCCTCAGACCACAAGATTCAGATTCCTTGGAGCCTAGAGGACCCTCAGAATTTCCTTCACCTTGGCTACACTCTGTAGCAAGTACCATATAGTTTAACCCTTCTTGGTTCTTGGTTTCCATTAAAGCAACTGACGTAACGTCACCTGAATTCAAACAGATCACACTGCCATCTTCATCTGTGAAAAAAAAAATGTAAAATTATGCTAGTTTCTATTTGACTTCTGTATCTGTAATATACAGACTGTACAGGAATTGTAACAATGCCAACCTTACGCATGGGCTCAGCAAGCATTTATGAGGGCCACCAAGAGAATACAAAAATAAGCAAGACCTGCTCCTTGTCCTTGAAGCTATCATAGTCTTGTAGAGGAGCAGAAACATTACTATAGATGACAAGGTGTGCTGTATGTAATAAAGGAATATGTAAAAGGTGGTGAGAGCTCAGAGATGATAACTCTACCAAACTGAACAGGTCACCACCTTGGTGATAGGAATTAAGTGCCCTTATGTTGGCTTTTTTGTCTGAAGTCCTTACGTTTCCATCCCGCTGGCTAAAATACCCCCCTTTAAATTAAAGATTAAGTAATTTAGTCATTTATTAAGATAATATTTATCAGATGCCTACCACGTGCCAGGCTGTGTTCTAGGTATCGATGAAGCAAGAATGGACAAAACAAAGTTGTCCCTCTTTGGGGTTTACATTCTGATGGGAGGAGACAGACAATAAACTAACAGACAGCTAAGCCTATGTCAGGGGGTGATGAGCACTATGAAGGAAAATTTGGCAGAAAAACGGAATGAGAAAATAATGGTGGGGGTGGAGGGGGCTGCTATTTTAGATGAAATGTCAGCGAAGTCCTCTCTAGCAAGGTAAAATTCAAGTAGAAACCTGAATTAAGTGAGAGAATTGGACACGTGGATATCTGAGGGAGAACATTCAAGGAAAGGAGAACACCAAGTATGGACTTGTGTGGCTGGTCCCCCTCAACTATCTCCCTGGGATAAGGTGCGTTAACACTAATTAGCAAATACATACACCAGCATGCTTATGACCTCATAGGGCTGACAGGGAATGGGTAGGCCTGGCAAGTTTTGATGACAGAGTTGAGGGAGAAGGAAAATAACATGAAAGATAATAGTGATTATTGTTGTTGTTAACATAGAGCACGTACTACATACCAGGCACTGTTCTAAACTATATACATATAGGGGCGCCTGGGTGGCTCAGTCGGTTAAGCGTCCGACTTCAGCTCGGGTCACGATCTCACGGTCCGTGAGTTCGAGCCCCGCATCGGGCTCTGGGCTGATGGCTCAGAGCCTGAAGCCTGCTTCCTATTCTGTGTCTCCCTCTCTCTCTGCCCCTCCCCCGTTCATGCTCTGTCTCTCTCTGTCTCAAAAATAAATAAACGTTAAAAAAATTTTTTAATAAAAAATAAATAAATAAAATAAATAAACTATATACATATATTTACTCATTCTTCTATTAAATAAATGCTAGTATTATCCCCATTTAACAGTTAAGGAAACTGAGGCACAGAGGGGCTAAATAATTTGTCCAAGGTCACAGAGCTGTAATTTGAATCCAGATTGTGTCCCCATATTCACCCTCCCCAGTGGGAGGGCAGAGCTGCTGTTCTCTGTGAGGAGGAATCAGGTGGGTGGGCAGTGTGCCCTGTAGGAGTCCTTGAAAGACACTCTGGACATGTGTGTGGGGGGTCAGGGCGGCAGCAGAAAAATGGGCAGCCAGAGGGTAATCGGCCTTCTTCACAATTATGCTCATATTATTTTGTCTTCTTTACTTACAGACTGACCTTTTTACAGAGAAAAGTACAAGAACTCTTGCTGAAACCTAACAGCAGAGCTTCTGAAACATTTCACAAGATTCTAGGTAATCAAAAGGGACAAATACACAATCTAAACATAAATATATAAATGTGTATTATGAGGATGGTTTTTGATCAGTGCTTTTCAACTTCTGAGTGTCAGTACCTAAAAGAAAAATTTATGATCAGAAATATTACTGTTCTTGGGGATGCCTGGGTGTCTCAGTTGGTTAAGCATCTGACTTCAGCTCAGGTCACGATTTCATGGTCCATGAGTTCAAGCCCCACGTAGGGCTCTGTGCTGACACTCAGAGCCTGGAGCCTGCTTCTGATTCTGTGTCTCCCTCTCTCTCTGACCCCTCCCCTGACTCATTCTCTCTCTCTCTCTCTCTCTGTCTCAAAAATAACCATTAAATTTTTTTTAAAAAGGAATATTACTGTTCTTTCAGAACATATCATATTTTACAAATCAGAAACATTTCAGGCCACAGATGATGCTCCTTCCTTTGTCCTTATCATCCTTCCAGCAAAAGAGCATCCAAATGTGTGTCGCTAAGGAAGGTGACACCTGCATTTAGCCCTGATGTACACCCAGGCTGGGTTTATTTGGAATGAATTTAAATGGAAATATGAGGACAAGAAACAACTTCAAAGGACTAAGGGAGGTACCATTATACCTACTTTTTGCCAATGGAATTTAATGGATCTGCATATTTATCAAGTTCCAAACCTGACCTACGAAGCTTATTTTATTATAAGAGCTTGTGAACTCTGTCCCTGCTCTGTCTTACTAGGTGCATGTTTCTTTTGCAGAACTTCCCACTGGGCTGAAGGACACAATGGCTGAGCTACAGGCTCACAGACTCCTTGCCATCATTTCATGTTCCTCTTCATCCTTCAAACATCATCATAGCATATTGCAAACCACATGGATAGTCACGTAGTGTTATAAAATATCTCTCCCATAGAAATAACTTTATCAGATGCCAAGGTTCGTTAATGCCTAAGTGCTGAATATCTATGGAAACATCCTGCTGTTATGATTATGGTCAATATGTACTAAGAGCCATTGAGAAACTCGTAAGAATAATTTCCTACATATGATAATAGCAATCCAAAATATCAAAAAGTGATAGGAAGAGATAATAGATTTAACTCTAAATAGTCCAGTGACCCAGATTGAGGAAAGTAGGATGTTCCTGAAGGGCTTAAAGAAATTAGACTAGGGGCACCTGGGTGGCTCAGTCGGTTAAGCATCTGACTTCAGCTCAGGTCATGATCTCGCAGTTCGTGGGTTCAAGCCCCATGTTGGGCTCTGTGCTGACAGCTCAGAGCCTGGAGCCTGCTTCAGATTCTGTGTCTCCCTCTCTCTCTGCTCCTCCCCTGCTGGTACTCTGTCTCTCTTTCTCTCCCAAAAATAAGTAAACAAAAAAAATAAAATAAAAAATAAATTAAGCTAAAGGAAAGTTTAGAAAATTTCAAAACTAAACCTACAATATAGGTCTAACTGCTCATGTTATCAGACGCTTCATTTTCTTAAGTTTAATTCATTAAATAGCATACTGGGAAACTTTCTACCGATACATGATTTAAATTTTCTTTTGCCTCTTGTTATTTCAAAAACAATTTTTATACGAGGCAAATGAACTCTTCTTACAAATTCTGGCACCGTGTGTCAAAGAAAAATCATTAGCTAACTACTCCACTGGTTTATAGTACTTAGAGCAATATTTAGTAACTTGACCCTGGCAAGCTTTCAGCAATTAGTACATCTTATTGCATAAAGAACTTATGAAAGATGGTGGGGAGGAGGGTGTTTTGTTTGTTTATTTTTGTTGAAAACGAAATAGAAAGCCCGCAGTTCAGACCTTAAAGCAGAGATCCTGAACAAAGATAGCATGTGCTCAGCAAGTCTTTCTTTAAGAGGGAAATATTAAAATAAAGACTTCCAAGCAAGACGGGGTATTTACAGACGAGACATATGCCGGCTGACTGGCTATGTTTAGAACAGCAGAGGAGCATTTAGATTTGTTTCCTGTAGAACTCTCTGGGACTGATGAGGTGATGTTTACAAAAATGTTTGGATGAAGTCACTGGGATATTTTTACTAGATGCCCAGATACGTTACTAATCTTCTCTCCCTATCCCTTCTCTACCCCATTAGGTCAGTAGGACCATAGGATAGGCATGGTATTATTGCTCCTTGTAAGCCTACCCCCCCTTTTTTTTTCCAAAAAAGTCTTTCCAGTGACTTTCTTATCTTCTTATGTATCTCCAGTAATAACAGTCAAGACAGACGACATCTTCCTGCTTTGCTAAATATGCCCAGCAGTCTGCAGGGCAGTAAACTATTATTAAACACATTCTCTCTTATTAAAAAGGTAATTAAGTTTAGGCTTCCCTTGAAGGCACTGTTTTGTGATTTCTATCCTTTGCAAATATGCAAACTCTGCCTGGCAGTCTATTTCTTCTCTCTGCCCCTTTTGCTCAGTCGTATCTCCACAACCAAAAACTTTAGCGATTCCCATATCCCTTTCCATTCCTTATCTTCTGGATTTACATTCATTGTAAATAATGGAACAAGAATTTCTCTTCTACTAAAATTGAATTTCTGTCCTGGCACAGAATTGCTTGTTTCTGGCTAAATTATCAAAGTTTGGTTATATTCCCCGTTAAGCTCTTCCTGCTTCGTTATTGTGCATGTTTGTCTGCTTCTCTGTTTTTTGAACATTATTTAAAATTTTAATTCAGTCTGCCAACCATGTGGCATCTAAATAACCAGGATAAACTGGTGTATCTTTTCTAGCAAGCCACAAGTCATAAGTTCTTTCATTACACCTAGCTGCCCAGCACACTATTAGTAACAAATTGGGGAAAGTGTGTGGGTATGTTCCTCACCTCAGCCATGTCTCTGTGAAGGCTGAGAGCAAAGGTTCTGGAACAGAAGCATACACCAGCCCCACCTCAGCAGTATGACCGTTGGCAGGTTGCTAAACCTCAGTCTTCTCATCTATAAAATGGTGATATAATAATATCCATGTCATAGGGCTGTTGTGAGGATTTAACAAGTTAACCCACATAGCACAGTGAATTACACATAAAAAGTACTAAAATAAGATTAGCTAATATGACAATTAAAAGCCATTCCCAAAAAAAGTTTTGTTCTATGTATTTAATGTGAGCATTGTTACTTATCTCGGCCTCACGGATGAGCTAAGTAATGCAACATAGTAAAAAGGTCTTAAGTGTTCATAGAGACTTCTGAGAGAGGCTAAGGTAAAGCTCAGATCTCGGGCCCTCCTAAACCCATCATGGCAGCCTCTATGATTTTTATAGCTGTCTGCACACGTTAGAAGGAAAGGATTCCATAAGTAAAGAGTGAGATTTAAAATACAAGTCAACTGTAAAATCCTTACAGCCCTCTGGAACTCTTTACTTCTGCAGCATTTGACCACTCCCTCCTTCATGAGCCTCTCTCTTTTGGATTTGACAATACTCTCTTATGACCTTCCTGTCCCCTTCTGGCTTCTCTCGGTCCACCATCTTTCTTTGTCCGTCGCTAATATATTTATTGGCTGTTCCTAGGTCCCATCCACCGTTCACCTCTCTTCTTATTTTATACACCCTCGTTGAATGACCTCATCTATACCCTTGACTTCAACTACCTGTATTTACAGGACAGACCTTTCAGCTGAATACTAGGCTTCTTCACTTATCCCATAACCAACTCCAACCAAACACGTGCAAAGCTATTCTTCCTGCTATGCCCCCCATCTTTGGAAACAGCACTACTCTTTACGTACTTTCACAAATCACTGGGACTCACCATTGTCTCCTCTCTCTGTCACTCAATTAGATGCCAAGTATTACAACATCTACCTCTGGCCTTCATTTCCTCCTCTCTACACCTATTATCATTCATTAATTCAGCTTCCATTAATTTCCAATTTTTTACCTGGTCATTTATGTACAACCACTATCCCTCCAATTTCATCACTTGCCCCCCCCCCCCCCCGTGTGATAAACTACATGCAGTTTTGTGAACACCCCCATTCACTGTTATCCCATGCCTTTCTACATATTGTTCCTTCCACCCTGAAATATTATTTTTCTGACCTCCCTGCAAAACTCAGCTTGGAAATAACCTCTTCCCAGTGGCTTTTATTGACTCTCTGACACACAGTATGGATTTGGCATCCCTCCTCTGGAGGCCCACAGAACATGGATTCCCTCTCAATGGCAATAGAGAATGCCTCCTGGATTTCTGAAAAAGATATAGCATAAAGTCATCCGCTCCCTGAATCCTTACACATCATCTCACTTGTAAGAAAAAAAAAAAGTATAAAAACTGACCAGAGAATCTATATCCCACTCATTTCTCTAGATTACATAAATTTTACCTCTAAATCCAGCCAATACATACATAAATATATATAAATGAACATTTCGGTCAATGGTTGTATATGCGTATAAAATATCTAAAAGCATATAACCAAATTGCTAACTATGGCTAGCATCAGAGAGTAAGAATAAGGAGGAAGTAGGAGACTTTGCTTTTTAGTCTGTTTAGATCATGTTATATGCTTTTCAACAATAAACAAAAATCACTTTCATAACAAAGATCCTTAAAATGTAGACACAGTTATAAAATAATATAGCAAGAGGAGTTACTATGAGCAATTGCTGGAGAAGTTCAAAGGAAAACTGGAAAGGACTCAGGAGTCATTTTGACGATTGATGTAAAATAACATAGAAACTATTTTTTAAGCCCTTAAAAAGATAATAGTTGTGCTTAATTTTGGAAAGTCTACTAAAAGGATATTCACAAACAAATTCAAATCTGAGTCTTATCAGTTAAGTGCTGCTTGCAGAAGTAAGAGCAGTCATCTAGTTGTGAGGGTACCAAAAGTAAGAACGAGGCCGGGCAAGCGCAGGTTCAAATGGAGTCAGCAAAAACACTAGGGATAGAGACATCATCCTATGACAAGAAGAGCCAATGAAAGCAGCACTCCTATTAAACTTTATATACAAAGTTAAAGAAACTTTCTCAAGGGAAAGAAATATTCTTGCCTCCTTTTTTTTTCCTTAAAGCAAACCCACTGGAATACATTAAATGTAGGTGCTTAACACTATGCCTTGCAACAAGTCAATAAGTATCTGTTGAAATAATTTTTCAAAATTCTTACCGAATTGCATTTAGAAAAATACGTTAAGTAAACACTTAGAAAATGAGAAGGACTTGATAGTGTCTAGAATGGGTTACAATCTGTTTTTTCCTTATCCTGTGTGATCGTCACCCAGGCACGTGTCTGTACAGAAACCCCCAAAAGGCTGGGGCTGCTGCAGCAGTTGTAACCCCTCAGGGCTCGGTCACTGGAGGTGAGAAGACAGGTGCAGCTCATGTGAGACCATGAAGAAGGCTCAGCTGACAAGGGTTACGACGCCCGCTCAAGACAAGCACAGCCCTTTCCAGTCTGTCGCTTGGCTATTCATGTTAAAGAAGCCAAACCACCAGTTTTATTTCCATGCATGTCATGGATCCTAATTTACCCCAAATATGTATTCAGAAATACAGCATGCAAGACAAGTAGATGTTCACCCTGTGCTGCTTATTCTTCCCTGCTATTTATTAGTCAAGTGCATCACTCCACAGAGGTCTCACGCCCGACTCCACGTCGGTCTTCAGCCTCTTGTAATCAGTTACCACAAACACTAAGAGGCCTGATTGCTGAGAGATTTCTGACTCATGGTCCATCTTGCCAGCTTTATTTTTAAGCAAAAATGTCTGCATTCACAAAGGGCCCTGTGAACGTTTAATAGCTGGAAGGAGTTCTAGAGCAGCTGGAGAGGATCATTTGACAATTCAGTTTTCTGCAGCCAGTACACAAAGGTATGATAAATCTGATTTTGAAAATGAATTAAGTGACTGCTGCATTTTAATTCCATTTTGTGCTTTTCACTGAACTAAAAAAGGTTAGTCTGTCTATCCCAGTTGAATGGTTCCAAAGGATCATTGCCTTATTTACAAAGTTCCTAAAATTGTGGTATCAGACTAGACCTTCACAAGGCGTGAGCCACTACAATAATCCTAGCAAAATTCCTAAGCCAACGATTAGACATACGCACAGCAACACGGATGGCTCTTAAAAACATAGTGTTCAACGAAAAAGAAGAGAAGCTTTACAAACACAATAGTATCTGTGTGTACAAAACAGTACACGTTTTGTAGCAAAACACACAAATGAAAAGATGCACATTAAAGACACTAGAATGGTTGCCTGGCAAGAGGAAGGAGAAACTAGAACAGGAGAAGAGGGAGATAAAAGGACTAAACAAACAAACAGGAGTGAAGCCCTGCATACACCAATGATCATGATGTACCATCAACTAACAGTCTATAATTAACTCAGCTCTGTACTTGAGGGTGAAACGGGTATGAGGGGTGGAGGGGAAGGAAAATAGATCTCATAAGAATATAGTTTAACATGTTCATTCTCCTCCTTACTATCTGAGATTGTAAAGTCCAGGGGCCATGTCACTATTCTTTATTATTTTTTTTAATTTAGTGCCCAATTCAAAATAATTTCCAGGGCCATGCAGGTGTCTCAGCCAGTTGAGTATCTGATTCTTTATTTTGGCTCAGGTCTTGGTTGCAGGGTCATGGGATTGAGCCCTGACTCTGGCTCAGTGCTGACCATGGAGCCTACTTAAGGTTCTCTCTCTCTCTCTTTTTCTCTTTCTCTCCCTCTGCCCTTCCCCCGCACATGCATGCGTGTGTGTGCATTGC
The DNA here is from genome assembly GCF_007474595.2 of Lynx canadensis. NCBI lineage: Eukaryota > Metazoa > Chordata > Mammalia > Carnivora > Felidae > Lynx > Lynx canadensis. The sequence continues at coordinate 106,439,721 of NC_044307.1, forward strand.
CACGCTCTAAAAAATTTTTTTAAATAAAGAAATCATAGTAATTTCCAAAGAGGAGTACAATGAATACATAGTACCAGTATATTCTTCTTCTTCCTCACCATAAAATGTCTTCTATGCATATATATACCCCCATTTTAACCTGTTCAGTTCAGACTAGAGAGAAAACCAGAAAATTCTGAAAAAGAATCAAACTTACATTCAAAGCCCTCATTTATGACTCCACTGGGGTCTGTTTCTTCTCTGCGTTGAGAAATACTATTTAAGGAAACATTTTTGAATAACTGAAGCTGATCTTGTATTTTGTGGAAAGTAGGTCTTTGGTCAGGTTCTTGAGCCCAGCATTGGGTCAACAGATTCCACCTGGATACACAGGTAAAGGCACAAAAATAAGTGGTGATTGGAGATCATTAGGCAACCAGTACTGATAACCCAGGTAAGGTCATTTCAGAAGGCAACAAATTTGAGTTATTGCCAGTTTTCCATAATTAGTATAAATAAGCCAGAACAAAATCTTTGGTTTCCACTTAATAGTGTCTTCCAATATTACTACCTTTGTTAGATAACACCTTTCTTTCAAAAAGCCATTACTTTGAACAGTCATTAACCCAAATAAATAAATAAAATAGATTGTTGGAAAATGATTGCTTAACACGTAAGGGCACTAACAGCTATAGAAATTACTGAAGAATATGAAGACTTTATACTCATACATTGATATCTAGAACAAAATCTAAGATTACTCTAAACCACATAGATCTTTAGCGGCAGAACCCGAGGTAGAAACCACATTCAGTTCTAATGCTTTTAACTCCTCATTATACTGTCAAATTAAGTAAGAGACTCAGTTTCCTCAGACATTAGTAGCTGGTTTATTAAACATTATTTTTTCCTTAACAGTTGTCTAAGAAATATCTGTGTAACACTCTTAACTGTGTTCATTCATTCAGCAAAGACTTGGAAACTTATTGTATACTGGCAGTATATAAAGAGCTAGGGATGTGGTTGTCCTCATAGAAATACATATAGTAAATGTAAGAAGGTGACAAAAATTTATCTCACTACAACTCATATGAGCTGGAAAAAAAAATGTAGTTTTTTTATATTGTCTGCTACTAATTGGGTCTTTCTTAGAGCCCTCACCTAGAAGGAAAAAAGTTAACCTCGTTAAATACAATGGTATTTAAAACCTGGCGCAATTCAATATTTTAAACAATCTTTTTAGGTAATGCTCAGTCTTTTCTGGATAATAAATCAACCTCTAATTTTAGTCTATTCCTACTCCCTCTGTCCTCTTCTAAAAGATGGTGGCAGGATATATGTTGGGTGAAAGTCTTACGTGACTTATGATGGCACAGTGAAAAATTCTTTGGACTGCACTGTGCCCTCCAGATCATTGCTGGTCTCAGAATAGAATGATCAGGAATTCAGTAAGGAGTGACTGGTCTGGCCCATTCTGCAGGCATCAGCTGCTATCTGCAGTCTCCGATTTCTTTACCTTTGTATCCTTCAGCTCCCCCCTCCCCCCACCCCACCCTCCCACTCCCCCACCCCCCCCCCACCCCTGCCCCGTGAACTGGTCTTCCCTTTCCTCTCTCTAACCATAACCATCTCTGAGACTGCCTCATGCCCTGTATATGCTGACAAGGCCCAGGGAATCCCTACCTGTTTCTGTTGTGTGACTAAAGGATGCTCCTTGCCCTAATGTCTAGCTTTCAACAAAATGTCCACGCTGAATGGGAAACAAAGGAAGATGGGAAGTGCAACTTGACCTTCTCTGTCTGGACATGCCCTTCTACCTTACTCATGATGCTGGGTCTCCATGTCAATGGGATGAGGCTGGGTGGGGAGTCCCCAGCTCAATGATCAACTTGCCATCCTCCCAAATTGGGAGAGGTGGGCAGTTTTCCACCTTTAGTCTAACTGAAGCTTACACAGAAGGTTTTTCAGGACCTAGATATCCAACATCTTCATCCTCCAACCTCTATCTATCAAGGTCTCTTCTTCCTACACTTCCTTAGGGCTTCGAAGAAATGGGCTTCTACTACTCCCTCTTTTTAATTAGATTATCCTTATATAGAATTATAGGTTCTAGTCATTCAAACCTGGCATTTAGCATACTAACAAGAAGCTAAAGGATTCTAGATAACCACGCCTTCCTCCAAACCTGGCTTTCAAGTCTACTGATTTACTAAAAAGGTCAAGTACCTGCTTTTTTTTTTTTTTCTTACTCTCTGGAGCTAGAAGGCATACTGGGGACAGGGAGAGAAAAACTGGTAAAGAAATGTAAGATGGAAAGTATTTAAAAATATTAGTACTACTATATCAACAGATTACTATACAATTACAAATTACAAGTTCTAAAAAAAGTACTAAAGAAAACAAATGTGAGATCTAATAGAGATGGAACATTTTTAGTAAGTTGCTGTCAGAAGGACACTCTGAAAAGGTGACATTTAAGCCAAAGAACTTCGTAGGAAAATAAGATGCAAGTCACGGGAATAGGGTGGGGATGGGAGTCAGGGAACACATTAGAAGAGGGAAAAACATGTGTAAATTCCTAAATTAGGAAAGAACGTGGCTCATTTTAGAATCTGAAAGAAAGCCAGCTTGGCCGAAGAGCGGTCATTGGAAGGGGAGAGTGTTAAGAGAGGAGATCGGAAGAGGAAGGAGAAATCATGCAGGTCTCACAGGCCAGACTAGGAGTTGGATTTTATGGCACTACAATGGGAAGCTGTTGAAGGTTTTTAAGAAGGCATGATCTTAAATTCTTAAAGAAGTTACTCCAGCTGATATATGTGGAGAGTGAATTGTAGAGGGGAAAGTTAGAAGCAAAGAAGTTATTAAAGAAGACAAAGTGAGAGATCATGAAGGTATGGACTAAGGTAATGGCAATGGTAGTAGAGTAAGGATGTCTCCAGTCACTAGACGACAATGACCAAGAAATCATTACAGGTACTGTACTCAAAGTAGCTAGTGTCTATGTTAGAAATTATAATGGAATCTCCATTCCCTTATAGTATGGTGCAAAGTCCACTTCTGTCTCATTTCTTGACAAGCACTTCAGGTCAGAGTAAGTACTCAAAATCAGAGTATTATGGGGAAATCTAATATTGGTCGATTTTCCAGTATTCATCTGACAACTTCACATATATTACAAGGAATTTACATTCTGGAAATAGAATGTGAAACTTGACTCTATTTCTTAAAAATGAGAATCACAGCCGAGAACCTACCTTTTACATATTTCTTTATAACCTCTCATTTAAAAATAGGGATGATACAAAGATTTGAATGAAGGATGATTAGACTCTGAAATAAAATAGTACAACTTATATGGAATCATGAAATTTAAACCAATATTTAAAGTAGAATCTTGAGAGGAGAAAGTCTAATTCACCACAGGAATCATATCCCTTCTGAAAATAAAGTTGTGATTCAAAGTTATTGCCAAAATGTAAGTAGAATCTTTCAAGACTTGCCATATTTTAATTATGGAGTTTTTTTACTTATTTATTTATAAGGTGTCTCGTTTCTACAAAGGACTCAAGATACTTAATGAAGATTATTTAGGAGAGAAAAGACAAAGCAAGAAATGGGGCGCCTTGGTGACTTAGTTAATTAAGCGTCTGACTCTTGGTTTCAGCTCAGATCATGATCTCACGGTTGCCAAGTTCAAGCCCCACACCAGATTCTCTCTCCCTCTCTCTCTCTGCCCCTTGCCTTCTCTCTCCCTCTCTCTCTCTCTCAAAATAAATAAATAAACTTTTTAAAAAAGTGAGACAGAACAAGGAAAGGGAGAAGGAGGGAGAGTGGAAGGAAGAAAGCCATCCCTTCAGTTGCCAGACCTAGCTAGTCTGTTTCTCATCCACTCACACTACCCTCCAAAACTTCAGCCTCTTGTTTAATCCATGTAAAGTATTTAAACAGACTTTCCTCTTGTCTTTCTTCTATGGATGCTTTCATTTACATTGAACCCAATCATTATTCTAAACTTTCTGATGGCAAAAATATATGACCTGATAGTATATCAAATCTTCCTCTCCCACCATCCAGGAATGAACGTGGAATTGCTCTAGATTAAGAAAAGAGGAGCTTTATAAAGCAACAGCTATTTAAAAGTAAAGCGCACAACCTGTGCTCTGAAACAGCATTAAGCTGGCAATGGAATGAAAAGGCTTTTATGAATTTAACAGCTTCTAAAAAATGGATTACTTAGGGTGCCAGGGTGGCTCAGTTGGTTGAGCATCCCACTCTTGAGTTCAGCTCAGGTCATGATCTCGAGGTTTATGGGTTTGAGCCTCACATCAGGCTCTGCACTGTCAGTGCAGAGCCTGCTTGGGATTCTCTCTCTCTCTCCTTCTCTCTCTGCCCCTCCCCTGCTTACACTCACTCACTCTCAAAATAAACAAATAAAAACTTTTTTAAAAACTGGATCTCTAATATCTTTCAGATAAATTAATAACAACAACTATACGTTTGGCATCCGGTCTTCCCTCACAAATATGCACTTGTCACTATTCAATATCATGTATTCGATACCTGTACTAAGTTTTAGTTACAAATCTTTGAGAATGTTACCTAAAATAAATTTACAGGTCATTCACTTTGTAAAAATTTCCCTACCCTGGTTTTTCTAGCTAGGTAAAATACTCACTTATACATGAAATATCTCACTTGGCTAAATGTTCAAGTTCAAATTCCTCCATTCACTATGCCAACCCTTTACTCTTCCTCGCCTCATGGGTTTTTAAAATAGCATGAGACTCATTAGCCATGTGCATTATTGGTCTCTATGAGTATTAAAGTCCTTGAATTCATAAAGCAATCAAAATTCAACAGATGAAAATTTCATATCATCTTTCAGTATTAAGGGGATGAATTTCCATAGGAATTGAAACAAAGCACATAAAATACAGATTTGTAAGTATTCTCTTACTCACTATGCCCAATCCCAGAGAGACCCAGCTAGCATCTAAATGTACATATCTTTTAAGAGGTAAAAATAAGATGGTGAACCTTCATGTTCTCCCATTGTTGCCTCCTACATATGAGAGACCCTCCAGTAATTCCAGTTGCCCCTCTGATACATCCATCACAGAACCCCAAAGAGCTCGCACTTGAAGTAGGTTGCCCTTTGATCCCGTTTCTTCTCAAGAGTGGTGTGGCTGTTGTGCAAACTGAAAGTTGAAGAGAGTACTGAGGACTGAGCTTTCCACCATACATCCCAGGCTACGGAAAGAAGGGCAGGAATGCTCTGAACTCCTGCATTCCATTAATAGCTGAGCACAACGTGGCCCTGTATGGACTCACCTGACCCAGAGTGCATCCAGGTGCTGAGCATTTAGGCAGTGAATGGAAGGTGCAGCATGGCTCAGTGAAGACTTTCAACCCTCTAAGCTGGGCCTGTGATCTCAGAGAACTGCTTCAAATAAAAATCAGTTCCCTCTGTACTCTAAGGAGAGTAGTTAATCTTTATCATGACAACTTAAGGCCACGGCCAGATTGAATGGCATGGCTGAGAGATCCATTTCCTAGCACAGCTTGTTTTCCTGGTTGGCAACAGATCCTTAACCCTTCCCAGGGCTCTGAGAGCATGTAACACTCGGGGGTGGGGGGGTGGGGGTGGCTGGGAGCATTGTTGACTTTTTAATCACAGATGTTCAAATGAACTTCAAAACCAACAATGGAAAATTTTGGCTTTAAGGAAACTATATTTTTATAAAGTTACAGCAATAATGTGTTCAACCAATGAATTAGTCAAGATAAAGTTATGTAGAATATTAAGTTATATATTTATATGTTATATAAATATATGCTTTATAAACATATAATATCAATGTTGTATAGAGTATATGTTTCTGCCTATAAACAGGAGTGTTCTTCTAAGCAATTTTCTAGGATCTCTTCCTCCTCCTTCTAGTTGCGTTTTGGGATCCATTTGGGCAAAGTACATACCTACGTTTTTCTGCTCCACAACCGCCATGTAATCATCCACCTCCATCCTCCCCATAATAAAGGTAGGTATGATTTGCGTCAATCAAAATGTAGAATTCTGTGATTGAATCCTAAACTGTCTATCCAATAAAATTGCATCATTGTGATGAGGTACCCTCTAGGGGGGAAAGAGGCCAGATAAAATTCTAACGGGATAATGCAAATTTTGTGCAATTGAAATTCTGGGGAAAATTTCTGAGCGTTTGACAGATATGTAAGAGCTGCACAGCAGTGGTCAGTTTGCTACCTAATAAAAATGTATTTCATGCTTAGGTATGCTGGGGATTTCCTCAAGCCCTAGGTCAAAGGCTTTCCATTTTTGTATAATTTCTTACTTCTAATTTTGAGAATTTTTTCTGTCTCCCCCAAAAGGATCACAAATCATTTTTAAGCACTGTCGCCAAACTTGGTCAGGTATGTGTACATCTGATCTCCCTGTAAATGTCCCAGTAAAAGCTAAATCAGAAAGAAGCAGTGACTCAAATCTTCTTATTCCGACTGGAAGATTTAAATAATACAAAACCATTCACCAGTAGAACATCCAACCAAGGTGCCCGGTTCTTAATCATCTTTTGGCTCCAGTCTGAATAATCCTCTAAAATAACACAGCATAGTCAAGGCAATACAACCACGGTGTGTATCCGCATACTGCTAATTCCTTTTGCACTTCTCTGTACCACACAGTTTAGCACTTTATTACGTGTTGGCTTGTTATCCAACTGTTCCATGTGTGTTTCTTCTCCTTCAAAATACATTCTGAGACGCTGAAGCCCTGGGGCTATTAGTTAGACACCCATGTATTCCAGACAATGCATGGCATGGTACTGTGCACATAACAGAAGAGTTTATACTTGTTCAGTACTTGTTCCTTTCCAAACATGTCTTGGAAAAAGTTTCAAAACTTGTTTATTTCTGCTGACGTTCTTCACAAGAAGGTAGATTACTACTCAGCAAAATAACTGAGCTTATTTTTCTTTTGTAATTAGATCAAAATCACCTACTCTCCTGAGAATCATGAATTATTAGACTTCAAGAGGAGCCAGGATCAGTTTGATAGAGTCACTAATACTTAGTCACTTTGAGCTAAGTTCATAAATAGATCGCAACCTGTATAACTTTTAGTAGTACTATATCCCAATATCAACTGCACCAACAAAGGCAATCCAACTTTTAAACAATATATTCCTCTTTAATGGAATCTCTTAATATGCAAATAAAAATATTAGCCAAATTAGATCTTCCAAAGTCAAATGAGTATGTGTGTGTATATGCATACACACACAAGCCTTTTATTTATTTATTAGGATTCATCTCTCAAAAGTATAAATATATTCTATGCTTCTAAATTTGTTTCTGAAATGAAATATCATGGATATACATAAAAGAGACCATCATGTATTTAGTAAATTAAATGTTACAATCAACTTACATTTGATGTAGACAACACAAATATCCAAATTCCAGTTTTTATTTTAAAATACCATGCCAATGAGGCATAAGATTGCATAGGTACATGTGGTTTTGTTGTTGTTTTTAGGTGTTTATATTAGCATAATTAACTTACAAATCATCAGGACAATTTCTCGGTGGCTGCAGTCTCCCTCCTGTTTGCACATAGTTTAAAACATCAAGGTTGGAATGAGCTGGATAAGGCTGATGACCAAGAGTTAAAATCTCCCAAATCAGAATTCCAAAAGACCTAAGGATGTTAAAGAGTTTACTTTAATTCTACTTACTACAAGCATCATGTTTACAGTAGTTTCTCCAATGTAACTATTCCTGGGGCTATCCGGGTCTACTTTGTGATTGGCATTATTGGCCCCATAAAAGGCAAATGGGAGACTTAAAAGCAAGTTGACCTCAAGAAAAAGTAGAAAAAGCAACTGCCTACTAGCAATACTTCAAAGGTGATAGGTGATAGGAAGGCTTAGTGGGGACACACACGCGCACACACACACACACACACACACACATTTTTTCCTTCTCCCCAGCTGAAACTGCACCACAGACCTCCACTAAAGGTTTGCATAGCATCAATATGCAGACTCACATGGGGATAAGCAAGAAAGCAGTTCACCCCTTTCTCCCTGACTTTGAATGCTGGTAAACGTGGAGGGGAAAGGCATGAATGTGAACTGGCCACACTGGGGACCAATTTTATCTCATCACCAATTTTGTCTATGGCCAGTTCAGCTTGAAAGTCGTTAAACAAATCTTTACATTTTGAGTAGCTCTAATCAAGATTTGGGATCAAAAAGCAAAAATGAGGGATCCTATTCTAATACTAAAGACATGTCCAAACCTCCTCAATGTCATAATGTTTTTGAGATGCATGATTTAAAATCTACCTATAAATTAACGATCATAAATGCCAAAAGAGTAGGCATTTGGACATATACTTGGACATCAATTCATATGTACCAATTCCTATTAGTCATAGCCTCTATGCTTTTGGACTGTGATAAAATACTTGAAGTAAATGTATATATTTCACATATACGTGTAAGACAACGGATCAAAACTAATTAGGGTGAGAAGGGAAAATGTTGAGATCCAGGAATAGTCTCACCAGGTTAGATGACCTTTTAAATTCCCTTCTGGCCCTGACACTGGGTGGTTCTGCCCAAATTTCTCCGTGTCCTGTTAAACTCACCATACGTCAGACTGAGTAGTGAAGATTCCATCCATCAAACTTTCTGGAGCCATCCACCGAACGGGGAGTAGGCCTTCCCCTCTCTTTCTATAATAATCATTTTTATAGATGTCCCTTGCAAGTCCAAAGTCCCCAATCTTCACTACCCGTGATGGACTGGTATAGTCTTTCACAGAGACAAGGCAATTCCGAGCTGCCAGATCCCTATGGCAGAAGCTATATTTAATAATGCTAAGAATAAAGTTCCAGAGATCAGACAAGTAACCCAAGTCGGTCTTTAGAGAAGGGAGACTTTTTAGGGAAACGTTTGCTATTTTGAAGTAATGAAAATGTTTAATTATCCTACATGTTTTACACAAACTGCAGGTAATTGTTGTGCCGATGTCCGTAGGAACCTCGTATCTAGAATATCACTGTACCTGTGAATGAAGTGCATCTGTTCCAAGTAGACACAACCTTTTGAAATATCCACACACAGATCTACAAGGTCAACCAAGGTGAGTAAAGGACCATGAAACTGTAAGAAATGAAAGAAAAGTTACAGGTACTTTTACAGTTTGTACAAAACATATACATATACATATGTACACACACATATGTGATGTCTCAAAGGTATTTTTAGTTATGGTTATAAGAATTCAAATAAGGAGTAAAAGAACTAGGTTTACATACTTTCTACTGAAATAAACATAAATAAGACTATTTTTATTAAGCAGAGGCAATATCGGATCTTTATTGGAAAGATCTCAGGGTGTCAGGTCATACAGACCAAGATTTGAAACCTAGTTCTGGTACTTACTAGTTGTGTGAACTTGTTTACATTGTTAAATTCATTAAGTAACTTTCTCATTTGTAAAATGGGAATAACACTGACCATATAGGATTTGAGATAAGATATGTAATCTGGCTGGTATATAGCAACTTAATAAATAGTAGCTTCTTCCCTAAGTAGTAATAATGCTAATTTAATCAGTACTAGCTAGTTTAGTCATTGGCCCAATGTCACACTGTAATGTCAGTCATGACAATGGGCTTGTTTCTCAGGTGAACCCCCATCTGTTAGCAATTGTTAACAATACTCTAGTTCAAGGTCACAGATCACTCCTCTCCTCCATGAGAGCCAGCATGAATATATAGTTGAGCCTATACTGCTTGCAATGATTTCAACACGAAAAAAAGCCAGTTGAAGTTTTTATTGGCACCACATGGAAAAAATTCAATATTCCTTCCTCAAGGCTACATTCATATATTGTCTTTCCCTTGCCATTTCCCTAAAATAACCCTAGCTCAGGTCTTTATCGTTTCTATCTGACACATCCCAAACTTGTGTCCAGTCTCTTGTGCTTTAATCAGCCCTCTTCGTTGTGACCTACTGCCTGTGGAGTCTATTACAGGTTCCAAAGCACAGCCTCCATGGCAGCCCTGGGCTGCACCAGTCTCTTTTTGCCTCCACTTATGACCCTAGTGTCTCTTCTCACAATCTGTGCTTCAGTCATGCCGGGACACTGGCAGTCCTTTATCCCTGCTCTGCATTTCTCAACCTCTCTTCTTTTTTTTTTTTTTTTCAATATATGAAATTTATTGTCAAATTGGTTTCCATACAACACCCAGTGCTCATCCCAACAGGTGCCCTCCTCAATACCCATCACCCACCCACCCCTCCCTCCCACCCCCCATCAACCCTCAGTTTGTTCTCAGTTTTTAAGAGTCTCTTATGCTTTGGCTCTCTCCCACTCTAACCTCTTTTTTTTTTCCTATCCCTCCCCCATGGTCAACCTCTCTTCTTTAATTCTGCTATCATTCTAGAATGCCCTTATTCTTGATTTCCATCCACATCCTTCATTGAGCACCTCAAATGATTCCCACCTTCCCTCAATTTCTCTTAGATGAGTGCTTTTACGTGCTGCTCCCCCTTGCCTCCCCCAACAAGCCCATGTCTTGTCCCAAAACTAAGAAGACTCCTCGTGTTCTCGGACTCAACATTGCCATGGTCCTGCTCAACCGTACCTCAATCCGACACTGAGTCTTGATCTTACTCCCAAGAATCAATCCCCCCACAACACTGTTTGGGTCCAGCAGACACCAGACACTGGTCTCTTGGCCTATGTCTGAGTCCCTGCTGGGGGTCCCGACTGGCTCATTGGTTCCTCTGTGAGTGGAAGCCTGCTTTGCTATTGGCAAAACCCACTCTACTGAAGATGTTCCTCACTTTGAACCTTGCTTCTGAACTTCAGTGTGGTGGCTAACACCACGTTCCCTGCCAACGGGTTTTTAGAATGCTGCTTGCCTGCCTCAATCTCTATCACTTGCTCCTGATAGCCCCTGTGACAACCTGTTGGGATACCCCCATGTTGGGTCTCCTTGATTCCAGATGCTGCTGCTCTGGGCTCACCTGTCATCTTTCTCTTGCCAGCCTCCCCCTAGGCACATTCAACCTCCACCTGGGTCTGATCCTAGTCATGGCTTTTCATGACTCACATGGGAAGGTATAGTTTCAGAGACTGTTCTATCCCCTACTTTAGTTGTGTCTCAAACAGAAGACCTCCTCCATGAAGCCTTCCCAGGACTCCTCAGTTGGAAATCATCTCTCTCCTCTGTGTTCACAGTATATTCTCTATTGCATTCCAGTACGCCCTCCCACTTTCTATCTTAAATGAGTTCTTTATATTGACTTACCTCCCTACCATGTGGCAAGGTCCTTGAAAGAAAGAGTCACAGCCCTCACTATTGTATAATAAAAATGCAGCAAAAAATGGATAACTTGATGGTATCTGACTACATATTTATACTGTTTTGATGGGTTGGTTTTTGGTTTTGTCTTTTACTTTCTTCCATGTGAATATAATCTTAGGATATCAAAGCTAAAAAACGCCTGAGGACGTTGTCAGTTCAATACCCCATTCTAAAGACACAGAAACTGAGGTCCTGAAAATAAAAGACTAAACTAAGGTTTATGGGCCTACTTGCAGTCAATCTTTCTGTATTAGACCCAGCACTGTAGTCTTGGAGCAGGGCTAGGCAGAAGGATGCTTGCGGCCCTTCTGGAATGTTGCCTCTGAGCACTTCCTGTGGAGAGAAGGCTGCTTCCAAATGAGCTGAGCATGATGGGAACATAGAGCCCGCAGCGTTCTGGCACTCTGCACCTAACAGCATCCTGTTGTCTGGCTGGGGTGAGGGCAGTGAGGCATGGAAGCTGTCCTGGGCTGGAAAGGCAGTGGAAGAACTCTTGAGGACCAATCAGCATAACCATCAGGCCCCTGACTAAATAGGAATAATTTGGAAAGAGCAGGTCCATATTTTTATTTAGTCTTTATCCCCTCTTCTCTACCCAAAACAAACAACATCTACAGATAAACTTCTTGTTAAAGATGGAGGACTCAGGATGTGCATTTTTAGTTCTACTCCCTCCCCAAACCTTACTACAATGGCAATATAGGGGAAATGTGTATAACCACACAAGGATAAATGTATCAGGAAGCTAGATTTAGTGCACGAAACATTTTGGGAAAGGGAAGCAGATGGAAGGGTGGTCATTCAGCAGAGCCAAGAGAGAGCCTGGCTGCCTGCAGGGGGGAAGACAAGAATTAAGCTGTGTTTCACTATAAAACCCCCTAAGGCTCTGCAACTGGAGATAGCAGGTATCTCTGGATGTAGGGGTGTGGGGCAAGGCTGGAATCAAGAGGAATGTTTAGAAGTATATTTTAGGAGCTAACTAGATCCTAGACCCTCCCATGACAGCAGGAGGCTTTCCTCTTCAAAACACACACACATACACACACACACACACACACACACACACACACACACACACTGAACCAGAACAACTCCACGTCCAAAGATACCAGTCGCACTAAGGCTCTGTGCTGAAAATGGAGAGGAAAATTAAACAAGAGTCCAGATACTCAGCCTTGAGACCTCCACCCCCTTCCCATCTCACCTCCCTGAACTGAGGCTTAGGCATTTATCACTCAGGCAGGAGACTAGCAGATTCCCCTCTGGTGAACCTGGCGTGTGCCAGGAAAGACACACAAATACTGTCATTTGAGGATTAGGGAGACCCCCAACGAGAAAGCAGGGTCCCACATAACAACCAAAAGGCAGCTGCCACAGACACAGCTTCCAGTCGGCTTCTTAGGCCTCACTGTCAAAGAGGAAGACCAGCCACAAATCACCAAACATTTGAGAAAAGCTTCTCACGTTACAAACAGATTCCAGAACAAAGAGGATAAAGGAAATCAGGACAATGCAGGAAGCAAATTAATACTTAAAAAAAACCATAATTAGTATCTTAGGAAAGATTAGAGAAGATTTTTCACCTATGAAAAAAAAACAATACTATTTTAAGAAGAATGAGTCTGTGGAAAATTAAAATTTTTAATTTTATTTAAAAATGTATGGAAATCTACCAGAATTGAGAGCAAAGATACAAAGATGTAGAAAACAGGAGAAAACAACTATAGAACAAAGGATAAAACAGAGGGTTTTTCTAGAACCAATGGTGTTTCTAGAACAAGGAAGCAGAGGGGACAAAGAATTTTATTTATTATCCCAAAAAATAACATAGGGGCGCCTGGGTGGCTCAGTCAGCTAAGCATTTGACTCCTAATTTTGGCTCAGGTGATGATCTCACGGTTTGTGGGTTCAAGCCCCACATAGGTCTCTGCGGTGACAGCACAGAGCCTGCTTGGGATGCTCTCTCTTCCTCTCTCTCTCTCTGCCCCTATTACACATGCTCTCTCTCTGTCTCAAAATACATAAATAAACTTTAAATAATAACAATAATAATAATAATAGTAATAGTAATATCCCAGAACTGAAGGAGGTGATTTTTCCAGGGTGAGTGTCCAGATTGGTTAAAAAAAAAAAAAAAGTACCACACATAAGAAGTTCCTAAACTTTTCCAGAGAGGAGGGGCAAAAAGCAGGTCACTGATCATCAGTCCAGGACTCAGAATGGCATGAGACTTCTTTTTTTTTTTAATGTTTATTTATTTTTGAGAGAGACAGAGACAGAACACAAGCAAGGAGTGCTTCTCAAAAAGAGGAGGGGAAAGGAGATTTTTCCTTCAGATGCGTGTTTTCTCATGCTTTCTCTCTTCTAAAAGAGAACAAAGAAGTCATGGAATAGAGGAAGGTAAGCTCCAGCAAGGAAATCACCAAGGTAAATGTGAAGCAAAGCCCTGGGATCACGGCTAGTCAGCTAACCCAGAGGACAAGCACCACACTGCCTCTAGGAGGAAAGTGTGCAAGAAAAACACCATTAGGTGCTGGATCATGTGATATATTTAACATATACATTGATAGAAGTGTTACAATTCTGTCCAAGAGTTTAGTTAGGTATACAGAAAACTAAGCAAAGGGGGGAAAACAAGAGGCATTTATTATTTTAGCCCAAGGGGGGAATAAACCCCACAGTCACAGTATTTGAATAACTTAGCTGCAAGTAATTGTCATAGTAATGTAAATCTGCAATACTGATTTATCTGAAAAGTGTGACACAGTTTTTGATGGGTGGAGCTGGTGGGGTTGGGACTGATAATGAGTAAGTCTAAGGGAGTGAAAGCCTCACCTCTCATAGTAGGTAGTCAGTAGATTTCCCCCAAGACTGAAAATTCAATGTGCAGCAGTATAAACAGAGTTTGTAGGAACATGAGGTAAACACCAGAAGAAATTGGACAGATCTGGGATGAGATAGTCTTTCTTTCTTTTTTTTTTTCAATGTTTATTTATTTATTTTGAGAGAGAGAGAGAGTGAGCAGGGGAGGGGCAGAGAGAGAGGGAGAGAGAATCTCAAGCAGGCTCTGCACTGTCAGCTCAGAGCCTGATGCGGGGCTCAAACCCATGAACCGTGAGATCACGACCTCAGCCGAAATCAAGAGTAGGATGCTTAACCGACTGAGCCAACCAGGTGCCCCCAAAATAGTCTTTCGCTATAAACCTTGTTATATATTTCAAAGTTTTAGCCATATAATGTGTACTTTGACAGAAATAAAAACAAAGAATAAAAAAATAAAAATAAAAATAAATAATTTTTTTTTTGAAATCTACGTTTAAATATTAGTTACTTGTTTTGTCTCATGTGTTTCTCATTGGAGATAAAAAGTAGGTTCCCACAGGTGCTGTCACCCCTGGCCCTCCTTCCACGGTGTTTGCAGTGCCCTCGCTGTTCCAGGCACTGCTGTAGGTAAGCACAGGGGAAGGAGGGGTGGGCAGAACTACTGACCGGGCTTGTTAGTGTGACCGTGGAAGAGAAAGCAAGGAACTGGATGGATGGCATGAAGGAGGAGATAGGAAATCAAGAATTCAGTTCTGGCCAACATAAGTTTGAGATGCCCATTAAAATCCAAACAGGGGCAGCTGGGTGGCTCAGTCTGTTAAGCGTCCAACTTCAGCTCAGGTCATGATCTCGCAGTTCATGAGTTCCAGCCCTGAGTAGGACTCTGTGCTGACAGCTCAGAGCCTGGAGCCTGCTTCAGATTCTCTGTCTCCCTCTCTCTCTGCCCTTCCCCTGCTCATTCCCTTTATCCCTCTCTCTCTCTCTCTCTCACAAATAAATAAAGCCATTAAAAATTAAAACAAAATCCAGATATGCCAACTGGGTAGGGACATATAGTTCGCAATAAAGACATAAGGGGTTGCAAATATCAATTTGGGACAGACAGGCATATAGATAAAGTGCGGAGAAAGATGTGCCTTTCCAACTCCACACAATCTCTGTTCTCCAGAAAACATGATTCGGGCAGTGAGGTACCTATTTTCCCATTAGATACTAAAAACGGGCTCAAATAATCAGAAAATGCCAGAAGTTAGCCCAGGATTCTAATTGTCTTAATCCAAATGAAGGAAATACAAGAATTCTCTCTACAGAAGTCTTCAGAGGTTCTACCATCAGTCCAGATTGAATCAGCCTATTGAATTTAAATACATTTAGCAGGAAATTATAGAGCATTTGCATTACAAAACCAATACCGGGACCCCATTTCCTACCTTTGTCATCCGGGCTTTACGCAAATAGGTAAGAAGGTCTCCTCCTTCCATCAGTTCCAGGATAATGTACTGGGGTTCATTCAGCAGACAAACTCCAAGCTGCTTCAGAATGTTGGGATGGTTAAATTTGCTAAAAGGTGGAAAGAGACAGACAGGATGTTGTGACAGTAACAGACACCCTGGCTGAGAGCCTTTGGGAAATAGAGCAATTCTTTATCGTTTCCTCCAAAATTCCTGTTGTTGTTGTTGTTGTTGTTCTCTAATAAATGGAAGTCTCCTTTTCCCAGTACTGTCCTGTGTGCCTGCCTTAGAGAGATGATACGGCAACCCCTAGTGGCCAATGCATACCGATAGAATAGGGTGATCTTTAGAAAAAACGTTTATATTTCATGTTTTGGAAAAGAAAGTAATTTTAACTAGTATCCTTCTTCAAAAGATATTTGGAAGTATTACCTTTTGGGTCATCACAGGTATGGAATGTTATTCTCTTCCTTTTGGAGAAGCAAGTCAGACATGCAGGTTTGGCTTCAACCAACTTTCTCAATGCGTTAAAGCCAGTAAGCCCTGACCTGCTGATTAGAACCCACAGCATGGATCCCATAGACCATGGCCTCAGGCCATCCCTTTAAGATGCCTCTGAGCAGTTTTCATGACCAGCAACTGACTCTACCCTTGAAGACAAGTTTACCAAGACAGAGGATATTTTCCCTGACATCGTTGTACTTAGAGCTCTCCCTTCCTCCGTCTACTTGACCCATTATCACACGGTTCAAAGAACATAAGCATGCTTAAAGCTAAACAGCTTCAGAAGTCACTTGAACAACACACTTCTTATCGAAGGTAAAAGAAGAGAAGACCTTTTGCCAGAGGACTGCCTTTTGAAAGACTGGCTTCTGTATAATACTCGTCACTACAGACTATTTATTTATGTTTAAACTTGAGCCATGTTTATTTTGGGCATGATCTGTTACGTCAGGTCATTTTGAATGTTAAAAATTTACCAATTGGATATAAAAGCTTGCCACTCATACCAAGGAAAAATTAATCCAGAGCTGCCCCAATACCTCATCAGATGTGCCTCTTTCAGGAATTCAATCTTCTCCTGGTCTGTGGAGCCCTTCTTCAAAGTCTATGCAACATAAAAAGAAGCCAGGAATCAGTATAGCAGACATTTCTGTGCTCAGTGGGTTAATGGAGACCATCTTTGTTTTGTTTTGTAATATTCACCCTGACAGCTGGAAACAGATCATGGGTAATACGTGCGCATGTGCTCTGTAAACTTAAAGTTAGCCGGTGTTATACCCAGTGTTCACGTGAGAAAACCTGACAGATAAATGATTGAGTATCACTTAAACAAATTCTCTCCAAAATGTAGACATTTTTACAAATTTGGTATGTAGGTCAGTTTCTTGCTTTTCAAAGTTTTCTACTCAATATCTGTTTCCCCCTGCATCCTTGTTAACAATACTCAATTTGTTTCTTAGAGGCATGATGCCCAGTCCCAAACAATTGGTCTAAGCTAATCATGAAAATTGTGTTTTGTGATTCTCCGGCCTCCCTTGCAAATAGGGGCGGTCATCTTTCATCTGACTGAAAGTTGTGGAAAACTTTCACTTTTTGAACATATACGTCTAACGTTATCCTTACCCTTTCCCTTAACCTGAATGAAGATGTGATGCCTGATCTTTGGCAACCATCTTGGGACCATGAGGCAACACACATGTACAAAGTCAAGAGAATTTCAGATTTACTGGTTCTGACCTAACACAGTACTGCACAAAGCCAGCAGTCCTCTCATTAGGTGAGAAAAATAAACACTTGTCTACACCAGTTGAGGCTACAGTAATTTAAGTCCTTTTAGATGATATCATTTGGAAGTGGAGAAGATTTTGCTAACTTTTCTAGTTGTATAGCCCACCCTCAAAGCAACAAATTCCTAAAAAGCAGTGACTAGGATATTGCTCAGTTCCATAAAGGATTCATCATCCCTCAATCAAAAGGTTTTACACAAATATGAGAATATACCCAGTGCTTCCTTAAAACTACATTAAATACACCATGATGAATAACCCTATAGTACAGTGGTCAGCAAACTATAGCTTACAGAACGATTCCAGCCTGTCACCTATTTTTGTACAGCTTGAGATCTGAAAATAATTGTTAACTTTTAATTTTGTATTTTCCCAGCTTTACTCAGGTATATTTGACATGTTACTTCTTCAAATGTTTGGGGGAAAAGTAAAAAAAAAAAAAAAAAAAAAGAATATTTCTTAACACATGAAAATTATATGAAATTCAAATTTCAATTCTCACAAACAAAATTTTACTGGAACACAATCACACTCATTAGTTTACGTATTGACTGGAGCTGCTTTTGCACCACGATGGCGGAGTTGCATAGTTAAAACTGACACCAAATGGTTAACAAGCCATCGTTGTTTACTATCTGCCATAGAACCTAAGACACTGAGAAGGTGCTTTTACAACCCTCATTCTAAGTATATTTGCAGGGGAAAACTGCCTGCTGAGTCTTAGCAAATTAGTAACTTTAGAGGTAAGTGAATTACAGGGCTTATGTAAGAAATGGAAGAAAAATTATAATTTCTGGAGTCAGGCGTGGACTTCCACCTTCTACCAGTTCTCTTTCCAATTAAGATCACTCATGTTTTGGGGCGCCTGGGTGGCGCAGTCGGTTAAGCGTCCGACTTCAGCCAGGTCACGATCTCTCGGTCCGTGAGTTCGAGCCCTGCGTCAGGCTCTGGGCTGATGGCTCAGAGCCTGGAGCCTGTTTCCGATTCTGTGTCTCCCTCTCTCTCTGCCCCTCCCCCGTTCATGCTCTGTCTCTCTCTGTCCCAAAAATAAATAAACGTTGAAAAAAAAAAAAAAAAAAAAAAAGATCACTCATGTTTTATTATAGTTTCGTCCATGTAAATTCATGTAGATATGTTGAGCCAGCATGTCAAGGAATTAAAAGATCCACGTTACCTTCACTGCTACTTTGGTTTCTCCACTTCCAGCCCCTAAGATGTCTACTGCTGTCCCTTCATACACTTCTCCAAAGGCCCCGCTTCCCAACAGGAGACGCAGAGTCAGTTTTTCCCGAGGGAAGGCAGGAAGACTTTCAATCTCCTCTTGGGTTGGAAGAGTACTGGAAAACAATATTTTTGGTTTCCCAAAATACATCTGGTTTACAAGTTGGTGTTGGTGTCAGTGTTTGAGAAATAAAGAGTATGAGAAAGAGAAAGGGAAATCTCATGACTTTGCAACATTGTTCTATGTAATATAGCGATGTGGAATTTTGTGTTTCTATTCCTTCCCTATTCCACCAACCAGAATATTCCTTCCCTATTCCAAAACACAGACAGAGCATGTCACTTCACTTCAAGTCACCGTTATCTTGATAGAAACATGCATATGCGTGCATTGCCTCAAGAGTTTTAACTGTAGTTTGTTTTGTTAAAGTTATGAGTTATTAATTTCTTTGGGTTATCAATTCATGTAAAAAGCTACTGCAAATTAGTAATAAATATATCTGGGTTTATGAGCCTAAAAACTTTCATGTTAACTATTTCACACACCTGATCTCTTATGTAGAACAACATTTAGCATGACCACAAAAATCAACTCTTTCTCCATAAGGTTAACTTTTAGAAGCCAACTCTCACCTGGAATATTATGAGGGGGAAAAATTGTCTGAATTTAAAATGCTTTGAGTGTTTGAAACAGAATCTTGAATATAGATTTGCGGAGTATTTTCTCAAGGAAAAGTCACCTCTGAATCACTAATTTAGATCGCCTCTGTGTCTACTTTTCAACTTCCATCTTTATGTCTTGGAATTATAAATTTCAAGGCCTATGACTATATAATTCTTTTTGCATAGGCCATAATACAGTGTCTTGTATAAACCGCAATATAGTGTCTTGGATAAAAAGACATTTAAATATTTTCTTTAACTAATGACAGCAACATAAGTTCAAATTCAACGATCTTAAAGAGCTTTTGTAGGCAATCACCATACAACGTTTGAAAACAGATGAGGATTGGGGCGCCTGGGTGGCGCAGTCGGTTAAGCGTCCGACTTCAGCCAGGTCACGATCTCTCGGTCCGTGAGTTCGAGCCCCGCATCAGGCTCTGGGCTGATGGCTCAGAGCCTGGAGCCTGTTTCTGATTCTGTGTCTCCCTCTCTCTCTGCCCCTCCCCTGTTCATGCTCTGTTTCTCTCTGTCCCAAAAATAAATAAACGTTGAAAAAAAAAAATTAAAAAAAAAAAAAAAGAAAACAGATGAGGATTGACTTAACGGCACAGGCATGGGACCCTTGGAGTTCCTCTCTTCTAGTTGCCTCCAGTTGAACCAAGCGTGTTACCATCTGTTCTCTTCAATACAGTATTTATTTCCTTGTTTCATTTATTTTTTAACTATGTGATAAAACACTGGAAAACAATGACATTTTGATGATCTTCCTTACACTAGCATAACCACATAATTTGCCATCCATCTCAGGTCACATTTGAAAATGGAAGGGGTTGTTATTAATAATTATGCCAGAGTAATGAGCATTACTCTGGACAGGACCAGGACAATCCTGGGATCCATGAGCACTCTCTTTATAGTTGCCCACTGTTCTCTAAGTGCCCCATAATGATGGCCCCGGTTACATACTGTATTGCATAGCAGGCATTAGCCAGTCCTACTCCAGCGGCCAGCCCTCGAAGTTCAGCCAACTCTTTGTCTTCGTGTATGAGACCCGTCAGCCCTTCCGTGGGAGTTTTTTGCTTCTTTAATTTTCTATGCCAGACTATAAAATAAAAAAGGACATAATTTACAAAATGAAACATTGCTTTATTTCTGAAGAAATGTTAACAATACATTTGAAACGTTTAGATGTAAGAACACCATTGATAGGATAACAGAATTTGATTGAAAAATTTGTCCAGAGCAGAAAATCAAATTAAATCTAGGTAGAAAGACATATAAAAACACATAAATTATACCACGTCCCTTCTTACCTTGTGTCGCAAACCAAAGCTTAATGCATTTCTTATTGCTGTTATAAACAAGTTGAAGTCTCTTAATAACAGAACTTATTTCTCAAAATCACCCCTAAACTAGAGTCAAAATAAGGCAAAACTAATTTGCATTATAATTATTAGTGAAACAAATTTATATCTGAGTCCAGATATGTCCAGGTTATACTCTTAGAGTAGATCTGAGGAACACTTTCAATATAATGGCATGCTTTTTTTTTTTCAGAGTACAAGAGTTTATACCATTGTTGTTCATACACACACACTCCAATATACAGGAAAAACTATTGCAATAAAACTCATCAAATATAAATTATCTTCCCTAAGCTGTGAAATCATGGATGATTTATATTGTCTTCTTCATACAATGAGCACATATTATTTTCATAATCATAAAGATAAGTGATTTTTGGAAGATTAAAATACAATTATAAGGTCAACCATCTATACTAGAACATTGGCTCAAAAGTTGAAAACAGCAAAGATGTTTTGTAAGATGATCGTTAAAGTCTGAATTTCATTCCAGAGTAGCTTCTGTTTCCAACAGGTTAGAGTTTCGTTCGAGCGAAATTCCATCTGAGGGACCACATGGGGGAAAGATCTTAAGTACCTTTGCCAATGCAATTTTTCAAACCTGAAAAGCTCTCACTCCCCCCTTTCATTTTTAAAGGCACAGCTCAGGCCCCCATCCTCATCCTCAGCGATGCCTTCTAAGACCTCTGCAACTCTGCTGATCTCTCATTTACGAATTTACAAGACCACTTGTAGCTCTCAGCACTTCTATGTCAGTGTCCAGTGCATTTCCTGTACTATTGCCTTTTATATCTCACTCTTTATAGTTTCACACAGGTTATGTCTCATTAAACGGCAAGCTGCCATGATAAGCAATTGCATTTTACAACTTATTTCCCTCTGCTCCCAACATGAGGCTAATGTTGCATGTTAGATATGACCACTCACCAAAGCGAAGGCTGTCGATGTTTATTTTTAAATACTTGCTTCAATTTTATATTTGTAAGTACGATTGCTGAGAGCCCTCCGCCCAACACAGATTTTTAAACAATTGCCACTTCTCATTACTTTAATAACTCAATCTTTTCTCATGCACTCACACACTCAGACTAGTCAAACCACATGCACTGCTGCTAAAAGCAAAGAACCAAATTAGCTTAACTGTACTACAAAATTCGTAAGTTCCAAATAGAATAGAGACCTTTAAATCCTGAGAAAGTCAGATATCCATGGGATGTCTCGAAAGCACAATATAGGTTGTCTGGAATTATCTCATGCTCACCCACTAGAGTTATGGGTTTAAACAGTGGTGATGTACAGTAGGCAAGCAAAGGTCAGATGGAAGACTCTTCCTGTAATACTCCTTCCCCGTAGGAAAGCAGACAAGCAGTCAAGCCTATATGCCAACTGCCAAATATACTACAGCCGTATGTGTAATTCTGGAGGGGCCGGCTTAGTGGCACTAGCATCAGCTGTGCAATACTTAGACTCCCTGGAACCACAGGTTAAGATCCTGGCAGGGTCAGCTGAAATTTTTAGCTTTCCAAGTGAGCTAAAGGAGTTCCGTATATTATCTGGGTGGAATCTGTGAAAAGAAATCTCAATTCAAGTGTCAGTGTGCTCTCTGATAGCTTACCACTCCAATCAGTTTGGGGAAAGAATAAAGATTCAGACCAGTTAGTAAAATCCTGGCTTTCTTTATCCTGAGTTTTACATTGGTAACTTTTCCTTAAACTTTCCCTTCTTTCCCTTATGCAGGAAAAAAAAAAAAAAAAACAAGCCAAAGTTTCCTAAATATGTACTTGAGTATTCTTTTCTGGTAAGTATTGTGTCTTTCTTACAATGCTTCAGCATGTCAGGGACTCATAATATTAGTAAGTGATAATAGGATGATATCTTGTAATCCAAACCAGGATATTTGGGGCACTGAAAGAAAGTCCTATTAATGTTTATGCTGAAACAAAAGGAATGATCCACGATATATGATCACCAAGATAACCCTATAGGCCCAATATTTGACCCCAATATTTCTGGAGTTGTCACTATATTTTCTCATCATTAAACCAAATCTTAAAAAAAAATTTAGGACTAGCACATTAGTATAAAAATGAGTAGAGAGAAACAGCTACCTTTCTATCCACCTAACAAATTCTTCTGCTTTCCTGGTCATTTATAAATGAGCAGGGATTTGAAATAAGTAAGTTAGACATCTGAAAGCCAGTGTGGACCCTACAAGTCAGAGATGGGTTGTCTGCAAAGGAAGAGCTATTCCTTCCAAACCAGTCTGTCTGCCCAGAGACCCAAACTATCCCAGCAAGGACTGTCACTGGTCTCCTATTAATCCTACACTTTTTTTTTTTTTTTTTTGCATCCAGAGTTATTTTTCTTTTACTTATTTAAAACTATAAGCCACAAAGCACTTGGCATGTAGCCAATCCAAAATACTGTTTTAAAGAAAGCTAAAAGTTGGTGCCCTTATAATTAGTTTTATCTAAAGTACACCATGAAGTATAAGTGCAGATATATTTTTCATAAAATAGTTACTCCAAGAGCAGAAAACAATTCACAGAAGTTAGTGGTTATGAAAATCTAGCCAAAAGTAACTGTGAAATTTGTGAATTTATTTCATGTGGGAAATACACTAAGTGCTAAATCAACTAAATATGATCAAGTAAATAGTTTACTACTTATATTTTTAAATCAATTTATTATTATACTTACCAAAAATCAATGAGATTATAACAACCAGAAATATTCCAATTATAATAATAAGTATAAAGCTTCTTTCTGACATCCAAAAACCATCTAATAAAATAAATGAAAAAAAAAGTAAATTTGCAGAATAAAGCTAGGTAGTTTCAGATATGCCTGAACCAGCTCCTACTAGATTTTTGCAAGCCACTTGTTAAACCACTGGTAGTTTGAAATCACCCACAGAAAAAGTGCTTAATACCACAGGAAATTAAAATCAAGGTTTTGGTTTTGTTTTGTTTTCCAAAGATCTGGCTTACCAATACACCATTGTTATGTGCCCACCCAATCTACTTAAAAATAGCGGAGGAAACACCTATAATCTTTTTAATGAATTTGGAACAAAGAAATCTCAATCTTCATATAGTATATAATCAGAATTATTGTTTCTTCTATACCGTCTTGCATTCCATTCAATTCTATAGGTGTTAAACTGAGGAATAGAACCATGGAAACATGGTACCTTCTCTTGGTAGTTTCAGCTGAGGAGAGGTGAGACATGTAGGGCAGAGCTTGGCAAACCATAACCTGTGGGTCAAGTCTGGCCATAGTCTGATTTGCACTACCCATTAGCTAAGAATTATTTTTACATTTTTAAAGCATTATTTGAAGAAGGAGGAGAAGGAGAAGGAGAAGGAGAAGGAAGGGGAGGAGTAGAAGGAGAAAGGGAAAAAAGAGGGGGATGGAGAGGAAAAGAATGGGAAGAAGAAGAAACAGCAGCCACAGACATCAGATGTAGCCTGCAAAATGTAAAATATCAACTATTTTGTGTTTTTTTTTTTTTCAGAAAAAAAATTGCTGAGGTTTTATCCAGGTAACTAATTATAATACAAATAAGAATGATGCAAACATTATATAGAATAATATAGGCTGTGTGTATGTGAAATGCAATAATTCATCTTGCCTAAAGATCATCAGTTAAGCAACAGCTCTGGGTTCATTTAATTTAGGCCTTGAAGGATGAGAAGGATGAGAAGAATTTCAACTGACAGAAAGTAAGGGAAAGGAAAACCCAGCTAAGGGGTGAATGGTAGGTGGTGGGAACCCACATTCTAGGCTGAGGGAAACAAAAGCTTAAAGACCTAGTGTCATAAAAAGGTTTTTACCAGTATGGCTACAACATAGGGGCAACTATTGAGAACAATGAACATGGAAGGCCTTAAATGTCACACACACAAGTTTCCACTTGACTCTGAAGGCAGTGAACGGAGAGTCGTTTTAGGGATTTCAGAGATGGGTTAAGTGATCCAGCTTGTGCTTCAGCTAGATTAACCATCAGCAGTGTGATTAAGCCTAGAGCACAGACAAGAAATGATAAATTAGGAAAGCCAAAGTGGAAATAAGAAGATGACCCCCCCATTAAACAGAAATCAAGATGGTAAATAAATAGAACTTGGTGAAAGAGTAGCGCGAAAATTAAATATGGTATTGAGATTTCTAGGCTCTGTGATCAGACAGATGATATAGCACCACCTACAATGGGATACACAATGGAAGATGAAGATATTGAGGAAGAGTCAAAGCATAGTTTTAGGCCTGTTGTGTAGCAGGTGAGAATATCAGGAAAAGGAACACAAGGCTGGATCCAGACCAGACTGTGGACAGCCTAGGAAGCCTATCCAGGAACACGGACTTGATGTGCCGGGCATTAAGAAGTAGCTGATTATTACTGAAGAGAAAAATGACACGAGGACACTGATGTTTTAGGAAGATCACATCACATGAAATGAATAGTTCCATAGTCTAGATGATAAATTATACAGTCATCCAACTCATTTCTATTGTTAAGAATTCACTTATCTTTCTCTCTGAACCTTTATGTAATCAGTTAGAGCGTAGACATCGTAACATACCTCCAACTAATATAATATTCTCACTGATTCCACTATAGTCACCAAATCCCAGATTATTTGCAGCTACCACTCTGAACTGAAATGTTCCTTTCAGGTTTTTGGACTTCCATGTGCAAATACTACCGCAGGATCCATTATATGCCATCCTCCACATTAAATTCTGGTTCTGTGAATCATTTGAAGTACCCTTTCAAAAAAAAAAAAAAAAAAAAAAAAGAGCAAAATGGTCAATATAGAAAATATAAAAGAGACAATATATGTGTTGTTTCTAGATGCTCCTGTACCATTTCAGCAACAGAAATCAAGAGCATCTCCTACTGCACACTTTACCTTTGATCTCATTCCTCCCACACAGCATAATCCTGTAAAGACATCCTGGCAATGCATGGAGCCAACAAACTCAGCCCATTGGGAAAATAACAAATAGTGAATGGCCAGGAGAGAGCTGAAGAGGTTTTTCCTACTATTAGAATGTATAAACTTTCTTCAGAATTCCAAACACATCGGACAGTTGTTCCATAATTTCTAACCTGGAATTTTTTATACTTTCTTAATTCTCAGTCTCTTATGCCATGTGTAGTTTATGTATACCATAGCTCTGCATAAAATGAAATACAGGACATAAAATTGATAAGGAAGGTGTAATAGTTTGAATACCAAAATTATCATTATACCTGAGATTCCAAGGTTTATTTCTTCCATTTTTATTGGCATCTACTCCACCTCAAGTCAACCCACATTATTCTTTATATGAAACATGGAAAGAGCACAAGAGTGGGGCTCAAAAGATATAAATGGAATGGCTTTTAACAGAATCGTAGACTGAGGACAAGCTCCAGGCCTTCCAGTTATGTCCTGACAATGAAGAACTTTTCAAGTCTGGGACTTTTCAGACAACAACAGTTTTAGGACTTGGTACCAACCCACAGTAAGCTTAGGGATAGCTAGTTCCGCTTCTACAAACTGAGTGGACATCCTGAAAGGGATGGGAAGGCTCAGCCCTTGAAGGACAGGGAAAAGACAAGAACTTCAGGACGATCAGGGCAGCAGAGTTGTTCATAACTGTTGCCAGGAGCTAAGTGTCCTAGGGACCATCCTGCATAAGACTCTTTGTACAATGTCTTCGTACATTTTGTGAAGTCTTGTGTTAGGCACTGGCAATTTCATTGTTCAATTCCAACAACTCTGATCCAAAGGAAAGAAACACTTAAAAATTCATAAAATGGCTCTTCACAGTTATTGGCCATTGAGGAAGACAAGAAAGAATTTTGATATTGGTTGAGAATCTTCTATTTATAACACACCATACTGATGCTTTTATTTCATTTCCTGTTGTTGAGTTTTCACAACAACCTAAAGAGGTAAATACCATCATCCCATTTTACAGTTGAGAAAACTTAAATTCAAAAAAAAGAGTAAAGTAAGTACTTAAACACGGTACGGGGTTGAGTAGTATCCCCCAAAACTTACACCTACCCAGACTTTGTGAATGTGACCTTGTTTGGAAATAAGGTCTTTTAGATGTAAGCAAGTTAAGATGAGGTCATATTGGATTAGGGTAGGCTTAAATCCAATGACTAGTGCCTTCTTTTAGTTTCTTTAAGTTCATTTTTTTACTTTGAGAGAGAGAGAGAGAGAGTGCAGGGGGGTGGTGCAGGGAGAGAGAGGGAGACAGAGAGAATCCCAAACAGGCTCTACCCTGTCAGCCCAGATCCCAGTGTGGGGCTTGACCCAAGAACCATAAAATCATGACCTGAACCGAAGTCAGATGCTTAACCATCTGAGCCACCTAGATGCCCCATTGACCAGTGCCTTCTTTTTTTTTTTTTTTTTAATTTTTTTTTCAACATTTATTTATTTTTTGGGACAGACAGAGACAGAGCATGAACGGGGGAGGGGCAGAGAGAGAGGGAGACACAGAATCGGAAACAAGCTCCAGGCTCTGAGCCATCAGCCCAGAGCCCGACGCGGGGCTCGAACTCACAGACCGCGAGATCGTGACCTGGCTGAAGTCGGACGCTTAACCGACTGCGCCACCCAGGCGCCCCGACCAGTGCCTTCTTAAGAAGAGAGGAATATCGGCACAGATATACACAGAGAACTCCATGTGATGACAGAGCCAGAGTTGGAAGTGATACATCTGCAAGCCAAGGAATACCAAGGATTGCTGGGAAGTCTGGATCACCAGAGGCTAAGAAGCAGCAAGGAAGGATTCTTCCCTAGAAACTTCAGAAAGTGCATGGTCCTACTGATACCTTGATTTCCGACTTCAAGTCCCCAAAACTGTGAAAGAATAAATGCTGTTTCAAGCCACCCAGTGGTGGTACTTTCTCATGGCAATGTTAGGACACTAATACAGTGTATTCGGCTTCCACGTTCACACACTATCACTATGACTGTACCACCAGCAAGTACCTAGTGTATACTAGTATCCTGAATGAAGAAGTGACTTTGAGATACAGCAATTCATTCTATTATTATCCCATTATCCCTGTCATGAGAGTAGAGGCTTGGGGCAAGAAAATGCAAAGAATGTATGGAGTTCTGCTCTTAAGGAGTCACTGAAGGGAACACACTAAATGGTTCCTAGCAAGACAGTGGTATGGGCTGGCTGGCGAATATAATTAGAGTCCCAGACCACCAACACAGTTCTGCAGATCAGAATGCATTGGACTCTGCATGAAAAACAGTAACAGAATTTACAAGAAGGTTTCAGTTAGAAATATGGCCAGTGTAATCCTCTGCCATGAGCAGGAAAATTTTTTAAGGTTATGGGAATGCCAGATCAAGATGGAGCAAAAATAGATCTAAAGCTCAAATTGCCAGGACTATAATTATGGAAGTGACTTTTGTCCTTGGAACTTCTTAAAAGATAGCTTCATAGATCCATGAGAGGAGTGTCTGTGGAATTTGGAATTCTCCCCTCAAGCTGGCATGAAATCAGTTCATCTGAGCCAGTTACCATTATACAGAGCTCCCCATACTGGCCAGCTCTGAGGTTGTACATGTTCACTAGCTGCCTGGTTTTCATTGAAGGCACGCTTTCAGACCCTCGGGCACATAGTGCAAGTTATACTCTTCACAAAGGATAAAGAATCCAGTGTAACTTATATAGTTCAGACCATTTCTGTGCTTGACCTGTTTTCACATTCTGAAATATACCTGGTTCACTGCCAGTTCTCACCAGACGTTATTCATCTTGCTAAAACAAATTATCATCAGAAATTTGCATGCATACCATCGTCTAACATCAAATATCAGCCCTGTTTCTTGGACAGAATAGAAATTAAATAAATATTAGCTGCACGTGCCAATGACTGGATTATTTCCATAACGTTTTGACAAGTAGTTGCAGATTTCTGAGAAGGATGATGTGATCTCCTTCTGATCGGAGTGCCAAGGCTGACCACTAGGCATTGGGCAGAGAGCACAATGGTGCACTGAAGATCCTTAAGCTAAAGATCCTTCATATTTATTTATAAATATTGCTAATTTTGATCTAATAATACCTTACAATTAACCACTTAGCTCTTTGTAGTTTACAAAGCACTTTTGCAAACAGACATACCTGACCTCAAGGACATAGTACATAAGCCGGCTTCCATTATCTTCAGCTTTTTCCCACTGTATTGAATCTTTACTCCCTTCTAATAATTTTGGAATGCCTGGTTTACTTGGGACTCCAGCTTTGGAAACATAAGAAAGTACTGATTGGTATGTCGGAAGTAGAAAATATTCTGCATAACATCTTTCCACAGAATATATTTACTGAGAGGAAAGTCAAATACTTAATGAAATATTCAGAAATATTCTCATATGAGTGCATATTTTTAAATGAGTATCTGAAGTTTTTATTAGTGATGGATTAGATGGACCAGTGATAGGAATAACAGTATTATGTTAGCTCACCACAAAATGAGTGATGTGAATAAAGAAAACTGTAAATTTTGGAGCATTTTCCCCTTGATTCTTACAGGGATCAACTTGGAATTACAGTATACCTTTGAAAACACTAATTAGCATTCTTTTTAGATTTTTTAATTTTTAGCATCTAGAATACAGTAGTCAGTAAGTTAATATTTGTTGAACACTCAACCACACCATTTAACTTTTGTTCTCAATGCAAAACGTCACAGATAGACAAGAAAGTAGAGAATACTGGAAGGTGGAATCATCTTGCTCAGTTCAGGATTCTGCAAAACCTGGCATTATCTCAGTATTATCTCATTAGTGCCTGTAAAGACTCCGGATTCTTTTCAACTCTTACCTCAAACTCTAGAAATAATTTACTCCTCTTCAAAAAGAAAAGAAAAGAAAAAGGTTAACCTCTAGCATTAGTGAAATAAGTGATAAGAAACTAATTGAGAAACTTACAGGGCTTTTTGAGTATTGAGGATTATTGAGGCTATCAGTACTCACCTTTTGTCTTAAAGCTTTCTGGGAGTGAGGTGCTATTTTCTCCCGTCCTATAAACCACCACTACGCGGATGTTATAGGACATATAAGGCTGTAGATCTGTGATGCTACAGACATAAGTAGGGCCTTGGATGCATGAAGTGTTCACACGGTAAAACTCATTATACTTCCACTGGAAAAAAGAAGTCTCAATTAATATTTTTGGTTCTTTAAGAAAACCTTCTTAAGCATAGAAATTCACAAGTCTATGGCAAGCAATTAAAAATTTAAATAAAATTTATTTTCAATTAAAATAAGTGCTCCTTTATGAATGTTTGATCCCAAACATTATCTCCACCACTGACCACCATTTTAAGTTTGTGACAAGCTATAACTGACTTGAATAACAGTTCTTAGGATGAGTTCAAGGTGGGACAGGCACCTCTTATTACATAGATGTCCTTAGGGAAGATCTGGACCTTGGCTTTTTGTTATCCCTCCTTGGAGACACCTACATTAAATTAGGATGGCTGAGAATGCAAATCCATAGCTGAGGGACCATGCTGGATCAAAATAATGACATTTTCAATTCCATGGATTTGTTAATTTCAAAATTATAATGTTTTTACACATTTTGATTCTATCAACAGGTCTACAGTGACTTATAAATTAAAACATGTAGTTTTTCCCTTCAAACTCTTTTCAGTCTAACCAGCGTTCCTTATTTTTTATACATATGAAGCCTAGTTCCCTAAAAGAGGGAAATTTTTGTCTATCATCACTCAGTCACTGAGTAGAAGTGTTAGAAGTTAAACATAGGAAATCTTACTTTAATTCCAATGTAGATACTGGGTCTCTAATTATAGCTATCTTACACTTTCTTTGTGCATGGCTTTTGAAAAATCTGTGTATTTGGACCCTTCATGTGTTATTTGAAAATGGTGATTTTTTTTTCAATGTACAAATAGGGAAAGACAGAGGATGTGGCATTTTGTCAAGGGTTCTTAGTGTATTTTCTCCAGTAGAGTTTCCTAAGAAGGTCAGTTTCCATAAATAAACCTTACTTTACATCTCGTTTTTCATTTAGCACTCACAAGGTCACATCATTTCATTGGATGGACACTTTATATTAGTTTTCTATTCAACTAGGAATGATTCCTACAGCACCTTCAAGAAGTAGACCACCTTGTTACAAAAAAAAAAAAAAAAGAGGAAAATGGGAATGGAAGGAATGAAAAAAAATTAAAAAACAAAAATGCTGATGTCCAGGCCATTGCCTGCTAAACTCATAAATGTATCAATCCTACTAAAACATACAGGCTAAAGAAACAGACGCATTGGATCCCTAATATCTACTCTGAACTGAGGGAAAGAAAGAGGGACAGACAGACAGACAAATATTGATTTCTACCTCAAAAATTTTAGCCCTTTGTGATCCTGCCTCCTTAATAATCTGCTATATAAACTACCTTAAGTGAATAGATGGCCCAACATTCCATACCCTCCAGAAATTATCAAAGCTCCTTGGAAGGTCAGATGTTTGACCAAGGGTTCTGCTGGAAAACAGTAGACTATTGGCCTTACCACAGCAATGAATGTTCTGGGCAGACCACCAACTTGGGGAGGTGCCACAGCTACCCCAGTAAATCACAGTGGAGTCAAGACCTTCCACTTGTTAGAGGCCAAGAAGTGCAGGAGTGAAAGCTACCACAGAGAGATTTGAAAATTATTTGGATGGGGGGTGAGAAGGAAATGGTGCAGCCTATCATGTCTCAGAGACCAGAACTTCAGAAATGTAGGAATTTTCCTGGACAATTGAGAAAAACTCAATTTTAATGCACAACCAGGAAAATAATTTACCAAAATGAAACTACTTGTTTCTTCTCCTTAATCTCAAATTAAATATGTTCTTCTTCCATACACTGTTGTGATTTAAAAAAAAAAAAAAATCTATGGAATTTAAGACCTAGATAGAAATTTAGCCTTGTGCTTTAATTCCTTCATTTTCCACATAAGGAAAATTTGACAGAAAAGATGAAAATTGGAAATTTATCTTTTTCTCCTCCTTTCTAAAAAAAAAAATTCTTAATTAAAAAGACACATATTCACCCTTATCAGTCCCCTCTTAGAGTTCCAGTATGGAGTTATACCATCATTCCCAGGTATCCTATCTTTATGAGATAGGTTCAAGTTGCTCTAAAGATATAGAACTTTCTGACTGGAGGTACTCATCAACCCTCTCGGAACACAGCCTCCTACTGTGCTCATCAGTTAGTAGTTGTAGATGGTCACATGTGATGATTACTGTATCCCACATTTTCAGCTTCATGATGTTCTAAGTGGTATATCTAGAACCTGTTTTCAGCAAGTGTAGGGGAAGTTTTGAAACAAACAAAAAAAACTTTGTGTAAAAGTCACAAGGACTGAACCAGACAGTCCCAGAACTGTCCTTTTCCCAAACTTTGAGGATTGGGGTAGGTGTCTTAGTGACTCACATTCCTTCCATGGATAGTACCCAAGTAGGACTGCTGTAGGATGAGTCAGCCCCTGGGGCTCTTCCCTGCCTGGCTGGTGATATCTGACTCACTATGGCACCTGTCTGGATCTCCGACTTCTCATCAGTAACAGGAGGGGCTTAGAGTCACCAGCTATAAGGTCCTTCCCCATCACATTTCTTTGATGTCAGAAGTAAACTTCACATCCCCCACTTTGCCTTTAAACTGAACTGCACTGAGCTTCCTTAAATAGATGTCTAATAAAAGGTGATCCTCCAATTTCTCCAATTTAACTGCATTTTTATAAGATGACACTTTTTTAAATAGGCAGCAAATCATCATAAGCACGCTCGATGAAAAAAGTCCAATAAACTACAGCTTTTGGTTTTATGAACTCGACATTCACTATTGTTTCATAGTTTTCATGGATTTTATCTTAAAAATGTAAGATCATAGAAAAAAATCTTACATAGTAAAATTTAAAAACATCCCGGGAAGCAACTCCATTTTTGAAAAAAAAGCGAGGCCATGACTATACTGATTCGTTTTTGTTACAACTGAACAAAAGATTCCTAACCAAACTTTACTAATGTAGACACACAAAATAAATAATACTGAAAATGAAATGTAGCAATTCTAAAAAATAATCCATTTTAAGTGTATCAATACAAAAATCAACCTAGACTTTCCTCAGCAGTGAATTAATTAGATTAATTGATATTTGAAATTCAGTGGATATTTTTATATTAGTTAAAGCATGGAGAATTTTGGATGAAGAACAGTTTAAAGTTTATAAGTCAAGATCCAACTGGTTCAGAATAAACTGGTCTTATATTTTACTTCTCTCCTGTTGCTATACAGCCTTTAAACGGTTGAAAGAACATTTCTAGACAAGGATTTGGGTTTTGTTTGCTTGTCCATTCCTTTTCTTTTTCTTCATTGGAAATACCAAATTGCTGGACACTAGACAGCCATGCTGATAACATCTAAACTAAGTAAAATATTATGAAAACCAGTAAACCGTAGCTTATAACCCTTTCCACGGAGCCTTTTAAGAGCAACCAATGTCTCTAGGAATTCTTTCCATCAGAAATGAGTCTAGATAGATTCTGTAAATGGCAAGCCAGCCTAAATCAATGAGTGTTGTCAAATATATTGTTGGTTTATACAAGAGAATACTCTAGAGATATGAAAAAAGGTCTTCTAATTTATCCCATAGCACAAAACATAGATTTGCATTAAAAGAGTATGGTGAGGGGGCGCCTGGGTGGCACAGTCGGTTAAGCGTCCGACTTCAGCCAGGTCACGATCTCGCGGTCCGTGGGTTCGAGCCCCGCGTCAGGCTCTGGGCTGGGCTGATGGCTCAGAGCCTGGAGCCTGTTTCCGATTCTGTGTCTCCCTCTCTCTCTGCCCCTCCCCCGTTCATGCTCTGTCTCGCTCTGTCCCAAAAATAAATAAAAAACGTTGAAAAAAAATTTTTTTAAATAAATAAATAAATAAAAATAAAAGAGTATGGTGAGATCTACCTTCTGGAGTTCAAACCAAAATCTGATGAGGTTAACATTAGATGGAGCCTTCCATTCTAATTGCAAACTAGTGTTCTCTGGAACCAAGGCACAGGGTTTCTCTGGTGTGTCAAACATTTTGACAGTGACAGGATGACTCTCGGCACACCACATTTCCTCAGCATGGCAGGCCAGAACCTTTTTGTAAAAAAGAACAATTGCTTAACCTTTTCGGAACCTTGCACTTGAGCATGGCAATAAAAGTGCCCCATACACTTACTATACCTTTAACACATATGGTTTTCCACCAGATAGTCTAGTAACAAGGAGAGAGAGTTTTCCATTTGGATATTCACTTTGTCTTAGAGGAGTCTCTGGAATTAGGGCCAGATGTGAGATTTCCAGCTGATAGCGAACTGACTCCATAGGTCCATTTGGCTTGTGAGATTCTTCCCAGGATACAAGTAGGCGGGTGTCTGACTGCACAGTTGTGTTAATGAGCCTAACTGCTTCTGGCACTGAAATAAATAGCAATGCATGATAAGTGATATTGCATCAGCACTGAAAGATGGAAGAAGGAATGGGGTCCTGGTTGAGGAATAATCATATCATGTGAGCAGAACGAATGGCCAATATTCTAAAGGAAAGCCAAACTCTTATAAAATGGTAAGTTAACAGGCTGCCTGAAAGGCTCTTGCTTATTTTTGCCTAATGACTAAATCATTCTCTGACTCCAGCTCAATGATATGGCCAATGATGATGAACAAACCAATTCAGATTAGTTTTGGGAATGTCATCAGAGACCTCTGAAAGAAATGGTGTGACCTCAAAATAATCACCACCTCTCAGAAAACCTTTTTAGATCTAGATTCATTTTCTTTCAGGCAATGATGTTATTTACTTTAAATCTCAAGTGTCCTGAGTAAAATTCACACAGAGAAAAGGCTTAATTCTGCATCGCCACAGGATGAGACCTGTGAATATGTGGGGAGAGGGTGACACTATGTGGTGAGACTGGAAAATGTGTTTCTTGGTCAAACAGTATTGATTCTGATGTTTCACCTTCTAGTTGTGTTTCATTCTGATGGAGTATTATTCATCTTCTGTTGTTAGAGCAAAAACCAGGTTATCAGAGTATTGTCAATAATACATTTTCTTATTAAGTTTAAAAAGCTCACATAATAGAGATTACTTAGCATCCAAATTTTAAAACCCACAAATATAGATGTATATGTCACGTATATCACAAAATGCCTGTCTAGAAACCCACCCAAGCCCATAACTCACCTCCACTTTTAGTTTTTCCCCAAATCTCCTTTCCCAGAGGTAACTGTTCCACAGCATCTGAATAATAATTCTTTACAGCTGTCTGTATCACATATGTTGAAAATGGTTGTAAACCTTCAATAAAGGCTATCCTCTCCTGAAATTCCTGTAATTAATTTTTAAAACTCAATATCGGATTCTTATTTTTTCATACAAATGAGGAGAAATTAACCAAAGGGATACAATAATTAAAAGATATTTTAAGTTAATTTATTTTTTGATATTGGATCAAGAGAATGATAATGTTCACTGCCCTAATCTGCCCAGACCTGAGTTGCTTACTATCTCCAAGAATCAATACCAAATGATCGGTCAATTTTCAATCACATGCTCATTTCACATAGGAAGCTAAGTTCTCAGAAGAAGATACTAATTCACTAGCTTTGCATACAAAGGTCAGCAAGATGGTATGGTAAAGATGTGACACAGGGGTGCCTGGATGTCCAACTTTGGCTCAGGTCATGATCTCATGGTTCGGTCCGTGAGTTCAAGCCCAGTGTTGGGCTCTGTCCTGACAGCTCGTAGCCTGGAGCCTGCTTCGGATTCTGTGTGTCCTTCTCTCTCTCTCTGCCCCACCCTGCTCATGCTCTGTCTCACTTTTCTCAAAAATAAATAAACATTAAAAAAATTGTTAAATAGATTTGACACATAAGTGAATATGATAAAATATTTGGCTGAATGACTTAATCATTATTAAAGATAAAGTTTAATAAAATAAAAACACTGTCCTTAGACCAACAGTTCTCAATTTTGGTTGTATTTTGGAATCAACTGGAAAGTTTTAAGAAAACACTTGTGCCTGGGTCCCACCCCCAGAGATTCTGATTGCATTGGTCTGAGGTGAAGTGTGGGCCCAGAGGTTTTTAAAACTCCAATGTGCAGTCAGGTTTGAGACCCATTGCCTTTGACCCATATTAATCAATGTGTAGGATAGACTGGCTGTGGTAACAGAAACATCCAGTGCCACCAGCCTAATCTTGGTCAGCCAAATGATCCAATCTGTCTCTGAAACATTGAAATGTGTAAAGAGAGGTTAAAATAGACAAAGGAAATAACAAGAATCATGTGTCCTTTCTGGTGAAGTATATAGTGTTTAACTTCCAACAGATGATGATGGTCAATTTCACCTCTTGATGTGGTTGAATAGCAAGCACAGAGCAAAATATTGAATACATATGACTCCATCACAAGGACAACTGAAACATCAGTGCCAACAATGGAGTGAATTGTGCCAACTAATTCACCCACTCAAGAAATAACTAGTGAAAGCCTCTACAAAGCCAACTACTATGCTAGGTGCTAAGAATACAATGATGAAAAAAAAACCGACATACTCCCTACATAACAGCATACAGGAAATGACAGACAAAAATAGAACATACCATTTTTATATTAAATAGATGCTATGGAGGAGGGTTCTACAGTAATGTTCTTTCTGTCTAATCATTTCTTACCCTTCAATCTGCAATCTGCTGCATAGGCCATAAAAACAGATCTCTATCACTTTATGGGGATAATTAGGGAAGACAACAAACCAGTTCTCCCAGGACACTCAGGAAACTGTCACTATGGCAATCCACCACTGGTCATAGTTAATAAATATATTTCCTTGAAGCTTAACTCCCAGACAAGACTAGAACACAACTTGCTTTGATGGATCAGCCGTAAAAGCTTGCACAGTAGCGTGCTTCAGGATATAATATAGAAAACAGTTTACTGTGAGCGAGAATTTTATATCAGAAACAGGTATCTTGTGAAAAGACAAAGACCACCAGCTCCAATCTTACCAGCATTTTATATTTCAGCCCAGAGCTATTTTTCCCGCCATTAACTTCTTGGTAATAAACCAGGTATGTTGGAGTAGGGCAAGTGATGCTGTGCCACGTGAGATTTGCCCTGGTGGGTGGTAATCGGATTGTGAGGCTGCTGTTAGTGGTGTTAAGTATAGTTGGCTCTGCGACATCTGAAGCTAGACACAGTAATGCTTTATCTAAAATAATAAGAAAAGATTCAAAATATACACATATTTCATACATATATGTATGAAAGAGGAACAGCAGATTTATTTAACATCAAGGGTAATAACACGTTTTTATACTTGGCTGACAAGGTATGATATATTGAAGTATTGGAAATGTTATTCAGGAAAGAAAGACGGGTGTTTTTCCCACACATTTTGAACTGGTTAAATGCCTCAGAAAAAAGGGAGCAAGGTAACGGATCATTGATTAAAATTTCCAGCAGGGGGAGCTAAAGTACACTGAATAAGGTGCACAGATCACAGCAAAATCAAGCTGAGCCTTTTTTTACTTTGAAGACTGTACTGACATGACAGCACATTAGTCAAATTGGGAAGGGGGCACCTGGGTGGCTCAGTCTGTTAAGCGTCCGACTTCAGCTCAGGTCATGACCTCACAGTTCATGGGTTCCAGTTCTGCCGTCAGGCTCTGTGCTGACAGCTCAGAGCCTGGACTCTTCTTCGGATTCTGTGTCTCCCTCTCTCTCTGCCCCACCCCCACTTATGCTCTGTCTCTCTTTCTCAAAAATAAATAAATGTTAAAAAAAATTGTTTAAATATTAACCATATTTTTTAAATTAATTCCAGTTAAAAAAAACTCATGCTAGCTTTAGAACTTTTATTTTTAAGGATGTGCGGGTATATGTGTGCGTTCCAATTTCAAACAGACTTTTAATGGACTTACCAAATCTCCTAAATTTCTCAAAATGAAAAGTGAGACTACTTTACCAAAATAGGTACCTGGCTTATTTATAAATTCTCCCATTTTTTTCCTATTTTATAACTGAATACATTTAAGCAGAGAGAGTGTGTTCAATTCTTTCTGCCCCTCTCTAGGGGGTAATTATGCTTAATTTAAAATGATATTGCCACCCTAATGGCAGATAGCTTGAGAAAAAACTAAAAACCTCTTTAGGTGTGAAGGCCACCCTCAGTGTATGTAATGTTTTTAATTTTGGTCGGTTGGCTTTTAGAGTTCAAACTTTTTTATTAGTATTATGACTCTCAGAAAATATATAGCTAGTTCCGCCATAGTGCCATCCACGCATTCCTAAAAGTCATTGCATTTTACAAAATTGTACAATAAAATCCATAGGGTTTCTGAGGGAGATAGAGTTAGAAGCACAACACTAAAAAACTTAACGAGTGACACATTTAAAAAAAGGGAGGAACTTAGCAAAAATGATAGCACACATATACACATGATGAACAGTTGACATACATAATACCACAACAAATAAAGCACTTTACCTTGAAAAAGACCTGAAATTTTATGCAGTGCTTTTTGACACAACGGGGATTTCTAAAAATATTGTCAGAGGAGAAAAAAAGACAGAAAAGAAATTATGAGAATGCAAAGAGAAAAGGAGACAGACAGAATGATAGACAAGGGTTTCCCATGTCTAAAACTTTCTAAGACGACTCAAGTCATGTATACACACGGAGATCAATTGTGACCCAGGGCAAACAGCAATCGCAGCGTGCACCCATCCTGGCAGTTTGGACCAACACTGAGCACACAACGAAGGGCTTGAGGGGGCAGCCTGGAGGAGATATTCTGAGACTTTTCTGCCCCCCCAGACGGGAGAACGTGCTGATGAACAGTGTGATTTTATTACCTGGAAAAGGCTGCAGAACTGAACTGTAAGCCAAGATATGCTTACTCCCTTGGGCCTTCACCCGGGAGAGGATGGCCCCATTGTTTTTCTTTGCTTGATAAATCTGTGTGCTGTCCTTTGCTGAGGAGATCCAGTAGAGAAATTCCCCATCCACAGTTAAACTTTCAAGCATTTCTCCTGCTCATGAAAAACATAAAATAAAGAACAGAAAAAACAAAATACGTAACTCACGTTTTCTACTCAAAACAATATGTGAAATCCTTTTTCTGTATTGTAATTGCTAATTTTTAATCTTTTATCATTTCAATAAGAAAAAAAAATACCACCTTTGTTTTATGTCATTAGGCCAAGGATTTTACAGATGTTTTCTCATTTTAGTTCCATACCAAGCCAATAAGGTAAATACTATTATAATTGGCCTCATTTTCTAGAAGTGTAAACTGAGGCTTTAAGGAGTTAAATAATCTCCTCAAGGCCACAAAGTTAGTAAAGACCAGAGCCAAGATTTTCAACTTAACCTGTGTGACTCCACATCAAACAATACCTATCGGAAGGGAGGTGTTGGACGACAGGCCCAGGGCTCAGTGTCTTGCTCAATATTTTTTATCAGTAATTTGGAATAAACACAGAGTAAGTACACTTACCAATTTTGTAGATGATACCTGATTCTTACTGACACTAGTATGTTCAATTACTGGCTTAAACTTTGAAAATATCTCTACAAAATCAGGAAATGGATTGAAATGTAATAGGAATAAATGTGACACCCTAAATTCAAGTTTAAGATCAATTCTAAAAATAACAAATGAAAGGAATCTGGCTTAATAATAGTTAACATGAAAAAAACTATGGGTTTTTCAAACGGCAGGCAGCCAAAAGACCTGATGCCACCTTCAGCTTCAATAAAAGAAGACAGAGGAAGTCAGAGACCCCCTGCGCTAACCAGAACACATCGACAGTACAGGGGGTCATTATGGGGGTGACACTTAAGAGGATATTAAGCAGCTGGGGTGAAACAACAGGAGGGTTACTAGGGCAAAGAAAGATCTAGAAGCCACATCATGTGAGGAGTAGTTACAAATACATGAATTTTTCCTCCAAAGGAAAATGAGCTATGACAGAAGTCACTACATACTTGAATGGCTATCATGTAGAAAGTTATTGATTTATTCTGTATAAAATTAGAGGTCAGAACTCAGATCAATGAATGGGAGAAATGGGGAGAAAATTTTGGCTAAATGTAAGGAAAAAATCTAATATTTAGAATTATTCAAAAAATAAAAAATTTCCTTATAAAGACATATTTTTTTATAAATGGGTATTATTCAAGCAAGGGTGTAGAGGGGATTTCTTCCAATATCATTCCAGCTAAAACATCTCTAAAGTCATTCAAATTTTCTAATTTTAGGGTTATAAATTTCAATTGTGGATTCCTGAAAGACTAACCAATTCTATATCTATAAGATAATGGCCTACTAGATAATTCTTGTGTATCAGATGGTAAAGAAAATTTATTCTGACACTTGTTTAAATGGTAAGAAAGACTTTAGTTAAGACTGTTGCAATATTGCAATAGGAGAGAGAGATGTGCTCAACTTCACATACAAAAAAGCAAGCTGGGGATTCAGAGCCAACAAGCAAAATTATGGAGTCAGTGGATAGAAAATTACTAAGAGAAGACATCGAGGGTAGGGAGATTCTTGCTAATCTTCCCATGATTTTTGCTAAAGGCAACCCAAGAAATCAAGTGTGGGAGATGAAGGACTTGATCAGATACCAAGGGTGGGGGGTTATCCCTAAACTGATTTAGCAAGATTCTTGCTAAAACTAGACTCAACAATGACAGACAAGGAAGACTCAGGTCAAGGCCCAGTTGAGAAAAGGGGAACATTTGATCGAGGAAGGAGTCTGTGTCACAGATTCAACAGAAACAAGTAATTCTCCTAATACGAGAAGTTCAAAATATATCTCTACTCTTAAGCCCACTGAAAGTATATTAGAAAAGGCTCTGGGTAACATGTCAACAAAACCATATGTGCAGTTATAACACACACACACACACACACACACACACATACACATGCACACACATACGTTTGTAATTTCAAAACTTTAATATAAAGACCAGCAATGTCCAAAAACACTTCTGATGATGGCAATATTTTATGTCTACACTGACCAATACAGTAACCATTAGCCACTTGTGGTTTGAGTATTTAAAATGTGGCTAACATGACTGCAGAATTAAACTTTTAATTTTGTTTAATCTTAATTAACTTGAACTTAAATCACATGTGACTAGTTGCTACTACCTTGAACAGTGAAGAGTAGACTCTTAACAATGTATG
Source organism: Lynx canadensis (assembly GCF_007474595.2). Taxonomy (NCBI): domain Eukaryota; kingdom Metazoa; phylum Chordata; class Mammalia; order Carnivora; family Felidae; genus Lynx; species Lynx canadensis. Next base: position 106,480,701 of record NC_044307.1, read on the forward strand.
GAGGTATTTAGAGTGCATTTTTTTTTCTGCTGCAATTACTCCTAATTAGGAGACCTCCAAATCACTTCAGACATTTAAGTATTTCCTCCACAAGCACGTGATGTCAAGTATTGATAAACTCATGCTGAATGTGGAGTCAATGAGATCATCAAAACAGAAGTAAAGTAGGGTACTGGTAGTAAGATCACAGATGTTGTAGTTAGGCCCACTTTCCAACCGCAGATCCTCCTCTAATTGTAGCCTTTTGGACAAATACCTTACCTTTCTGGGTCTCAGTTTTCTCATCTGTAAAATGAGCATACTATTATCTACTTCATCAAGGTGTTTTGAAAATTAAATGAGATAATACATTTGGTAGCTTGGTTAGGCTATGTAGTTAAACTTAATAAATTATAGCTCTACTGTTAATTATAAGATAACAACAACAATGAAACCACAGATCCAGAAAATTGTGTGAACGTCTGTGCACAATTTGCCTGGAAACAACTTGACTTGAATTCTTTGGGAACATTTGGCATGGTCCAGAGCAAATAACCATGTGTGTATTCTTTTGAATACATGTAGAATGCACACCCTTTTTAATTGAACAGGAAGGGCCACCATCACTAATGGGTATCTATGTACACACATAGATATCTTACCAAGCAGAGTAGGCACCATGATAACTCGCCAACACCGACATCCTTCCAGATCCATGGCCCAGATCTCTTGCCCTTTCACAAAATATATCTGTGGTCTCTCTAGATCAGAGGTGTCAATAGTCATTGCTCCACTAAACTCGAATTGAGTAATGCTGCAAAAACACTGTTTCCTTCCATTTGAATGGTTTGTGGCTGTGGGTGGAAGAATGTGACTCAAGGTCTGGTTGATAATACTGTAGTAGAACATCTGAGGGCCCAAATCGGAAACTTCTGTCCAATACAGGCGACTATGGGGGAAAAAAAAGACCCTCCAACTTAATGAGTAAAGCATATTATTGCAAATGTTAGTTTCCAATGAAGATTAATCATTCCTAACGACTGGAGAGACAAACACAGCCTTTGGAGAGAATGTGTCCACATGTACAATAATCTTCTGAGATGGAGGAGGCCAAAAGCAATCTAGTTTGTACCATTTTCCCATGATTTCTCAATAAAGTGTTTACAACTAAAGCTTTGGACTAAAATGACCTGAGGGTGGTATACTGAATGGTTCATTAACGGCTGTACATGTGAAATACATTTGCCTACTCTTCATCAACACCCATCTCCATTCCCCTCCTCTCAAGTTTGTTTCTGCTTCTTAATGCCGGTTAACAATCTAGTTTCAAAATAGAATAACCATGCTTATGACACAAACAAAATACATCTTTCAGCATGAAAAACTGCTATCAGTTGGTGAATGGAGGCCTTAAAACTCATCTTACAAGGACATTAATTACAGATGGGTGAGCCCAGAATAGCATTAGCATGACATGCTGTGTATCTCCTGTTCATCTCCTGCCACTGTCTCAGTCCTCTTCTCATCCTTATCATCTGAGGTTATTAGGAAATCCACTGGTATGAAAATCTGCTTTAGTTTCCTATTGGTAATGACCCTAACTTTAGGTTAGCCAAATCGTCAGTATGGATTAAATTTGCATATTTGTGGCTATGGGCTCATAATTAATGTGTGGAGTTACTTACTATAAGTTAATATAGCTAGTCAAGGACCGTAAGCATCTTATTTTCCCATCAATAGCTTCTAATATTAAACCAAAGATATTGTATTGGATATGCCTCTATTTAGTCACAACAGAAACAGATACTCATACTTTACATACCTTAAAAAAGGATATACAGAAAAAGAGATTATTGTTGAATTTCTATTGCAAATGTCCAGCTTTCTGGGGTACTTCACCTTGTGTTCAAGATCAACATCAAATATTTGCATGCCATTTTGTGATTCTTCTAGCACAAAGTAGAGATGCCTTGAAATCCAGTCAATTGTAATAATTGTGATATCAAAGACCAGTGCATCTCGGAAAATCTTAACAATAGGTAGAAAACACAGCCAAGGAGAGAGTGGTCATTTTTTTTCCCCCAAATCTGAGGACTTTTCGGTAATCTACCATATTACTTGTTTACTGCACTTCTCTGTAATCCAAAACGTCAATAGCTCTGTACTGTGTACCATTATAACACTGGTCCTCTTCTCTTCTCACATTGTATTCTTTCTCCTGGTTAGCTTCCACTACCTTGACTTCAACTGTAATCCATAGACCAGTGCTACAAGAACAGTAGCAATATCCCTCACCGAGTTACTGATCCAAACTGACTACTGAACATCTCCATATGAATGATCCCAGGAAACAGAATTCATTACTCCACCCCCAAACCCTTCTTTTCTCCTACAGATTATATTTTTATGGATTTCCAACATCCACCTGAGCAGCAATCCTGACAAATGTGGTTCATCCTTGACATCTTCCTCTCATGACTCCCCACGGTGAACTAGTCCCGTTTGAAATATGTCCCAAATTGGTCCTCTCCTTTCTCACCTCACTGGCTCTCATTTCCTGCCTGACATTTCCTGTCTGGCTTTCTGTGATAGCCTCCTAAGTGTCACAGATTTAACGTTCTCTAAGTCATGATTCACACCACGAATGGAGAGGTCTTTCTAAAACATAACTTGATCATGTGAATGACCCACTAAATTTCTTTAATGGCTTGATGTTGGCTTCAGGATTGGCCCTCCACACCTTAGCACAGTTAAAGAGGCCCATTATATTCAGGCTCCTGCCTACTACTTCAGCTTTTTCACCTGTCTTTTGTTCACCCTCACTCCCACCTTCATTCCAAGCTCACTATTTTCAGCCTCCTGGATGTGCTATGGCTCTCTTGTATTCCTGTCTTTGCACTTGCTACCCCTTAAGTTTTTCCCACCTTCCCCTGGCTCATCTTCCCAAGGTGTCTTTCCACTCAACCACTCCAACCTGGATTGATCATCCATTTTCTGTGATGCCACCACATCCTGCCCTCAGCATAGCACGATAACGTCTTCTGTCTGTCTGTTCCACTAGCTGACACTCCATGAACGCCACCACATGCCAGGCATCGTGCTAAGTGCCTTACGTCGGTCATCTCATTTAATCTTCACAGGAACCATGTGAAGAGATGCCACAAGTTAAATAACTTGCTGATGGTCACAGATCTAGTAAATGGCGAAGCCAGATTTAAGTTCTAAATTTCAGATCCCAAAGCTCAGCCATGAATCATTACACACTACTGTCCTCCTAGTGTTAGGCTAATACCAGACTGGGTTTGTTCAAAGACTGTGATTCTTTTTTTCTTTTTTACCTCTATCCCAGGAACTAACACAGTGCCTTAAACCAAATAAAACTATTTGCAAAATTAATCCTGAATGATATTTGCCCAAAATCTAATCACTATTCATTTGTGACTAAATAATTACGCAACATTTGTCCTTTCCAACCGTTCTAATCTTAATGGCTCGACCACTGACCAGCCTATTTAATTATAGAGTGGTGTGATATGTAAATTATCCATGTCCTTCCTTCCAGAATAGTTACATAGTGAAATACCTCAGAGCTGGATCTGTTGTGCATGTTCAGAAGGCAGAGTGAGTCTCCTTGAGCATAATATCCCATTCCATTATCAGCTGTGTAGCCCATGGTACTGATGTCTCCTTCTGCTGAAAATGTCCATACAACGTGATTTTGATCCATATCTAATAAAACGATCTTGCTGTCAAAAAGAGTCATGAGATATGGAAATGGGTTGATTTCTGAAAACAAAAAACAAGTAGATAATACACATAAGAGAAAAAAAAAACTTTCATTTGGCAAAATCCCTTGATTCACCATCAGCCTATTCTGAAATCCATGGGTCTTCTCTGGGTTCATCTACTGTTCCAGTCTCAATCAACACTGCCAGGTGCCCTAAGCTCAGATTTGTTAAGTGTGTTTGGTGATAAAAATTGGTTATTTGACTTTAACTTCAGCTCAGAAACAGTATTCATATCCCTGAGAATACCAAGGGTCAAAAATGTTTTTAAAATACGAATTGTTTTTTGCACAGGTTTTAGGTAATGAATACCTGAGGTTCTGGACTTTACTGTGTCAGAAAATGGTCCAGGTCCTTTGGATGTGAAGGCTCGAACCTAGAGAAAGAAAAGGATACCAGAAAAATTGCATTCAACAGTGTCCTCAGTGACAGCAATTACATTCTGGACTGATAAATTATCGAAGGTTTCATTTCACAATTTTGGTATCAGTTATGAATAGTTTCTTTTTTCTGTCAGGTTTTTACTTAAATTCCAGTTAGTTAACACACAGTTAGTTTCCAGTGTAGAATTTAGTGATTCATCACTTACACACAATACCCTGTGCTCATCTGGACAAGTCTCCTTAATCCCCATCACCCATCCAGCCCATTCCCCACCCACCTCCCCTCCAGCAATCCTCAGTTCGCTCTCTGTAGTTAAGAGTCTGTTTCCTGGTTTGCCTTTCCTTCCCACCCCCATGTTCTTCTTCTGTTTTGTTTCTTCAGTTCCACATAGGAGTGAAATCATAGGGGTTTTTGTCTTTCTCTGACTGAATAGTTTCAAATAGTTACTTCCATCTGAGTATAAAGCAATAAATCACTAAAAGGTAAGTATTGCCCCACATTCATGCCGGTGGTGTGGGTTTTATCATTGCTATTGTTGTCCGGAACAGTACAAAATATTGGCACAAATCTCCCCTGCAAAAGATTTGAATTTCTAAAAAAGGTCTTTAGCTATTTCCAAAATGAAATTATATAGAACGTTTAACAGAAACAAAACTATGCATATTATGGTAAACTCCCACAGACTGTGAAATAAACAACTAGAAGCTTTAAACAACCAAATTTACTGTACCTTTTAAAAAATGAGATTTGTAAAAGAAAAATAATAATTAAAACTTACATTTGAATATTAATTATGCATTTCAAACCACTTTTACATACGTTATCTCTTTTAGTTCTCACAATTACTAAGAGCAGAAACTAGACAAAATCAGAATTAAGTAAGTAACTCATCCACAATGACATACACAGAAACTGGCATAAAAATCAAGTCTTGTGGGGTTTGTATACTTGTATACTGTACCACTCTGCATCCCGCTACCAAAGCTTTTTAAAAACAGCTTTTAGGGGTGCCTGGGTGGCTCAGTCGGTTAAGCACCTGACTTCAGCTCAGGTCATGAGCTTGCAGTTTGTGAGTTCAAGCACCATGTCAGGCTCTGACAGCTCAAAGCCTGGAGCCTGCTTCGGACTCTGTGTTTCCCTCTCTCTCTGCCTCTCCTCCTCACACACTCTGTCTCTGTCTCTCTCTCAAAAATAAATACGTACTAAAAATTAAAAAAAAAGAGGGGCGCCTGGGTGGCTCAGTCGGTTGGGCGTCCGACTTCACGATCTCACAGTCCGTGAGTCTGAGCCCCGCATCAGGCTCTGTGCTGACAGCTCAGAGGCTGGAACCTGCTTCAGATTCTGTGTCTCCCTCTCTCTCTGCCCCTCCCCTGCTCATGCTCTGTCTCTCTCTGTCTCAAAAATAAATAAAACATTTTAAAAAATTAAGAAAAAAAAAGAAAACAGCTTTTAGTAGACGTCTTTTATTGTGTAATAAATCATTTCCACTTCCCAACCTTGCATGTGTATAACAGCCTATAAAGGAAATTGACACCCATAATGATGGACCCAAAAGGTAGATCCTCAAGTGCCCTCTCAGTCAACAAAGTATTAGATTATTTTTATTATACTTCTACTGTTAAATATATTTTACCATATTATACATACTACTATCTGTACATGGGGTGTGTGTATGTGTGTGTGTGTGTGTGCATCATGGTATGTACATATACCAAGACGTCTTCAGTTTTGCACAAGACCACATTAAGTGAAACTCATGCATATCCGTGCATATCACCTTGCACAATCCTGCGATGACTGAGATCTGAAACTATATGTACATTTAGACAGATACACTTAACCAGAATATTTATTTAACCAGAACACACATAATTCTCAACAAATAAGAATGTGTACTATCTTTAACTTTTATGTACAACTTCTTCGATTAGTATATGTTGAACAAATATATTAACAAAATAACTATTAAATTAGAATTTTACAAGGAGAAAACAGATCCCTAGGAAACTCAAATCTCTAAAACACTCCCCAAAGCATTATGTTCCCCAAAAAGAAACGGGAAATAATTCTAAATATGTACAACATTGTCACCTGTAAGGGCGGACCTACCCCGTCCGACTCCATCTTGTTCTGTGTCCTCCACCTTGACCACGCCTCCTCCCCTTGAGTAACCTCCCGCTCACCCATTCAAACTTCCCGATCAAAACACGCCCAGTGACCTGCGTAACAGGACTCCGACCCTTCCCCAGCCAATCCGCCAAGGCCACGACCCTTCCCCAGCCAATCGGCTGAGGCCACAGCCATTACCTCACCAACTGCCCCTAGACCCCAATAAAACCTTTGTGCTTTTGAAACTCGCTCTCTCTCCCTGGCATCTCACCCCTGCGTCGGTGCAGGTAGGGGATTGAGCTCGAGCTAGCTCGAATAAAGGCTCTTTTGCTTTTGCATCGGACTCGGCTCCCTGGTAGTCTTTGGGGATCGCGAATTCTGGGCATAACATCACCAACTTGGTATTTAATGAAGATAAGAAAATCATCAAGCCATCTATCATAAGTAGAAAGCTATTTCATATGAAAGTTAAAATGCCCAAATGGGGTGGCAGTAACTTGTTATTCTTGACTCCTATTCTCACTTTCTCGTCTATCAGCAGCCAGACAGTAACTCTGAGATATCAACTACCTAGACCCTCAGGTTTTATTTCCAGCAGTAGCTCCAAGTTGGGGCATCCAGAGGATTCACCGTAGTGATGTGATCCGGGGGAAAGGATTCTAGCAGCCGGACTACAGAACACCACTTCCTAGCCATGCAGCTTTGGTAACTCACTGACACACCCAGGGTCATGGCTCTTTCTTCACAGACAGTAAGGGGATCAAATGAGATAAGGAATATAAAAGCATCTACCCAGGTACACGACCTATAGTGATTACAGGGAAAAATAGTGGTTTGTTCTGAATCTGAAAGCAAGAAAGCTGTCAAGCTGTCCTTCACCCTAGCTGTCCCCTCTCCCCTCTCTATCTTTGCCACCCACTTGACTTCCGTGACCATAGTGGATCTCAAATTATTGACAGAGTGGCAGAATTCTTAACCTAGTCCTTTAATCAGCCTTCTGTTTGCACCACTGAGACCCCTGTATCCCTGTTTTCACTCTTATACCTGGAAGGCAACAGTGTACCCGGGACTCATGCCTTCAAGCTGAAAAGACATCTCTGAGGGGGTTGCATTGACAGCCATCCAGTCTTCAAATGTTTTATTTGTGTCTCTCTGGTTGGATATTTGATAGAACATTTCAAATCTCGTTAACACACCGTTTTCATGCTTAGGCTTATTCCATCTAAATTCCACCACAACTTTGTTCTGGTTATGGTATTTCCCACTTGGTAATATAAATATCCTGGGATTCTGGGGTGCCGACGGAACTGAAAAGCAGAGACACAGATAGGGTAGAAAAAAATACAAAGTTGACTTTTTACCATTCATGATGAGGAGATGGAGAAACAGTAATAAATACTTCTCATTCCAGAAATCGAAGTGTATCTATCTTATTCTTCAGGAGAGAAGATTCCACAGATTTCTTCAGGAACCTATCCTGATATTTCAGCAAATCTTTCTTATCTGCAACCCAAATCCCTCTTACCACCACTTGGGCACATCTTTCTCATCTGTGCCCTGTATAGATGAAAGGTGGCTGGTTCTCCTTAAAAATACAATATTTACTCTCATCCTGCCACAGTGACTTAGCTGGTGGTGGAAATGGCAGTCACAGGATGAAAGGCAGCAACTTGGCCTGGCCTTCAGCCAGTTCAGGATGTAAAATCCAGCATGTCACAGATCCAGGCCCTCTCACCTTGAACCCTTCCATGGAGCAGGGTATACCCCAAGAGTATGGTTTGGAGGCTACCATTTATCCTAGAGCCGAACCAAGCAATTTAATGTCTCCCAGCCCTTCAATGAATTTATCTCCCTCTTAATCAAGAGAAATTCCTCTGCCTGATGTCCATGTCATTTCATGCAAGATGCCTGTCTTCCTTCTTCGGACTCCTCTACAAGGTCCCTTTCCACTATCCACTCCAGTCACATCGCTTCTCAATGTTCAACACTCACATCATTATCCAATCTCCAGGCCTTCTTACACTGTGCTTATACGGGATACCTTTCCTTGCATCATTCCCTAGAGCCCAGCTAGAATTCCCCCTCCCCAAAGGCCTTCGGTGGCCATTCCAGTCTATGACCATTGTCACCTCCTGAGAGTGGTGGGGCTGCTTGATAGAGATGAAGCATTCTGTCTTGTCTATTTACTCTATGCCATTGAAACTCAGTTCTCACTGTCTCATTTCTGTTATTGTTGGAAGCCTGTGTTTATCTCTCTACTGTTTTATGAGCTCCATCAGAGAAAGCACTTCTCCTTATTCCTTGTTAAATCCCCTCAAATCTAGTATAGGACTAGCACCCTCTAAGCGCTTAATAAATATTTGTCCATTTGAATAATTTCCCAACTATATTGTAAATTTCCTGAATGCAAAGGCCAAATCTTTTCATTTTTTATTGCCCCCCAACATCCAGCAGAATGCTGATGACCCTAGGTCCCCAGTACATCCCCTGACAGACGCAGGCAAAACCATTTCCATGGAACAATCCTACCAAAGCTGACATCCCAAGATGATCTCAAAGAGAGCATACCTGGATTCAAATGCTAACTGCTCCAGGACCTACCCAGGCTCTACTATGTTCCTGTTGTGAGACTCATGGGTAAATATTGTTGAAAGAAACTTAACAGTTAAAAACAAACATACAAAAAATGCATATCTATGCCTATTGAGCTCTTTCTGCCTGCCAGGTCCTGTGCTAATAAGTTCATAGTGAATAAATCAATATGATACTGTCATTTACCAGCATTTGAAGACAGGACTGAGTGGAGACTTGATAAAACGGCAGTGGAAAGTCTGGATTAAGTCCCAGCTATTCTACATTGGGCAACCTCTAGGCTTCTGCTTTCTCATTTGCATAACTGAGATAGTAACACCTGTGCTACCTTTCAGGGAGCAGGGGGAGGATCAAATGCAAGGAGGAAATGATGCTCTGACACGTAATAGGTGTGCAGTAAACGTTTAATAAAGGAGTGATACATATAAATGTGCTTTGTACATTTTGTAGTGATACACATGTAAAGACACGACTACTATCCTTTTTAAAACATATTCCAAAGGAAAACATTAAATTCAGGCATGAGTTATCCACCTGTGGAAGCTTCTGAGTTACCATCTGTGAGAACATCTTCAGACAAGCCTGACTTCCATGAAACTGTCCCTGCTATTATATTCCCGTTTTCCTTCTCAAGTGTTTCACAAGTTACCTGAAACAGGTTTCTGCATCATATGTATTATTATAATCAAGTGAAACAATCTTTAAGAAATCTTTGGAATATGCTTTTGGAATAAATGATGCAGACTGATACTAATGGTGTTATTCTCACCTCCAAAAAGTCATTGAAAAGGTATTGAATCTCAACACATCTACAGAACTGAAAGTTATTTTTAAAAATTATTAGCCATTTACTGTAGAGCATAGAAAATGAGGCTCTGCCCTTTTAAAAAGATCTTTTAACCCCTGTACCTGTTTCAGGTGCTCGAAGTGACAGAGATGTTTGGGGGCCCTTTCCCCAGTACGTATAAGGAGTGACAGAGAGATTAAATAAGGCATAGGGCTCCAGCCCTTCCACAGTAAATACAGGCGAAAGCTGCTGCTCACTAGCCAGGAACTAAAATATAAGAACAAAACATTATTTTCTTAGTGAGGGAGTCATAAAACCTTTTATTCCTAATGAACTAAAATCTCCAAACTTTGGTTCACCTGTGAACCAAAAGTGCAATTTTGGAAATGCTAATGTTGCTAAGTTCCATGTGGTTCCACATAGACCAGTTAAAATGTACCTAACATACCAGTCGTTAACATTAACCACAAAACAATCAGAGACTGGCTGCAAACAAGGGTTCTCAGGGGGCCCCTGGGTGGCTCAGTCAACTGAGTATCTGACTTTGGCTAAGGTCATGATCTCACAGTTCATGGGTTTGAGCCCCGCTTCGGTCTCTGTGCTGACAGCTCAGAGCCTGGAGCTTGCTTCAGATTTGGTGTCTCCCTCTCTTTCTGCCCCTCTCCTGCTCATTCTCATTTATTCTCTCTCTCTCGCTCTCTCTCTCTCTTTCAAAAAATAAACTTTTTTTTTTAATTTTTAAAAAACATTCTCAGGAAAAATCTTTTCTTTTTTTAATTTTTTTTTATTTTAGAGAGAGAGCATGAGTGGGGGAGAGGGGCAGAGGGAGAGAGAGAAAATCTTAAGCAGTCTCCACACTCAGCATGGAGACCAATGAGGGGCTCAGTCCCACAACCCTGGGATCATGACCTGAACCAAAATCAAGAGTCAAATGCTCAACCAACTGAGCCAGGCAGGCGGCCCTCAGGAAAAATCTTAATAATCAAATGAATTGGGAGCAACAAAGGAAATAGGCTTGGCTAAATGAAGGAAGCACAAATTAGTGTGGGCAGGGCTGATACAGTTGGTACAGCCTGTTTGAGAAATGGAAGTTACTAGAACCAACACTATACCTTAGAATGAGAACTGAAATCCACACTGTAGAAAATTATACCCCAATCCACTGCTGGGGGAGCATTCCACAGGATTTGAAAACTTGAAGCATTTCCTTCAATCCTAAAGGAAGATTCTTGAACAGAATCTGGGATAACCTTGGGGGTAACAGAAAAGTTCCCTATGGGATGAAAGAAAGAATAGAGGGGGAAAGAATTTAGGATTCTCAAACATCATAGAGAACATGGATAATTAACAGAAATTACTAATAATTAATACGAAAATAAATTTTCCCTTTCTTTTAATATATCCTAACAATCTTCTTTTTCTGACTGTTCCATGCTGCAAATTTGGATTAAGAGTAAAATGCAAGCAAACCAAGAGAAACTACCAAAGCCTTTTTCTTTTTAAAACTTTTTTTTTAACATTTTATTTATTTATTTTTTTGAGAGGCAGAGAGAGACAGAGCATGGGGGGGGAGGGGCAAAGAAAGAGGGAGACACAGAATGCAAAGCAGTCTCCAGGTTCTGCAATGTCAGCACAGAGCTAGATGCAGGGCTCAAAGTCTGAGCTGAAGTCAGACACTTAACCGACTGAGCCACCTAGGCACCTCTAAAATTTAATTCTTAAGAAAAAATTCCCAAAGGGGCACCTGAGTGGCTCAGGCGGTTGGCTGTCCAACTTTGGCTCAGGTCATGATCTCACAGTTCATGAGTTCAAGCCCCGCTTCAGGGCTTAAATATTTTTTTAAGAAAACAAAACAAAACAAATCCCAAAGTAAACACTTATTTAACAAAACATGCTTGGAGGCAAGAGGGTAAACAGAAATAATATACTGTACCTGGCAGAGGCTTGAGGGATGTCTGAATGATTGTGAACTGATTAAATTTGGCTGGTTCCAAAACAGAGACACTGGTTCTCTGACTTATTTCCTGAGCTGTGATAATCCTAAAGCCATTGATCCAGAAGAGCCGACCACTATAGTACATCAGTGTATTCTGGGAAATTTCAGAAGTACTCCAGGCTGCAAACTCCGTGATGTTGGTATCTCCAGCACTGCTAAAACATGGCACCAATTAGCCTGTGAATCTCAAGTTGGGGAAGGGCTGGTACATTCACGTACTGGAGAGAATGTATGTTTGTGAGGGTGTGTGTTTGTGGATGCAAAAACAAAAAGAAAATACTTTGCAACAATAATTATCGTTATTTTTAGTTCCGTATAAAGTTGATTTTTGTTACGCTTTTCTTAAAGTATACCTAAAGCAAGTCTTCTAGGACTTTTCTCATTAATGTGATATTGCAATGGCAAGAGTATTACACAGATTTTAAGAAATACTGGTGATTCTCGGTAGTACCTACCTTAGAGGTGCAACCTACTGGCTGGTTTCTCCTCATCGGGCCACGCCCCCCTTTACACTTGGTTAATCATGTTATTTATTTGCCACCCATTATTCTCTCCTGTTTCGTCCCTCAATATATACTATTCACAACTGCTGCTTCAATGATACTTACTAACTTCGTTAGCTCGTGCAGAATGCTTCTTTTCAGACTGGGGAATTCAAGTTAACAGACTATTATTTACATTGATGCTAGAGTTTTCTCTCCATGACACAGAATTGGGGTATAATTTTCACTTTAAAAATCTGCTTGGGGGGCGCCTGGTGGCGCAGTCGGTTAAGCGTCCGACTTCAGCCAGGTCACGATCTCGCGGTCCGTGAGTTCGAGCCCCGCGTCGGGCTCTGGGCTGATGGCTCAGAGCCTGGAGCCTGTTTCCGATTCTGTGTCTCCCTCTCTCTCTGCCCCTCCCCCGTTCATGCTCTGTCTCTCTCTGTCCCAAAAATAAATAAAAACGTTGAAAAAAAAATTAAAAAAATAAATAAATAAATAAAAATCTGCTTGGTAGTTTCTAAAAATCTCTCTTTCCTGGTACTCAATAAATAAAAACCACCTCAATGATTTTCAGTCTTTTGAAGTGGTGGTTTGACTATTTCTTTTCAAGATTTCTCGACATCTTTTTAGAGTGTTGACAGTTCCTTCTTTAGAAAAGTAGAAAGAATGGCACTTAAAATCAAAACAAATAAAGGTTTTGATTTGAGAATTTCACAATATCTCCTTGACAAAACTGTGACTACCTGAGAGGGCCAAAACTGGAAGTTGGGAACCTTATAAAGAGGTATATTCACCAGGACGATTCACATTGTCCTTTTTCTAGTGAAATACTCTATTTATACCTACGCAGTTCTGAAGACAGCATCTGGTTTGCCTTGTGGACTTTGACTTGCTTGTCTAATTTCACACCTTGTTATTTCTACTTCTCATTAGAACTTTCCAGCAACCTTGTGAAATACATAAAACCCAGTTCCAAATGGAGGGAAGCTCACTAAACAGGATGCACTTGGGCTAGGAGGCTGGCCCTTCTGGACCACCCACAGAGCTGCTGATGCCTGTATCCTGTGAATGCCCTTGTGTTAGTTTAGCC